>NW_027507718.1:172163153-172872706 GCF_037356315.1 Lithobates pipiens | reverse complement strand
TCTCATCTCTCCCCTCTCGCGCTCGCTCTCCTCTCTCTCTCTCTCTCCCCCTCTCGCGCTCCCGCTCTCCTCTCTCTCTCCCCCTCCCCTCTCTCTCTCCCCCCCTCTCGCGCTCGCTCTCTCTCTCTCTCTCTCTCTCCCCCCTCTCGCTCTCTCTCTCTCTCTCTCTCTCTCTCTCTCTCTCTCCCCCCTCTCGCGCTCGCTCTCCCTCTCTCTCTCTCTCTCCCCCCTCTCGCGCTCGCTCTCCTCTCTCTCTCTCTCTCTCCCCCCTCTCGCGCTCGCTCTCCTCTCTCTCTCTCTCTCTCTCTCCCCCCTCTCGCGCTCGCTCTCCTCTCTCTCTCTCTCTCTCTCTCCCCCCTCTCGCGCTCGCTCCTCCTCTCTCTCTCTCTCTCTCTCCTCTCTCTCCCCCCTCTCGCGCTCGCTCTCCTCTCTCCTCAAAAACAAATGTTTTTACAAAATGTGCAATTAAATGTGTTTGCTGCAAAAGTTCCTTAAGCTATTGTTGACAGAAAAAACTATCTGGACATCCAAACATAGTACAGTTTAGTTCAGCAGCTTCAATAGGGAAAGGAGGAATCGGATACTGGCCAAGGCGAATTCTTGCTTCTAACAGAACTATGTAAAGGTGAGTAAACCTGTTTCAATACTGCATGGTCTGGGATCACATTGAATAAATCAATAAAAATTCTTTGCCATGTCTTAGAGCCCTACAAGGACACTTAGCTGGATGAAAGACGATCATTAGTATTAAAGTGGATGTATAACCTTACAATCTACTTTTGACTACAGGTAAGCCTACAGTATAATAAGTCTTACCTGTAGCTACCTGATATCTCCCGGTTTAGGAGATATCCCCTGTATCTGAATGTGCCAACATCATTGGCAACTTGTGCACTGAAGTAATGACATGTTCATGCCGTTCCTGGCGGCTCTCGCGTGCATGTGCAGGAGTGACTTAATCGTGGCTCTGGCCAATCGCAGCGCTGGGGCCCACAATACCCAGAAGTTAACTCCGGGAGCAATGTCGCTGGCCGGAGCGGTGTACGGTGGACCGCTACGGGTTTTTATAATGAGCTAGTATGCGATGCATACTAACTCATTATGCCTATTTGTGTTGAAGGGTTATATTTTTATACATTTTTTGTGGGTTTGCAACCACTTTAAAGAGGACATTTTTTATGTTTTTTCTCTGTTAGGCTTGTTAAAATAGTAGTATTATTTATTTACCAACTCTTCTCACTGTGACTCTATATTATTATTTATCTTAAAGCGGAGTTCTGCAGATTTAAAAGTTAGCAGCTGCTGACTTTTAACCTCCCTGGTGGCATTCCCGAGCCAGACTCGGGGTAAGGTTTCATTACCATAAGCGGTATTCCTGAGCCAGGCTCAGGATTGCATCGCTGGATCCATGGATCATTACCTTGTCCCCTGGATCCAGTGAGCCGCTGTGTCTCGCTCGATCTGTGACAGCGCAGAGCTCCGTTCCCTGCAAGCGTTGCGACGCACGGGAATGGAGTTTGGCGCCAAATTCAAAAAGTAAAAAACACAGTATAGATACAGTACTATAATCTGTAAGATTACAGTATACTGTATCAAATAATTACACATCCTCTTTGTCCCTAGTGGTCTGTCCAGTGTCCTGCATGCAGTTTTATATTATAAATATTGTTCTTTATGCCAGGAAACTGGAGATTGTCCATAGCAACCAAAAAATGTCAGTTTACATCAAAAGTGGTTATAGACCAGCTAGAATACAGCGATAATAAATTAGAATCACTCGCAGAATTGAGCGATAGTAATTTGTGGGGAAATTCATCATCAAACACTAAAAGTAATGACAGTGACAATTCTGCAACTCGGCACATTTCAGTGTTTTTCATTTGATTACATTATTGAATAAATTTTTTTATTATTATTATATTCTCTTATATAGTTATTTCTTTTAATATATATATATATATATATGTGTGTGTGTATTCTAACTGTGGGCATGCTCTGCGTGCTGTGAATGGCCCAATCTTCTGGGACCTGTGACGGGTCCCAGAGGATTGCAGGGAGGAAGGGGGCAGAGGTGAACTTCCTTCGAGCGCCGCGGAGCCAGGGGAATGGGAGCTGGGTGCCTATAAAAACAAGGTACCCGTTCCACCCCCAAAAAAATTGCATGTCAGGGGTCACCTGCACTTAAAGCGGAGTTCTGCCCAAAAATGTAACTTCCGCTTTAACTGGCTTACTCCATTTTGGGTTTTTTGAAGATGAATGGATGTCTTAGTGAGAACTGCCAATTGGACATCTACCCATCCTCAGATCCATTTTTTTTTTAAGTGTTTCCTTAGGAGAAGAAGTAACACACACACACATAGTTAAAGTGGATTTGAACTGAAAAAAAAAAACACCTCAAGATTTGCTATGTTAGAGGGAACATCTAGAATTGTTAATTGTACCCAAGCAGTACCCTGAAAATGTTTAGCTATTTTGTGTAAACTGGTATGATACTTAAAAAATAGAAATTTGCAAATGCGCTATTGTCCTATTTGATTGTCCTTTCTGGAGGCTCTGACATGAGTTAACCAAGCCCTGCTTCAAGTAAGATGGCTGCCCCCACACAGAGACAGTGCAGGCCAAGGCATGGGGAAAGATCATCTGCAGGGAGAACACTTGCAATTTTTTTGCCCTTTTGCCTGCCTTTTTTTTTTTTAGCACAATTAAATTTGAAGATCTTTGTGCAATGACGAGCACTTCTGATGATTGGAATTATTTACGGTGGCAAGAAAAAGTATGGGAACCCCTTGAAATTAAATGTAAGGTGTTTTATTTTTTTTATTTTTTTTCCTTTAGAAAACATACTTCTTAGGTCAGGGGTGTCCAAACATTTTTCAAAGAGGGCCAGATTTGCTGTATTTTTGCATGAGCTTTATACTTGGGACTCCTCCATCTGGTATGTGAGCAATTTTTTTTCTGTCTACTGCCCCTGACCAGTTGGATTGGATTGCACGGACAGTCAGGTTTTTTGTAATGGGTTTTGTATGGGAATATTTTACCTGATTTAGCTCAGACACATTTTTTAGGACATCTAGTTGTGAACAGCTCTCTTGAGGTCTTTTCACAGCATCTCTGTGGGGTTAAGGTCTAGGCTTTGACTGGGCCACTCCAAAAGATGCATTTTCTCTCTCTTCAACCAGTCTGTGGTGGATTTACTTCGATGTTGGGGTCATTGTACTGCTGCATCACCCAACTTCTGCCAAGCTTCAGCTGGCAAACAACCACCCTGACATTATCCTGTAGGATATTTTGGTAAACTTTAGAATTAATTTTTCCTTTGAAGATGGCAAGTGGTCCAGGCCCTGAGGCAGTAAAGCAAGCCCAAATAATAATGTTCCCTCCACCATACTTCACCATGGGATGATGTTTTGAAATTGGTAAGCTGTGCCATACATAGTGCTGAATATTCTTCCCAAACAATTTTACATTTTTGGTTCAATGGTCCACCAAACAGTTCCCAGTAGCATTGTGGTTTGCCAAGGTGCTCTTTTGGAGAGCAGAGACTTCCTCCCTGGTGCTTTGCCAGTGACACTGCTTGTTCAAAGACTTGCGTATGGTAAACTGGGGATGTTTGCTTGTTCCAGTGATGTCTTCAAGCCTTTCGTTTTTTTACTTGTAGGTTGTTCTTTACCGCAGTGAGGATTCTGAACTATGCCATGGGAGTGATCTTGGCTGAGTGCCCACTTCTAGAAAGAGTAGCCACAGTATTAAACTGTCTCCATTTATAGACAATTTGTCTGTTAACAGATGGATACCTAAACCCTTTAAGCTTGCTTTGTATTCCTTTCTAGCCTTGCGCAGATCAACTACTCTTGATTGTGGGGTTTATTTACTAAAACTAGAGAGTGCATAATCTGGTGCAGCTGTACATGGTAGCCAATAAGCTTCTAATTTCAGCTTGTTCAATTAAAGAGGATGTTCACTGCATCTGAGCACCACAAACCAAAAACGTTTTTTAAATCCTTTTAATTATTCAAAGCAAACTCGCCCATCCATCAATGTCTCCATGCTTTATTTTGCTGAGAAACTGCTTTGAAAATCACTTCCTAGCAGTTTTGGCCAAGGCCATTTTGAGTAAGAATGATTCATGTAGCATTTACTTCCTACCCTTAGCTCAGGTATGCATACAGGAGAGTTGGCATAGCTAGGAAAACTCCTCCTCCTCTCCTATAGACTCCAGGGATGCATGACATCATTTGCCTAGGCAAGAAACCAGGAAGTAACTGAAGAAAGTTTAAAACAGGAAAGTACATTATTATCTACTAACGCTAGCAGCATAAGGATTCAAAATAATTGATTTTGATTAGGAGAGTTAAGTTCCACTTTAAGCTTTGACAAAAAAAAAAATCTCGAAGCTGATTGGTTTCTATGCAGAGCTGCACCAGATTTTACACTCTCCAGTTTTAGTAAATCAACACCTGTATGTCTTCAGAGAGCCCCTTTTTGCAAGGCATGATTCACATCAGCTGATGCATCTTATGAACCGGAATCTTAAAATGGTTGTTACCACAAATATGTATGTCACTGCCAACCCCTCCCCATTATAACTAGGCACAACACACAGGTTAAAGAGGAAGTAAACTCTCCAACTCTGCTGCTTTTCATTTAGTCCATTATAATGAGTAATTATCAAACTATAGCCACTGTAATCCAGCCCAAATCGCATATTACTTCCTGTTTAAAGAAACTTTAAAAAACTTGTTTTCTGAGTCCACAGTGGAGTGTATTTCTGCCCTTGCACTTCCTGTACTACTGTTAACCAAGTCTCCTTCTCAATCCAATGTTCCTATGGCTTCCCTGTTCATAGTTGACTTGTTTTATTTCATAGTATTTACTTGTGCCGATTGTCTGTTTTGCTTTTGTCACTCTTAGCTTCAGCTGATAAGACTGCAGTAATGGCCAGGTTTACGCTGCATGTGAGGTCACATGGCGTGCAGGAGGAAGCTGTGAATGATTCTGCAGCCTCCTGGAATATCAGTGGTGCGCAGTAGGAAGTCCTGATAACAGATAGACAAGTACATAGAGAGTGTGCCGTATATCAGGGGAGATCTGGGCATGCTCAGTGACGTCATTCTAAAGAACAAAAAGGATTACATCAGTGCTAAGCAAGTAAGGATATATCTACAAGCAGTGTTCATTAGGTTTTTTATGCTGATTTACATGGGACAAAGTTGTGGGGGAGAGTTTATAACCACTTTTAAATGTTTTATTAAAACAAAGCTTCTAAATACCTTATTACAGCTATCTTCAGGCCAATCATGTGAATCTTGGCTGGTCTCCTACACTGATCCAGGGCTGCTGCGGTAGAGTCTGAGATCGCCATCTGATGTCAGCAAGGGGAGGTCATGTGGCCGCTCAGCCCCTTCCGCAGTTCCCCTGGATCAAAGTAGGAGACCAGCCCGGAGTCGCAGGACCGGCCTGAAGATGGCTGTAATAAAGTATCTAGAAGCTTTGTTTTAATAAAACATTTACCCTGTTTGTTGGGCCGGCAGTGACAATTTCTAGTCTTTTTTTTATTTTATTTTTTTATTTTTATTTTTTTAATAGTGGGAGAGGGTGCGTGGAGACAGACACAGACAGGAGCTGACAGTGAGGGAGGGGGTGAGGGGAGCAGAGCAGCGCTGGGGATGACAGAGGCACGCAAACTGACCACGGTAGTCATTGTGGTCAGTACAGAGAGGGGGATACAGGAAGTGGCAGGATCAGGCAGGTTTTTTACAGTTTAGGGAGGGGCAAATTAGACAGCAAAAGCACTGTGCTGTTTAATCTGGTATAAGGGGACAGGATCTCCTTCCTATTTTATATTTATGGTTACAAACACTTTTTTTAAATTGTTTAAATTTCTTTTAATAAGCATTGCTGTAACCCAAACCTCCAAAGCTCTTTTTTTTTTTTTTTTTTTTTTTTTTTTTTTTTTTTATAAATGGATCCCAGGTGTGCAAACTAAGTAATTCGTTTGTGGGTTCACTACTTTATCTTTCGTTCATTGACTGACACAGCATCTTTATCTTTACCTTAGGGTTATATCACCCCTTTAGGAGAGGACTAGGCAGAAAGTGTTAAAAATAGCAACACTTGCACAGTGCTGCCCAGGGGGTGGTCCTACTGGCTATAACCCCTCACACTGCATCCAGCAGCTCCAGTTTTTTTTTTTTTTTTGGCCTAGTGTAGGGGTGGGACCATTGGTCCTGGGAATTTTTTTCTTTTTTTCTGCATCTTTCATTCCTGTGATCTACAATCAACAGCCGGGCTCGGTGACAGGCTGGATTATATAGATCCTGGTAGTCTACCCAGCCTGGCCATCGAGCGTGAGCAGGCCCTAGCTACGGGCTAGGTCAGCCACAACATGCCCCGTCTGATCCAGGGGCGGCCGGTGAGCTATATGCCATGGCCGACAGCCACCTTGTACTGCTCCGGTGATGGGTCTGTCTGTGGAATGCGTCCAGCAGTCCCTGCAGGAAGGGCAAGTATGGTTTCCCCTGTCTCGAGAGGATGGTGCAGCTGGGCATTCCCTGGGAGGTCAACTAGGGGGGTCTCTCGCTCTCCCTTTCTTCTCTCCCTGTCCCTTCCCTCCTCCCCATGCTATGGGCCACTGTGTGACTAGGCACATGGGGGTGCGGTGCACGTACCTGCATGGGGGTCCTGGCAGGAGTCTGCGCTGGGTGTTGGGAGTCCCCTGTTTCTGGGCCAGGCTGGGGTGTATTTGCTGTGTTTGACATGTGGGGAGGCCGCGCACTCCGTGCCCATTTTTAATTTTTTTTGTAGCCACAGCCAGTTTTTTGCCTTTCAGCCATTTTCTCGGCGCACTCAGACGTTTTTGCTGAGGCGGCTGGCGGCCATTTTCTAGTAGCCTCCCATAGTTTTGCCTCTCGTGCTGGATGCTTCTTTCCTTTTAGAACAGCACACTTTTCACACAGACACCTTGTGGATGACACAGGGGAGAGTAGGCAGCACAGCGCAGTACCTGGGTCAGGGTGGCGAGTCCTGCGGGGGGGCCCCTCAGTCTGTGGCAGTTAGGAGTGTGGACATTTTGTGTGACTTACCTTAGGTCCCTAAGTGGTGACAGGCGAGTATGGGTCGCCTCTTCCCCAGACATCCCTGATTTGCAACTGGTTCTCCTGCACCTGCGGTGCCTATGGACGCTCTGTCGGCGGTCCTGGAGGCCTTTGTTGCCAGGGTGGAAGCGGCATGCGGGTGCAGGGGGGTAAAAAAAAAAAGCCCCCTCCCCCACCGTCTTCTGGGGAAAGCTCTGATTCAGACTCGGGGCCCCGCTATGACAGGCTGCCCCTGTTCTGATGTATCAGAAGATGTGGACCAGAACCATTCGGACAGTGAGGATGATTCCATGTCCGGGTCATCGCAGGAAAAGGCGCTGGTATGAGCACTTATTACAGCGGTGTAGGATACCCTAAAGATCGAGGATACGGCGGGGCATCTACAAAGGTGTCGGTCCTTTTGGGGTCCCACAAGCCGGCCCACATGGCTAAGGTGTTTCCTTAACCAACTTATTTTGATAAGTTTATTTACAAGGAGTGGGGAAAACTGCAGCGGGCCTTTTTCAGTACTGAGATGGATGGCGGTGTGTTAACCCTTTGGGAAGAGTTTCCTGAAAAAATTGACATCTCCGGTCGTTAACCCCCGAATGCTCACCCCCCCGGTATCTAGGTTAATTAAGGTAACCACGATTCTGGTGGAAAGGACCCCTGCTTTCAAGGACCCTGTGGACAGAAGAGCCGAGGTGGTTGCCCGGTCCATGTTTGTGGGGTGGTGGGGTCAGGATTGCGGCAAGTGTTAGCAACAGCCTGTCAGGAACCATGAAACAGACTGAGACAGAAGTACAGTCAAATCACATTTGTTTATTAATAAAAATAAAAAGTTAAATAGAAAAAAGCGTAGTCAAGCATATTCAGAGTCCAGTAGCCAGATCGGGTAGTCAGCCAGTGCTAAGTTCTTAAACCAGATCGAGTAATCAGCCAGTTCAGAAGTCAGGGATCCAAGGAGAGCAACTGCAAGCAGGATAAGAAGCCAGGAGGGATGTCAGCAAGCCAGTCTTGAAACAAACAGCAGGAGATGGTTCCTTGTGATGTGACCAACGCGAAGGCAAAGGAAAGAATGAGCTGGAAGGCTTTAAATAGGCAGGTCAGACGAGCATCATCGGGAACAGCTGGTAACTGTGTAAAGAGAAGAGAGCTGGCAATTAGCCGTCAGCTGAGTGGCCAGCCCAGAGGAGGAAGGGCTAAGCCAGCCCTGACACAGCCCTGGTGTCACAGACGCTTACTGAATGGGCAAAATTGTTGCACCGTGAGTTGGCGAAGCAACAGGCTTCCCCAGTCTGTGTGGAGCTGGTGGACCAGTTGGTGCAGGGCCTTAAGTATGTCTGTGATGCGGATTTCGATACGGCCCCCTTGCTCTCTAGAGCCTCTGTATCAGCAGTAGTGCTACGTCGACTGATTTGGCTGAAATGCTGGTCTGCGGACCAGGCATCTAAGAAAGCACTGGCGGACTTACCCTTCCAGGGAGAGAGGCTATTTGGAGCCTTGCTGGATTACATTATTAAAAATGTTACTGGGGGTAGGAGTACATTGCTCCCACAGTCCAGAAAAGGTATGGAGAAATGCCATAGGCAAGGGCCCTCCTTTTCCGCTCAGTAGCATATTTTTCGTCCGCTTGGGTCGCCAGCTAAGCGTTCCCAGTCCGACAAGGTGCCTGCTGAGCGACAAAAGCGTCCCTGGTTTCACAAGCCAAAGAAGCCTGCGAGCAAATCTGTTATCGCATGAAGGTTTACCCCCGTCCAACTCTCGGGTGGGGGGTCGGCTTCGGGAGTTTGCAGCCCAGTGTACCTCCCTACTTTCCAACCAGTGGGTCTGCAAACTGGTTTCATCAAGATACAAGATGATAGGTTTTCTTTCTTGTCCGCCAAACAGATTTTTTTTTTTTCCCTCCAACCTTCATCTTCTTCTGGCTCGTTGGGAAGCCCTGTTTGGGGCAGTGCAGTTGCGTAGGGTGAAAGTACCTGTACCGTTGCCAGAAAAGTTTCAGGGATTCTACTGTTTGTAGTCCCAAGGAAGAAGGGGGATTTTCTGACATCCCTGGGACGCATACTTGCATGTCCCCATATGCATCAAGCATCAGAGGTTTCTGCGGGGACAAGCACTACCAATTTTGTAGCTCTTCCTTTTGGCCTGGCGTCGGCACAGAGGGTCTTCACTAAGGTGCTAGCCTCAATTTTGGCTTTGCGAGCAGCTTCCACCTCAGAATTAAGGGAGGAAGTGGCAATCACTATGCAAACTCTTCGGGAGTTTGTTTGGGTACTGAACCTACAGAAGTTGGTGTTGGTGCCGACTCAACGGCTGGAGTACCTGGGCCTGCTTCTGGACTCCTCAGAGGCGAGAGTCTCTCTCCCTTCAGACAAGTTGCAGACTCTTCAAGCTGCGGTGAAGTTGGTGCCCCGCAGGTGGTCACTACGTTTTTGCATTCGAGTCCTGGGTCTGATGGTAGCCACTTTCAAGGCGGTACCGTATTCTCAATTCCACACTTGTGAAAGGAGATTCTGTCCAAATGGGACAAATCTCTGTTGTCCCTGGATTGTCAAATTTGGGTGAGCCAGCTAGTCAGGGATTTCCTGCTCTGGTGGCTGAGGTCGACGGCCCTTCGGTCTGAGAAGTCGTTCCTTCCTTTTCATTGGACTGTTTTCACAACGGACGCCAGCCTGACCTGTTGGGCAGGAATTTGGGGCGTACAGTCAGCCCAGGGTCGCTGGACCCAGGAAGAATCCTACCTGCCGATCAATGTGCTGGAACTTCGGGTGATCAGTAGGTGCCTCTCCACATGGTCACAGAGGCTGCAGGGGCGTCGTCCCATCAGAATCCAGCCGGACAACGCCACGGCAGTGGAGTATGTCCACCATCAAGGAAGAAAAAGGAGCTTGGCTGCAGCACTGGAGGTCGCTCGCATCCTGTGGTGGGCAGAGTGGTGCGTGCCGGCTCTGTCGGCTGTGTACATTCAGGGCGTAGAAAACTGGCAAGCCGACTAAGTCGTCAGATGCTGGACCAAGGGGAATGGTCATTACATCCAGATGTATTTCGGCTCCTTTGCCTAAGGTGGGGCACGCAAGATGTGGATCTCCTGGCTTGTCGACTCAATCGGAAGGTACAGAGGTTTGTGGACAGATTAAAGGATCCCTGGGCGAACGTGGCAGACGTGTTGGTGGCTCCATGGGGGCATTATCGGCTGATTTATGCTTTTTCCCCACTCAAACTTCTACCATGTCTGCTTCACAGAGTGGAGGCCGAGGGGATTCTGGTAATTCTGATTGCCCCAGATTGACCTCTGCGTCCGTGGTACGCCGACATAGTACGAATGGTGGTGGAAGTTCCATTGGCGACTGCCGATCCGAGAGGACCTTCGGTCGGAAGGACCAATACTTCATTCTGCTTTTCCGTCACTGGCTTTAACGGCATGGCCATTGAAAGCAAGGTGCTAAGGGACTGAGGTCTGTCGGATTCGGTAACATCCACTATGCTGAGGGCACAGAAGTCATCTTCTCAGATGATTTATCGTCGTACGTGGAAGACCTACACCTCATTGTGTGAGGAGATGGGGTGGCGTCCACGCACATACTCGATTTCCAGAATCCTGCTGTTTTTGCAGCGAGGAGTGGATCAGAAACTTGCCTTAAGCACCATCAAGGGGCAGATATCCGCTTTGGCTCAGCTTTGGTTGTCTCTTTTTGAGTGACCCTTGGCGATTCATTGGTGAGTATGTTTGTTCAGGGGGTTCGACGCGTGGCCCCTACAGTTCGACAACCGCAGCCTTCTTTTCTGCCAAAGGTTGTTTCGATCTTTCATCTAAATGAGGACATTGTGCTTCTGTCTTCATGTCCTCAGCCCTCACACCCCAAAGAGGTGGCTTTGTAACACTGTACCCAAATTAAATTTTTATAAAAAATTTTTCCCCCACAAATAGAGCTTTCTTTTGGTGGTATTTGGTCACCTCAGCGGTTTTTATTTTTTGTTAAAAAAAAAAAAAAAATTAAAAGACAGAATTTTGTTATAAAATTTTGCAAACCGGTAATTTTTCTCTTTGGTTATTGTAAGCTGATGAGGCGGCAGTGATGGGCACCGATTGCTTACACTGATAGGCAGCACTGCTAGGTGGCACTGATTGGCACCACTGGTGGCCATTGATAGGTGGCACTTGCGAGCATTGATAGGTGGCACTGGCAGGTTACAAATACAGGTGGCACTGGCAGGGGGTACTGAATGGCACAGAGGAGGCAGATGTGCCTCCTTCCTCTTTGGGACATTTAGCCTCTTTAACTTAAGCCAGGGATCTGCTTTTTTTTCCTCAGAAAATAAAAAACGATCACCGAGCTTTTGTTTACATCATGTGATCAGCGGTCATTGGCTGACAGCTGATCACATGGTAAGGGGCTGGGACCGGCCCCTTACTAGGATCGGTGTTCAGCCGAGTCTCAGTGACTTGGTGATCACAGCGGGCGCCCTGCAGGGTTCGCTTGGGGTGCATGAACAGGGGAGGACGTCCTACAAGTGCCTCCCTAAAATTGAGGTCCACGCTGTAGCCGTCATTTGGCTATGGCCCGGACCTCAAGTGGTTAAAGTAAGTGTAGTAACCACAGTCTTTCTTTGTATGTAGTTCTCTCATAATGGTCAGACTTGTGCTGCCACCTCCTATCCCCCACCCTACGTAGCCTTTCTCTGAAAGATCAATATACTGCTGTTTCTCCACCCCCAGCTCTCCGAGCTCCTTATACAACTGAGAACGAAGGGTTTGTGATCACTTATAAAAATAGGAAAAAAGGTATTTGAAATCGTTTTATATGTATACACAAATTTTTTTTGCCTTTCATGTCCAATTTCAAACTGAATGGGTTATTTTACAAGGTGATAGTTCACATACACTTTAACCTCTTCCTGCTATCAGTACACATATATATGCTGCCTCTGCAGGTGGGCTTTTGCCCTGAGAGGCCAAATATATCTGGACTAAATGTAAACATTCCTGCGCTGAGAGTGTATGCCCTGCGCAATCCCAGCACAGTTGTGGATGGGGATCAGAAAACTCCCAATGCATACTTGCAATCGGGAGCTTTCCGATCATATGGCTGCTGTGATAGCCGGTCATAGCGGTCACATGACTCTAATGCCTGTCTCCGTTTCCTGGCATCTAGAAGCTATTACAGGGCTGGAAGTTGGCAGTGGGAAGGGGTTTGCAACTGAAAAGTCCCTATACTAGAATCACCATTGAGGTATTTGTACAGTTTAACTGGTCTGTCTGAGTAAAATTGGTATGTAAACATGCATAAATATGCTTCAATACATGCACATTTCCATGTTATTTTGTTCATGAAAACACATTTAAATACAAAAAAACACCTGCTGATCCTGCTAGAAATTCTATGTACTTTGCGTGTGCTGCACTGAAATCTCAAGCATTGTTATCAGACCTGCCTGGTTTACTTGTCATGCAGATGAGGAGAAGGGGTGTTCTGCTGTCCTAGGGACAACACTGTCTCTCAGTACCGTGCAGAGTGAGCATTGTCACTCTAGAACAGTAAGCGTGGTCCTTTATCAGCAGGTGGAAGTAAAGGGGGATGAAAATTTTAAATTAAAAAAACAAATGCAGCCTAACGACTGGTAAGCTACAGTATTTTATGTTTTTGTTCTGGGGTTAAACTGCTGGGGGTTCCACAGGGCTGAGCATTGTCTTCCCACCTTAATATCACAGCGCTGGGTGTCTGAGAAGCCAGTTACCAACTACCAGTGCTGTCATGTAAGAGAAAGACAAGTGATTCACCTATTCTCATGGCCACTAATGAGGCCCTGCGTGGGCAGGGCATAGGTCTACTTTTGTTTCTTGATTTATTTATTTTTTTATTTTAATTTTACTTTCTATTATACTTTTAGGTCAACTTGTAGAATTCTTGAACAGAGCTGAAAGTAAGGGACCACTGTCCTGTGATACCATATTGAAGATTTTTTACCAGACGTGTCGAGCAGTTCAGCATATGCACAAGCAGAAACCACCACTAATTCATAGGGATCTCAAGGTAAAATGTTTTATGGACCTACTGTCTGATTGTATTGTAAGAAGAAGACATTTATAAACCTTAAAGCTGGCCAAAGATGATTAGCTGGCTGAACAAAATAAAAAATGGATTCCTCCATTCACAAAAACAAGATGGATGGAGGCATTCCTTCTGCTGGGACATTGTATTCTGACATCAAGACCAGGCACTGCCAGAATACACAGGTTGGCTACAGTTGATGATCAACAAAAGTTTTCCCGCTTGTTTATTCAACAGAAGTCTAGCTAACAATCAACTTCTGTTTAAGGGGGGTGGCCACACATTGAAATTCAGACGGTCCTTGCTAAACTGGCCAAATTTCAATATCCATATATGGGCACCTTAGGAAATTTCTTGGATTTCTACATGAATGGTTTTTTTTATCTTCATTCAGGTCATTGGTAAATAAAATTCTTTTATTTTTTTTAAATCAACTTTTGGGGGCTGCTCTGGAACAGAAAGGAGGCAGGCATTAACTCCTGAAGGTAAGATGCAGCTCGGAGGTCGCTTTGCTTTCTTCTCCCTGGAAGTGTCAGAGCTTAGCCTGTCAGAACAGCCTGCCATTCATTTGACAAGAGTCTGGAATGCTGCTGCACAGGGAATCTGTCATTACTCTAAATATTTGTCTTGTAGAAGATGCAGTTTTCTTGTTCACAAACTGTAAACTAGGCAGTAGTGCTGAATAGTTGCTTTACTGCCCTGAAACTATTATGTAATAGTGCTAGCAAAAGCAATGTCTCCGCATTCTTCAAGCAGTTACTTAGCCTAATTCCCTTTAGACCCCTTTCACACTTTTCAGGCGTTTTTCAGGCGCTTTAGCGTTAAAAAAAGCACCTGTAAAGCGCTTGAAAGAAGCCTCATCTGCAGTCCCAATGGGAAAGCCCAAGTGCTTTAAGAGCCCTTTCACAATGTCAGCGCCCGAAAAACGCTCGTAAAAAGTGGCACTTGAACTAGCAGCACTTTACCAGCATTTTTTGAGCGTTATTGGGGTGCTTTTAACCCCTGCTAGTGGCCAAATAAAGGGTTAAAAGCGCCCACAAAACGCTGCTGCCAATAGCACTTTTCAGGCGTTTTACAGGCTTTTTTTTTTTACCGCAGGTTGTCTCTGCATCTCATGAACAAGCTGAGTAGATTCTCATACGACAGTCAGAAAACATTTTGTTTTGGGGACCACAGCCTGTTTCATATGTGCTGGCACTCAACCTCAAGAGTTCAGTACAGACAGCACTGACATCACCATGATGGTGCTACCTGTACAGTTGGTGTATATGAGGCTTGTGTGTTAGGGCTTACACTGTCTTTCCCTGCCTAGTGCCACTTCACGTATCATTGATCTGTACGGCCTCCCACTTAGCTATGCATATTTATGCACATCTCTCTGGCCTGCTGAAGTTTTTAGTGTCCTTTTTAGTTGCTGGTTTCCTAGCAGACCAGGATGCTAACATCTCTGAGCAGGGCAGCAGAGCCGTGGTCTTGCTTCTCACCATCCTTGCTTCTCTTTAGCCATATTTAACCTGGCATACTTGTAATGTGGCAATACAAAGAGAGATGGGGAAAGAAACACAGTAAGATTAAGAGGGATATTCTGGTGCAGGCAATGAAAAAGCAAAACCGGTAAAAAAGTAGTGGGGATTTTTAAAGTGGTTAAAGAAGAACTCCATGACTGGCAGCACTTTCACACATGTGCTGGCTTATGTGCTGGGATGGGTTCACAGGCTTTTTGTGTACGTCAAACGCATCTGTCTTGGTGAGTCCAGATAGCTGAATCATATCTTTTCACCTGTATAGCCTGCCTGCACGCAGCTTAGTTCCCAGCAATGACATCCGTCATTTAATATGACAGATTCCCTTTCAAAAATGTCTACCTTGGTCCATTTCTATTACATTGCTGGTGAGCAGATTAGTAGTTTACAAGGCAAGATGACGCTTCCAGTTCATCTTGCAGGAAGTGGAAAGAACGCTGCATTTCTAGCTAGATCAACAGATTTCTTTTTCTCTACTTGCTGAAAGAGTTCTTAGACTAAAGACTGCAGCTCCCACTTTTGGTTAACCTATTGCATTTCTGTTCTTGGGTTTATTTCTACTTGGAATTGTAACATATACCGAACTGCAGTTCCCTCTATTTTCCTTTGAGGAATATAAAGCTGTTAAAGCATTTGTTAACCCCAAAAAAAACCACACTCTGTTCCCTTAAAGCCTGTTATACAGCACGGTGCTTGTGCTGTGTCATTTTAACTACCGTATCACCTGAAATACCTGGCCCTCCCCTCTGCAAACAGACCACAATAATCATGGCTGCTGAGCCCCTGACATTGGGGTCTGTTTGCATACCTCCATCATCTGCAGCCTGCGATCTGTGATCTGTCTCCTGTCCTAAAATACTGCACAAGTCTACCTGCATGAGCTCCGCTCCCACTGCTTTAGCTGATTGTGAGCAGCTTGGCACTCTGTCTCTCCATCTCCTCCCCGGCTGACACCATCGGGAGGGCACGGCCCCACTCACTGAAGGTATGAGACAGAACAGAGGAGAGGAATCGACTGAGTGTCCGGAGCGGAGCTCATACAGGTAGAATCGTGAAGTGTGTGTTTTTTACAAGCACAGGGAAACTTCTTATAATGGTGCCAAGAGGATGGGTTGGTGTAATAGAAGTGGGTTAACAACCACTTTGCACAAGGGGCCCAGAAGAACTTGGTATGGAAATTCATAAGCACCAAAAGTATTGGTTATGTTTTGAATAAGTCTTGTCTACTCTGTACATGGTATATATTAGAGTTTTATGTTAAGACAAAATAAATATGGGTTAGCCAAATGTCTGGGTAGTTTCCAGAGATAAGCAAACTATTCAACTTTTAACATTTTACTTTGAAGTGACCTGACATTAATTGTGCATAATCAGTTTACAGATCTTTTGTTTTCATGCAGGTAGAAAATTTACTAGTGAGTAACCAAGGAACAATTAAATTGTGTGACTTTGGTAGTGCAACTACTATTGCACATTACCCAGACTACAGCTGGACTGCACAGAGGAGAGCAACTGTTGAAGATGAAGTAAGTGACTGGTGGGACAACAGGGATGCAGTTTTCTGGTTGACGTACAGCAAATGGAACAGCCAAAGGCTTCCAGTAACCTTGGTTCCTGGCGTTTTCACATCCAGAGCTGGTCTATGGGTGTGATAACATCAGAAATGGTCCCCTGGACCTCCAGCTGTTGCAAAACTACAAGTACCCTCATGCCTCTGCCACTGGGTGTCATGCTTGTGGCTGTCGGAGTCTTGCTATGCCTCATGGGACTTTTAGTTCTGCAACAGCTGGAGGACCGCTAATTGCATATCCCTGCCCTAGACCAAAACACAGTCAACCCATGCAGTGCGAACACAGCCCCACTGCAGGGTAAAAAAAATTTTTTTTTACCTGGAGTTCTGCTTTCAATTTATGTTGCGGGTGGGGTTTGATTGAAATACCTGTCACTTTAAAGGAGATTTTCATTTTAACTTCCTACCTTTTTAAGATGCCACTGTAACAAAGGAAGTTGAAGATTATGTCTGGAAAGAAAGGGGAAATCTCGCTCTCGCTGGAATTAGCTTTCTCCTTTGGAAGATTTTATTTCTGTTCCAGCGACAGCTCAAAATTTTGAACATTTTAACTTTCTGTACTGAAGGTGATGGTCAGTAAATGAAAGGAAAGGGCCTGTTGTCAGATCTAATTGTAATCCGTCCAACAGTTAGTGAGTTAAGTTTACCAAAAAGTATGCTATTATATAAACACTTGAATTGGGCTGTGTGGTAAGCAGAAGTGCCTAGTGATGTACCATTATTTTCAAAGAGACCATGAATACAGTTATGTTTAAAATGTAACAAACCTCACTTTAATGGTTATGTCACAAGATGCCAGGGAGCTTTTTAAAATATAACCCCACCTACTGCTATCTGTTATCCTCTTAAGAGAATATCATGGCTGTTCATAAAGGCAATTTATAGATACGTTGCCTTTTTTGGAGAAATATTTTAGTACTAGTAATCCATAGTTAGATTCCCCGTCTCTATTTTTGAGTTTCTTCAGCTCCTATTTTAATTAATCAATCTGCATGTTGCTTTTTAGATGGAGCTATATCCACATGGGGAATTTTGTGAGAAATTACTTTGCATTGTCGAGTGCAATTCTGTAAATTGAATTAAATCAGTCAGGCCAGTTTTATTTTTTGTTTTCATTTTGGAGTGGGGTTCCTCTTCAAGATCCTCAGTGCACAAGTCGCACCGCAAGTCAGATCATCACGATCCGACTTCTGGTGTAACTTCTATTCAAATTAATGTGCTGTCGGACGGAACCGTTGATTTTGAATAGAGGCAGAAAAATGCTGCTAAAAGTTGGCTAAACGTACGTTAACGCCAATACAAAAAGCTACTAAAAGCACATTTTTACATCTGCTTTTTCCTGGCGTTGGTAGTGGATTTGCAGCTCGTTTTTTTTCTAACGCCCTGTGTGCGTGAGCCTTAAAGGAGTATAATTTAGGTTGCTGATTCCTGGGTTCTGCATTAATGAGAGTTTGGCTAGAATGTGAGAAAAACCAAGGTTACGTTTTAAAACATGGTCTTCAAAGAGTTTTGATTGTTGGAGAACACCACATACCATAAAAATAGATAATTTACCTTTGAGTCTTATGAGCTATAATACGTGCAGCCTATAGTACTGTTTGCTATGTTTTTAGTCCTTCTTTTCTGCTTTCTTTCAGTGTAATCCTTATGTTTCTCTTAAAAGACGTCACCGGCACATTTGCTCTGTTAGACCTTGTTTTCCAGAAAGCTTATGCTGATGGGAAAATGTTGTGTATATGCCAGGGCTGCTTTGTTTCCTAATGCCAGTGTCGGCCCCGAAATCCCACAATACTCCACTTGAGAAGCTGAGCCTGGACCCCATGTGACTCACTACGTCACAGGGGTTGTGAAGAGGAGATGAGGCTCGGCTTCAGGGAATAATACGCATGTGCGGGATTATAGCCACAGCTACATACTGAGGGTGGAAAAATATTATTGTATAGACACGGAAGACAACAGTAGTAATGGCAGTAGATGCAATTAGGAGTGTTCACAAAATATTATAACAAATAAGGTTTTTTTGGCATACTATATACGGCACTTGAAAACGCCTAAACTAAGTTTTATATATTGCGATTTGTAGTTGCATTGTCTGAGTTTACTACTGCTTTAATCTTTACGTTTGTGAATAATACAAAACATTGAATTTTTCTTTCAGGTGACTCGAAATACCACTCCAATGTATAGAACTCCAGAAATTATAGACTTGTATTCAAACTTTCCAATTGGAGAAAAGCAAGACATATGGGTAAAGATTATAGCTTTGCCTTCATTTTACACTACAGTCTTGGTAATGCAAGCTAATATGACAAATGTATCACTTTTTTAAATAAAGATGAATTAGTTTAAGGAAAGGTCTAGCTGAATGAAATCTAAAAGAAAAACATTTTACCAACAGCAAGCAATACAGTATGAAACCTACATGAAAAAGTATCCCTGCAGCCCTCAAAAACCTTCCTATAGTTTTTAGTTGTATCTGTTTTATAAAATTTTTTGTAAATTATAACGATCCACTTACAGTAGACATAGCTTGAATTGTATTAAGAGGGTACAAGCAAGGCACTTACAATCTGTTTCCACATATATAGGTATTGCATAACAGCAGTACAAACAGTATCCATAAATATGAGTATTCAAGTAAAATGGGCAAGGAAACCCTAGTCCAAAAGGTTTCTGAACATAGACTAGGAGCGTAGGCACACATTGTTAAAAGAAAAGGGGAAAACATTTTTTACAACCTTCCTGCAGAAACATAGCAAGGGCCATGAGAGAGCCTCAGACTAGCACAGAGGGAGAGCATATCCCACGCCCTACTTGGCAACATTCTGGAGGGAAGCATATACAGGTGGTGTACAATGGGTATAGGGGACAACCAATGGGAAGGCAATCCTATTTTCTGAGAGGATTCCGGAGGGAAACACAGGGTTAAATCGTAGAGGTAAAATACCGGAAATGATTCCACACCATCCACGTGAGACTGGGAGTCTGATTCATTCCTATCGTTTTTAAAACATACCAGTGATTTGCTCAAGCAAACACCTGCTGCTATTCCCTGTTCTCCCCTTCACAAAATCTGTATGCTGGCCAGCAAGTCGTCTCCACAGTCTACAATAATCTCCCTCAATGGCAATGTTTGCAAAGCTAAATGAATAGTCCACAGTGTAAACCTATTTAATACAAAAAAAATAAAAAATCTAACTACAAATCTTCAGAAGTTCTCTCTTGGGAAAGCGAGTTGGGATCATCTTGAACTTGAGAACAATGTGCAAATTCCTGGTCATGCATAGGGAAAAATTCACTCAAACTTTCCCCCTATGGAAACTCATGTAAAATTATGTTATGATGGTAACACCAGCTTGTACCTTTTTACTGATTTAGTTATGTACTAAATTGTTCTCAACAAAGCAGGATGTAAACTCAGAGCCAGGCCACTGTGCTGAAAACAGGCTTGTTTGCAGCAAAACTTACCCATCATGTTAGGAATGGTGTTTCTCTTTCGTTCATTGACGGCACCTTTAATCTTGACCTTGGGTTATATTGCCACCTTCAGGAGAGGATTAGGCAGAACATATAAAACAGCAAAACTGCACAGTACCGCCCAGAGGGCGGTCCTACTGGCTATGACCCCTCACTCTGCTTCCAGCAGCTCAGTTTTTTTCTGCCTAGTATAGAAGGACCTGGCTCCCTGTGGGGACCATAGGTCCTGGGAATTTTTTCTGCTTTTTGATTCCTGTTATCTACAATCAACAACCAGGCTGGGTGACAGGCTCTATAATATAGATTGTGGTAGTCTCTCCAGCCTGGCCATCGAGCGTGTGCAGACCTTAGCTACGCGCTGGATTGGCCACGACATGCCCCGTCTTATCCAGGGGCGGCCGACTACCTATATGCTCCGGGAAACGCACATGACCAGGCTACTGCTGTCTGTGTCAGTGTGCTGTGGCCGACAGCCACCCAGTACTGCTCGGGTGATGGGTCTGTCCGTTGAATGTGTCCAGCAGTCCCTGCAGGAGGGTTAAGTATGGTTCTACCTGTCTCAGCAGGATGGAGCAGCTGAGCATTCCCTGGGAGGTCGACTAGGGGGGTCTCTCTCTCTCCCTTCCCTCCTCCCCATGCTGATGGACTGGGCAAAGGGGGTGCGGTGCACGTACCTGGCCAGGGGTCCTCTGGGGGGGTCTCTGGGTCCTGGCAGGGGGCTGCACTGGGCGGTTGGTGGGCCGCTCGTTTTCTCCCTGTTTTTGGGCCGTTTTTTGGAAACCTGTGTGTTGCCATGTGGGGACTAGCCGCCGCGTGAACAGCAGCTATTTTCTCAAGGTCCGACGGGCATTTTCTAGTATCCTCAGTTTTGTTTTACTTTAGCACTGGGTGGCTGGTTCAGTCTGGAACAGCCTGAAACTGACAAACACCTTGTGGCTTGCACAGGGGAGAGTGGACAGGGGCAGCACAGCGCAGTACCTGGGTCAGGGTGGTGATTCCTACGAGGGGCACCTCCAGTCTGTGGCAGCTAGGAGGGTGAGCATTTTGTGTGACTTGCCTTAGGTCCCTAGTGGTGACAAGTGAGAGTGGGTCAGCATGGCGTCAGAAGCTGGCGCTTCTTCCCCAGACATCCCTGTTATTGCAACTGGTTCCCCTGCACCTGCGGTGCCTATGAACGCTCTGTCGGCCATCCTGGAATAATTTGTTGCCAGGGTGGGAGCGGGCGCAAGGTGGGTAAAAAACGCCCCCCTCCTCTCCACCGTCTTCTGGAGAAAGCTCGGATTCAGACTCTGGTCCCGCTGTGGCAGGGAGTCCCTGTTCTGACGTTTCAGAGGATGCTGACCAGGACCGTTCGGACAGTGAGGATGGCTCCGTGTCCGGGTCAGCGCAGGAAAAAGCGATAGTAGAAGCACTTATCATAGCGGTGCGGGATACCCTAAAGATAGAGGATACGGCGGGGGCATCTGCGGAGTTGTCGGTCCCTTTTGGGTCCCTCAAGCCGGCCCGCACGGCTTAAGTGTTTGCCTATCTAACTTGTTTTGATACATTTATTTACAAGGAGTGGGGACGGATGGTGGTGCGTTACCCCTTTAAGGAGAGTTTCCTGAAAAAACAGACATTTCCTCCTGTCGTTAACCCCGCGGTATCCAGGTTAAATAAGGTAACCACGATTCTGGTGGAAGGGACCCCTGCTTTCTAGGACCCTGCGGAGAGAAGGACTGAGGCGGTTGCCCGGTCCATGTTTACGGTGGTGGGGGTCAGCATTGCTGCCAGGGTTGGCCTTGGCCCTGGTGTTACAGACGCTTACTGAATGGGCCAAGTTGTTGCACCGCAAGTTTGTAGAAGCATCCGGTTTCCTCGGTCTGCGTGGAACTGGCAGACCAGCCTGTGCAGGGCCTTATTTGCCTGATTTGGCTAAAATGCTGGTCTGCGGACCAGGCATCTAAGAAAGCACTGGCGGATTTGCCCTTCCAAGGGGAGAGGCTATTTGGAGCCTCGCTGGATGATGTTATTAAGATTGTTACTGGGGGCAAGAGTACTTTGCTCCCACAGCCCTGGAAGGGTAAGGACCCACGCCGTAGGCAGGGGCCCTCCTTTTCCGCTCAGAAGCGGATTTTTCGTCTGTCCGGGTTGGCAGGTAAGCGTTCCCAGTCCGACAAGGTGCCTGCTGAGGGACAAAAGCGTATCTGGTTTCGCAAGCCAAACAAGCCTGTGAGCAAATCTGTTGCTGCATGAAGGTTTGCCCCCACCCAACTCTCGGGTGGGGGGTTGCCTTTGGGATTTTGCAGCACAGTGGACCTCCCTCCTTTCCGACCAGTGGGTCTGTGAACTGGTTACATCAGGCTACAGGCTGGCTTCTTTCTTGCCCACCAAACAGATTTTTTCCCTCCAACCTTCATCTTCTTCCGGCTCGTCAGGAGGCCCTGTTTGGGGCAGTACAGGACCTGCTGCTGCGCGGAGTGATAGTACCTGTTCCGACGCCAGAAAGGTTTCGGAGATTCTACTCCAATCTGTTTGTAGTCCCAAAGAAGGAAGGGGTCCATCCGGTCCTGGATCTTAAGGCCCTCAACGGCTTTGTGAAAGTGCAAAGGTTCAGGATGAAATCAGTTCGCTCTGTGGTTGCTGCACTCCATAAGGGGGATTTCCTGGCGTCCTTGGACATCAAGGACGTATACGTGCGTGTCCCCATATGCGTCAGGCATCAGAGGTTGTACGATTTGTGGTCGGGGACGAGCACTATCAAATTGTAGCTCTCCTTTTTGGCCTAGCGACGGCACCAAGAGTCTTCACCAAGATGCTAGCCTCAATTCTGGCGTGGCTAAGACGAGGGTTCGCAATTGTGGGTTACCTGGACAACCTTTCTGAGAGCAGTTTGCGCCTCATAAGGGAGGATGTGGCGATCACCAATCAGACTCTTTGGGAGTTTGTTTGGGTGTTGAACCTCCATAAGTCGCTGTTGGTGCTGACTCAATGCCTGGAATACCTGGGCTTGATTCTGGACTCCTCAGAGGTGAGAGTCTTTCTCCCTTCAGACAAGCTGCAGACTCTTCAAGTTGTGGTCAAGTTATTGGAGTCCCGCAGCTGGCCGTCGAGGCGATATCGGTGGCTGAAGTCCGAAGAAGGGCCTGGTGGTCTCGTCGGCCACCATTTCAGGGTGGTTCAGACAGATTGTGGTTCAGGCTTATGCCATAAGGGGACGGGCACCCCCCTTTCCTGTCACGGCACTTTCGACCAGGGCAATTGGTGCCTCCTGGGCTTTCCGACATAAAGCGTCTTTTTCTCAGGTGTGTAAGGCAGCGACCTGGTCGTCAGTTCACACTTTTACCAAATTTTCCAAGGTTGATAGGAACGCATCTTCGGATGCTTGCTTCAGCCGCAAGGTTTTTCAGGCGGCCGTTTAAGGTTGAAACGCCTCTGTTGAAGAGTTCTTGTTATGGGTGGAGTTTTATTTTCTTACTGTTCCCACCCCTCATCTTTTGACACTGCTTGGGGACATCCCTAAGGTTAAGATTAAAGGTGCTGTCCGTCAATGAAAGTAAAAATAGGATTTTTGTACTCGCCGTAAAATCCTTTTCACTCAAGTTCAAATATGGACACAGCACCCACCCCTCCTATTATTTATGTTTGTACTGCTTTTTGACGAGCTGAGCTGCTGGAAGCCGAGTGAGGGGTTATAGCCAGTAGGACCGCCCCCTGTTTTGCTTTTTTTACATGTTCTGCCTAGTCCTCTCCTGAAGGTGTCGCTATAACCTAAGGTCAAGATTAAAGGTGCTGTGTCCGTCAAACTTTAGAGAGAAGGATTTTACGGTGAGTACAAAAATCCTATTTTTTTCAGAGGCTGCAGGGCACGTATAAATTTGCCAAGGGCTGTTATGCTTTAACCACTTCAGCTCTGGAAGATTTTACTCCCTTCCTGACCAGTGCACTTTTTACAATTTTGCCACTGCGTCGCTTTAACTGGTTATTGCGCAGGAATACAGTCTCAGTGTATTCCAACTGTATGGGGATTGGACTGAGTAAAAGAGGAGCCATATCGCTGTTCCTATTTACTAGGAACAAACAACATGTCTCCTCTCCCCTGACAGCACAGGGATTTGTGTGTTAAAACACACAAATCTCTGTGCTGGCACTCGTGCACACAATTGCACGTAGCCGGCGACGGTTTGCGCCTGCCAGCCTCGCGCATCGGGTCCCCCTGTAGTGCAATGAGTGCACCCTCTGGCGGCTCTTAAAGGGCCGATGTACCCATACGGGGTTTTGCGCATCCTTGCCACTTTGGTGACGTATATCGGCATGAGCTCGACGGAAAGTGGTTAAGCTGTAAATACAATTCTAGATGTCAAACAATATATTCTTTTAGATTGTAAGTTCTAATGGGCAGGGCCCTCTGGTTCCTACTGTATAAATTTGTATTTTAATTGTACTGTCTGGCCTTTACATTGTAAAGTTCTGCGTAAACTGTTGACGCTATATAAATCCTTTATAATGGTAATATTCCCGTGCTTCCCCTTTAAATACTCTAAACTATATACTCTAGAAACAGCTCTCTAGTGAATCACCAAACACAAAAAATGATATTTTAAGACAGCCCTCCTCAATATATTTGCATAGGTATATGTGAATCAAATATGATTACCAACCATATATTGTCAAAATAATTATTCATACTTAAATAATGCATTTACAAATAAAACTAATATATTTTCCTTCCAATGTGCTTGTGTGCACTTTTTTTATGCATGAATAACTATTTTGGCAATATATGTTTTTAATTATCTTTGATTTACATATACACAATATTGTCAAAAGTATTGGGACACCTGCCTTTACACGCATATGAACTTTATTGGCGTCTTGGTCCATAGGGTTCAATATTGGGTTGGCCCACCCTTTGCAGCTATAACAGCTTCAAATCTTCTGGGAAGGCTGTCCACACGGTTTAGGTGTGTGTCTATGGGAATGTTTCTGCATTCTTCCAGAAGCACATTTTGTGGGTTCAGGCACTGATGTGGACTAGAAGGCCTGGCTCACAGTCTCTGCTTTAATTTAATTTATCCCAAAGGTGTTCTATCGGGTTGACTATGTGCAGGCCAGTCAAGTTCCTCCACCCCAAACTCTCTTATCTATGTCTTTATGGACCTTGCTTTGTGCAATGGTGTGCAGTCATGTTTACACAGGAAGGGGCCATCGCCAAACTGTTCCCACAAAGTTGGGAGCATGAAATTGTCCAAATTGTCTTGGTAAGCTGACGTCTTAGTAGTTCCCTTCACTGGAACTAGGGTGCCAAGCCCAACCCCTGAAAAAGGACCCCCTGCCATAATCTTTCCTCCACCAAATGATTTGGACCAGTGCACAAAGCAAGGTCCATAAAGACCTGACCTCAACCTGGTAGAACACCTTTTGGGATTTATTAGAGCGGAGACTGTGAGCCAGGCATTCTCATCCAACATCAGTGCCTAACCTCACAAATGTGCTTCTAGAAAAATGGTCAAACATTCCCATAGACGCACTCCTTATGGACAGCTTTCCCAAAAGGGCTGAAGCTGTTACAGCTGCTCAATATTGAACCCTATGGACTAAGACTGGGATGCCATTAAAGTTCATGTGCGTGTAAAGGCAGGTGTCCCAATAATTTTATAGTGTATGTATGCAAATATTTTGAGGAGCGCTACACTATACAATGGAGAGATAATTCTATGCTTGGCATTTCATTTATTTGTAAAATAATCACACTAGGTTGGTTTACTTTTCTAGCATAATTGAGAAATGGTACAATCCCTGAATTACAGAAATGTTTAGTATTTCCCTACTGATGTCCTGTCATTGTTGGTGTCCTTTGCAAGCAAAATCTAAGCTAAAATCTAATTTTTCTTTTTTATTATTCCCTTTTCCTTTTTAGGCACTTGGTTGTATTTTATACCTGTTATGCTTTAAACAACATCCTTTTGAAGATGGATCAAAGCTGCGTATCGTTAATGGGAAATATTCAATACCATTGAACGACACTAAATACACGGTCTTTCATGGACTTATTAGTGAGTGAACTAATAATCATCTATAGTACGCCCATGTGAAGCAGGCCTTTAAAAGATATGTAGGAAGGTTAGGGGGAGGTAAAAATGCAGAGTGAGCACAGAGGATATTTAGACACTCCTAGAGGAGAATAATTTTATGATGTCCAAGGAGGAAGGGTAGTGTGCTAGGGAATTGACTATCCTGGAATAGGCAGATTTTCTAGAAATTTCAAAAACACTTTTCAAGTCAATAAAAATTATTTTCTATGCTTGCACCTGCAGTTTTTCAAGTTAGTGACTGGTTCTTTTTTTAAAGAAGATGTACCATCTTGTTTTTATAAGTGAAAGAAAATGTTCTATGTTCATCTTTTTTCACTATTTGACTAGAATAATTGGTTACATAGTAGGCGAGGTTGAAAAAGACAACCTATGAACTTGATGCTTAGTTATGTCACTTTGCTCACAATGATGGCACCTTGTCATGCCTTATTTGAAAGGGAAAACGTCTTTCAATAAAAGTATAGGAAAGGTTAAGTACTCCTATTGCTACAAAATAGTATTTCCTATTACTTTAACAAAGGTTTTTATTATAAACTTATGTTCCAATACAATAGGCTTACATTCAGATTTCAACACAGGTGTTTCACAGTATAGTACAAATTCGAGCAGATTGTTGCCTAGCAATTTACACAGTTCCTGGATCCGGACGGCTCTGGGTTTTTACATAACTGCAACACAAGAGTGTCATTCAACATACAGAAAGCCCATAGTAATATTCAAAAAATTGGTTAGAAGAAAAGCGGAGAAGGGAAGAAGGAGATGTACAAAAGGCCAAGCATAGATTAGAAGAGCTTTTAGAGTGGAAAGTAGAGGAGGAGTAGTGAGAGTCAAGAGAGTAGAAAGGGAAGTCAGAGAAGGGAGGGGGGGGGGGGGAAGGGAGAAGTCAATGGGTTCACGGGGTGTGCCCAGTCGAGCTCCTACAGTGATAGTAAAGTGACATCAAATCTAGGAGAATAATATACAATCCAGGGTTACCAAACCATAAGAAATTTGGTATGAGTGTCCGAAAGAATAGAAGACAATTTTTAATTGACCATAACATCGTTCAGGCGGTTCTTGACTGCCTCAAAACTCAGGGCTGGGGTTCTCCATGCTCTTGCTATTGTCAACTTAGTCACAGTAAAGAGATGTTGTGCTAGTTGCCGTTCTGGGCGTAATAATTCATTGATTGGTTTACCAAGGAGTGCCTCAAACGGATCTCTTTTAAGATTTACTCATAGTAGATTATAGAGTAGCGCGTAAACCCTGACCCATAGTCTACATACCCGCGGACATGTCCACCAAATATGGGCCATGTTGCCCTCCGGGGCGCATCCCCTGAAGCAGAGTGGGTAACAGGTTGGGATAAAGCAGGCCAGGCTCATCGGGGTGTAATACCACCGGTATAGGACCTTATAAGCATTTTCCAAAATTACTACGTTGCGCGAGCACTTGGATAAGGCTAGGGTCATTGTCTGCCAGTCCTCCGGGTCCAGCCTCTTCCCCAACTCCCTCTCCCACTGCATATGATAGGATTGCACTGGAGGTCTCTTCATAGAGATCAGTGCCGAGTATATCAGAGATATCAGACCAGGAGAGTGGGGCCTAGATCTGCAGATGCTCTCAAACGGTGTCAACATGTATGGGATGTCTTGAGATTTAATGAGACTTTGGAGGAAATGACGGATTTGTAAATACCTTTACGTGAGCACTTCAGGTATGTCATTCGAGCGCAAAGCTTCAAATAAGCTCCTAGTGGGAGTAAGCAATGAATGTACATCAACAAAGCCATTCATGGTCCACCATTTGAATTGTGCAGGGCTATCAAGGCCTGGGGGGGAAAAGAGGGCAACGAAGGAGCCGCATAAGCGGGAGATGGGGAGAAAGCCCAACAGAGTACTTCACTGAGTCCCAAACTCGTAACGTGTGAATCATGCAAGGCCCCGTAATCACAGGACGGTGTATAGGTGGGAGCCAGGGCAAAGAAGAAATTGGGATGGGTTCAACTTCAAGCAGGTCGATAGTAGCCCATAGTGGGAGTTGGTACGTCTCATGAAGGTGTGAGAGCAGAGCTATGTTGGCTGCTACATAGTAGTCCCTTAGGTTCGGGACCGAGAGGCCCCTACTAATTCTTTTGGCCAACATGATTTGTCTATTAATGCGGGGGCGAGACGATCCCCAGATTGTAAGATCTTATGCTGATGGGTATTGAGGATATGTGAAGGAACCGGGATAGGAAAAACCCGAAAATAATATAGTAGCTTCTGGAGATACGCCATTCTGATGGCTGTTATTCTCCCAAACCACGAAAGAGGTAAAGAAGACCACGATCACAGCATATCCGTTAATTTTTTGAGCAGTGGTGGAAAATTTGCCTGATATAGAGCCTGATACGTGGAAGTGAGACGGATTCACAAATATGGCAATGAGGAAACCCATTGGTAAGGAAAGGCCGACTGCAAGTCCCTCAGTAACTCCAGAGAGCGGTTAGTCGACAGTGCCTTTTGACTTTGATGGGTTTATCCAGAGTCCCAGTAAGAAGAATGTCATCGGCAAATAAGGAAATCTTATGGGGACAGATAAGATTCAATGCCTCTAATATCTGGGTTATTGCCAGGGGCTCCAATGCCAATACAAAAAGAAGGGGCAACAGCGGACACCCTTGGCGGGTCCCCCTTCGAATTTCAAAAATGGGGGGTTCAAATCCGTAATATCTAATTTTTGCCCGGGGGGAATCGTATAGGGCTGACATCCAGGTCATAAATGAGGTCCCGAAGCCATAATGCCGCAGAACAGACATAAGGTAAGGCCAAGATAAGGTGTCAAAGGCCTTATTTAGATTGAGGGATATAAGCATGGATTCAAGAGGGCGAGTGTGGGCTATATGCTGGAGTTGCACTATACGTCGAATTGCATCTCCAGCCTGCCTCTGGGGCACAAAGCCAACCTGGTCTTTTTTTATCAAGCGGGGGAGAAAAGAGTTCAGGCGAGACGCCAAGATTTTTGGCAGAAGTTTCATATCGACATTAATGAGCGAGATAGGTCTGAAATTGGCCCAAGATGAGTTGTCACGGTCTGGCTTAGGAATCATCACTGCATTTGCTGTTAGAAGATCCGGGGTGAAGGGATAACAGTTTTTTACCGAATTGTACATGACTACTAGGTGGGGTGCTACCACTGGTGCCAACTTCCTGTAATAAAGCGCGGTGTACCAGTCAGGCCCAGGTGGCTTTCCCACCTTAAGTTCCTTTATCGCTTGTAAAACTTCTGAAAGTGTAATGTCCCGATCCATGAGGGTGACATGAGCCCCGTCAAGGATGGGAGCGAAAGGCTCCTAAGGAAGTCTTCCGTGCTCTGAGCAGCAGTCTCCGTCTGGCGCTGTGTACAGTTTCGCAGGGTTATTGGGTTTAATTTAGGGGCAAAGGTTCGGAGTCTGTTGGCCAACAGTCGAGTCGGCTTATTTGCTCTCACGTACCATCTCTGGCGGGACCAGCGTAAAACATGCTCAGCCCCCTCAGTGAGGCACAGATCGAGCTCCGAATGGGCTTGTTCTAACAATTTGCGGTTACCCGGGGTGGGAAATTGCTTAAACGTCTCAGATAACGTTGCCAATCGGGACTCGAGCTCTTTCTGTTTTGTTTCCCTTGCCCTCTTACGGGCCGACGCCAGACCAATAATCCGACCACCTAGCACCGCTTTATAAGCCTCCCAGAGGACCACCGGCGACGCCACCGAGCCCAGATTGTCGCAAAAGTAGTCCTCTGAAGCCTTAATGATTTCCTCTGTTACCCCTGCATGAGAAAGAAGCGAGTCATTCATCACCCAGGGAGAAAACCGGGGTCTATCCAGGATGGAGTGGTAGGCAACCAGCATCGGATCGTGATCCGACCACGGGACAGCCAAGATTGAGGCCGAGACCACTAATGGAAGGTGGCGTCTAAGCATAAACATGTGGTCTATCCTTGAATAAACATGATGGAGATGGGAATAATGGGTATAATCCCTGCCCTGAGGGTGGCACTCCCTCCACAAGTCAACTAGGTCATGTGTTTGAAAGGAGCGAATAAACTTTTTAGCGTTTGCAAAAGTATTTCCTTTTTGCCTATGGCAACTTGTATGGTCACAAGTGTCATTTTAAGGGCAAGCAAGAAAAAAGAAAGCAACCCATTTGGCATAGACTACTCTACTTTTCCTTGCCTTCAGTTTTAAAAAACAACCACATGATTAAATTGTTTCATATTATAGAAAGGATTGTCAAAATTCAGAAATGTTGGAATGTTACATCTGCTTTATGGGCAGAAAAAAATGTAATCTGTAATTTTTCCAAAAATGTCCATTTCCATTTTGTTTTTTTTTTTTTAAGCGTTTTTTTTCCCCTCCCTCATTTGCCTTGAGTTGCTGACTAGTGTTATTTGGTAAGCCCATTAGAACTTTAAACTTTGATACTCTGGCTCAACTTCTTTATAGCAATTAGAAGTGAACCACTTTCCTGTTTAAATCTTGGTAAGCTATCTTTTTCTCCAGTGACCATTGCTTGATTTCTTCTTCTTTTTTTTTTTTTTTTTAACAGAATCTATGTTAAAGATGAATCCAGAGGAGCGATTGTCTATAACCGAAGTAGTTGGTCAACTTCAAGAAATTGCTACAGCGCGAAACATAAACCCAAAATCGCCTATTACTGAGGTATTTGAACATTCTATTCTATAAAGTCCTTTTATATACAGTTCATAGTTTCATAGTTAGGTTGAATAAAGACACCAGTCCATCCAGTTCAACCTGAGTGAGTTTCTACAATTGTCCCCATCCCTGTACATTGCACACTCATGTTGGTCCCTGCCCTCAAGGAGCCCACGATCCAAGGTCCCCATTCATATCCTTGGGCCAATTTTGAACAGAAGCCAATTTACCTACCTGCATGTCTTTGGATTGTGGGAGGAAACCGGAGTACCCGGAGGAAACCCACGCAGGCACAGGGAGAACATGCAAACTCCAGGCAGGTAGTGTCCCTTCTTACTGCTAGGTGAGAGTGCTAACCACTACACCACTGTACCGCCCAGTTAACATGCTTTTTATGTTGTTCAGCAATTCAGCATAATTTAGTTTGTTTTATGGCAAACTGATGCCTAAAGAGATATACTGTATGTCTCTGCGGTAAGCTTTCATAACATTTAATCAAATGCAGGGTTGTCCTTTTTTTTTCCAAAGAGGGCCAGATTTCATGAAGTGAACATGCATGAGGGCTGACCATTTTTCCTGATGTTTTTTGAACAATTAAAATTAAGTGCAAATTAAATATTTTCTGCAAAGTTTACTGCAAATGCAGCCATGGCAGAAATTGTTCCAGAAAATCAAGCATTTCTCACAGAAAAGCATTGCAGCAACACATGTTTTGCTATACACATATTTATTCCCTTTGTGTGTATTGGAACAAAACAAAAAAAGGAAGGGAAAAAAAAGCAAATTGGACATAATGTCACACAAAATTCCAAAAATGGGCTGGTCAAAATTCTTGGCACCCTTTCAAAATTCTGGATAAATAAGATTGTTTCAAGCACGTGATGCTCCTTTAAACTCACCTGGGGCAAGTAACAGGTGTGGGCAATATAAAAATCACACCTGAAAGCAGATAAAGAGGAGAGAAGTTCACTTAGGCCGCGTACACACGGGCGGACTGTTCGCCCAACTTTGTCCGTCCAACAGTTTCGGCAAACAGTCCGCTCAAAATTAGCATGGACGGACATGGCCACACACGACGAACGAACAGTTTGCTGAAACCGTGCGCGATGACGTGAACGGCACGTACGACGGGACGAAAAATACGACGTCCTATACACTGCATTATAGCTTTCGGCGTGAAAATCCTTTCTGAGCATGCGCGCAACTTTGTTTGACGAACAAGCCTACACACGGGCGGGCTGTTCGCTGAAACAAGGTTTCAGCGGACAGTTTTTCGGAAATTCCGAAAAACCTTGTCCGTCCAACTGTCCGCTGAAACTGTCCGCTGAAAGCCCACACACGAGCGGACTGTCCGCCCAAACACTGTTCAGCGGACAAAGTTGGGCGAACAGTCCGCCCGTGTGTACGCGGCCTTAGTCTTTGCATTTTATGTCTGTGTGTGCCACACTAAGCATGGACAACAGAAAGAGAAGAGAACTGTCTGAGGACTTGAGAACCAGAATTGTGGAAAAATATCAACAATCTCAAGGTTACAAGTCCATCTCCAGAGATCTAGATTTGCCTTTGTCCACAGTGAGCAACATTATCAAGAAGTTTGCAACCCATTGCACTGTAGCTAATCTCTGTGGGCGTGGATGGAAGAGAAACCTTTATGAAAGGTTGCAATGCAGGATAGTCCGGATGGTGGATAAGCAGCCCCAAACAAGTTCCAAAGAAATTCAAGCTGTCCTGCAGGTCTAGGGAGCATCCGTGTCAGCACAAACTATCCATCAAAATTTAAATGAAATGAAACGCTATGGCAGGAGACCCAGGAGGGATCCCACTGCTGACACAGACATAAAAAAGCAAGACTACAGTTTGCCAAAATCCTTCTGGGAAAACATCTTGTGGACAGATGAGACCAAGATGGAGCTTTTTAGTAAAGCACATCATTCTACTGTTTACCGAAAACTGAATGAGGCCTGAAAAGAACACGGTACCTACAGTAAAATATGGTGGAGGGTCAGTGATGTTTTGGGGTTGTTTTGCTGCCCCTGGCACTGGATGCCTTGAATGTGTGCAAGGCATCATGAAATCTGAGGATTACCAATGGATTTTGGTTCACACTGTAGAGCAAAGTGTCAGAAAGCTGGGTTTGTCTAGATCTTGGGTCTTCCAGCAGGACAATGACCCTAAACATACATCAAAAAGCACCCACAAATGGATGGCAATAAAGCGCTGGAGAGTTCTAAAGTGGCCAGCAATGAGTCCAGATCTAAATCCCATTGAGCACCTGTGGAGAGATCTTAAAATTGCTGTTGGGAAAAGAAGCCCTTCCAATAAGAGACCTTGAGCCATTTGCAAAGGAAGAGTGGTCCAAAATTCCGGGTGAGAGGTGTAAGAAGCTTATTGATGGTTATAGGAAGCGACTGATTTCCGTTATTTTTTCCAAAGTTTGTGCAACCAAATATTAAGGGTGCCAAGAATTTTGACCAGCCCATTTTTGGAGTTTTGTGTGACATTATGTCCAATTTTGCTTTTTTTTTTTTTCTTCCCTTTTTTTGTTTTGTTCCAATACACACAAAGGGAATAAACATGTGTATAGCAAAACATGTGTTCCGGCAGTACTTTTCTGTGAGAAATACTTGATTTTCTGGAAAAATTTCTGGGGTGCCAACAATTTTGCCCATGACTGTGTGATTGTATATAATGTATATCTTTTCTACGCTCAGGGTAACAATGAGTTCAGGCGTGTAATGTTTAAAAGAATAAAGTATATGTATGTATGTATGTATATATGTGTGTGTGTGTGTGTGTGTGTGTGTGTATATGTATATATGTGTATATATATATATATATATATATATATATATATATATATATATATATATAATTCTCTCTCGAAAAGGAACCGTGTTCCAGTTTGATGTGGCCCCCAAAGCTCGAGCGTGTTATGTATGTTTTCATACATCAGGTCAGGGGACACAGAGCCATAGTAATTACTATGTGTGTTTATAGGCCACCTTCAGGTGATGGACATTGGCATGCCCTAAGACAGCAAGTGCACTCCCTATAGAACCCCTCCCATTACTGGGACTACCTCAGTTTTTTCGCCAGTGTCTAAGGTGTTGGTCTCGAGTAAAGATCTGCTGTGCTGAGCTCCACTGGAGCAATCCTTGCTGGGGCTAGCCATGCTGGCCAGATCCATTCAAATTGTCCTTTTTTGGGCCGAATTGAATGGTACCCGAGCCTTGTATCCGAAGAAATTGGGTTTTGCCTGCGAATGCATCTCTTTTTAGAGAGCTGGACCCTGGGATCCAGCACTTTTTGGTAGTGAGGCCATAAAGTTTTTTTTTTTTTTTTTTTTTTTTAACTGGCAGGATGCTGTTGTGGGTTTCCTCTAGCCACTTAAGCCCCGGACCAATTGTCAGCCTAAGGACCAGAGGTCTTTTTACAATTTCGCACTGCTTTAACTGGTAATTGCGCGGTCATGCAATGTTGACCCAAACGAAATTTGCGTCCTTTTCTTCCCACAAATAGTTTTCTTTTGATGGTATTTGCTTGCCTCTGCGATTTTTATTTTTTTACGATATAAAAGGAAAAAGACTGAAAATTTTGAAAAAAAAATATATTTTCTACTTTTTGTTATAAGAAAAATCGAATAAACTAAATTTTCAAACATGTAGGCCAAAATGTATTCAGCCACATGTCTTTAGTAAAAAAAATGCCAGTAAGCGTATATTTATTGGTTTGCGCAAAAGTTATAGCGTCTACAAACCAGAGTACATTTTCTGGAATTTACACAGCTTTTAATTTATGACTGCCTATCTCATTTCTTGAGGTGCTAAAATGGCAGGGCAGTACAAAACCCCCCCAAATGACCCCATTTTGTAAAGTAGACACCCCAAGGAAATTGCTGAGGGGCATGTTGAATCTATTGAATATTTTTTTTGTTCCAAGTGGCACCCCGAAAACCAATCACTGCCTTCAGGATTTCTAAGGGTGCAAATTTTTGATTTCACTCCTCACAACCTATCAGTTTCTAAGGCCATAAAATGCCAAAATAGCACAAAACCCCCAAATGACCCCATTTTGGAAAGTAGACACCCCAAGCTACTTACTGAGAGGCATGTTGAGTCCATGGAATATTTTATATTTTGCCACAAGTTGCGGGAATATTACAAACTTTTTTTTTGCACAAAGTTGTCACTAAATGATATATTGCTCACACATGCTATGGGCATAACTGAAATTACACCCCAAAATAAATTCTGCTGCTTCTCCTCAGTACGGGGATACCACATGTGGGAGACGTTTTGGGAGCCTAGCCGCATGCAGGACCCTGAAAACCAAGCACTGCCTAAATATAAAACGCTACCAAAAAAAACTGTTGGCGATCGCAGGGATCAGGCCTGACTGCGAACGCTGCAGTTATGTGTTTAGTGTTTTGTAAGCGACCGTGATCGATCGATACTGCACTTGGGTGGGCTGGGCGGAGGGGCAAAACGCAGGTGCTAGCAGGTATCTGTGCTGATCGCGCTAATGATGCGTTTTTTGGAACCCTTAAGCTGGGGACGCTTGTATAGATCTGATTAGATATTTATCTGTTCAGATACTATACCACTACGGGAGGTGTATGCTTTGCGCGTGAGTGTTAGCGGTACTGGCACTAACCTAGCACTGCCTAGGGCGACGCAAACCCTATCTGACCGTAAAACCTAATTGATATCACCCGCCGGGTGATCAGAGGGTTAAACCTTTATTGGGTAATAAATGGTGGGTGCTCTGATGCTATAAAAAGCTAACTAACCAGCGTCACCCGTAACACTTATACGGTGATCACTGGTGAAAGAGTTAACTAGAGGCAATCAGGGGGTTAAAACCTTTATAAGGTAGTACATGGGGGTCCCTGACGCTATATAAAAACCTGACAGGGAACCTAAATAACTAACTGGCTATCCAGCGTCACCAGTGACACTTATACGGTGATCGCTGGTGAAAGGGTTAACTCTAGGGGCAATCAGGGGGTTAAAATCTTTATTAGGTAGTATATGGGGGTACCTAACACTATAAAAACCTGGCGGTGAACCTAAAAAATAACTAGCTACCTAGTGGCACCAGTGACACGAATGCAGCGATCAGAAAAACGATTGCTTAGTGACACTGGCAAAAGGGGGTGAAAGGGTTAACTCTAGGGGCAATCGGGGTTAAACCTTTATGGGGGGGGGGTAGGGAGCTACCCTTGACCTAACACTAACTGCCCTGACAGTTTTTACAGTTACAACTGACACTAAATGCAGTGATCAGTAAATAAATGATCACGGCAATCAGTGACACTGTGACTGGGAGGGAGGGAGGGGGGGGATTGGGGGGGGTGACAGTGTGCCTATGTGTACCTACATGTCAGTGTAGTGTTGGTGCACTTACTATGTCTTCTCTCCTCGCAGTCCAGTCAAAAAGACCACCCCCGAGGAGAGTGACATCACTTCCTCCTGCCTGTGGTTACACTACACAGGCAGGGGAAGCTTCTCATTCGCCAGGAGCGATCGAGAGGGGATGGCCAGAAACCAACGGCCATCCCCTCATCGTGTATCGCTCCTGAAGCAAAACGGACCGCCGCAGCCAGCGGGAGGGGGTCTGATCGGACCCCCCACCCGCTGAAAGGCAGGCACGTACGGGTACGTGATTGTGCCTGCCCGGGCCATTCTGCTGACTGATATTTACATGCGGCGATCCTTAAGTGGCTTGGATCCCCTGCTCCTGAAGGTTTAATGGAGCCCACCGTGAGGGGTGAAGATTGGGTCTGTTGGTTTACCACAGATAACCCTGCGGCAGGATGATAAGTGGAGTTTTCTAAGAAATATTTAAAATTAATTAAAATTGTCTTATGAATGTCTCCTTTTAAGATAAATAATGTTGTCATGCCTATGTGTCACCACCGGGGGCTGTTTTGAGCACTCACACCTCATCCTGGAAACAGCGCTGTGTCAGGAGCCGAATACTTCCTCCAGCCAAAGCAGTAGATCCTCTGGTAAGCAAAAGGGGGGGGATTTGTCTCCCTGCCTGTTGCCCCCCTATGCTGGGGAAAAGCACCCAGATAAATTTTTTGAGAAAAGGGAAAAAAAAAAACTGGAAACTGCAGTGGCCGCTCAATGGCTAACCCAAACCCCCGCCCCGCCACCATGCTCGCTCTAGGTCCGAGGGTACCTTTAGGCCACCGCTCGCGCAGGAAAACTTGTCTTTTTGAAAACTGGGGGAACCGTAGGCAACGTGGTGGGGGGACGGGGCTGTCGGCGTTCTCCGACTCCAAGTGCACGTGGAGGCAAGCTTTTAAAAGCACACTGTGTGCGTCTGCTGGCTGTGGAGGGACACAAAAGCAAAGAGGTGGCATTTTTTTCATGTTTGACACATTGTTACGGCTTCAGGCTGGGCATTAATAGCAGCAATATTTTGCTGGATTGTAGCCTTGCAGTGTATGCATTCCTTCTGTTAGGGCTTCTGCTTTGTGCATCAGGCTATGAGTGGACAAGAAACTCCTCAAAGGGTTCTAAGAGTTCGATAGTTTTACAACAACCTAAATCCATGTCCAAGAAAAATGTCATCCTCCTCTGAGAGTGATGCAGCCAGTCAGAGTGAGCCGTCAGGGGAGACTGGTGTTGCAGCAGCGCTGGATACTTCAGCCCTTATATATATCAATTGGGAGGTTTTTTCTTCTACCATTTCTAGTTTGGAACAGAAGATTGATGCTATGATCACTTTCCATAGGGGAGCCAAGCGTAGCAGATTCCCCATCCAGTGCTCAGGACCTTCATCCTGAGGTACAAGGGCTGGAGGATCAGGAAGTTCTTCCCAAAGATCATGAAGAAGCTGATATCTCCTCTTCCAAGGATCCTACTATAGAGGGTGTAGTCTCACAAGACAGTTTGTTTGTACACTCCCTTACTAAATTGTTTCGCTCAACCTTATTGCTGCTTGTAGCGCAGTCTGTTGATGAGCCCACCTTTGGTTTGGGATCACTAAAGCCTCCCCCATCTGGGGATGCTTTTCCTATCCATTCATGGCTAAAAGAGCTGATGTATTCTGAATGGGAACACTCGGATAAGCATTTTTTTCCTCCAAAAAAGTTTTCTACACTTTATCCTATGGAGGAGGAATTCTATAAGATAAGTTTGGGGGCGGGGGGGGGGGGGGGAGGTTTCAGCAACCGATGCTGCAATCTCCTCACTAAATAAAAATTAGAATGGTCCGCACTGTCTCTGGGACCCGTGTGTGTCCCAGCAGACAGAGCGGCGGGACAGGAAGAGGCATAGACTCCCGTGGGAGTCTGTGCCTGGAAGTGGGTGCAAATACCTGTCTAGACAGGTATCTGCCCCCCCCCCCTCCCCCCCTGAAAGGTGTCAAATGTGACACCGGAGGTGAGGGGAGGGTTCTGAAAATCGGAGGTTCAATTTTTGTGTCAACCTCCGCTCTTAATTATTCCTGATCAGCAGGCCCAGCAATGGGCTGGTGAATCAGATGTACTATGTTTTACAGTGGATGCTATGAAGGATTCTATTATTCAAGCCTCGCTGCTTATGCTAGGACTAGTACATACACACAGAGTCCTATGGTTGAAAAGTTGGTCAGCGAAGCATCAGTAAGAAGCTCTTGGCCAGTTTCCCATTTCATGGTGAACGGTTATTTGGAGATGATTTACATAAATATATCCAAAGGATTGCTAATGGGAAAAGTTCTCTTTTTTACCAGTAAAAAAGTTTAAGCATTTTTCCTTTTAAACATGCATCTTCTCCAGTGCCAGAAGCATTTGCCTCTAGGCACTCTCGACACCCTCCACGTCAAGCTCAAGAGGAAGACCTCAGGGGCAGTCCCAGGGCCAAAAGAGGACTTGGAGCAGGAAGCCTGCAAAACAAAATGAAGCCTCCTTATGAAGGGGTGCCCCTGCTCGCTCGAGTGGTGGGAAGGCTTCTGCAATTTTCAAAGATCTGGCAGGAACAATGTCGAGACAGATGGGTGGCTTCCTCAATTTCTCAAGTTACAAACTAGAGTTCTGAGAATTCCCATCTCCTCGTTTTCTAATATCAAACGTTCCCAGAGATCCAGAGAAAAGGAAATCTTTCTCTCTAGCTCTGGATCATCTCTTATCCCAGAAGGTGATATCAGAGGTTCCCACAGAGGAACAGGGTTCAGGGTTTTATTCAAACCTTTTCAAGGTTCCAAAACTGAATGGGGAGATAAGACCCATTCTAGGTCTCAAAGATCTGAACCAGCACTTAAATATCCAGTCCTTTCGCATGGGGTCAATCCGATCAGTTGTCTCCATTTTGTAAGCAGGGGAATTTTTGGTATCGATCGATATCAAGGATGCATATCTCCACGTGCCGATATTTCCCGCTCATCAGAAATTTCTACGCTTCGAGGTAGAAAATCTTTATTTTCAGTTTGTGGCTCTGCCATTCGGTCTAGCCATCGCACCACGTGTGTTCACAAAGATCCTGGCACCTCCTTTAGCCAGGTTAAGGGCTCAGAGTATAACCGTCCTAGCCTATCTAGACTATTTCCTTTAATAGATCAATCGGTCTCTGGTCTAAACCAAAGTTTAATCTCAGCTGTAAGCTACCTGGAATTCCTAGGCTGGATTCTCAACATAGAAAAATCCTCCTTAAAACCATCAAGGAGATTACAGGGCTGATCATAGGTAATGTTCAAAAGAAGGTATTCTTACCCCAGGCAAGAGTCGGCTCCATAAAGGAACTGATTCAACTTGTCAAAACAAAGAGAAACCCTTCCATACGGCTGTGCATGAAATTGTTAGGAAAGAAGGTGGCCTCTTTCGAGGCTGTCCCTTATGCGTAGTTTCATTCAAGACTGCTGCAAAACACCATTCTGTCGGCCTGGAACAAGAAGGTCCAGGCTTTGGACTTTCCAATACACTTATCCCCCGAGGTGCGTTAGAGCCTCAAATGGTGGTTGATATCTAGCAACCTCCAAAAGGGGAAATCCTTTCTACCAGTATCCTGGAAAGTATTAACAACGGATGCCAGCCTTCTAGGCTGTGGAGCAGTCCTGGAAGAAGCATCTATCCAGGGGAAGTGGTCCAAATCAGTAGGGACATTGTCCATCAATATTCTAGAAATTCGGGGCAGTATGTCTGGCCCTAGAGTCCTGGACGCTCAGACTTGGGAGTTGTCCTGTCAGGATTCAGTCCGACAATGCCACAGCTGTGGCTTTCATCAATCGCCAAGGGGTCATGAGAAGTCGTGCAGCCCAAAAAGAGGTGAATCATGTTCTATCTTGGGCAGAAACAAACATTCCTTGCCTATCAGCGATTTTTATTCCAGGGATAGAAAATTGGTAGGTGGACTACTTGAGTCGCCAACAATTGTTTCCCGGGAGAGTGGTCCCTTCACCCCAACAACCTTTCTGTTGAAGTATCAAAGATGGGGTGTTCCGGACGTGGATCTGTTAGTGTCCAGATTCAACTTTGTGTCAAGGACGAGGGATCCGCTAGCGTGCAGAACAGACCCCCTGGTCTTTCCATGGGATCCGTTTTCACTGATCTATGCATTTTCTCCGGTTCTGCTGCTTCCGTGCCTTCTCCGCAGGGTCAAGCAGGAATGGAAAGAGGCAATTCTGGTGGCCCAGAAGATCTTGGTTTGCCGAGATCATAAAAGTGGCGGTAGGTAGTAAACATGGATTAATCCCCCCGTCACCCCTAAATCCTTGGAATTTGAAATTTGAAATTTAGTCTTGTCGGCTTTACAGAAACAGACTTTTGAGCCAATAAGGGAAATTCCCTTGGTTCTTTTGACAAGAAAAATAATCTTTTTGTCTGCTAGATCCTCTGCCAGAAGGGTATCGGAATTGGCGGCTCTGTCTTGTAAAGAGCCATATTGGATCATGGATGAGGTGGTATTGCGGCCTCATCCTGTATTCCTACCGAAGGGGGTGACAGGTTTTAATTTGAACCAGGATATTATTCTGCCTTCTTTTTTCCCAGAGCCTCAATCTAGGGAAGAGAAAGCACTACATTCCCTTGATGTAGTGAGAGCAGTCAAGGTCTATTTAAAGGAAACTGCTCAGCTTCGAAAAACAGATGTTTTGTTTGTACTGCCAGAAGGTCCTAAAAGAGGACAGGCAGCATCAAAATCTATTATTTCCAAATGGATTCATCAAGCGATTGTTCAAGCTTATGGTCTAAAGAAGAAAATGCCCCCTTTTTCATGTTAAAGCACACTCCACCAGGGCTGTTGGCGCCTCTTGGGCGGTGCATCACCAGGCCTCTATGGCTCAGATCTGCAAGGCTGCAACTTGGTCTTCAGTCAATACATTTACCATATTCTATCAAATTGATGTAAAAGGTCATGAGATTATTGCCTTTGGCGTAGTGTACTGCAGACAAGTCCTCTAGCCTCTTAATGCCCTACCTTTTTGTTGTCCTCCTCCCTTCAGTTGCCATTGCTATGGGACATCCCACATAGTAACTATTATGGCTCTGTTTTCCCTGATGTATGAAAAGAAAACAGGATTTTTAAAATGGCTTACCTGTAAAATCCTTTTCTTTAAACTACATCAGGGGACACAAAGGTCCCTCCCTTCTTTGGTATACCAGTATATTGCTTGGCTGCAAAACTGAGGTATTCCCAGTAGTGGGATGGGTTATATAGGGAGTGCACTTTTTATCTTGGGGCATGCCAGTGTCCATCACCAGAAGGTGGCTTATAACCCACATAGTAACTACTATGGCTCTGTGTCCCATGATGTACTTCAAAGAAAAGGATTTTAGAGGTAAGCCGTTTTAAAAATCCATTTTTTTTTTTTATGCTGTTACTATATCCATCATCTTTAGCCTGACAAATCCCGAGCGCCGTGCTCATTCTTAGTGTGAGCCGGGGAGCGTGGTGGCTGGGCCTGTTTACAAGTCTGTGTCCGAGCCCACAAGGAAGCTGGCAGAGCACAGCGCCACCGCCAATCACAGGCACTGTGACATTTCCCCGATCTCTGCAGTCCACAGATGCAGAGATCGGGAATAGTCACAGTGCCTCTGATTGGCTCTTCGCGCTATCATCTTCATAGCGGCTCGGGCACATAGACTTGTGAACATGCCCAGCCACACACCCTGGCTCATATTCCAAGTGGGGCCCACATCAAACTGGAACGCGGGCCGGACATCCGCTGAAGGAAACAGCCTTATGAATAATACTTAACCAAGGGTCACACTGCCATCAACAAGAGTAATGAACGCTTGTCACATGGAAACTGAAGGCTAGCCCCCAAAAGGCCCATAACACCTGCTCAGTTATGCAGGGAATATCTTTCTTTTCTGTTATATATTTTTTTCATAAATTGTAAGATTTTTCACAGTCAACCACTTCAACCAATTCTTACGGGATATTGAAAGTCCTGATTGTCTCTCCAGTTAGCAGTTGAGTGCGGAATATCCCAGTTCATTTAGTAAATTAGTGACCTCTCTGCGATGGTCCTGCGGTCAAAAGTGACAGCCCCATCTGAGATCCAGTTGGTGCAGGATTCCACTATTGAGGGCAGACCAGGACTTGTGTTTATTCCTTGCTAAGTTTTTGGGACCAGACCTGTAGCAGTATTTGCTCTTTCTGCTAGGAGTCTGATGTAAAAGATCATGTGCTCTGCTCCAGTGGTGTCTTCAGTTCAGCATATAATATAAACTGAAAAAAGTGTCCAAATGCACGCCAAAAATAATTCATCGGGTTATGTCCAGAACACTTGTGCTCCCCCAGAAGTGAATTAATTGACTAAATATGATGGATCACTACAGCTAATGGTCAAATAGAGGTTGATGAAATCCATTCACAACTTTCCCCAATGGAGTCAGAACCAATGGACACTAAAATCCACACAGCTCCTTCCTTTCGCATACTATTCTTTCTCACTGAACTGCTCGCTTCAACTGAGCAGGCGGGAGGTTATTGCTTACAGGGGGCTGGCCTGCAGTTTTCATGTGCCTAGTGTCCATTTCTTCTGTAGGTGGAAGTATAAGCCAGGATTGCTCATTATCCATAAAATTGTTTCTCTCAATGGACTCTGAGAAAAATATGTAATGGTGAAAATCCTAACTTACTTAAATGTCTATGTTCAGTGGTTCATTTTGTTGTGTGTTTTTTCACAGCTGCTGGAACAAAATGGCGGATATGGCAATACTGTGAATCAGAAAGTGCTGTTACCCTCTAAACCTGTTGGACAGCCAGGTATGCATGTATTATGAATATATATATATATATGTGTCAAAGGTGGCATGGAGTGCAAAGGAGAAATGCCTGCGGCAGTTTCATATCCGCATCCACACTGCGATCGGGCTGGAAGTGCAACTTTTTAAAGAGGAAGTAAACTTCCCTCTAATGTACCTTTTAGGTAAGCCTATAATAAGGCTTACCTATAGGTACTGTACATATCTCCTAAATGTTTACTGTATACTGCGCCAATTACATCATCGGCTCATTCACTCTGAAGGAACGGCGGCCCGTGATGTTTCTTCAGAGCCCTGTGCAGTGACAGGTGGCTCCCGCATGCAAAAGCAGAGTTTACGTCCTCTTTAAGGCCGGTTTCACACTGGTATGACAAATGCTCCGACTTTGGGAGCTAATGTTGCATGACATGTGAAAATGAATGTTTCCCTATGGGAGCCATCTTAACTGGTCCGACTTGGAAAATGCTCCCTGCACTACTTTGATCCCACTTCAGTCCATTGAATATTAACATATCTTAACTGATTCGACTTTGGCATCAAAATTTTTTTTATGGCTTGGCTTCCCCCTCCAAGAGCATGCCAGGCTCTTCGGTCTGGCATGGATTTTAAGGGCAACCCCCACGCCAAAAAACAGCATAAGGGCCGCCCACCAAATCCATACCAGACCCTTATCCAAGCACGCAGCAGGTGAGGAAAGGGGGTGGCGACGAGCGAGCACATTGCCTCAACATGTGGTTATGGGGGCCCCTCACCCCAAAGCACCTTGTCCCCATGTTGATGAGGACAAGGGCCTCTTCCCAACAACCCTGGGCATTGGTTGTCGTGGTCTGCGGGCGGCTTATCGGAATCTGGAAGCCACTTTTAACAAGGGAGCCCCCACATCCAGGCCCCCCACCCTATATGAATGAGTATGGGGTACATAAATATCCCCATGAAAAGTGTAAAAAAAAAAAAAAAATTACGCATTTAAAGTAGTTAAAAGGCAGCTTCGCCATCGCTTCCGATCTTTTCTCCGCTGATGTCTTCTGCCTCTGACAGTTCTTCTCCTCTCTCCGGGTCTTCTAGCCCTCTCCGGTTCTTATACCTCTGTCCTCTGTCTTCTGCCTCGGCCTGGTCTTCTCTGTTGTCTTCTCACTCTTTTGCCAGTTCTTCTCCGCTGTCTTCTTCCGATGTTGATTCAACGCTCTCTCCCGCTCGAATTCTGGGTGTGCGGTGTAATGTTATCCGGAGGCCCTGCCCCTCATTGTCAGTGCCTGCATTGTCTGGATCCAAGTCGGTTGCCCGTTCATTGAAGTCTGACTTCAAGTGGCAGGGCAAAGTCAGATCCACTGTCGTACGACTGTTGTGTCGTACCAGTGTGAACCAGTCCTAACATTGCAGAATGCATTCATCACTGGCGGATACACATCCCTGCACCCCTCTATCTGTGAGGATCAGAGGAAATCAGCTCATCTCTTAGCTTTAAGTGAGACTCCATCTCCATTACAGGCCACTACTATAGTAGCTAATCAATTCCTAAAAGTCACTCAACCTTTGTAATTTCATACATTGTTTGGGCTTGTCCCCCTTGTTGGGTTACCTTAAGCTGACCACACACTGATAGCACGGATAGAATATCTACAGTGCCGGTGTTCTGACACAAAGTGTCCACCTATTGAACAGTGTCCAGGCCGTACTACGCAGGCGCAGCACTTGCGCAGTACGGGGGACAAAGAGAAGCCGAACATCTCCAAAGAAGAATGGCGCCTGCGCACTCAGTCCAGGTGCAAGCCCCAACATCCAAGTGGACATAGGGTTGCTCATAGTAACAGGGCCCCTCGCAGGCTCGCTTCGCTCGCCTAGCTTCGGGCACTGCCTCGCTTCGCTCGGCTGTTTTATATTCTAACTCTATGTCCACTTGGATGGTGGGGCTTGAACCTGGACTCAATGCGCAGGCACCGTTTATCTTTGGAGATGTTCGGCTTCTCCCTATCCCCCGTACTGCGCAAGCGCAGTACAGGGCGGACACTTTGTGATGGGGGACATTATCTGATCAGACGCCGGCTTTTGTGTTCTGACAGCCAGCACCAGCAATTGTCGCAAAACCCAAACAGTAGCTGCATCTGGTGGGTTTCAGCCTCTGTTTTTCGCTTGGATGTTAGACAGGAGGGGTGCCAATAGAGCCGTCTATGAAAAGAGTTTAATTTATATATAGTGGCTATGAAATTAATATAGTGGCTATAATTGCTTAACAGGTGATAAGGACCGATAACAACATATACAAATTGTTGTTCTACTTTAAATGAAATTAAAGCCTATTCACATAAGACATTAGAAAGTCATGTTAGTCTAGTAATAGTTGTCAAAGATCTTTAACCACTTCAGGACCGCCGTATTGCCAGTGTACTTCAACACAATGGCACAGGCAGGCACAATCACGTAGATGTACGTGCCTGCCTTCCAGCGGGTGGGGGGTCCGATCGGACCCCCTCCCGCTGGATACGACGGTCCGGTTCGGTCCAGGAGCGCTCCGTGATGAGGGGATGGCCGTTGGTTTTCGGCCACCCCCTCTGGATCGCTCCTGGCCAATGAGAAGCTTCCTCCCACTGTGTATTGTTTACACAGGAAGGAGGAAGTGATGTCATTCTCCTCGGGGCGGTCTTTTTGACCGGACTACGAGGAGAAGACTAATAGTAAGTGTGCACCAACACTACACTGACATGTAGGTACACACAGGCACACAAACCCCCCCCCCGATCCCCCCCCAGTCACAGTGTCACTGATTGCATTGATCATTTCTTTACTGATCAATGCATTCAGTGTCAGTTGTGACAGTAAAAACTGTCAGGACAGTTAGTGTTAGGTCCAGGGTAGCCCCCTATCACCCCCCAATAAAGATTTAACCCCCTGATTGCCCCTAGAGTTAACCCTTTCACCCCCTTTTGCCAGTGTCACTAAGCGATCATTTTTCTGATCGCTGCATGTGTCGCTAGGTAACTAGTTATTTTTTTAGGTTCACCGCCAGGTTTTTATAGCGCTAGGTACCCCGATATACTACCCAATAATGGTTTTAACCCCCTGATTGCCGCTAGTTAACCCTTTCACCCCCTTTTGCCAGTGTCACTAAGCGATCATTTTTCTGATTGCTGCATGTGTCGCTAGGTAACTAGTTATTTTTTTAGGTTCACCGCCAGGTTTTTATAGCGCTAGGTACCCCGATATACTACCCAATAATGGTTTTAACCCCCTGATTGCCGCTAGTTAACCCTTTCACCCCCTTTTGCCAGTGTCACTAAGCGATCATTTTTCTGATTGCTGCATGTGTCGCTAGGTAACTAGTTATTTTTTTAGGTTCACCGCCAGGTTTTTATAGCGCTAGGTACCCCGATATACTACCCAATAATGGTTTTAACCCCCTGATTGCCGCTAGTTAACCCTTTCACCCCCTTTCGCCAGCGATCACAGTATAAGTGTCACTGGTGACGCTGGTTAGCCAGTTAGTTATTTAGGTTCCCCGCCAGGTTTTTATATAGCGCCAGGGACCCCCATATACTACCTAATAAAAATTTGAACCCCCTGATTGCCCCTAGTTAACCCTTTCACCACTGATCACCGTATAAGTGTTACGGGTGACTCTGGTTAGTTTGTTTTTTATAGCATCAGGGCACCCACCATTTATTACCCAATAAAGGTTTAACCCCCTGATCACCCGGCGGGTGATATCAATTAGGTTTTAGGGTCAGGGTCTGCGTCGCCCCAGGCAGCGCTAGGTTAGTGCCAGTACCGCTAACACCCACACGCAAAGCATACACCTCCCGTAGTGCTATAGAACCTGAACAGATCAATATCTGATCTGATCAGATCTATACTAGCGTCCCCAGCAGTTTAGGGTTCCAAAAAAACGCATTGTTAGCGGGATCAGCCCAGATACCTGCTAGCACCTGCGTTTTGCCCCTCTGCCCAGCCCACCCAAGTGCAGTATCGATCGATCACTGTCACTTACAAAACACTAAACGCATAACTGCAGCGATCGCAGAGTCAGGCCTGATCCCTGCCATCGCTGACAGGTTTTTTGGTAGCATTTTATATTTAAATCCGGAAGGCAGTGCTTGGTTTTCGGGGTTCCGTACATGGCTAGGCTCCCAAAAAGTCCCCCACATGTGGTATCCCCGTACTCGGGAGAAGCAGCAGAATTTATTTTGGGGTGTAATTTGACTTCTGCCCATAGCATGTGTGAGCAATATATCATTTAGTGACAACTTTGTGCAAAAAAAAAAAAAGTTTGTAATATTCCCGCAACTTTTGGCAAAATATAAAATATTCCATGGACTCAACATGCCTCTCAGTAAATAGCTTGGGGTGTCTACTTTCCAAAATGGGGTCATTTTGGGGGGTTTTGTGCTATTTTGGCATTTTATGGCCTTCGAAACTGTGATAGGTAGTGAGGAGTTAAATCAAAAATTTGCACCCTTAGAAATCCTGAAGGTGGTGATTGGTTTTCGGGGTGCCGTGCGCGACTAGACTCCCAAAAAGTCCCACACATGTGGTATCCCCATACTCGGGAGAAGTAGCGGAATATATTTTGGGGTGCAATTCCACATATAACCATGGCATGTGTGAGCAATATATCATTTAGTGACATTTTTTTTTTTTTTTTTTTTGTCATTATTCAATCCTTTAGGACAAAAAAAATAAATATTCAATGGGCTCAACATACCCATCAGCAATTTCCTTGGGGTGTCTACTTTCCAAAATGGGGTCATTTGGGGGGGATTTGTACTGCCCTGCCATTTTAGCACCTCAAGAAATGAGATCGGCAGTCAGAAATTAAATGCTGTGTAAATTCCAGAAAATGTACTCTAGTTTGTAGACGCTATAACTTTTGCGCAAACCAAAAAATATACGCTTATTGACATTTTTTTTACTAAAGACATGTGGCTGAATAAATTTTGCCCTCAATGTATGACTAAAATTTAGTTTATTCGATTTTTCTTATAACAAAAAGAAGAAAATATCTTTTTTTTTCAAAATTTTCGCTTTTTCCATTTATATCGCAAAAAAATAAAATCGCAGAGGCAATCAAATACCATCAAAAGAAAGCTCTATTTGTGGGAAGAAAAGGACGCAAATTTTGTTTGGGTGCAATATTGCATGACCACGCAATTACCAGTTAAAGCAGCGCAGTGCCAAATTGCAAAAAGACCTCTGGTCCTTAAGGTGTTTATTGGTCCGGAGCTGAAGTGGTTAAAGTGTTTGTTACCCTAACATTTCATATTCCTGATATGGGTCTGTTGTACAACGTACTTGTGTCAAAAAGTTATCCTGTTCTATTTTGTATTTCTTTTTTATGTGAAGTTTCTAACTGTCCCCCTCCCTTTCCTATTTCAAATTTGACCATGGTAGACATGAGAGCACATCCACCCCAGTGTTGTCCATTTTCTGGCTGTGCGGGGAGAAAAGCCTGCCTGTCCTGCAGTGGCCAAGACTTGGGCTGACACACAACCCACACCTGCCCCACACAGCCATTCACTGAAAAGATTAGTGTAATGCTGTTTCACCACCCCCACCACCTCTCTAAGCCTCTTATGCAGCTAAGAGAGTTTATTTAATTGCTTTTAAACAGAAAGTGTGCGTGTGTGTGTGTGTGTATATATAACATTACACACCCTTCAAAGTTTACGCTCGCATTTTGGCGAGAGGAAATAAGCTGAGAACGAGTGTTCCATTCTATACATTAAGGTAAAAAAAAAAAACTTTCTGTGCTGCATTTGTGGCAGAAGAGATATACAAAGCCTGGCTAAATCAAGTAATTAAACTATTACGTTGGGTGCAGGGATGCTTGGCAATAGAAAAACTGCTCTGTTAATGCTAGTGATATTATAATGATTATGTGTGTTTTTATCTTACCTGTAAAACCACCTAAATATTTATATTTTTGTAATTTGCTACAGGTGTTACTCTTGGCGATGATGACCAAAATGCAGGAGGTTTTTTTGACATCTTGAAAGGTGGCACAGAACGATTTTTTAGTAATATTAAAGATACGTCTTCGAAGGTTATTCAGTCAGTCACCAAGTAAGAAAATCAAAAAATTCAAATTTCTCCTTATTTTAAAAATGTGTTGAAATTCCTGCAAAAAAAACAGCTTAATTATTTGTACATATTCACTCATACTGGGTTTTTGGTTTACAAATTGAGGAGTAATAATAAGAGTAAAAATAGAGATTTATATCTGGGAGGCAGCCTTATCCCAAGACCGGGTAAATGGTAGGCTCCCTTTTACAAAACAAAGCTAGCTTCTGTAAGACCTAGTCCACTCTATTAGAAAATTGTACAAAAAATACAGCTTTCTACACAATTGTATGATAATCTCAGCATTTGTACGCAGCTTTTGTCTGAAATTATCCGAAGGCACAAGCGTGAAAAATATATTTTTTTATTTAATCAGTACAGTTTTCATCTGAAAATAAAATACATTACATCATTTTCAAATTTTTACTTTGCAAAAGATTTTTGTTCAAAGATTTAACAAGATTCTTGGGATACAAACAGATATGAAAAGATAAATGCACCCTCAAAGGTAGTCAAGGGTTAGAGCACTGTAAACATAATACAAAAAACAAGTTTAAAAGATTGATCCTACCAAACAGCTCGCCCAGAGCATAAGCAAGATAAATATAATTACGCTTATAGCAAAAACAGAGCAAGGACGTTGGTTTGAAAAACATTACTGCAACAGATGGTCAAGTGTTAACTCATTAGCATGAAAAGATATGGGAGCACTTATAGCCAGAATTAATCTAGCGCCTCAAGGCACATTAATATAGAAATATGAGAGTATATCCATATTATGGCGCAAATCATAAGAGAGAAGACATAAGAGTGAAGAAAAGGGTGTAAAAAAAAAAAAAAAAAAAAAAAGCTTAGCTCAGGCCTCCGACCATAGAATTCCCAAGAGCTATGGGGCTTAAAAATAGGTTGCATAGTAGGTGAGGTCGAAAAAAGACACAAGTCCATCAAGTCCGACCTATATGTGTGATTATATGTCTATATTACATTGTATATCCCTGTATGTTGTGGTCATTCAGGTGCTTATTTAATAGCTTTTTGAAACTGTCGATGCCTCCCGCTGAAACCACCGCCTTTTTTCTTCTAATTTTAATGAGTGGCCACGTGTCTTGCTAAACTTTCTGCAGAAAAGTGTTATCCCTATTGTGGGGTCACACCAGTATGGTATTTGTAAATTATCCCTTATGTATCCCTTCTCAAGCGCCTCCTCTCCAGAGACAGTAAGTTTGGTGCTCGTAACCTTTCTTCATAACTAATATCCTCCAGTCCCTTTTATTGGCTTTGTTGCCCTTCTCTGTACTCGCTCCATTTCCAGTACATCCTTCCTGAGGGCTGGTGCCCAGATCTGGACAGCATACTCCGGGTGAGGCCGGACCAGAGTCTTTTTAACGCATGCCAATATTCTGTTTGCTTTGTTAGCAACAGCTTGGCATTACATGCCATTGCTGAGCCTATCATCTACTAGGACCCCTACGTCCTTTTCCATCCTAGATTCCTCCAGAGGTTCTCCCCCTAGCGAGTAGATTGCATTCATATTTTTGCCACCCAAATGCATTATTTTACATTTATCCACATTAAACCTCATTGCCCACCCCATTTTTTGTTCAGATCTTCTTGCAAGGTTTCCACATCCTGCAGAGAAGTTATTGCCCTGCTTAGCTTAGTATCGTCTGCAAATACAGAGATTGAACGGTTTACCTCATCCTACATGTCGTTTATGAACAAATTAAATAGGTTTGGTCCCAGCACAGAACCCTGGGGGACCCCACTTTCCACCCTTGACCATTCTGAGTACTCGCCATTTATCACCACCTTCTGAACTCATCCTTGTAACCAATTTTCGATCCATGTACTCACCCTATGGTCCAGGCCAACGGACCTTACTTTGTACAGTAAAGGTTTATGGGGAACTGTGTCAAATACTTTTGCAAAATCCAGATAAACCACGTCTATGGGCCTTGCTTTGAATGGCAGCTCACCTCCTCATAGAAGGTTAATCGGTTTGGCAAGAACGATTCTTCCTGAAGCCATGCTAATTACATTGCTTGAATAAAGATACCCGATACCGGTTACCTTACTAAAATCTTGTACATAGTCCCTTATCATCCTCTCCAAGAGCTTGTATACTATTGATGTTAGGCTGACTGGTCTGTAATTCCTAGGGATGTATTTGAGTCCTTTTTTTAAATATTTGTGCTACATTGGCTTTTCTCCAATCAGCTGGTACCATTCCAGTCAGTACAATGTCAGTAGAAATTAGAAACTTGACTGAGTTCCCCAAGGGTGCAAGCCATCTGGTCCCGGTGACCTTATTAATGTTAAGTTTTTCCCATGTCTATTTCTAATTCTGTCCTCTGTTAGCCATGAGGGTGCTTCCCGTGATGAGTTATGAGGATAAATACTGGAATTTTGGTTACTGAAGATCCTCAAAAAAAAAAAAAAGAGAGAGACTTATTGTTTCAGGTGCTACATCATTTAGTGCATCAAGGAGTGATTGTAGAGGTTCCTGTACCCGAAAGAGGCGCTGGGTTTTATTCTAACACAAGGTCCATTTTGGATCTAAGATCCCTGAACCAGTATCTACTAATCCAGTCCTTTCGGATGGAGTCTGTCTGCTCAGTGGTAGCCTCACTCCAGATGGGAGACTTTCTAGCCTCCCTCGATATTAAAGGTGCGCATTTACATGTACCTATCTTTCAGCCTCATCAGAGGTTCCTGCGATTTGCAGTAGAGGAACGTTATTTTCATTTTGTGGCGCTACCCTCCGGGCTTGCCACAGCTCCCCGGGTGTTCACAAAGGTCCTAGCACCAGTATTGGTTCTTTTAAAGGAACATAGCATAACATGCACAGTGCGGCATTTGGAAAGCTTAGGCTGGATCATAAATACCGAAAAAGTCAGCCTTGAGACGAGCTCAAAGTCTGATCATAGATACGGTCCAAGCAAGGGTATTTTTGCAACCCGTAATGATCTGTGCCCTAAAGGGTCAGGTGTGTCAGATAAGGGGCACCAGACAACCCTCCGTTCGGCTTTGTATGAGTTTTCTATTAAGGATGGCATCCTCCTTCGAGGCAGTGCCCTATGCCCAGTTCCATTCCAGGCCTTTACAACAAGACATCTTGTTGGCTTGTAACAGGAGAGGACAAGCCCAGGATTGTTCAATGTTTTTATCTCCTCAGGCATGCTTAAACCTAAACTGGTGGTTACAGTATCCGAAGCAGTGAAAGGGAAAATCCTTCCTCCCGGTAACTTGCCAGAGGCCGCTATGGAGACTTTTAGGATCGCCAAAGGTGAAAGGGAGCTGAGGGAACATCATTTACTAAAGGAATGCCCCATATGTAATAAAAACTGATTTAAAACCTGAGTAAACTGCTGCATACCAATAATGCAGAATTTGTTCTGGTGACCAAGGTTTAGTTTACCCCAGGATTTAAAAGGATTAAAAGTAAACCTAAAGAACAGTCATTTCTATTTTCCCACATCTGTCTGTAGGAAATGTACTTAAAGATTATAAAAAATAAGTTTTTTTTTTTTTTCTTCTTTGAATGTAATAGATGGTACAATAGAATTATTTGTTTTATTTGTTCTATCTTTCAGCTATGCAAAAGGAGATTTGGATTTGTCTTACATCACTTCCAGAATTGCTGGTATGTTCAGTGTGTTTTTATAATCTTTAGTTAGTATTATAAAAAAAATAAGAATGTAAAGGCTTTAAAATATTGGATACGTTTAGCTGAGCCTGCTAAATGGTGTAGTTTATGTCCATGGCAGGAGTATTGAGAAGATCATAGAAATCTTTTATCCCCCATGGTGGAATGTAAATCTGAGGAAAAATCTGTGCTGTATTCAGCATAGCTACTTTGCAAGTGCTTTAGATGCTTACTTTGTGAGCGCTTTAACACTTTCCACTGAGATCCATAGGCCGTCGAGTGGGTGCAACCCACCATTAACCCAGTTGTTTGAAATCTTTGGCTTCCTTTAAAATATTTGATTAGAAGAGCACTCACAAACTTAACACAAGCTGCGTCGATTTGGAAAAAAAAAGAAAACAGTTGACATTTTGTGAGATGCAGCCTACCTTTTAGAAAGACTGTGTCTCACTGCAACTTATCTATTTAAAAAAGTTGTTGTGTTTGTTTGTTTTTCTCATTCGTTAAGGAACACAGGAAGTCTTCAGGAGGATTGGACACTGGCAAACAGAATAATTGTAGGACAACTCAGGATAACCCTAACTATTACAAGCATGCTACAATTTTTGCTACTGTCCTAGAAGTATAGGCGCCCTTTTGTTCCGCTCTGCTAACCTAATTTTAGCTAGCATTTTTTTCTTCTCTTTTCTTCAATCAAATTTTATTGTTTACTTCTTTACTATAAAGCGGAGGTATACTGGTAGTCCTGGGCTGGCCTACGGTTTATTTGCCAGTGTCCACTCTTCTGTTAAGCATTTTCTCATCAATTCTCGTTGTGTTATATTGACCATCTTGGCAGAGGCAGGGTTCTGCTTCGTCATGTCAAAGTCTTCAGCTAGGAAAACAGTGAGCAGTACAGTAGTGACACATTTTAAATGTTTCTAAATGTTGTGAGACCAGCAGTCAGAGGCAGCAGTGATTTTAATCTCAACCTGCAGATAAACTGCTTTGAGAGTGTGGACACAGGAAAGTTTTTAAAAGAGATGTATGTCCTCTCAAAAAAACAAACATATACTCTCCTAGGTGGATTTAGCATCGTTCTGATGGTTCATCTGTTCCCTGCCAGCTCTGCCTTGAGAACTGAGTGATCCAACACCGCTGATTGCTAAGTTCTCCTCTCCCCTCCCCTCTGAGCAAAGAGCCATGACTGTCAATCACAGGCTCTGTACTCTCTCCTCCAGTGCTCACTGGAGCACTAGACTGTTTAAGGAGGCAGGAGTGGATGGCTCATGCTCTTAGTGGCTCGCTGAGCCAGGTGCCAGGCACAGAATCTGGGTGCATCTCGACCAAATGAAGCCTGTTTTGGCTGAGTGACTTCAGCCAACAGTGGACTTTAGTTCATTGTTGGCTGAAAATGGGTCCCAGGAGTGCAGTATGAACGAGTATAGTATTGCAAAAATAGTTTTAAAGTGGATGTAAACCCCCTCCTATATCCAGTGAACTGAACATCCTCAGATGATACACAGAGACGATACAAATCTCCCTACATACGTTTTACATGTACATCTGCTGTCTTCAGCTTTCTAAACTCCCTAGAAAGTGCACAGTGTCAAAAAAAAAATAAAAAAAAAAAAAAAATCTTCCTTTTTCAGCAATGGGAAGGGAGTGTTGGCATACACTGTGTGTGAGCTGATTGGAGGAAAGCACAAACCCCCACTCTACATAGGCAGCGAAAGAAGCTTTCAGAGCTGTGCTTTGAATAGACAAGTTCTCTACTTGTCTGTCTCTAATTTATCTCCCAGACACAAATTTCCAGCTGCTTTTATCTCCTGTGTGGAGAGCTTGTCAGAAGTTATGCAGATAACAGAAACAGAGCAGCAGAAAGAAACAGGACTTTGGAGAGAGATAGGTAAATACTACAGATATATGTGCCCAGGTCAGATTTCATGAATGGAGGTTTACATCCACTTTATTATAAAACGCTACGTACTGCTATTTGGGGTATACTTTTCAGATTAATGCATAGAAACAATTTACATTTGTAAATGTTCCCTATAACATTGCAAATGTTTTATTTTTTGGGTTCAGATCCTCTTTAAGTGATATAGCTGTGATCTTAGTTCATCTACTGTACATTTAGAAATGCCTAAAAATCACATCTTTCTCCAGTCATCTTCCAGGACAGCCCATGAGAGCACCACCTCCTCCAACAGGAAACACATCACCAATACACTTTAAAAGGCAAGCCCTCTGCTGAACTGGTTAGTTTTTTGTGTTTCCTCCAGATGGAGGAGATGCATCACCTGGTACTTGGGTGAGTGAGGCCTCTGTTCTCTGGCTTTATTTTTGTTCCATCCACACCTTTACCTACTTGGCTCCAGTGGGAGCAGCTAGTAGTATTTTATGCAAGATGACCCTCCAAGACCACTCCTCAGAGGAAGATGGTAGCTTGGTTCCCTTTCACCTTCTATGCCTGGCGAAGGCCATGACTGGAAGTGGCATACCCCCTTGACAGGAAACCGACACAGCATGGGTTCCTTGTCCAAGTGTCTGGGTGTGTGCACTGTCTGCACTATAGGACATTTTTGGGTAGGGGCTCGCACAGTATCTATGTTGGGTTGTGGCCTGTCTGTGTTCCTGTGTGACCAGATGATGCACGGCAGTAATCTTGGTAGGGGAAAGTAATTTCCGGGTGCCAGAGGTTCTAGGTCCAAGCCTCTTTCTCACAGCAGTAGTAGGGGAAGTGCTATCTGGTGCCTTTTAAATAGCAGGCTGTCAGGAAGCTACAGGTGGAGGAGCTAATACTGCATTTTGGGCTCAACGCAGACTACAGCTCAGGTGGATACATGCGCCCTTGGCACCAGCAGGACACAGGTAAGATAGAGGTTGCTGTACCTACCTACTTTCATGTGTTTGCTCCTAGGTTTTCACCCGGAGTTGGGGTTAATGTGACAGGGCACTGTTGGGCTCCCCCTATTTACCAGGGAGGATAATGAACCTGACTAGTGCCAAGATCCCCCTACCCCTGTGCAGCAGGCTGTAGGGTATACCTAGAAGGTGGATTGGGTGATGTTTTTTACTGGCCTCACTATGCCTTCTCAGCTGGATTCATGCAATAGGTCATCTTTCTCTGCTTTAAGGGAAGAGGATGATGTTTCTTTCTGTATAGTTGCCTGGCAATAAGGGAACACAGTACAGCAAATTTTCAGGCGTTATTGTGGATGTCTTTACAGCTATCCTGTAGACTTGACATTTAGGGGAAGTGTCAGTGTTTTTGCATTCCTTTTGGGCACCTTCTGCTAATGTTATGTTTGGTGAGCATGCGTGTTTGTACTTGTGTACACACGATAGGAAAATCTGACAACAGAATGTTGTCCACCGAATATTTACTAGGCTGCTATCCAACATTTGACAGCGGAAAGTTGGCCAACAGTTGTCTGATGGCACATACCAATGGTCAGATTTTAGGCAGTTTGTCATCACACAATTCCCAGACGAAAATCCGATCGTGTGTACAAGGCTTTAGAGAGAGGAAAGTTGTATTTTTTTTCCCCACTGTTCTCTAGGCTCACAGATTACATTAATTAGCCCTAATTTTTTTAGTTGTGTGTGTGGTTGCCTCGCAGGTATTTGGTTTACCTCCCTACACACAATCTGTTAATTTCAGCTGACAGAAATTTTTAGTCTCCCAGAAACGTTGCATTCCTACTAGAGAGCGGGGAAGGATGAATTTAAACTCCTAAGCTCTTGATGGAGGACTGGTTACTGGATATCTTTTGTCTTTACTCACCTGGGATCTGATTATACAACTCTCAGTGGAGGGTGGCCTCATAGTAAATTTACAGCCTTAGCACAACACTGTCCTTTAGGCTACTTTTCACACAGGGGCGTTGCTGGCGGTAAAGCGCCGCTATATTTAGTGGTGCTTTACTGTCGTTTTAGCGGCGCTATTCGACTGCTAGAGGGGCAGTTTTAACCCCCTCTAGCGGTCAAAAAAGGGTTAAAACCGCTGCAACGGTGCTTTTGCAGGCGGGTTTTCAGCGCTGCCCCATTGTTTTCTATGGAAAGGGGCGCTTTAGGAGCGGTAAATACACCGCTCCTACAGTGCTCCAAAGATGCGGTTAGCAGGGCTTTTTTGACTGTCTTGCACACTGGAGAGACAGCAGCGGCTGTTTCAGGGTGCTTTGCAGGTGCTTTTTTAGTGCTGTAGCGCCTGCAAAGCTCCCCAGTGTGAAAGGGGCCTTAGGCCTAAGGTTTAATGCTATACTTTGCATCTAAAGCCCCATACACACTATCAGATTGTCTGCTGATTTTTTCCTTCAGGTTTACGAAAACCATGTAGTAGAAGGGCCTGCCTGATTGCATACACATTGAAACCCCTAAGGTTTGACCTCATATATTATATGGTTTTGGTAAATCTGATGGAAAAAATCAGCAGACAATCTGATAGTGTGTATGGGGCTTTAGGCGTGATGACCATTTTGGTGCTGCTGGATTTGCATGTGGAGTTGCATTTTTGTCTGTTACCTGGGTGTGGCTGCCTCACAGGTGTTTTGGCTATCCTTCCTACACACGATGAAATCTGCAGTCCATTAACAACTCAGCTGGCAGATGTTTAACCACTTAATAACCGCCCTATAGCCGAATGACGGCTTCAGGGCGGTTTCTTAACTCTGGGAGGCTGTCATATGACGTCCTCCCAGAATTCCGCTCTCGCGCGCCCCCTGGGGCGCGCACTCGAGAGCATCCGTGACCGCCGGGTCCACAGGACCCGGCGCATCACGGTAAACGGCCGCTCGTCGCGGCCGTTTACCACGTGATCGCTCCGTCAAATGACGGAGTGATCACTTGTAAACAAACCGGCGTCATGTTATGGCGCCGGTTCCTCCCTCCCCCTCTCTGTACCGATCGGAACAGCGGAGGGGGAAGAGATCGGTGTCAGCAGCGATGTGGGCTGCATCTGCAGTGCCCACATCGCTACTCACCGAAAATTAACCCCTCAATTCCCTGCAAATACTCTGCAATACCCTGCCATTACTCTGCAATACCCTGCCATTACTCTGCAATACCCTGCCATTACTCTGCAATACCCTGCCATTACTCTGCAATACCCTGCCATTACTCTGCAATACCCTGCCATTACTCTGCAATACCCTGCCATTACTCTGCATTACCCTGCAACACTCTGCAACACCCGCCAATACCCTGCAACACTCTGCAATGCTCTGCAACACCCACCAATACCCTGCAACACTCTGCAATGCTCTGCAACACCCGCCAATACCGTGCAACACTCTGCAATGCTCTGCAACACCCGCCAATATCCTGCAATGCTCTGCAACGCAATACTCTGCAATGCCATACTCTGAGATACCCAGCCATACTCTGATATACCCAGCCATAGTCGGTGATACCCTGCAATATCCAGCCATAGACACCCCCCCCCTCCCGCCGCCCTCCGGTGCTTCTACCGACTCGCCAATACGATCAAATCCAGAATCTTTTTTTTTTTTTTTTTCAGGCTTCCCAGCTTAGAGGTGAGATGCGGGGTCTTATTGACCCCATATCTCACTGTAAAGAGGACCTGTCATGCCATATTCCTATTACAAGGGATGTTTACATTCCTTGTAATAGGAATAAAAGTGATCAAAAAATTTATTTTTGGGGGAAAAAATGTCAAACTAAAATAAATAAAGTAAAATGAACAATAAAATGTATTTTTTTTTTTTTTAAAGCGCCCCTGTCCCCATGTGCTCGCATGCAGAAGCGAACGCATACGTAAGTCCCGCCCACATATGAAAACGGTGTTCAAACCACACATGTGAGGTATCGCTGCGAACGTTAGAGCAATAATTCTAGCCCTAGACCTCCTCTGTAACTCAAAACATATAACCAGTAAAAAAAAAATTAAATCGTCGCCTATGGGGATTTTTAAGTAGCGACGTTTGGCGCCATTCCACGAGCCTGTGCAATTTTGAAGAGTGACATGTTAGGTATCGATTTACTCGGTGTAACTTCATCTTTCACATTATTCAAAAATTGGGCTAACTTTACTGTGTTTTTTTTTTTTTTAAGCACAAAACTGTTTTTTTTTCCAAAAAAAAGCATTCGAAAAATTGCTGCGCAAATACCGTGCAAGATAAAAAGTTGCAACGACCACCATTGTATTCTCCAGGGTGTTTGCTAAAAAAACATATATAATGTTTTGGGATTCGATGTAATTTTCTAGCAAATAAATGATGATTTTTACATGTAGGAGAGAAATGTCAGAATTGTCCTGGGTGCTCCAGAACGCCTGATGGCGCTCCCTGCATGTTGGGCCTCTGTATGTGGCCACACTGTGTAAAAGTCTCACACATGTGGTATCGCCGTACTCGGGAGTAATAGCAGAATGTGTTTTGGGGTGTAATTTGTGGTATGCATATGCTGTGTGAGAAATAAACTGATAATATGACAATTTTGTGAAAAAAAAAAAAAGTAAAAAAAATCTTGATTTGCAAAGAATTGTGGGAAAAAATGACAACTTCAAAAAACTCATCATGCCTCTTACTACATACCTTGGAATGTCTTCTTTCCAAAAAGGGGTCATTTGGGGGGTATTTGTACTTTTCTGGCATGTTAGGGTCTCAAGAATTGAAATAGGCCGTCAGTACTTCAGGTGTGATCAATTTTCAGATATTGGCACCATAGCTTGTGGACTCTATAACTTTCACAAAGACCAAATAATATCCACCAATTTGTACTTATTTTTACCAAAGATATGTAGTGGTATAAATTTTGGCCAAAATTTATGAAGAAAAAATTACTAATCTGCTAAATTTTATAACAGAAACGAAGAAAAATTCATTTTTTTACAGAATTTTCTGTATTTTTTCTTTTATAGCACAAAAAATAAAAAACCCAGCGGTGATTAAATACCACCAAAAGAAAGCTCCATTTGTGTGAAAAAAAGGACAAATTTCATATAGGTCCAGTGTTGCATGACTGAGTAATTGTCATTCAAAATGTGAGAGCACCAAAAGCTGAAAATTGGTCTGGTTATTAACCACTTGCCGACCGCCGCACGACGATGTACGTCGAAAGAATGGCACGGGCAGGCATAAGGGCTTACATGTACGTCCTTGCCTGCCCGCGGGTCGGGGGCCCGATCGGGCCCCCTCCCGGTGCCTGCGGCGGTCGGTATTCGTTCGGGAGCGATCCCGGACGAGGGGACGGCCATTCATTCATGGCCACCCCCTCGCGATCGCTCCCGACGAATGAAAATGTCCGGTGACATCACTTCCTCTCCTGTAATGTAAACACAGGAGAGGAAGTGATGTATTCTCTCCTCCGTGTCGGTATTTTTCGTTCCGGCACCGAGGAGAGAGCATCGGTGAGTTGCACAAGCACTACACTACACAGTAGAACATGCCAGGCACACTCACACCCCCCCTTTACCCCCCGATCACCCCCCAATTACCCCTGCCCCCCCAGTCACAGTGACACCAATTGTTTTTTTTTTTTTTTTTTTTTTTTTTTTGCATTGGTGTCATTTGTGACTGTAATAACTGTTAGGGCAGTTAGGGTTAGCCCCCTTTAGTTCTAATGTGCCCCCCTAACCCCCCCAATAAAGGTTTAACCCCGTAATCACCCCCCGTCGCCAGTGTCACTAAGGCTGGGTTCACATTGCAGCGGTTTATGAGAACGAATGTGATTCGCACCGCACTGCAGTGCAAATCACATCCGATCTCTGTGCGATTCGAGTTCAGCCATACAGATAGTATGGCTGAATTCGTGTCGCACCCGCCGCAAATTCGCACGGTACCCTTTTTTTGGCCCGCAGCAGAATCGGATCGCATGGGTGTTCACACCATGCGATCCGAGTTTGCAGATCGCACTGCGATATGCGAACTGATCTGGGGGTGTCATTAACATTTCACTGACACTCCCAGCAGTTCGCATAGGGCAGTGTGAACTGCCGCCGGGAGGCATGCGATGCGGGAACCCGCCACGGATTCGTGGCGTTCCCGCATCGCTCCAGTGTGAACCCAGCCTAATAAGCGATCATTTTTCTGATCGCTGTATTAGTGTCACAGGTGACGCTAGTTAGGCAGGTAGGTATTTAGGTTCGCCGCAGCTTTTTATAGCGCCAGGGACCCCCATATACTACCGCATAAAGCCCCCTGATTTCCCCCTAGTTAACCCTTTCACCAGTGATCACCATATAACTGTTACAGGTGACGCTGGTTGGTTAGTTATTTTTTTATAGTTTCAGGGCACCCGCCATTTATTACCTAATAAAGGTTTAACCCCCTGATCACCCGGCGGGTGTCATTTGTGACTGTAATAACTGTTAGGGCAGTTAGGGTTAGCCCCCTTTAGTTCTAAGGTACCCCCCCAATAAAGGTTTAACCCCGTGATCACCCCCCGTTGCCAGTGTCACTAAGGCTGGGTTCACATTGCAGCGGTTTATGAGAACGGATGTGATTCGCACCGCACTGCAGTGCAAATCACATCCGATCTCTGTGCGATTCGAGTTCAGCCATACAGTTAGTATGGCTGAATTCGTGTCGCACCCGCCGCACCCGCCGTAAACTCGCACGGGACCCTTTTTTTGGTCCGCAGCAGAATCGGATCGCATGGGTGTTCACACCATGCGATCCGAGTTTGCAGATCGCACTGCGATATGCGAACTGATCTGGGGGTGTCATTAACATTTCACTGACACTCCCAGCAGTTCGCATAGGGCAGTGTGAACTGCCGCCGGGAGGCATGTGATGCGGGAACCCGCCGCGCATTCGTGGCGTTCCCACATCGCTCCAGTGTGAACCCAGCCTAATAAGCGATCGTTTTTCTGATCGCTGTATTAGTGTCACAGGTGACGCTAGTTAGGCAGGTAGGTATTTAGGTTCGCCGCAGCTTTTTATAGCGCCAGGGACCCCCATATACTACCGCATAAAGCCCCCTGATTGCCCCCTAGTTAACCCTTTCACCAGTGATCACCATATAACTGTTACAGGTGACGCTGGTTGGTTAGTTATTTTTTTTATAGTTTCAGGGCACCCGCCATTTATTACCTAGTCTCACTAGTGTACCCCTAAATTTAGGGGTGTCTACTTTCCAAAATGGGGTCATTTGGGGGGGGTTTGTGCCATCTTGGCATTTTATGGCTTTCAAAACTGTAACGCCCTTAGAAATCCTGAAGGCAGTGCTTGGTTTTCGGGGCCCCGTACGCGGCTAGGCTCCCAAAAAGTCCCACATATGTGGTATCCCCGTACTCAGGAGAAGCAGCAGAATTTATTTTGGGGTGTCATTTCACATATGCCCATGGCATGCGTGAGCAATATATCATTTAGTGACAACTTTGTGAAAAAAAAAAAAAAAAAGTTTGTAATTTTCCCGCAACTTGTGGCAAAATATAAAATATTCCATGGACTCAACATGCCTCTCAGCAAATAGCTTGGGGTGTCTACTTTCTAAAATGGGGTCATTTGTGGGGGTTTTGTGCCATCTTGGCATTTTATGGCCTTCAAAACTAATGGGTAGTGAGGAGTGAAGTCAAATATTTACGCCCTTAGAAAACCTGAAGGCGGTTCTTGGTTTTCGGGGCCCCGTACGCGGCTAGGCTCCCAAAAAGTCCCACATATGTGGTATCCCCGTACTCAGGAGAAGCAGCAGAATGTATTTTGGGGTGTCATTTCACATATGCCCATAGCATGTGTGAGCAATATATCATTTAGTGACAACTTTGTGTAAAAAAAAAAAAAAAAAAATTTTTGTCATTATTCAATCGCTTGAGGCAAAAAAATAAAATATTCAATGGGCTCAACATGCCACTTATCAATTTCCTTAGGGTGTCTACTTTCCAAAATGGGGTCATTTGGGGGGGTTTTGTACTGCCCTGCCATTTTAGCACCTCAAGAAATGAGATAGGCAGTCGTAAACTAAAAGCTGCGTAAATTCCAGAAAACGTACCTTAGTTTGTAGATGTGACAACTTTTGCGCAAACCAATAAATATACAATTATTGACTTTTTTTTTTTACCAAAGACATGTGGCTGAATACATTTTGGCCTAAATGTATGACTAAAATTGAGTTTATTGGATTTTTCTAATAACAAAAAGTAGAAAATATCATTTTTTTTCAAAATTTGCGGTCTTTTTACGTTTATATCGCAAAAAATAAAAATCGCAGAGGCAATCAAAACCATCAAAAGAAAGCTCTATTTGTGGGAAGAAAAGGACGCAAATTTTGTTTGGGTACAACATTGCATGACCGCGCAATTACCAGTTAAAGCAGCGCAGTGCCAAATTGTAAAAAGACCTCTGGTCATTTACCAGCAAAATGGTCCGGTCTGAAAGTGGTTAAGGGTGTTTAAGTGCCCAGTGGTCAAGTGGTTAATCTCCACTTGTGTTACAGAGCCCTCCATTCCCACTAATGCAGAGCTGGGAGGCAGGAAGTGTAAACTCCAGAGCGTTTTGATGAACCTTGTCATCTGGTGTACTGCACTTTCACTCACTTGTGATTTGACCATACAAACCTCAGTAGTTATGTGGGGTTTATCTCTGTGATATAAATCTGTGTCAAGTTAAATGTACAGCCTTAGTACAAGTCTCTTGAGCCCAATATTTTATATTACTTTACATCTTGGGCCTGATGTGTGGGTAGCCATTTTTGTGCTACCAGTTTTGTATGTGGAGTCGCATAATGTTTACATGGCATTCTTATGCTTAGACTCTGGCCAGGACCCTAAATTGTTCAGGTCTAGGGTATATTGATACATCCGGCTGCTGTATTTCAACCCTACTTACTACCAACCTGTAGCCTCTAGACTAGAGGTACTCCAAAGGTTGGATGTTTCTCTGGATATCTGTTGTAGTTGAGGCTGCAGAAGAGGCTTCTATCTTCAATGGGGCACAGCAGGGGTCTCAGGCAGGGCTTTTAAGTGTCAGCAGTGGATATTTAACACTTTTTCACTACCATATTAACCTCTGTGTGTGTCTGTGTACTGATATATTGCATAGATTTAATACATTTTATGTAATGTCTCCTACTGCATGTCCGCACTTGGTTTAGTCTGGTGTTTCAGCCAGTTACACTATAAGCCCTTGGCAGGATATGTGTTGTGCTCCTGTACTGCTGATGTCCATCCCATTCCACAGTGTTAACCATCTAGGTAATATTTTATACAGGTTGCTAACAAAGTTCTGCAGCCAATTCTTGTTTTAACACTAGGACTGAAAGGCCATGGGTAATTCTTGGGCTCTTTTCTCGTTATCCATCCTGAATCACAGTTAGACCTCAGCATGACTTCCTTGTAGTGGATTTGTCATCTATTAAGAACATATAGAGCATGTCATGGGCTTGCTCTGCAGCACTAGTGAAATGCTAGAAGCATTAATGTTGCAGCTTTTTACATGTGCTTTACTTAGATACCCCCAGCACTCATATCTTGTACCACAGTGGGTTCCCTCCCTTTTTTTTTTTTTTTGAGCTTCCTTGCACATGGATATAAACTAGTCTCTTCAATGTTTTAAGGCATTTTATGGAATTGCTTTGCTTTACTTAGAGTTGCAAAGGTAAATTTGTTGCAACACTCTACACTAAGTCTGCAGGTCATACGTTGTACTTATGCATTTTGGGGTGGTTTTAATCCTGTATCAAAATGTTATACCTCTTCCGTGGCCTCATGTGTAGAGGATATGATAGTTTATATTGCTGCATTTTATGTAGAGTGTCCTTGTACCAAAATAAATGTTGGTACAGAGGTATAACCATATTTTGCCTAGGCAGTGCAGGGGCTTGGTGCTTCTACCTGGCAGCCCTGCGATTATCGGTTCAGATCCAACCATGCCATCAGAGTGCTGCATGTTTTCCAAGTATGCAAGTGGTGCTAAAAGTCATGGCTGGCAAAGGCAGAACCTGAGGGTAGCAACTTGGTTGCATACTTTCTGACACAGCCAGCAGCAGCGCCTCCTCCTCTTCAACAGTGATTGCAATAAATGAGGTGGGTGCAGGCGCAAATAAATACACACATGTGCAGTTAAGCATGTATGTGCTTCAGGTAACAGAAAGAGGGGTGCATTTGTGCATTTGGAGGCTTGCTCTAGTGGATTTTTGGCATCCCATAATCTGTAAAGTACGGTAGTCAGGTTGGCATTTTAGGCAAACCCCCTACTGCTTTAGTCTTTTCAGGTGGCAGTGGGTGCACCGTAGCTTGGGGTATTGGCATATCTGCGCTGTCTCCATATAACAAAGCTGGTGTGTGTGTGTGTGTGTGTGTGTGTGTGTGTGTGTATAACATGTTCGTAGGATGGGTCCTGAAGGAAATGTATGTCTCAAGGCATGCGTTTTGTCACATTCATATATAAGGATGTAGATTGGGGGGGGGGGGGGGTTGAGAGAGGTCACACTAGACGTATGTCTTTGTAGCAGATCCTTATGTTCCTATTCTATATAGGATGGTGTTTTTTTTTTTTTTTTTTTTCTTTTGTTGTTTTTTTTTTTTTTATATATATATATCTCCACCATAGTAGTTGGGGCTAGTCTCTGAGAATTTAAGATAACTGGGCCCACCATATCTATGATAATTATGGTATTTCCAAGGGTAGTAAAGGTCTTTGTACTTTTAATGACCCTCCCTAAGATAGTAAGTTCTTACTAATCCTCTCATGGGCTGTCCTGGAAGACGACTGGGGAAAATCAGAGTTAGACTTACCGATAACTCTGTTTCCAGGATAGCCTGGTTCCCACCCTTATGTTAATGGTTATGTTTGTATATGCTTTAAGGTTTTGTCCTTCGGTGCTTGTTTAAAGCTGATGAGTTCATCAGAGGGACTGCCTTTCAAAGTGTATTGGTGATGTGTTTTCTGTACCTGTTGTAGGCGCTTCTCTCATGGGCTGTCCTGGAAGACTTCTGGAAACAGTTACCGTTAAGTCTTTTTTTTTTTTTTTTTTTTTGTGATGGGTTTATCTTATAGTGCATTATAAATTCAAAAATTTCTGTTCAAAATTTTTATGTGATTTATTTCTTTGTTTATATCCTAGTCATGTCCTTTCCTGCAGAAGGTGTTGAATCTGCCATCAAAAATAACATTGAAGACGTGCGCTTGTATCTGGATGCTAAGCATCCTGGGAGTTATGCAGTTTATAACTTAAGTTTAAGGAAGTACAGACCTGCCAGGTTCCATAACCGAGTAAGAATAATTTAACTATTAGCAATGTTAATGCTAGAAGGTGTACCAAGGGGCATTTTACTCAAAATAACACTGTACTTTAATTTTTGGTAAATGGTAGTAAGTTGTGGTACCTTTTTATGGTTGCCAGTTGTGCTTACTTTTTTGAACAGTGCTCCTGCTCCCCAAATCCTGCTTTTTCTTTTTCTTTTTTTTGTTTGGTGGGCTGTGTCCCCACATACAGTGCCTTGTAAAAGAAGTATTCAACCCCCTTGGCTTTTTACCTATTTTGTTACATTACAGGATTTTTTTCATTTTTTTTTTTTATCTGAATTATATGTGATGGATCAGAACATGATGGTCTAAGTTGGAAGTAAAATTCGAAAAATATATACCCAAGACTATTTTTCAGAAATAAAAAAACTCATTATTGGCATGTGCGTATGTGTTCACGCCCTTTGTTATGAAGCCTATAAAAAGCTCTGGTGCAGCCAATTACCTTCAGAAGTCACATAAGTAGTGAAATGATGTCCACCTGTGTGCAATCTAAGTGTCACATGATCTGTCATTGCATATACACGCCTTTTTTGAAAGGCCCCAGAGACTGCAACACCTAAGCAAGAGGCACCACTAACCAAACACTGCCATGAAGACCAAGGAACTCTCCAAACAAGGGACAATGTTGGTAAGAAGTACAAGTCAGGGTTAGGTTATAAAAAAAAAAAAAAAATCCTAATCTTTGATGATCCCTAGAAGCACTATCAAATCTATCATAAACAAATAGAACATGGCACAATGGCAAACCTGCCAAAAGATGGCCGTACACCAAAACTCATGGACTGGGCAAGGAGGGCATTAATCAGAGTGGCAGCACAGAGACCTAAGCTAACCCTGGAGGAGCTGCAGAGTTCCACAGCAGAGACTGAAGAAAATAGGATGACAATAAGCCATAAGCTCCATAGAGTTGGGCTTTATGGCAGAGTGGCCAGAAGAAAGCCATTACTTTCTGCAAAAATCAAAATGGCATGTGAGAGACTCCCCAAAAAAATGTATGGAGGAAGGTGCTCTAGTCTGATGAGACTAAAATTGAACTTTTTGGCCATCAAAGAAAACGCTATGTCTGGCACAAACCCAACACATCACATCACCCAAAGAACACTATCCCCACAGTGAAACATGGTGGTGGCAGCATCATGCTGTGGGGATGTTTTTCAGCAGTTGGAACAGGGAAACTGGTCAGAGTTGAGGGAACGATGGATGGTGCTAAATACAGGGATATTTTTAAGCAAAACCTGTACCACTCTGTGTGTGATTTGAGGCTAGGACGGAGGTTCACCTTTCAGCAGGACAATGACCCCAAACACACTGCTAAAGCAACACTTGAGTGGTTTAAGGGGAAACCTGTAAATGTGTTGGAATGGCCTAGTCAAAGAAAATCTGTGGTAATACCTAAAGATTGCTGTTCACAAGGAGGAATGGGCAAAAATCCCAGTGGTAATATGTGGCAAGCTCATAGAGACTTATCCAAAGCGTCTTGGAGCTGTGATAGCCGCAAAAGATGGCTCTACAAAGTAGGGATGCACCGAAATTTCGGCCGCCGAAACATATCGGCCGAAAATGCCCTTTTCGGCAATTTGCCGAAAGGAAAAAACGGCCGATAATTGAGCCGAAAATGGGGCGGGGCCTGGGGCGGAACTCCGCCCCCGTCCCGCCCCCTGGTGCCGCCCATGATGGGGGGTGAATAGCGCAGTACTGATTCAGCCAGCGATGCCCCTCTGCAGTGAAGAGAGCCGAGCGCCGGGAACATCACAGCTTTAATTTCAATAGCTGTGTGTTCCCCGTGGCGCGCCGTCACACACAGCCCCTCCCCCTTGTCCGGGGAACTTTGATAGACAGATCACCTGTCCAGATTGGACAGGTGATCTGTCTATCAAAGTGCCTGGACAAGGGGGAGGGGCTGTGTGTGACGGCGCGCGACGGGGAACACACAGCTATTGAAATTAAAGCTGTGATGTTCCCGGCGCTCTATTCAACCAGACGGCTCTCTTCACTGCAGAGGGGCATCGCTGGCTGAATCACTGCAGAGGGGCATCGCTGGCTGAATCACTGCAGAGGGGCATCGCTGGCTGAATCACTGCAGAGGGGCATCGCTGGCTGAATCACTGCAGAGGGGCATCGCTGGCTGAATCACTGCAGAGGGGCATCGCTGGCTGAATCACTGCAGAGGGGCATCGCTGGCTGAATCACTGCAGAGGGGCATCGCTGGCTGAATCACTGCAGAGGGGCATCGCTAGCTGAATCACTGCAGAGGGGCATCGCTGGGGGGGCATCGCTGGCTGAATCACTGGGGGGGCATCGCTGGCTGAATCACTGGGGGGGGGCATCGCTGGCTGAATCACTGGGGGGGCATCGCTGGCTGAATCACTGGCTGCATCACTGGGGGCAACACTGGCTGCACTTATCTCTTTTATCATGTCGCCAGTCTGACCACGTCCTGTACCATGTCGCCAGTCTCTGACCACCTCCTGTACCATGTCGCCAGTCTCTGACCACCTCCTGTACCATGTCGCCAGTCTCTGACCACCTCCTGTACCATGTCGCCAGTCTCTGACCACCTCCTGTACCATGTCGCCAGTCTCTGACCACCTCCTGTACCATGTCGCCAGTCTCTGACCACCTCCTGTACCATGTCGCCAGTCTCTGACCACCTCCTGTACCATGTCGCCAGTCTCTGACCACCTCCTGTACCATGTCGCCAGTCTCTGACCACCTCCTGTACCATGTCGCCAGTCTCTGACCACCTCCTGTACCATGTCGCCAGTCTCTGACCACCACCTGTACCATGTCGCCAGTCTCTGACCACCTCCTGTACCATGTCGCCAGTCTCTGACCACCTCCTGTACCATGTCGCCAGTCTCTGACCACCTCCTGTACCATGTCGCCAGTCTCTGACCACCTCCTGTACCATGTCGCCAGTCTCTGACCACCTCCTGTACCATGTCGCCAGTCTCTGACCACCTCCTGTACCATGTCGCCAGTCTCTGACCACCTCCTGTACCATGTCGCCAGTCTCTGACCACCTCCTGTACCATGTCGCCAGTCTCTGACCACCTCCTGTACCATGTCGCCAGTCTCTGACCACCTCCTGTACCATGTCGCCAGTCTCTGACCACCTCCTGTACCATGTCGCCAGTCTCTGACCACCTCCTGTACCATGTCGCCAGTCTCTGACCACCTCCTGTACCATGTCGCCAGTCTCTGACCACCTCCTGTACCATGTCGCCAGTCTCTGACCACCTCCTGTACCATGTCGCCAGTCTCTGACCACCTCCTGTACCATGTCGCCAGTCTCTGACCACCTCCTGTACCATGTCGCCAGTCTCTGACCACCTCCTGTACCATGTCGCCAGTCTCTGACCACCTCCTGTACCATGTCGCCAGTCTCTGACCACCTCCTGTACCATGTCGCCAGTCTCTGACCACCTCCTGTACCATGTCGCCAGTCTCTGACCACCTCCTGTACCATGTCGCCAGTCTCTGACCACCTCCTGTACCATGTCGCCAGTCTCTGACCACCTCCTGTACCATGTCGCCAGTCTCTGACCACCTCCTGTACCATGTCGCCAGTCTCTGACCACCTCCTGTACCATGTCGCCAGTCTCTGACCACCTCCTGTACCATGTCGCCAGTCTCTGACCACCTCCTGTACCATGTCCCCAGTCTCTGACCACCTCCTGTATAAAAATATTTTTTAAAATAAGTCATTTTCGGTATCGGTGCTGTTTCGGTATCGGTTTCGGTTTTCGGCCTAGTGTATTTTTAATTTTCGGTATCGGTTTCGGCACCAAAAAACCCATTCGGTGCATCCCTACTACAAAGTATTGACTTTAGGGGGGTGAATAGTTATGAACATTGACTTTTTCTGTTATTTTGTCATATTTGTTGTTTGCTTCACAATAAATAATAATAAAAAAAAATCTTCAAAGTTGTGGGCATGTTCTGTAAATTAAATCATGCAAATCCTCAAACAATCCATGTTAATTCTGGGTTCCAGGCAACAAAACACGAAAAATGCTAAGGGGTGTGAATACATTTGCAAGGCACTGTAGAACATTTTTTTTTTTCATTTGCATTGTTTTAATTTGTGGATATCTCTTCAGTGTGCTTTTTATGTGTTAATGTGGCTTTTCTTAACAAGATTATCTATTAGTGAAAAACCTTTTAAATATCTCAAATTTGTGTATTGATAAAAGGGAGCTATAGCTAACTGACTGCTGGATGTGTTCGGTACAGATTATTGTACTCTTTAAAAGTAAACCTGGACTTATTTCTTTATCGTACATCATGGGACACAGAGCCTTAAGTAATTACTTAATGGGTTTAGGCCACCTTCAGGTGATGGACACTGGTATACCCAATCCAGGAAGTTCGCTCCCTATAGAACCCCTCCTCCTCCCAGGAGCACATCATTTTTTTCACCAGTGTCTAAGGTGTTGGTCACGAGTGAAGGTGTGCTCTGAGGAGCTCCAGGAGGGATCCATGCTGGATTTAAATAGCCTCCATAGACCAGATCCATTCAAAGTGCCACTGAAGCCTAAGTGGATGCTACCTGGCGCCCCATATCCGAAGGTTTTTGCCTGCAACACCTCTCGTTATGGGGCTGGACCCCGGGAACCCAGGGCTTGGGTCTTGGTACATTACCTAAAGCTTTCCTGGTGGGGTGCTTTACAGGTCCAAGGGAGCTGGAACCCTGATATCTAGGGACCTGGTCCTTGAAGGTTTGCTAAACGCAGCCTGCCGTGATGGGTGAAGGTTGGATTGTCTGTTAATTCAGAATATCCTGTGGCGGGGTTAAGGTAAGGGAAGAAACTTGGGTACTAAAAACACCTATGTATTCTTCTATTAACTACTTGCTGACCACTGGCAGTCAAATGATGGCCAGGCGGCGCACCTATTATGACGGCCTCCCGTTTAAACGGGAATGCGCGCGATCGTGCGCACGCATCCCTGTTTCTTCGGTGGCGGCTTGTCACGGAGACACCGCTCACCACCGAAGGGGGTGAACAGCCATTGGTTATGGCTGTTTACCACATGATCTTCATCAAGGCCGATCACAGATGGTCACACCCCAACTGTGCACGGCGCATGCGCGCGCACGTCTGTGGCGGCGCATTCCCCGGGAACACTGCTAGTCACCGACGCTGGTAAACAGCCATTGGCCAGCTGTTTACCCACCTAATTGGCTGTGATCCTTTCACAGCCGATCACTAAAATGTAAACAAACCGCGGTAACGAGATGTTACTGGCTTCTCCTCCTCACCTTACCGCCTGCAGTGTACACCAATCATACTGATTGCCCCCCCCCCCCCCCCCCAATAAAGAGGACCTGTCACCACCCCTCATAGTACCTGTCAATCAGTCCATCGGGGTACCCGAGTACCTGTCGCGGCCCATCGGGGTACCCGAGTACCTGTCGCGGCCCATCGGGGTACCCGAGTACCTGTCGCGGCCCATCGGGGTACCCGAGTACCTGTCGCGGCCCATCGGGGTACCCGAGTCCCTATTTGCAGCCCATGTCTCATAGAATATATACGTTGGGGTGTTTGCTTTCCAAAATGGGATCATTTTGTGGGTAATTTCACTGTCCTGGTGGTCCAGGACCTTCAAAAGTGTGATGGGTAGGAATGAAATGAGATGTGTCATTTATGCTCCTAGAACGCCTGAAGGTACTACTTCAATGTTCGGCCTCTGTATGTGGCCAGGCTGTATAAAAGTCCTACACATGTGGTATCGCCATACTCAGGAGTAGCAGAATGTGTTTTGGGGTGTAATTTTTGCTATATACATGCTATGTGTTAGAAATATCTTATAAATTGACAACTTTGTGTAAAAAAAAAAAAAAAAAAATGCATTTTCATTTTTTCCACATATTCCAAAAACTTCTGGAAAAAAAATGTTCAAAAGACTCATTATGCCTCACAGATTATACGTTGGGGTGTTTGCTTTCCAAAATGGGGTCATTTTATGGGAAATTCCATTGTCCTGGTACTCCAGGGCCTTCAAAAGTGTAATAGGTGGTTGAGAAATGAGATGCGTCATTTTTTTTCTCGTAGAACGCCTGAAGGTATTACTTCAATGTTGGTGCTCTGTATGTGGCCAGGCTGTGTAAAAGTCTCACACATGTGGTATCGCCGTACTCGGGAAGAGTAGCAGAATGTATTTTGGGGTGTAATTTGTTGTATGCATATGCTGTGTGTGCGAAATAACCTGATAATATGACAATTTTGTAAAAAAAAAATAATAATAATAAAAAAAAATCTTCATTTTGCAAAGAATTGTGGGAAAAAATGACAACTTAAAAAAACTCACCATGCTACTTACTTAAAGAGGGATTCCACCAAAAAAAAAAAATATTAAAAGCCAGCAGCTATAAATACTACAGCTGCTGACTTTTAATAAATGGACACTCACCTGTCCCGGGTTCCAGCGATGCCGGCAGCCGAGGCCGATCGATCGCTCGGCTCTCGGCTGCTGCAGTCACCATTCTAGGTGAGGGAATCAGGAAGTGAAGCGAATCGGCTTCACTTCCCGGTTCCCTACTGCGCATGCGCGAGCCGCGCAATAGGAAATCTCCGCGCTGTCACTGGGACCCGTGTGTGTCCCAGCAGACAGCGCGGCAGGGCAGGAAATGGCGTAGACTCCCACGGGAGTCTATGCCTGGAAGTGGGTGAAAATACCTGTCTTTGACAGGTATCTCCACCCCCCTCCCCCCTGAAAGGTGTCAATTGCGACACCGGAGGGGGGGGGATCCGATCAGCGGAGGTTACACTTTAGGGTGGAATCCCGCTTTAATATCTTGGAATGTCTACTTTGTAAAAATTGGTCATTTGGGGGGTATTTGTACTTTCCTGACTTGTTAGTGTCTCAAGAAATGAGATACACCTGATTGTACTGAAGGCCTGATCAGATGTGATCAATTTTCAGCGATTGGCACCATAGTTTGTAGACTATAACTTTCACAAAGACCAAATAATATATACTAATGTGGGTTATTTTTACCAAAGATATGTAGCAGTATAAATTTTGGCCAAAATCCTATGAAGAAAAATTACTAATTATCAAAAATTTATGACAGAAACAAAGAAAAAAGGCATTTTTTTTTCACAAAATTTACGTTTTATTTTATTTATAGCACGAAAAAATAAAAAAACCCACTAGTGATTAAATACCACCAAAAGAAAGCTCTATATGTGTGAAAAATTATTATTTTTTAAATGAAAAGAGGGCAGAATTTTTTTGGAGGGGGCGGGGCTTAAGCTCTGTGCCATGAACTTCCAAGAGGATGCACGGCAGCCAAAAACGGATAAAACTACAACGGTGAAAGTCTCTCAGCTGACAAGGAGGAAACAAGCAGCCTGGACACAGGAGCTGTGGGACACATGAGGGTTGCAAGCTGGCATTCCCGATACAGGAAGAACACTCCCCCCCCCAGCACTAGGCTGAACTTTATAGCGGCTTTATTTGTCATGACTATATTCGGCGATTAAGTGCAATTGTATAATGCCTCTGTTTCTGTGCTTAGGACTATGCCTAACAAAAAAAGACCCCACAAAGACCAAAAAAGTACTAAAGGTTTCACCCCCCCTGGCGCTAGGATCTCGAGTCGCAGTTCCATGCTGTCATCCTTGCCTGAATTACCAGTTATGGCAAGCCAGGGTGAGCCATAGCGGCTTTAATCGCATCCTCCATTCAAATGGATAGGAAGCGTGCTAGATCCCCCTCACCCACTTCAGAACCTTTGCAAGGGGAACCGTGGGTTCAGGATGAGGTGTAACCCTCAGTCGATCAGGAGGAAAAACAAACCGATGATTCCTCTGTGGAGGAAACAGTAGATATGGTTCGTTCCACTTTCATGTTGCCCCCAATGGAGTCTCCTGAAAGCTCACTTTCTTCCTTGGGTTCCTTAAAACCTTCTCAGCCTTTGCATGCGTTTCCTGTCCATGTTGTGTGGGATACCGCTGACAGGGGATCTCCTCTTTGGTCCCGGTTTAGATACTGTCCTAGACCGTACGGCGGACAGAAAGAAGTCTTTCCCTCTCAAACGGAAAGTCCCGGCTCAGACTAAGAAAGGGTTTCGTCTGCAAAAGGGTAGGGGTACTTCAAAGCCAGAAGAAATCTTGGGGCCAAAAAGGTAGGACCAGAGGAGGGGCGTTTTTTCACCCTCCTGAAAAGGCCCGTAAGGAACAATGACTCTCTTGGTGCGGTAGGAGGAAGACTGGGGGCCTTCCTTCCGCAGTGGGAATTAATATCCCCCAACCAATTCATCCTGGGGGTCATAAGAAGGGGGTACCTCCTGGAGTTCACAAGGCCTCCCCCACAGAAATTCCTTGTCACGCACCTTTCCAGTTGCACGACAAAGGCTGAGGCTCGGTTCTAAGGGATCTAGAACAACAGAGGGTAGTTCGCAGAGTTCCAAGAGGGGAAGAAGGAGAGGGATTCTATTCCCACATTTTTGTGGTGAAAAAACCCTTGGAAATTCAGACTAATTCTGAATTTAAAACCCCTAAACAGGTCTGTCACTTACAAGAGATTCCGCATGGAATCTATCTTCACTGTCAGAGCCCTGCTCCCGCACAATTGCTTTATGGTCTCGCTGGACCTGAAGGACGCGTATTTACACGTTCCTATCGCAGAAACATCTCAGAGGTTTCTCTGTCTAGCTATAGACCTGGATGGCGTAATAGTGCATCTGCAGTTTCAGGCACTGCCCTTCGGGCTATCCTCCTTGCCCTTCATTTTTACCAAAGTCTTGACGGAGGTCATAGCCTTCCTGGGACTCCAGGGAGTCTCAGTCATAGCGTATATGGACGATCTGCTCCTATTTGCCGTATACCCAGAGAAGCTACTCAGGGACCTGGACCTAACAAAAAGGGTCCTAACAGGCTTGGGGTGGCTGGTGAACTTAGAAAAGTCCAGTCTGATCCCTTCACTGCGGATTATGTACCTTGGATACCTGCTGGACTCAACACAGTTGAGGGTGTTCCTTCCAAGAGAGAAACTTCTAAAACTGGACAGAGCGGTTGCCTCTCTACAGTGCAACCAGCGGGTCTCCAAGAGGTGTCTGTTGTTGACTCTGGGCCTTCTAACTTCTACTCTCCCAGCAGTGCAGTGGGCAGGACTGCACTTCCGTCCCCTGCAGACGTTTGTCCTAAGGGTATGGGATCACAGTCAGAGAGACCTAGACGCTCCAGTGCAGATTCCTCACCAGAGATCTCTCTAGTGGTGAAGGGAAGAGAACCTGTCGCAGGGACGTATGTGGTTCCTGCCAGTCTCTCAGATAGTAACCAGGGACGCAAGCGGCGGGGGCTGGGGGGCGCATCTGGGTTCCCTTCTGGCTCAGGGCACCTGGGAAGGCGACGAAATAAAAAGGTCATCCAATTGGAAGGAGCTGAAGGCAGTGGGACTAGCCTTCAAGTTCTTCAGGGAAGAACTCCAGGGCCACCACGTCCAGGTACGGTCAGACAATTCTTCGGCTGTGGCCTATATAAACAAGCAGGGCGGCACAAGAAGCGGAGCCCTGATGGCCCTGGCAACAGACATTCTGAGCTGGGCCGAGGCCAACACTCTCTCGCTCTCTGCAATCTTCCTGAGAGGGGAAAGCAACGTTGTAGCAGACTTTCTCAGCCGAAGGAGGTTGAGGGAGGGAGATTGGGTCCTCAAACAAGAGGTCTTCAATCTCATATCCAACAAATGGTGACCCCCAGAAGTGGACTTATTCGCATCAAGAGCCAATGCGAAAACCCCCTATTTTTTTCTCCCTAAACGGAGAGGGAGCACTGGGAGTGGATGCGTTGTTCCAAAGTTGGCGGTTCAGGATATATTATGCCCCCCCCCCCCCCCCCCGGCTCTGTTGCCGGCAGTACTGAGGAAGTTTCAACTAGAAGACACATCACTGATTCTGGTAGCTCCACATTGGCCGAAAAGGGCATGGTTTTCGGTGCTCAGGCAATTGGCAGCGGAACCTCCCCTTCCTCCACTGGAGGATTTCCTCTCGCAGGGCCCAGTCCTCTGTCCACAGGTTCATCAGTGGAAATTAGCGGCCTGGCTACTGAAGAGGGTATATTAAAGTCAAAGGGGTTTTCAGAGAGATTAATCTCTATTCTCCTTAGTAGCAGGGAAAAGGAGACACGCAGGATATATGAAAAGGTCTGACTTTGTTTCAATGAGTGGTGTGCAGGAAGCTTTTTTCAGTGCAGAGCCCCATAGCTGTGTTGGAATTTCTACAGTGCGGGGCAGACAAGGGATTATCCATAGCTACCCTGAAGAGTCAGGTATCAGCACATAGTGCTTATTTAGAAAGATCTCTGGCCACTGACCCGTGGGTGGTCAGATTCTTTAAGGCCTTGTCTAGACAGAGACCGGTCGGAGGTCCTCCCTTTCCCAGTTGGGACCTATCTTTAGTTTTGCAGAGCCTAACGGGACCTCCCTTTTGAGCCTTTAGACGAATGTTCGCTAAGGGATCTCACCCTAAAGACGTTATTTTTAGTTGCAGTAACAACTGCCAGGAGAGTCAGCGAGATTGAAGCTTTATATATTAGACCTCCTTTTTGTGTTATTTTTCCAGACCGGATAGTTCAGGACTGATCCAGCCTTTTTTGCCTTTTTGCCCAAGGTGGCTTCGGGGTTTCGCAGAAGCCAGGAGGTAGTTCTACCTTCATTTTGTCCCAACCCCTCAGGTAAAGGGGAATGGAAATTTCATTTTCTGGATGTAAGGAGAAGTGTCTTACAATACCTGGAGCTGACTAGGTCAGTGAGGAAGTCAGACTTATTTTCCAGTGGCAGAAAAGGTTGCAGAGCATCTCGTCACACCATTGCCAGATGGCTTAGGGCAACCATTGCACAGGCTTATACATTAGCAGGGAAAGAGATCCCTATGGGTATCAAGGCACACTCCACCAGAGCCATGGCAACGTCTCAGGCAGAGAGGGCTGGGGCAACGGCAGAACAAATCTGCAAGGCAGCAACACGGTCCAGCTACTCCACCTTTGTAAAGCATTACAGAGTGGACCTGGTGTCGGCAAGTGAGGAGACCTTTGGTCGGAAGGTTCTGCAAGCTGTAGTCACACCCTAGTTGGTAAGTGCTTGCTTATCCTCTCATAGTGGCTGTCCTGAATGACGATAAGGGAAAATTAAAGTTACACTTACCGGTAACGTCTTTTCCTGTAGTCTTTCAGGACAGCCCTAGTTACCCACCTGAAGCTTTGGGGGGGGGTCTTGTTAAAGACCAGAACGCAGTATAACAATAATATTTGAGTGTTTGTTATTAACGTGTTCTTGTGTCTCCCCAGCTGGCCGGAGGTAATCTTGAAAGAACTGAGGTCAGGCAGGGGGAGTAAGAATTGGCTGGCGCAGTGTTTTGAAGAGGAGGAGACTATCTCTCATAGTGGCTGTCCTGAGACTACAGGAAAAGACGTTACCGGTAAGTGTAACTTTAATTTTACCAGTTAAAGGAAAGTATAAACGCCCTTCTTTTAAACTGGCTCTTTTCCCTGCACCAGAGGCTTCTGCCTCTAGGCAGTGGCGACGGCCTCCACCGTCAGACTCTAGAGGAAAACCTCAGGGTCAGACCCAGGCTCAAAAGGAGCCCTGGGGTCGGAAACCTGCAAAGCAGAATCCTAAAGCCTCATCATGAAGAGGCAACCCCCTTCACCAAGGTGGGGGGAAGACTAATGCAATTTTCAGAAGCCTGGCAAGAGGAAACAGGATAGGTGGGTCATCTCCACGGTAACGCTGGGGTACAAGCTGAACTTTCAGGACTTTCCACTGTCTCGTTTCCTGAGGTCAAGCGTCCCCAAAGATCCAGAGAAAAGACCATCTCTGTTTTCAGGCACTAGCTGATTAATATCTCAAGAGGTAATCATACAGATCCCCACAAAAGAGCAAGGTCTGGGGTTTTATTCAAATCTTTTTATGGTACCAAAACCAAATGGAGATGTCAGACCCATTCCAGATCTAAAAAATCGAAATCAGTTCCTGAAGATCCACTCCTTTCGCATGGAGACGATCGGGTCAGTAGTTTCTATCCTCCTAGGACAGGCATGTCCAAAGTCCGGCCCGCGGGCCAATCGCGGCCCACGGTCCGGTTTTGAACGGCCCGCCTGGCTATCAGGGCTGTCAAATGAGCGATCCCCTGCCGAGCTGTACATCGGCACTATGAGAAGCTCCTCAGCCCCAAAAGTGAAAGTAAAGTGCAGAGGAGTGTGCTGTGCTCTCTGCTTCCCCCTACAGTGTAGTACCCAGCTGAATGAGGAAGCTGGAAAGGTACTGTACTATGCTACAAGCTAGATTAGTTTTAAAAGTGCTTTATTCATGTGTCTGTGTGTGTCTGTGTGTGTGTCTGTGTGTGTGTCTGTGTGTCTGTCTGTGTGTCTGTCTGTCTGTGTGTCTGTCTGTGTGTCTGTCTGTGTGTCTGTCTGTGTGTCTGTCTGTGTGTCTGTCTGTGTGTCTGTCTGTGTGTCTGTCTGTGTGTCTGTCTGTGTGTCTGTCTGTGTGTCTGTCTGTGTGTCTGTCTGTGTGTCTGTCTGTGTGTCTGTCTGTGTGTCTGTCTGTGTGTCTGTCTGTGTGTCTGTCTGTGTGTCTGTCTGTCTGTGTGTCTGTCTGTCTGTGTGTCTGTCTGTCTGTGTGTCTGTCTGTGTGTCTGTCTGTGTGTCTGTCTGTGTGTCTGTCTGTGTGTCTGTCTGTGTCTGTCTGTCTGTCTGTCTGTCTGTCTGTCTGTCTGTGTCTGTCTGTCTGTGTCTGTCTGTCTGTGTCTGTCTGTCTGTCTGTCTGTCTGTCTGTCTGTCTGTCTGTCTGTCTGTCTGTCTGTGTCTGTCTGTCTGTCTGTGTGTGTGTGTCTGTCTGTGTGTGTGTGTGTGTGTCTGTCTGTGTGTGTGTGTGTGTGTCTGTCTGTGTGTGTGTGTGTCTGTCTGTGTGTGTGTGTCTGTCTGTGTGTGTGTGTCTGTCTGTGTGTGTGTGTCTGTCTGTGTCTATGTGTGCATTTGTCTGCGTGTGTTACTTTTAATCCAGACCCCCCCCCCCCCCCCATTCCTGTACCATCAGAACTGCTTTTGTAAGGCTTGTGTGTGATAGCAGCCAGGACTGCTGCTCCTCTGCAAAGCAATCCATGCACAGATCTCTTTTCAGAGGCATTTGAAAGGCGGTAAAGAGGCATTATGTTGCCTCTTCACCACCTGTTTTAAGCCCGTAAATGCAGCATCACTATACCGCAACTGTGCAATCCACACAGTTGCGGGGTAGTTGCAGTGCAGGCCCATTCACCCTGGGTATATCTCCAGCTGCAGCCATATCATGTATACACCCCCAGCTGTTCCCTCTGCAGCTAAAGGGGGAGAAGTTGGGGGTGGTAAAAACAGCTTAACCATGTAGTTTTACTGCCCCTCCAACCTGACATGTGAACAAGCCCTTGGTTCACATCTGTGTGGCTGCGTGTAGGGAAGCCCATTCATTCCAATGGGCTTCCCTACCCACAAAAATGGGAAAGAAGTCCCCAGTCGTCTTCTTTTTTTTTTTGAACTGCACCAAAAGCACCCCACCTTTTTCAATGTGTGGGGTACCATTAAGAATTAATGGTACCCCTAAAGAGCAGAGGCAAGAGAATTCTTGCTGGGCAGTGTATTAGTGCTTGAACGGACACGCAGACAGAATTTTAATGGTTCAATGGTCGGCCCTCGTCATCAAATCTGGCCCTCTTTGAAAAAAGTTTGGACACCCCTGTTCTAGGAGGAGAACTTATAGCATCAATCGAAAACAGGGATGCATATCTGCATGTCCCTATATTTCCTGCTCACCAAAAGTTTCTGTGGTTCACGTTGGAACAGCAGCATTTTCAGTTTCCAGTTCACAAAGGTGCTGGCTCCACATCTAGCGCCACCTCTAGCCAGGGTAAGGGCACAGAGCATAACAGTTGTAGTGTACCTAGTCGATCTATTACTAATAGACCAGTCGGCTCATTTGGGGCAAATTGTACGCATTACAACCAGTCACCTGGAAAGTTTTGGTTTGGATTCACAACCTAGAGAAATCTTCCTTAATACCGATAAAAAGACTGAAGTACTTGGGTCTGATCATAGACACAGCCCAAGAAAAAGGTGTTCTTGCCTCAGACAAAGATCAATTACATAAGAGAGCTGGATCTTCAAGTCAAAAGGCGATCCCTCATTCGCCTTTGGTTGAAGTTACTAGGAACCATGGTGGCTTCATTCATAGTTGTTATAGTTACATAGTTAGTCAGGTTGAAAAAAGATACAAGTCCATGTAGTTCAACCACAAAAAAAAATATCATACAATCCCATATACCCACATTTGATCCAGAGGAAGGCTAAAAACCCCAGCAGAGCATGATCCAATTTGCTAAAGCAGGGGAAAAAAATTCCTTCCTGATCCCCTGAGAGGCAATCGGATTTTCCCCGGATCAACTTTACCTATAAATGTTAGTACCCAGTTATATTATGTACACTTAGGAAATAAATAATCCAGGCCCTTCTAAAAGCAATCTACTGAGCTGGCCAGAACCACCTGCAGGGAGTCTATTCCACATTTTCACAGCTCTTACTGTGAAGAAACCTTTGGATGAAATCTCTTTTCCTCTAGACGTAAAGAGTGCCCCCTTGTCCTCCTTTGTTGACTGTAAAGTGAAGCATTCGAAGCAGTTCCCTATGCCCAGTTTCATTCAAGATTGTTGCAAAACAGTATCGTGTCCGCTTGGAACAAAACAATTAAAGCTTTAGACTTGCCAATGCGGCTGTCCCCAAGGTTGTCACAAAGCCTCAATTGGTGGTTATTAACTCAGATTCTGCTGATAGGAAAATAGTTCAGACCAGTTGTCTAGAAATTGGTAGCGACAGATGCCAGCTTTTCAGGCTGGGGAGCAGTACTAGAAAAGACAACTGTCCTGGGACAGTGGTCAAGAGCCAAAAGAACCTTGCCCATCAATATCCTAGAGATTCGGGCAGTGCATCTGGCTCTAAAGGCCTGGACTTTCAGGTTATGGGAGTGTCCTGTCAGGATGCAGTCTGACAATGCCACAGCTGTGACCTATATCAATCACTAAGGGGGCACCAAAAATCTCTCGGCACAGAGAGAGGTGAACCATATTCTAACTTGGGCACGGAACATTCGTTTCTGCCAATCGGCAGTCTTTATTCCGGGAGTAAAGAGTTGGTAGGCGGACTACTTGAGTCGCCATCAGTTATTCCCAGAGGAATGGTGTCAACACCCCGACATATTTTGGGCTGTTTGCCAAAGATGGGGGACTCCGGACGTAGATCTTCTAGTGTCCAGGTTCAACATGAAGTTAGTCAACTTTGTGGCCAGAACAAGGGATGCACTCCCCTGCGGAACGGATGCGTTGGTGACCCTGTGGTATCAGTTCTCGCTGATCTATGCATTCCCCCCTATTCAGTTGCTGCCTCAACTTGTTTGCAGGCTCAAGCTGGAAAGTTCATGGTATGCAGAAATCATAAAGATGGCAGTGGAGGGCCCATGGTCCCTCCCACTATGGCCAGATCTGCAATCACAGTGGCCGATATTCCATCCTACCTTACAGTCTCTAAATTGAATGGCTTGGCTATTGAAACCCACATTCTGAAGAAACGTGGGCTCTCCGGGTCAGTCATCTCTACCCCGATTAATCAAAATAATGCAAGGAAGCCAGCTTCCAGAACTATATATTATAGAGTCTGGAGGGCTTATGTTTTCTGGTGTGAATCCAAGGGTTGGCACCCTCGGAGATGTATCATAGGCAGAGTTCTTGCCTTTCTACAATTGGGTATAGAAATGAAATTTGGCCTTGAGTACTATTAAAGGCTTTATCAATCTTATTTTAAAGACTGCTTGCTACACATTCTTTAGTCCGAGGTTTTATGCGCAAGGGGTAATGCAGCTTAATCCGCCCATCAAACCTCCCTTGAACCCTTGGGACTTGAACTTTTGTCTGTTTTACAAAAACAGTCATTTGAACTGATACAACATATTCCTTTAGTCCTTTTGACGAAATACTGGTATTTTTGGTTGCTATATCTATCCTCAGCCAGGAGGGTTTTCTGAATTGACTGCTGCTTTCTTGTAAAGAGCCATATTTGATTTTTCATGAGGACAGATGTTACGCCCTCGTCCAGACTTTTTGCCAAAAGTGGTTTCAGGTATTCACCTGAACCAAGATATTGTCCTGTCATCGTTTTTTTCCAAAACCATGTTCCAGGGAAGAAAAAATTACATTGTCTGTCTTGATGTAGTGAGAGCAGTGAAAATCTATTTAAAGGCAACTGCTCGGATTCGTAAGACTGATGTCTTCTTTATTCTGCTAGAGAGTCCTAAGAAAGGACAGGCAGCATCGAAATCCAGGGGTAAGATTATCCCTTTTCAAGTTAAGGTGTACTCTACCAAGGCGGTTAGTGTTTCTTGGGCAGTTTGTCATCAGGCCTCCATGGCTCAGATTTGTAAGGCCACAACTTGGACTTCAGTGCATACATTCACAAAATTTTATCAGCTGGATGTAAGGAGATATGAGGATATCCCCATTAAGTAATTACTTAAGGCTCTGTGTCCCATCATGTACGATAAAGAACATAGGATTTTTATAACAGCTTACCTGTAAAATCCTTTTCTTGGCGTACATCATGGGACAAAGAAGTCCCTCCCCTCTTTTTTGGGATTTAAGTATGTTGCTTTGCTACAAAAACTTATGTGCTCCTGGAAGGAGGAGGGCTTATATAGGGAGTGAACTTCCTGGATTGGGTATACCAGTGTCCATCACCCGAAGGTGGCCTATAACCCATTAAGTAATTACTTAAGGCTTTGTGTCCCATGATGTACTCCAGAAAAGGATTTTTACAGGTAAGCTGTTATAAAAATCCTATTTTAATAGTGTGTTTGGGCCAAACTAACTATTTCCTTTATGAAGTGGTGCGTCTGCTGTCAGCACTGTATCAAACTGTAGTAGCATCAGCTACAGACTATATGCAGCACTGTTCCAGCAGCATCTTGAGACAAATGGAGTTGTGCTTCAATCATTTACTGGAAGCCGTAGATTTTTTATGTTCATGTTGGTGTGTTCTTATCGTGTATACTTATTCATAGCCTATAGCAAAGCTCGGTCCACGCTTTTATGTACAATATTCATTTCCTTTGCAATATCTGTTCTTATCCAGAATACTTATTGCATTAAATTAGTTATGGTATTTTACTACATTTTGTTGACCACAAATCCGATAGTTACTTACACAAGTTTTCGATCCTATATTTGTACGGCATACATCCTATATTCTGTATGATAAAAATGTGTTGAAAGTGCATGAAAAAAATGACGCCTGCCTCTCCACCTCCGCCAATTGGAGAAAGCCTTGTCTGCTTTCATAGAAACAAAAGCCTTCCTCTGGCCGAGAAGTCCTCAGCTCAGCAGCCAACAAAGTCTCCTGATACACTGCCTGAACACAGTGCTACTTTATGTAACTGATACTGCTACAGTATGTTACAGTGCTGACTGCAGTCACATAACCTAGGAAATAGTTAATTTGGACCAAACAAATTATTTAACGTTAAGTTTACCCCAGACTTTGGCTTCAAAGTGATCTAGTAATGGCCTTAAAAATGTGTAAAGCTGAAATATACACAACTAAAATGTTAAACCCACAACTGGGTGAATCGCATACATAGGTTGGACTTGTCTTTTTTTCAACCTCACCTACTGTGTAACTGTAAAATCAGTGTGTGTATATACAGTAAAGCATGCTTGTTATACTTGCTGTGCAACCTAAGGGGTTACATTTGCAATGTGTAAATAGGCTGTTTTATTCGGTCTTCTCTAATTCTCTTCTTCCACTGTCCCCAATCCATCTCCTGAAAGTACAATATGCACATGCTCAGTTTTGGTGTGTATTGCCAGATGTGTTTTTATTTTTTTGGGAGGGTGTATGTGATCGGCACAAGGCCAATCAGCACTGTCCAGACAGAGTATGAAGGGTCCTGCAGCCTCATAGGACAGTCAAAGTAGAATGAAAACTCCTCCTATAAGCTTTAACCAGACACTGATGGAGGTCATTAGAATGCTATATACCGCTGATGAAAAAAAGATATTTAACAGTTTATTTACTAAAATGATTGCATTTCCATGTTCTGTGTACTGTGGGAGACCAGATATTGTGAATGCAGGGTCCTAGGTTTAGTAACACCTTAACTGTGTGTTCCAATCTGTTTCTGTGTTCCTTTGGAAGCCTCTTGGAAGGTCCAGACATTGTTGCCAAGATTTTACAGGTATTTGGTGCTTATAAAATGCATTCATACAGTATTCAGACCCCCCTTGATACCTTAACCCAGTCATTCTCAACCAGGGTTCCGTGGAACCTTAGGATTCCTCCAGAGGTTGCTAGGGGTTCCTTCAGCATTGGGCAATTTCTGACAATTAGATAAGTTCCCACTCAAACCATTGATCTTTTTAGCTATCTGTAAGGAGGTAATTCTTCCCAATGACCAAGTGTGAGGAGCATTCTTCCCACTGACCATCACACTAATGAGTTGTAGATTTTTCATGTTTAGCAGGGGTTCCTTGAGACCAGATAACTATTTCAAGGGTTCCTCTGTGTTGAAAAGGTTGAGAAAGGCTGCCTTAACCACTTCAATACAGGATATACCCCCCAAACGACCACTTTTTGAAAAGTAGACAGTCTAAAAGTATTTAGTAAGAGGCATGGCGAGTTTTTTTTAAAGTTATTTTCCCACAATTCTTGGGAAAATTAAGAATTTATTTTTTTCACAAAATTGTCATTATAACGAGTTATTTCTCACACACAGCATATGCATACTTCCAATTACACCCCAAAATACATTCTGCTACTACTCCCGAGTATGGCAATACCACATCTGCGTGACTTTTACACAGCCTGACCACACAGAGAGGTCCAACATGCAGGAAGCACCGTCAGGGGTTCTAGGAGCATAAATTACGCCTCTAATTTCCTAACGACCTATTATATTTGTGAAGGCCCTGGAGCATCAGGACAGTGGATTTACCCACAAAATGATCCCATTTTGGAAAGCAAACACCCCAAAGTCTATTCTATGAGGCATATTGAGTCTTTTGAATGTTTTTTTTTTTTTTTTTCCCCACAAGTCTTCAGAAAACGTGGAAAGAAAATTTAAATCATTTTTTTTTTTTTAACACAAAGTTGTCAATTTATAAGAGATTTCTAACACATGGCATTTATATAGCAAAAATTACACCCCAAAACACATTCTGCTACGCCTCCTAAGTATGGCAATACCACACGTGTGAGACTTTTACACAGCCAGTCCACATACAGAGGCCCAACATTGAAGTAGTACCTTCAGCCGTGCTAGGAGCATAAATTGCATATCTCATTTCATTCCTACCTATCACTTTTGAAGGTCCTTGAGCACCAGGACAGTTGAATTACCCACAAAATGACCCCATTTTGGAAACCAAACACCCCAACATATATTCTATGAGGCATGGCTGGCAACAGTACTTGGGTAGTCTGATGGGCTGGCAACAATACTTGGGTAGTCTGATGGGCTGGCGAGAGTACTTGAGTAGTCTGATGGGCTGGTGACAGGTACTCGGGTAGTCTGATGGGCGGCGATCGAGTCTGCGGCACCCGCGACCGGACTCATGGAGTTTCCCGCTCGCGCCCCTGCCGCCTCTTAAAAGGCAATGTACAGGTACGTGATTTTGCCGGTGCGTGCCCTTCTGTCGACGTATATCGGCGTGAGGCGGTTGGGAAGCGGTTAACCACTACAATACAGGGCACTTTCGCCCCCCTTCCTTCCCAGACTATTTTTTAGCTTTCACGCTCTTGCACTTTAAATGACAATTGCGCGGTCATGCTGCACTGTACTCAAATGAAATTTTTATCGTTTTGTTTGCACAAATAGAGCTTTATTTTGGTGGTATTTATTCGTGACTCTGGTTTTTATTTTTTGCGATATAAGCAAAAAGAGGAAATTTGGAAAATAAAACTATTTTTCTTCTTTCTTTTTTAAAAGAAATCCAATAAAATCGAATTTTGTCATAAATTGAAGCCAAAATGTATTCTGCTACATGTTTTTGGTAAAAAAAAAATTCAGTGTATAATAATTGGTTTGTGTGATCACGGACATGTGTACGCAAATGATCATGTACAGATGTGTGCAGGTGATCACGGAAATGTGTGCAGATAATCATCGGGACATGTGATTTTAGTGGGACATATGTGGGGAACAGGTGTTTTTATTATTTGGGGACATGTGTGTTTACGCTAGACTGTGAACAGCTCGTACTCACTGATCACCAGCCGGCTGTAGCGATCCGCTCTCCTCTCCTCAGCGACAACTTCCGTGTGAGGAGAGGAGAGCCGATTGCCTAGCAACCGACTGTTTACATCACATGACGGCTGTGATTGGACACCGCCGTCATGTGATCAGGAGGGCCAATCACAGAGCCCTTCTGCAGATCAGAGATGCGCCGTGTCCGGATGACACAAGCCTATCGGGATCGCGCCGCTGCCCGGGCACTGTATCCCCCTCCTGAAGGATGTTCCTGAACGCCCACTCAGGAGAGGGCACCCACAAGGCCGTATATATACTTTGGGTGGGAAGTAGTTAAAGCGGGAGTCCGCCGGGACTCCGCGTTTTTTTTTTTTTTAAAGCCAGCAGCTACAAATACTGCAGCTGCTGACTTTTAAAATAGTGACACTTACCTGTCCAGCACGCCCGCGATGTCGGCACCCGAAGCCGATCTCTAGATCGTCAGTCGGGTGCTGCCGCCGCCATCTTGGGTATGGGAATCAGGAAATGGAGCCTTTCGGCTTCATTACCCAGTTCCCTACTGCGCATGCGCGAATCGCGCTGCGCAATAAGGACGGTCCCCGCTGCCTCTGGGATCTGTGTGTTTCCCAGCAGGCAGCGGGGCACTTGCGGAAAGGGGCGGGCACTTGCGGAAAGGGGCGTAATCTACGCCCCTTTCCGCAGAGAGCTATCCCGGAAGTGGGTGCAGAATACCTGTACTGTAGGGTTCCGATTCCGATGAGCGGAGGTCCACTTTAGGGTGGACCTCCGCTTTAAATTATATTAGGGTCTCTTTTTTAGTACTCGCCGATACCAATTACCGATACCTACCGCAACTTTTTTGTTTACACTTCAGCAGTCCGCAATTTTAGCAAAGCATTAAAAAGTTATTTTTACAAATAAAATTAAAAAAACATTTTTTTCATTTTGCGCTTTTTTCAATGTGAAAGGTGTAAATATATGTGAAAGATGTAAAAATATTAATGAACAAAGCAAACAAACAACGTTTTAATTATTAATAGTTTATAAAATAGAAGTAAATAAAATAAAAATGTCGAAAATATTTAAATGGAGGAGAATAAGGCATTAATAAGGCTGATTAACATAAATTAAGGGTTAATAAAGCTTAAACAGAAAAACGATTTAATAAAAACCAGCAAAAAATGTTGTTTTTTTACTTGACACGGTTCCTTTAAATTGACTTCATTTGCAGACTAAAGTTCATCCCTTTGATCTGTAAATGAATAAATGGAAAGATGCAATGTTTCTTTTTAGCTGTCTTTCAGCATTGAGCAATGGGAACTGCAATTTTTACATGAATTGTGGAAATGCTTAAAATGGGGGAGGGTGAGTGCATCGAGATTGTGATCCTTTTAACGATCAATTGTGCAGCTCTATTTTGAGTGTAGGTAGCAATTATTGATGCACAGAAAAACACAATGTAGATGAGGGGGGAGAGTGCATTTAGAGAACCCCTACAGAAAATAACATTGACCCTGAATATCCATGAAAGTAGTGCACATTGTGTGGGGTGGGCTGCAGCAGAAGCTAGTTGCAGACATTTAAAGAGGAAGTAAACCCTGATGAGTTTACTTCCTCTTTCATTCCCTAAAGGCAAAGCATAATGGATTACTATGCATCGCATAGTAGTCCATTATGTGTCACTTACCTGACACAGGAGCCAGCGAAGTCACCGATGTCCCCTGTAGTTCCGAGTGTCCATCTTCTTGGTGGGTCTCGCTGCTCCGTCGCTGTGATTCGCCGGAGCAGCGGTGACGTCATTCCCGTGCATGCGCACGGGAGCCGAGACTCGCGGCATTGCCGTCATCGACGATGCCCCACTCAGTGCGCCTGCGCGCCGCTGTCTACGGCGCATGTGCCGTAGATAGCGATGCCCATCTTCGGGCAAATATCTCCTAAACTGTATAGGTTTGGGAGATATTTCTTGGACCTACAGGTAAGCCTTAATCTAGGCTTACCTGTAGGTCAAAGTGGTTTGTAAGGGTTTACAACCACTTTAACCACTTCCCAACCAGCGCACGACGATGTTCGTCGACAGAATGGCACGGGCAGGCATATTGGCATACAGGTACGTCCAATATTCAATGCCGCCCTGCCATCGGGAGCGTGCCGCCGGCGGCGCGCTCCCGCGCTGGTCGGGACCCCCGTGAGTACGGTCGCGGGACACGCGGACTCGATCGCTACGGGTATCCCCGCGATCGTCTCACGGAGCGGCCGAATGGAGGAAATGCTGTGTAAACAACATTTCTCCATTCTGCCTAGCAACTACTGACGCTGATCTCTGCTCCATGTGATTGGAGCAGAGATCAGTGTTCACTAAATGAAAGCCCAACCCCCCCACAGTTAGTAACACACCCCTAGGAACACTTAACCCCTACACTGCCACCCACTGGTTAACCCTTTCACTGCCAGTGTCATTTACACAGGAATCACTGCATTTATATAGCAGTGATTACTGTATAAATGACAATGGTCCCAAAAATGTGTCAAAAATGTCCGATGGGTCCCCCACAATGTCGCAGTCACAATAAAAATCGCTGATCGCCGCCATTACTAGTAAAAAAAAATAATAATAAAAAATTATTAATAAAAATGCTATAAAACTATCCCTATTTTGTAAACGCTATAACTTTTGTGCAAACCAATCAATAATCGCTTATTGCGACTTTTTTTACCAAAAATATGTAGAAGAATACGTATCGGCCTAAACTGAGGGAAAAAAATGTTTTTTTATATATTTTTGGGGGATATTTATTATAACAAAAAGTAAAAAATAATGCGTTTTTTTTTCAAAATTGTCACTCTATTTTTGGTTATAGCGCAAAAAATAAAAACCGCAGGGGTGATCAAATACCACCAAAAGAAAGCTCTATTTGTGGGAAAAAAAGGACGTCAATTTTGTTTGGGAGCCACGTCGCACGACCGCGAAATTGTCAGTTAAAGCGACGCAGTGCTGAATCGCAAAAAGGGGTCTGGTCTTTGACCAGCAAATTGGTCCGGTCTGCAAGTGGTTAAGAAAGGGGTGTGAAGAGTATTGAAAATGGCCAGTAGACTGGTAATAAAAGAATCTCTTTATTACACAAGTACACTCTAGTCATGTGTGTGCTAGGGATCTCTCCTTAGCAAGACAGAGAGGAGGTTGATTTCCTGCTTTTATTTCTTTCTAAAATTGTAAAGAGAAAGTTACAATTACTTTTAATCATTGTGTGCTGTGAACAGCTTTGTCAGGCTGGTCACTGAGATCTGAATTGTACACTTTGCTATGAAAATTTGCAGTAGATGCTGGCAGAAGGTCAGCTTTTAATGATAGGACTGTCATTTCCTCACAGGTGTCTGAATGTGGTTGGTCTGGAAGACGTGCTCCAAATCTCGTGAACCTTTACAGCATCTGTAAAAATATGCATTTATGGCTTAAACAGGATCAGAAGAATGTTTGCATTGTACACTGCCTTGTAAGTAAACTTCATAAGGTGGCATTTTCTCAAGTTTGTTTCATATCTGTTTTCCTTTATTTGTTGTTGATTGTGAATACATTTTATCTCAGTTTACAAACCTTCCTTAAAATGCAACAATACTTTTTTGAGGAAGTAAAATTTTCTCCAGGGCGTTTATGTACTTTGCAAGGATTTAAAGTGTTAAGCCAACCGTAGACGGTTCGAATTCAAGCCAGTTCAGCAGGGACTGGCCAAGAGTCGAACCATGTATGGCCAGGCTGAATGTACCCTTGTTGACCGATCAAGAAATTTCGGTACAACCAGCCTGTCAGATTTTTACATGCGATTATTGCTAGCGCCTGTGACCACTTACAGACCACTTTTACCTACAGGTAAGCCTAGATTAAGGCTTACATGTAGATCCAAGAAATATCTCCTAAGCCTACACAGTTTAGGAGATGTTTGCAAAAGACAGGCACCAATGTCGCATGCTGCATGCAGGCTCACTGAGCATGCCACTGCTAACGGCAATCATGCCGTTAGTGGCGGCTCCCGTGCGCATGCGCGGGGGCGACGTCATTGCGGCTCTGGCCAGTCACAGCGCCGGAGCCGCGATACCCAGAAGTCACTCTAGGCATCATGGCGGCACCTAAGGACGAGGGTCACTTTGGGAGCTTCCATCTCAGGTAAGTTATTCATAATGACCTAGTATGCTATGCATACTAGCTCATTATGCCTTTGCATTGCAGGTTCTATTTTTATTTTTATTTTTTTGTTAGGCTTTACTTCCTCTTTAAAGTGGAAGTAAACTCCCCTATCGTTTTCAGCCAAGGAAGCTGCCATCTTTGCCTCTGTTTAATCTTCAACTGCTATGGTGCTGCACATGTGATTCGTTATGACACCAGCCATTGGATGATTTCATAGTTTGGCTGAGAGCACAGCCAATGTGCAGTTAGCATTCCCGGCATGCCTTTTTTTTTTTTTTTTTTTTAACCGTTTCAAAATTGATGGGTTTACTTCCACTTTAAGTTCACCTGTTCAGAAACAATGAAAAGGTGAACTATCGCTCTACACCTTCAATACTTACTCCATTCCGCTATCCCTGCTGAATTCACCTCCATGAATGTCAGTGAAGCGGTCCCGGGATTTGGAATTCCCAATCCCCTTTTGGATTGGGTTATAGTGATTCTGATTGGCCAGCAGTGGGAATTTACACTTTAAGTAAAATATACTGCTGAGTCTTATTTCTGTACAGAACATATAAAGACTGTTAATTCCTCAATCTCTCAGCTGAGACAGAGAGCCTTCCTAATATAATCACTTGACTAGTTCCACTGTATTTATGCAAACACTTTACAACCAGAACATTTGTAGATCAACAGGCAAGTTCTCACCAATACAAAAGGCTTATTCTATTACAAATTACTTTTTTTTTTTTTTCAACACTTCTTTAATTATAATTTATTTTAAATGTTCTATTTCATGTATTTTAGCTCTAAATATGCTTAAATAAAACCCTGTTACTAAGTATAGTTTGCAATGGTGTTTAAATGTTTATTTTACCGTTTGTTGATTATCGCTGGACAATGATTTTAATCTGACAATGATTGTAAATGTTGATGCTTTAGTTTTGATGTATTATTCTAATTTAACATGCCCTTACATTGTAGGATGGAAGAGCTGCATCTGCTGTGGTGGTATGTTCTTTCCTATGCTTCTGCCGCCTGTTTTCCACTGCTGAAGCTGCTGTCTATATGTTCAGTATGAAGAGATGTCCGCCTGGCATATGGCCTTCTTATAAAAGGTATCGCTCTGAGGTCTTGCATAACATATACCACTGTATGGATTACTTAACCCTTTTATGCTTAAGCCTATTTCTAACCTTTCTTACTTACAAGTTAAAATACGTATTTTTTGCTGGAAATTTACTTGGAACCCCCAAACATTATCATATTTTTCAGAGAATAAAATGCCAAATGTTGTAATATTTTTGATCACATGGTATTTGCGCAGCAGTCTTTCAAACGCTATTTTTGGGCAAAAAGGACACGTTCATGAATTAGCCCAATTTTTTGTATAATGTGAAAGATAATGTTACGCCTAGTAAATAGATACCTAACATGTCATGCTTTTAAATTGCACACACTCGTGGAATGGCGACAAACGACGTTACCTAAAAATATCCATAGACGTCACTTTAAAAAATGTAATGATTACCAGGTTAGAGCTAGAGGAGGTCTTTTGCTAGAATTATTGCTCTCACTCTGACGATTGCAGTGACACCTCACATGTGTGATTTGAACACCGCAAGGACGGGGGCGCTTTAAACTTTTTTTTTTTTTTTTTTTTTTAACACATTGTCCCTTTAACCACTTGAGGTCCAGGCCTCTGCAGGACGCAAGGGGAGCATGTTGTGATCACGAGTCATCCGAGTAAGGGGCCGGTCCTGGCCTCTTACCATGTGATCAGGTGTCAGGCAATGACAGCTGATCACATGATGTAAACAAAAGCTTTTAATCTTAATCTTTTTTTTTTTTTTTTTCTCCTCACACTGACAGCGTGAGGAGAAAAAAAAAGCTGATCACTGGCTTATGTTAAAGGGACATTGGTCCCGAAGAGGAAGGAACAGGGGCACCTCATCTGTGCCAATCAGTACCCCCTGCCAGTGCCACCTATCAATGCTCACCAGTGGTGCCAATCAGTGCCACCTATCAGTGTAAGCAATCAGTGCCCATTATTGCCACCCATCAGTGCCCATTATTGCCACCCATCACTGCCGCCTCATCAGCGTACATCAATGAAGGAGAAAAATTCCATGTTTGCAAAATTTTATGACAAAAAAAAAAAAAAGAGGTGACCAAATACCACCAAAAAAAAGCTCTATTTGTGAGGAAAAAATTATAAAAATGTAATTTTGGTGCAGTGTTTTATGTCATTCAAAGGGCATCAGTGCTAAAAGCTGAACATTGGTCTGGACAGGAGGGGAGTTTAATTGCCCAGTAAGCAAGTGGCTAAAAAATAAAAATAGAATTCTGTTCACTTTTATTGCTGTCACAATTAATGTAAACATCCCTTGTGACAGTAATAGGTGGTGACAGGTATGCTTTATGGAAGGATCGGGGGTCTAAAAGACCCCAAATCCTTCCTTTGCACTTTAAAAGCATGCAGATCGCCAAAATCGGGCGATTTTTGAATACTGTAATTTTATTTTAAATTGGTGTCATTGACATCCACGTAAACCGCCTTCTGCTCCTTTTAGGATAACAGCCGCAGCTTTTAGCCACATCAGTTATCACTAAAAAGCCAACTGCTAAAAAAACGCTAACGGAGTCGTTTAACCCCTTGAATGAACAAATGAGAATTTGTATAAGGTCAGCGCAAAGGGGTTAATTACCATGTAGATGTTTATGGCCATTTCACACTGTGTTCCTGTGCTATTCACATGGGGTTCAGTGTGGTGCAGTTTCAGCCCATTCATTTTGAACGTTCTTAAATTGCACTGCACCAAAAGTAGGGCATGTCCTACTTTTAGAAACTTGCTGTAGCCAGATCACATTGTACTTCTATACCATGCAATCTGGTGCAGGCAAACACGTTGCATTTTGTGATTTGTGTTTGGGGTGTTAAGATAACAATGACACCCACTGTGGATCGCATCTGCAGTGTGTTTGGATGGCAGTGTGGGAAACGCGCATTGGAACATGTGTTTCCCGTACTACGTTCTGGTGTGAACAGGTCTTCAAAAGACTTTGTCGCCCCAGCAGTGATGCTATTGAATAAAATTATATATTTTATATTTACAGTTACACTATTTTATTTCCCTAATGCATTAGAAAATATGTAACTGTACAAAAGTGGTTTTATTAAATGTTCTATTTCCTCAGAGTAGTTAGAATAACTATTGTTTTTTGGTTACTATAGTAAACTGCAGTTTAGTGGATGAAATAAGAGAGAAGAAATTTCACTGTTTTTAGTTCTGCGTTATTATAGCTAAGCCTTCTGTGTTTCAGATATATAGAATACATGTGTGACATGATGGCGGAGGAGCCAATCATTCCTCACAGTAAACCAATTCTTATAAAGTCTATATCTATGACGCCAGTGCCACTGTTCAGCAAACTGCGCATTGGTTGCCGGCCTTTCTGTGAAGTGTATGTTGGAGATGAGAGAGTGGCTACTACCTCCCAAGAATATGATAAAATGAGGTAAGTGTGCATTTCAAATGTATTGTTACGAATCTGACATGCAACTTTCTACTTCGATAGATGGGTTATTCGTTCAAAGCTCAATTTAACAATTTATAAAATAGACTTTATTATTTTCTGAAATTACTGTAAAGAATTAGTTCTAAAGGATTTTATTTGGAAATGGGATGATTTTTTTTTTTTTTTTTTTATATATATATATAAATATTTCTCAGGGATTTCAAAACTGAAGATGGCAAAGCTGAAATTCCATTAGATGTTACAGTACAGGGTGATGTCCTAATAGTCATTTATCATGCCAGATCTACACTGGGTGGTAGACTACAAGCCAAGGTAATTCATTTTATTTTGAGAAGATATTCTCCTATTGTTTAGTACCTAACATTTTTTTGATTTGTTAGCATAATAAGGTAATTGTTTAAAGAAGTATGGCCAAAACTTTCTTGGCCATTCATTTTACATATACTGTATCTCTTGTGGGTCACAGGTGTGCAGTTTCTTCTGCAGGCTAAAGCCCACTGTCAGCTGATATCGCTCACCTGGTCCAGGCTGGGGAAAAAAAACTTGACTTTACAGTTGGGATCCACCCGCATGCCTGGATTGGCAGCTGGCTCAGCCTCTCGGCTGCTGCTGGGAGACTCAGCCATCCGCTTCTTTCCCTCCCCAGTCCAACACTGCTGTGAGTACTAGGGGGGCAGAGCAGCGAGCCGATGACCGACAGCCGCATCTATCTGCTCAGAGGGGTAGAACTGATCAATCAGTGGTGTTTGATCACTCAGTTCTCATGAAGAGATGACGGGACAGATGCAGCATCGGGCCAATGCTGAATTCACCTAGGTGAGTAAAAGGTAGGGCTTGATAAATATCAGATTGCCATGGCAACTAGAAATTGCTTCCTGTTGCCTGTGCTTTTGTCAGCCAATTACTGTTGCAGGCATGAAAAATTGCCCAAAGCCCGGAACATGCAGCTTCGAGCAGGTCGTTTTTTTTTTTTGTTTGATTTTTTCCTACTTTTAGCCCTGTTCTGCCTCTGCTGCTGCCTGATTGCTTCCACACACCTGGGTAAACTATCCCTCCCAAGGCAATTTTTTTTTTTTTTTAGCTGGCTCCTATTTTCAAAGCAAAAATGTCAAGCCCTGGTATAAGGTTTGTTTAAAAAAAAAACAAAAAAAAAAAAACATACTTCTCTTTTAACATGCATTGCTGCAATGCATTCGTGTGAAGGGGCTCTTTACAAACCGTAAAGTGGTAGTAGGGGGATCTGGCCTTCAAAGTTTTAATATTCATTTGTATAACATTTCAGCATTCCTGTAGGCAATAATCTATCACATTGCTTTTTATTATGTGTATAATGATTTAACTCTATGTATTGAAAATGTTTTTGTTTGATTCAGATGACTTCAATGAAGATGTTCCAGATTCAGTTTCACACAGGCTTTGTTCCTAGAAATGCCACTACTGTGAAGTTTTCAAAGTATGTAGATATTCTTTAATTGCTGGATTTTAGAACGGTGTACCACTTATGTTTTGTATTCAGTCTTTTACAAAGCACATACAGTTCCTGAATGCAGTTATTTTCTTTATGTACTATGTCACCTGTCTTGTTAGTACAGTCACTGACAAAGCCTTCTCTAAACTTGCTCAAATAACTCCCCCCCTCCCCCTTTAAATAAATGTCATGTATAATATTCCAGAACCTGGCAAAATTGTACGTTTAGTCATATGATCATTAATCCTGTTATTTAAATATTTCCTACTTTAACTTTTTCCATGTGCTGCTGACCTTGCACTTCCCGAACATTTTTTTTTTTTTACTTCCTGTTTTTTCCTGCAGTGTAACAGTTTAAATCTGCTGTTTTTATTTATTCTTGAATTCTTTTACTTTATCTGCATTAAACATCAAACGTTATGACTGAGCAAAGAACAGGAGGAAGGCAAGACAAAAGACTGGTATCTTACATTTCTATATGGGATGGCATGTGATATATCCAATTTTGGTTTCATTTCTATTTTGGAATCGAGATATATATATTTTTTTTATGCTTTTGTAAGTTTTTGAAAGTTTTTTCTGAAATGAATTTTTTATGTTTAAAGACATGTTTTAATTACATTTTGTATTTTACTGTAGATATGATCTGGATGCCTGTGACATACAAGAAAAATATCCAGACTTGTTTCAAGTAAATCTGGAAGTTGAAGTGTCTTCTAGAGACAAACCTGCAAGTGTCACTCCACCATGGGAAAACCTCAACACCAAGAGATTGACGCCTAAAATACTGTTTTCAAGCCGGGAAGAGCAACAAGAAATTCTGTCAAAATTTGGTAAAGGGGCATGGGAATAGAGGGTTCTTTAAAACCATATAGTTTATTCTGAAACCTAAAACCCTCCTGAACTGTTTTCTCAGTGTGACTTGTTTGTTGCTGCGGAACTTTATGGAGTTTATGTATAGCTAAATCTTTATATATTACTTTAGATAGCTTAGGGAAGGGTTAAACTCCTGTCAGTTTATTTTTGCTGTCTGTGTCCTGTTAGATTTCCTTCACTTGCTCACTCAGATATGCAACCGGAAGTGGCTGAAATGTGAGGGGAATTCCTCAGTTGCCATCCAAGTGGGGGTCCTATTCTCTCATCTCCTGCTCTGGTGACAGCTGTAAAATCTTTGATTTCCCATCACTTTGTCTTGATGACGGAACAAATAGTGGATGTATCAGCAGAGACACAGATAAATGAAAGTGTGACAGGATTTTAATTCATCCCCACTATATCTAGAATTAGAAAAAATACACTTTAAGGTTGCTCTTTTTGACAAGTTGAGGATTAGTGAATTGGATAACTGATTATTAATACGTACACTGCATGTGAAAGAAGCAGACATTGAATAAACATTAGAACTTGTGAACAATACAACTCGCTCTTTTAGGAAAACCTGAATTACCCAGACAGCCAGGATCAACGGCACAGTATGAAGCTGACACATGCCCAGCAGAACATTCTCCAGAGCCACCAAACTCTGATGCACTAAAGAAGAACTTCTTCCAAACACTTGACTGGCAAGGTAACTAAACGAAAAAATGTTATAGTGTAGTTTGAATATTTTATTATTTCAGGGTATTACTATATGAAGTATGTAGCTTTGAAGCAGTTTCTCTTGTATTCATTAAGAAATATCGGACACTAGGCAGAAGGGAGTAATACGATAAAGACAACTAACTAAGTAAAAAAGAAAAGGGAGGAAAGGGGAGAACGCAGTAATATTTGTGCAGTGCTCATTTGCCTTGCATTATCTTAGACCAGTGTTTTCGCCACCTTTAACTCTTTAAAATTATGCACAACCTTTTGAGACACCCCATTCTAAATTGTAGAAACTAAGCTAGTAGTTTTATTTAATGCAGCAACATCCATACATGTTGGTTGCCCAATTCCTTCACCTTTACACACTGCCACTAACTAGTATGCTAGCATTTCTCTTCTCCCTCAGTTTCCCTCCCTTTCTTTGTCAATGTAACCACAGTGCTAACAGGGGAGAGGGGCAACAAGGATGGTGTGCTGGCACCTGATGTCCTCCTTATTAATCAATTACATCATTGGTTGTCAGGATGCTAGTGGCTGGCCTATGTGATGTTCAGTCTTTAATATCTGCACTATAAAAGCCTCTAGCTTTGTTTATAAAAAAAAATGCAGGCTTGAGCCACTTGGTGACAACTTTTGGGGAATTTGTAGTAATTTTTAGGCATTTTACCAAGGCACCCTTGAAGAACCCAGAAGGTACCCTGGTTGAAATATGTGGTCTTTGACTAATGTATGTGTCTGTGCCTAGTATTGTATATAAATTAACAGATCCTTTGAGTACCTGTAGTCCACAAAGCTGTCTGTGTTTGTGTAAAGGCTTCAGCCTTTCCAATATCTTCAATATTAATGCACTAACCGAATACTCGTGAAGATGCTCCTGAAACCGATAGTTTGTGGCGCGATTAGCGTTCATACAAAATGAGTGCAAATGGCACTGCAAAGATTTGCAGTACAATTCTTGTCTGAATCTAATGTGAATTCCTCCACCACTCCTGTGTGCATGAACACAGTAAAGAAAGCAAAGCACGACAAAGGTGCCCACTCTCCCCACTTCTATTTATCCTGGCACTGGAACCCTTGGCGGAGGTGATCCAAACCCGTCCAGACGTAACCGGGGTAGAAGTAGCGGATACCTCGCAAAAAATATTGTTGTTTGCGGATGATATCTTGCTGTTCATAACTAAACCTAGAATCGCCCTCCCTCACCTACTTTCTTAAATACCTTTACAACTTTTTCGGGCCTAGCCGTCAAACCTGCCAAATCTTAAGCTTTGTCGATCGACCTTCCACCCTCAGAACTGACATCCCTTTCAGTGGTTGCCTTCATTGCTCTATTTTGGGGTTAAGCTTACACCAACTTATTCAGGAGTTTATCAAGCCAATTTTCCTCCGCTGTTTGGGGCGCTAGCAGCTATGCTCTCCTCCCGGTCCCATCTTCCGTTGTCCTGGCTCAGTAGAATAGTATGTATGGCCTACCTCCCAAAACTGCTTTCCTTTTTTCAAGTTCTGCCAGTCCAGGCCCCTTCCCATATTCTATTCATAGTTACATAGTAAGGTTGAATAAAGACACCAATCCATCCAGTTCAACCTGAGTGAGTTTCTACAATTGTCCCTATATGTATTCATATCCTACCAACGTAAGATCCTGCAGTTTGTCTGGGGCTCCACGAGACCCAGGATTAATAAACAAGTTTTATACGCCTGCAAGATTAATGGTGGCCTCTCGGTTCCCAACTTACAAGCTTACTACACTGCATAGCCCCACTCTCTCATCTTCATGAGAAACATCAAATGCCATTATGGGCCACCATTGATTTAATGGACTCACCCGATACCGGTAGCCTCCCTCCGCTGGCTTCCCTAAGACCACCACCCGAATACAATTGGCCCATGTCTGGCACATTCCCTTTGGTTGGAGAACTCTGTTAAATACTTGGCGGGCCTGATTTCTCCTCATCTCCCCCTACTCCTCCTCATTCGTTGTCCATTATTCCCACCAGGACGCGATAACCCACTACAGTTCTCTTGGTGGACGAGAATGGTTTTGTAAATATTCACTCCTTGTTCATCCCCACCAGCATAATCCCATTTGAAGCCCTACGTTCCTCACATGATATCCCCCTTTTGAGAGCACTACAGCTATCTACAGCTTCGACTTTTTCGCCAACTTATAAAATCTCGACCCACTCCTTATACTTTGACCCCTTTTGAAAACCTTTGCAGATCATGTCCCCATTCTTCTGGTCTAATCTCTTTAATCTATGCAGCTATAGTTCCAAAAAAACACCATTGGGACCTTACCATCTCCAGTGGGAGACTGAGCTTGGGAAACGGTTAGGTCTGGAGGACTGGCAGGTCATGACTATTGCACTATCCAAGAATGTTCTCTTCTTGGAAAATGCGTATAAAGTTTTTTACAGATGGGAGTACACCCTGGCCAGATTGGCAGGTTTTATTCCATCCTACTCCCCCTTATGTTTCTGAGGGTGTTCTCAAGAGGGAACATTGGCACACATCTGGTAGGTAGACATGTCCAAAGGTGTGCAGATTGTGGCTCGGGGTTTATACACTCCTTCACAAGCTTTTCCACACCAACCTAAAGAGAGACCCCTTTGAGGCTCTTCTGTGGAAACTGTAATGAAACGTCCCACACTCCGCTTGAGTGCTTTTGTCCTATACCGTTTCCTCCCAGTCTGAATATAGATATTAGATATTTCAACTGCTAACAACCAGAAAACAAGACAACACTCGTTTGGTTGATGAGCATGGACTGTTTTATTGGAGAATGCACACAAATATATACAGCAGGCTGACAATTCAAACTGTAACCAGAAACCTAATTAACATGAGCTAGTTTACTAATCATTTACCCAAACTTGGTGACTCGGAGAGATGATCTTTCAGGGTAGACTTGCCGTCTTCTCGCTCAATGACTATACAATACACATTATCATAAATATCAACACAGAACTCCTTCACACAATAGCATGGTTAATTGGCGCAAATAACATTGGGTGAAAGACTCTCTTCGAAGCCATACTAGACTTATTTACATTATAGCAGATAACAGGCAGACAGGTGGCTGTAGTTGATGACATCAGCATCTTCTAACAGTATTTGTCCCAACAGTATGAATCGGTCACTATTTCAAATATGTCATATACAGGGTTCCCACAGTCTGTCTTGGGGGGGAACATGGACCTGAATCCAAAGTAACACCACCTCAAGGGTCCCCAGGCATACAGTTCACAAAGGGCACAGTTCCCCCAAAATCCAGGGCCCATAATCAGTAAGCCAGCATTCAGTCCCCTCCAAAAGCCTCTGCCCCGGGTGAGTCCATCACAGAAACCAATTGCAGAACTACTTTGCCTGGAATGCCAGTTGGCGTTGCACCTTTTTACTGCAACTAAATTGATCATAGCTAGGACCTGCAAATCAGACTCTGTTTTAAAGCAGTTAAAAGCTGCGTAAATTACATTATTATTTATTTTATTATATTATCAGACACCCATGATAAATTCCTCTGGGTTTGGCAACCTTGGGTAGCTCATAATCGTCCTTCAAGATTTGGTCCAACGCTCCTTTCACTCTAGTATGCCTCTGCCCCCGCCCCGAGCACTCCCCACCCTCCTCTCAACCCCTTTCCTTACTCTCTCTCTTTTTCTGTTCTACACTCCTATTCTATCACTTCTCCTTTTCTCCTCCTCTCCTCCTTTTTCTTCCTCACTTTTCTTCGTATTTCTTTGGCCCACCAGGCGCTGCCCTAGATGTGATGGTTACTTGGTGAAAAACATTCCTTCTTGACAAATAGATCTACTATTTCTTGAGAAAAGACAGGTTCTGTAGATATCTCCTGATAATCGCTTCACTTATGACTCTATAAGTTCGTTATTACACCTAGTGCAGCATGCTGTCATATCCCCAGGCAACAATAACCTCTTGCCGGTTATAGCCTTTTCACTTTTTGATGTTTTCTTTCATTTCTTTCCATGATATGGCCATCAATGCTACTGTATTATGTTGAACTGAACTTTACTAAAAACCCTTTGTACAAAAAAGCAAAGTGCCATGTAGTGCAGCAATAGGCAGTTTATGAAAATGTTATAACTGACAAATATCTAGTCAAATCTATATTCTCAATGTCCCCTTCTCACCAATAATGGTAAACTGTGGCCGCTGAAGGAGATGTCGAGCAGTCTGCCCCCAAGCTGACCTCACTTCCGCCTTAAACCCACAGGAGTCCTGTAACTTCTCGAGCCCTGTGAGCACCACCAGCGGCCTTGATTTGCTATCATCGGGAGGACGGGACACTGCAGATATAGATTTGACTAGATATTTACTTTGTGAGTTGTTATGACATTTTAATAAACTGCCTATTGCTGCACTACATGGTGCTTCGCTTTCTTTACTGGGTTCACACACACAGGAGCAGTGGGGGGAATTGCATGTGATTCAGTCAGGAATCCACGGCATTCGATTCTTTACAGTGCATTTAGAAGTAGAGGAATTTTGGTATCTTTAGTAGGTTGCATCTGCCAAACCAAGAGTGTAAGCCCTTATGCCAGGGGTATAATAAACGACTAAAGTACCCAAATACTTTAAAGCTGTGTCCGTCCATTTAAAACTGAAGCATGACCTCAATGCTGATAGATGGTCGGGGGTATTCCGATTTCCCATTTCTTCTGGTTTATTAAAGTCTATTTTTACTTTGGAAAGAGAGCCATAGAGTTCAAATTTCTAACAGGGGGAAAGCGGGCACCCCTGTCTGGTCCCATTCGTAATGGGGAGAGGTTCGGACAGGACTCCGTTGGTCTTAACTTGAGCTGTAGGATTGGAGTAAAGTCTTGTTATCCAGTTAATGATAGTGTCCCCTAGGCCAAAGTGTCAAAGGACCGAGACCGAGAACATATAGTGCCAATTCACCCGCTTTCTCCGCATCCGTACTAAGAAAGACACATGGCGTGCAGGTTGAACTGGCAACATGGAGAAGGTTGAGAACTTAAGGCCCCTTTCACACATGCAGACCGTATGTCCATATTTCATCCATCCGTTTGCGGATGAAATACGGACTTACATTCATCCCTATGGGATAGCGGGTGTCTGCGGATGAAAATCCGCAGACGCCCGATATCGTCCGTCTCTGCATTGGTCCGATTCTGCAGACTGAGGAAAATCCTATTTTTCTATCCGTCTGCAGATCGGATGAACACGGACAAACGGTCCATGTTCATCCGATCCCCCATAAAGGAGAGCTGACAGGGCGGTCCCTGCACAGTGCGCAGGAACCGCCCTGTCATCCGCCAGCTCAGCGGGGATAAATGGAGTGATCCCCGCTGAGCAAGTGGATCATCACGGGGCAGATCATTACGGATCCGTCCTGTGTGAAGTGGGCCTTAGTCGCGTTATCCCTTTCCTCCCTGGTGGGGACAAAACCCACTTGGTCCAAGTGGACGAAGTCTTGTAAGTTTTGTGCTAAACAGGTTGAGATGATCTTGGTGAACAGTTTAAGGTCAATATTCAGGAGAGAAATGGGCATATAACTGGCGTAGATGGAGGGGTCCTTTCCTCCTTTATGGATAACTGAGATATACGCCCGAAATGTGTCCCAGGGGAGGACCGCTGATGTTCCAAGGTCGTTGAGCAGGTTCAACATGTGCCAGGATTGGAAGCATGGTACGGCAATATTGAAGGGTAAACCCGTCTGGGCCTGGAGCCTTTCCCGGTTTGGTCGCACCAATAGCTTGTTCTAACTCCTCTAGCTTCGTTGGTGCATAAAGCTCTTTACGGAGCTCAAGCAAGAGTGTAGGGATCTAAAATGATAGATGAATACATTCAATTTGAGTTTTGGAACCTGATGTAGTAGGTAAGTTTTAAAGGGAGGCCTAAAAGTCTCTAAAAGCCTGGGAAATCTGTGTGGGCAAGTTGTTTTTTTGAGCCCTCGAGGATATAATATGAGGTATAAATGTTCACAGTTTGTTCCCTATTCAACCTGGCTAAGGTTTTCCCGCATTTGTCACCATATTCGTAGCTTATCTTGTGACATGTCCGCAATGCCACCTTGGCTTTATAACGTCATAAGTCATTAATCTGACCTCTTAGAGCAGGGGTGTCCAAACTTTTTTCAAAGAGGGCCAGATTTGATGAAGTGAACATGCTCGAGGGCCGACTATTTTGTCTGACATTCTTTAAACCATTAAAATTCGGTCTAAGTGTGTTCATCCGAGCACTAATACACGGTCCAACAAGAATTATCTTGCCTTTGTGCTGTGTGTGGTGAACAGATGAGCTCGGGTGTGTTATTTGGATATGCTGTATTTAATCGGCTTATACCACGCACCTTAACTTTAAAAAGGAAGTCTCAGGAAAAAAATAAAAATAAAAAAATCTTACATTTTAAATAAAGACATGTGAAGCAAAATAAGGGTCAGTGCCCATCTGCAGCCCCCAGCGTATTGCCATGAATGCAGCCCCCAGCGTATTGCCATGAATGCAGCCCCCAGCGTATTGCCATGAATGCAGCCCCCAGCGTATTGCCATGAATGCAGCCCCCAGCGTATTGCCATGAATGCAGCCCCCAGCGTATTGCCATGAATGCAGCCCCCAGCGTATTGCCATGAATGCAGCCCCCAGCGTATTGCCATGAATGCAGCCCCCAGCGTATTGCCATGAATGCAGCCCCCAGCGTATTGCCATGAATGCAGCCCCCAGCGTATTGCCATGAATGCAGCCCCCAGCGTATTGCCATGAATGCAGCCCCCAGCGTATTGCCATGAATGCAGCCCCCAGCGTATTGCCATGAATGCAGCCCCCAGCGTATTGCCATGAATGCAGCCCCCAGCGTATTGCCATGAATGCAGCCCCCAGCGTATTGCCATGAATGCAGCCCCCAGCGTATTGCCATGAATGCAGCCCCCAGCGTATTGCCATGAATGCAGCCCCCAGCGTATTGCCATGAATGCAGCCCCCAGCGTATTGCCATGAATGCAGCCCCCAGCGTATTGCCATGAATGCAGCCCCCAGCGTATTGCCATGAATGCAGCCCCCAGCGTATTGCCATGAATGCAGCCCCCAGCGTATTGCCATGAATGCAGCCCCCACCGTATTGCCATGAATGCAGCCCCCACCGTATTGCCATGAATGCAGCCCCCACCGTATTGCCATGAATGCAGCCTCCACCGTATTGCCATGAATGCAGCCTCCACCGTATTGCCATGAATGCAGCCTCCACCGTATTGCCATGAATGCAGCCTCCACCGTATTGCCATGAATGCAGCCTCCACCGTATTGCCATGAATGCAGCCTCCACCGTATTGCCATGAATGCAGCCTCCACCGTATTGCCATGAATGCAGCCTCCACCGTATTGCCATGAATGCAGCCCCCAGCGTATTGCCATGAATGCAGCCCCCAGCGTATTGCCATGAATGCAGCCCCCAGCGTATTGCCATGAATGCAGCCCCCAGCGTATTGCCATGAATGCAGCCCCCAGCGTATTGCCATGAATGCAGCCCCCAGCGTATTGCCATGAATGCAGCCCCCAGCGTATTGCCATGAATGCAGCCCCCAGCGTATTGCCATGAATGCAGCCCCCAGCGTATTGCCATGAATGCAGCCCCCAGCGTATTGCCATGAATGCAGCCCCCAGCGTATTGCCATGAATGCAGCCCCCATATTGCCACACATTGCCATGAATGCAGCCCCCATATTGCCACACATTGCCATGAATGCAGCCCCCATATTGCCATGAATGCAGACTCACCATTACCATCAGTGCAGCCTGATTCATGTCCTCTGCAGCCTTGGAGGAGACAGGGAGGGGGGCGGGATGAGCGCCGACAGACATACAGGAGAAACTCCTGTTTCTATCGACGGCCTCTTTAATTGAAAGTCCCGCCTCCTGTGATGGACAAAACGGTTGTCCAATGGCAGCGCAGGACGGGACTTCCTTTTACACAGGACGCTGTCCTGTATCCAAGGCACTCGTCCCGCCCCCTCCATGGCAGCCAGCACATCTATCTTTTGTGGCCCCCGGCGATCGGGGATTCGTTGGGGGCCACAAAAGATATATATGGGAACATGACCAGACGGGCCGTCCGAAACCGGAATGCGGGCCGCGATTGGCCCGTGTGCCGGACTTTGGACATGCCTGTCTTAGAGAGTTAAGTTCCATTGTCTAGGGCAGTGATGGTGAACCTCGGCACCCCAGATGTTTTGGAACTACATTTCCCATGATGCTCATGCACTCTGCAGTGTAGCTGAGCATCATGGGAAATGTAGTTCCAAAACATCTGGGGTGCCGAGGTTCGCCATCACTGGTCTAGGGTCTGGGAGGGGGGCATGTTTGTTTTGGGATTCCAGAACATGAAGTTTGGAAAGTAGCACCGGCAACTGTTTCCCTCTTTCCCGTTTGATTCGGGCACCATGCTTAATGAATATATCCCTGACCAAAGCTTTGTGAGCCTCCCACGCTATCCCTGGGTCACTGTCTGGTGTAAAATTCATAAGAAAGTGGGGGCCGTGGCATGGCAAGCAATGGAGTAAGACGTGCTGTGGGTGAGCTCCCGTCCGCCGTTAATCCTACTCCCATCCTGTGCACAGAAATCTAGTCAAAAGTTGCAGTCTGACTGCTCGCACCCTGGCAGAATACCGAGGACAGATGTCGCCCACCAAACGGAACCGAAGGGGCCACAGACAAGCTGGCGCAATTCCGCCGATCGGGAGTGGACCGACAGGCCGAAGATGGCGCGAGCACGTGTGCGGATGCAGAGCGCCAGGCCTCGGACACTGCCAAGGTACTGGACGCCATAGCGGGACTCCAGGGGACACTGACGGCCAAAATAGACGACGTCAAAACAGACATCTCCCTACTAAGGCAAGATATGTCCAAGCTCCGGGACAGAGTCACCGAGGCGGAAACGAGGATAGGGGCGTCCGAGGATGTCCTACACCCGCTGAGACACGCCGCAGAGGATATGCAAAGACAGATACACATGCTGAACTCCCACCAGGACGACATGGAGAACCGTTTGAGGAGGTGCAATCTCCGGTTTATTAGTCTCCCTGAAAAGATAGAGGGAACGAATCCTGCTGAGTACCTGGAATCCCTTCTTATTAATACGTACGGAAGAGCAGAGTTTTCAGTGATGTTTGCTGGGGAACACGCGCATCGTATTCCTATGAAGCCAGAGCCTCCTGGAGCGCCACCCCGCACGTTTATGGCGAAGTTTCTGAACTTCCGTGACCGGGATAAGATCCTGAGACTCACCAGGGAAAAAGGCAACATACAAGTGGAAAACTGCAGAGTGGCAGTGTTCCCGGATTTTTCCGGTGAAGTACAAAGGAAAAGATCCCTCTTTCAGGAAGTCAAGCGGCGTCTTCGTACACAGCATCTCAAATATGCCATGTTGTTTCCGGCAAGGTTGCGGGTCGAGGAGGATGGCCGTGCCCAATTTTTTGACGACCTGGCGGCTGTGACAGCCTGGTTGGACCAGCGCAGCAGGCCGGCCTAGCGTCCGAGACACCGGAGGTCCCGTGAGTATCCCTGCCCCTTGCTTGACTATGCCCTACACAGTACTGGCCCCATTTCTCTTCCACTGCGGTCCGCGGGGATCCCCCCTACAAACTTGGAGTAAGATTCAAACTGTCCTATTTTTTAGGGGAGGACTCATAAGTTGAGCCCCATACCGCTATTACATGCCCAAGTCGCCCCGAGGGGACGGAGGGGGGCATGGGGCTGATGGTCCCCTGAAGATATCTTTTCCCTACACTCAGAACTATTGCCCCACCGGATCTGTTCCCTGGATAGTTGGAGGAGTGTAACGGACCTGACATGTTACACAATTTATTTACAGGGGGCCTGCAACGAATAAGTTTAATGTTTTACTTTACTGTGGACTACACTGCGGGGAGGGGACATACCAGGGCGGGTGAAGTGGTTGGACTCACTTTAACAACACAACCGGTATTTTGAAAGGCGGGGGAGCCCACGCGGGGGCATCCCAGGTTCACTGGTCCCTGTCACACCGTGGAGCTCCGCTGATTGACAGCGTGAAGAGCTGCCTCCAGAGGACTGTTCTCAACTAGGTGCAATATGCACAATACTGTTCAATATGGTGTACCTCCAGTTGCGTTTTTGCACTGGATGATTAGAGTTGAGACTATAGTTTGGGAAGATATGCTTTCACCATGTTGGGGCAGTGTAAAGCTGGGTGGGGGGGGTTGGGTTGTATTGTTTGGTTATTATTTACATGGGAAATACCTATTTATTGTATGCTGGATGTGGTATGAACGACCGAAGGAAAGGGGGGGTGGGGTGGGATGTGTACGGCCGGGGAGGGGCAAGCAATTTGCGCCATTCCCGGGTTGGCCACACCGGAGCTGCACCTGCCCCTCGAATATACGATGGACAGGGATATGGCATCTATGAAGTTTATGACCTGGAATGTTAGGGGGATGTGTAACAAAATTAAAAGAACTGCTGTTCTAAACTTCCTCAAGACACAGAGGGCCGATGTAATAGTTCTGGTAGAGACACATATAACAGGCCACCTCCAGGCGGCATCTCTGTGCTAGTGGCTAAAAAGGCCCCTTTTGAACTGATAGCAATGGAGACAGACCAACAGGGCAGATTCGTGTTTCTGCACACCCTACTAGGGGGGAGCCGTTTCTCCTTTTGGCCTGTTATGTTCCTCCCCCATTTACATTTGAGGTGATTACAAAGGGATTGGCGTATATGGCTCAGAACCCCTCGATCCCGGCGGTATGGATGGGGGATTTCAACATGACTATGCATCTGGGGCTGGACAGGTCGGGAGGGGGGACACAGCAGACTGACGGACATAACTTAACCCGATTTGCCAAACTGATGTCGGAATTTGCATTAACAGACGTTTGGCGTCACCAACACCCAACCACCAGAGCATATACCTGCCATTCTACAAGTCATGGCACGATGTCTAGGATAGATCTTATTTTGCTCTCTAATATACTGCTGCCCAGGGTGGGGGGGATCAGGGATGGCACCGCGGGCCCTCTCGGATCACTCCCCGTGCTGGGTGACTGTCGTGCTCCCGGGATCAGTGCCTAAACGGGTATGGCAGCTCAACCCTTTCTGGCTATCTAGCCTACCGGATATAGAGGCCATTGCAGGAGAGCTCAGCCATATACTGTGCGAGACCGGAGTTACATACACTGACCCGACGGAGTGGGATGGGTTTAAAGAACATGTCCGTGGGCTACTGTCCAGAAAAATTGACCGCTTGAAACGCTCTTCGGGCCTAGCTGTGCAGCTATCCACGACCAAATTACAAGAGCTGGAACTGGCCTACAATGCTGACCCCAATGCAGACAAACTAAGACAGGTTAAATTACAGTCTAGACTAGTCTCCGAGCTCCATATGGAGAAAGCTAAACAACATATATTCTTCAGCAGACAGCGGGTATTTGAACACGGGGAGAGGGCCGGAAGACTCCTAGCATACCTTTCAAACCTAAATGACAAATCCCCGGTGGTAGTATCCTTACGGACTCCACAGGGCGCAGGGGTCACCGACCCCGCCTCTGTGGCTGATATGTTCAGGACTTTCTACCGGGAGCTGTATCAGACCCACCTTACACACACGAGTCAGGACATACAAGCAGAACTACACGCAATCGATTTCCCGAGGCTCAATGTTGACCAAGTTAAGATGTTGGAAGCCCCTATATCTAGTGAGGAGGTAGCAGAGGCAGTTTCTCAACTAGCCAAGTCCAAAGCCCCGGACCTAGATGGCCTACCCCAAGAATTTTATTTAACCTTCTCCGAAGTTCTTACCTCCACTCTGACAAAACTATACCATAACATATTTAGCGAAGGGATTCTCCCCCCATCTATGCAAGAGGCGCAAATTATAGTACTCCCCAAGCTGGGGAAGGATCCGGGATACCCTGAATCCTACAGACCTATATCCCTGTTACAAGTGGATATCAAGATCTTGGCGAAGATCTTGGCCACTAGGCTAAATTGAGTTATACTGTCTTTTGTCCACCCCGATCAAACCGGATTTATGCCGGGGAAGAACACGGCTATGAACATCCGGCGGTTGTTTATGAATCTACAGGCGCGCCATGAAAACGCGGGCTCGCGAGTCATTGTGGCGTTAGACACAGCGAAGGCGTTCGACTCGGTAGAATGACCCTACCTGTGGGAATGCCTCGGTAGCTTTGGATTCGGACCCAACTTCCAGAAATGGATACGTATTCTATACCAGTCGCCTAAGGCCAGAGTTTTTGTCAATGGGTGGATGTCAGAGCAGTTCCCACTGGAGAGGGGAACTAAACAGGGATGTCCCCTATCCCCTCTCCTGTACGCCCTGGCGGCAGAACCTCTGGCCATGGCTATTAGGGCATCCCCAGATATAGAGGGCCTGTGTGTTGGAAATACATTGGACAAAATAGGTCTTTACGCGGACGACACGCTCTTATATTTGGCTGACCAAGGTCCATCTCTCCGGGCTGCACTGACAATCATTAAACGGGCAATTATTCAGGGCTACGTATGAACTGGGACAAGTCCCAAATTCTCCCTATTGACCAGTTTCCACCACCACAGAACACCCCAGAACTTCCTTTGCAGAGGGTGGGGGAGATTAAATACCTGGGGGTGCAGGTCACAAGAGACCTGAGGGACTACTGCACACGTAATATAGAACCCCTATTTACGCTGCTCAAACTTAAGACACAGGCCTGGACCAAATTGCCTTTGGGGGTTATGGGCAGGATCAATTTAGTGAAAATGGTACTCTTGCCCAAAATTCTATACATAGTCTGGCACGCCCCGCTACGTCTCCCTCTTAGATTATTTAAAAAACTGGAGAGCATCCTCCCCACTTTTGTATGGGGTCACGGCCGGCATAAATTGGCCTGGCAGACGCTTAAAAATCCCGCAAACATGGGGGGAGCCTCGCTCCCGGACTTACAAGAATATTACATTGCAGCACAGTTATCCCATCTTCACTATTTTAATACAACAGAGGCCTCTGGATATCGAGCCCGGGTAATCCTATAATGACCCCACTGCAGGCCATCTTCAGGGGCGGACAAGTACACAGGCGGACTTGTAGATATAATGATGGCATGCTGGAACACCATCAAAAAACCTGGGAAACGGCCTTAAGGAAATTAAATATAGGGCACATCCACTTACACACACCACTCTGGACCAACGTCCATTTGGGGGAACTACAACAGCTCCCTGACGCGGGACTTTGGGACTCGTACGGGGTGGTACACCTATATCAGGTGATGACAGAGCTGGGTCCGAAGTCGTTTCGCTCTCTCCAGGAGGAATTTGCCCTACCGCAGCGCCTACAGTTTGGATACCTCCAATTGCGCCATGCGTTGAAAGCCCAATTTAGAAATACAGAGCTGTCTCTAACACGCCCCCCGCTCATTGATATACTCCTAGGCGCAGACTCCAGAAAACAGATCCAATCTCTACTCCACACTTCACCTCCCCAAGACAGTAGTAGTCATCCAGAAAGCCAAGGCAAACTGGGAACCAGATCTGGGGGACATTACCGACGCTGACTGGGATGAAATCCTAGATAATGTCCCGAAGATGTCTCCCAAGCTCTCGGATAGACTGACACAACTATATATTATCCACAGATCATACCTAACACCACAGAGACTCGCTAAATTCAGACCGGACCAATCATCCAGCTGTCCCGCTTGTGGTCACAACCCCGGTACGTTCTATCGCCAAATCTGGGAATGTGATAAATTGCAGCCGTACTAGCTACAGGTAGTTCAATTCTTGCACAATGTCATGGGCTCTCCGGTGGCACCAGGCCCAAGACTATGTATCTTGGGACTGCTGCCCGACATCGACAATTATCAAGCAACATTTATTCACGAAACCCTGTTTGCAGCTAGGAAGGCAGTAGCCCGTATGTGGATGAGGAGTTCTCCTCCAACTATTGGCGACTGGAAAAGGGATGTCAACAACATGCTGCCGTTTAAAAAATGTATATATCAACACAGGGGATGTTTGCAAAAGTTTTCCAAAATATGGGACAGATGGATAGGTGATAGGATAACCTGTATGTAAAATTGGATAAATGCAGGGGTTAACTACAGTAACGTCAGGATGAATCGGCAATGAGACACTGAGAGGAAACAGGAAAACTACCTACTTGAAGGGGAGGGGGGGGGGGGGGGAGGTAGGGGTATGGTATAACAAGTGCCCTTTCCCTTGGTCGATCACGGCATGGTGTGTTAGTTGTGTATTCTGATGACTCTGTAACATCTGATTGGCTTGTACTGCTATGCCATTACTCTGTTTCATGAGTTTGTTTTATTGAGTGTTGAATATGTTTGTAACCGCATATACTTAATAAAGTTGGTTTTCCCCAAAAAAATAAAAAAATTCGTAGGAAAGTATAGTGTCAATTCTCTAGCGATCTCCGCCAGAATTTCTGGCACCTGTAGAAGCCTTTCATTGAGTCACCATAGGCGTAGACATGGCATAGGTCAATGAGATAGGAGTATTGTCCATCCACGTTATTGACCCAATGGAGGTTTCTCTTACAGCATGTAGTTGATTGTGTGGGATCATGAAGAAATCAATCCTCGTGTAGACTTTGAGGGGATGAGTAAAACGTGTAGTCTCTTTCCCCTGAGTGTTGTAACTGCCAAACGTCAATCATTTGGGCTCTATGTAGGGCTTGCGTGATTCGTCTTTGGGAGCCTGGGGGGATAGAGGAAGAGCTCGAAGAGGTATCAAATGCAGGGGTCAGTGGGACATTAAAGTCTCCGAGGATCCACTGCCTCTCTTTAAAGTCCAACAATTTGGTTAAGACATTACAGCCGAAGATATCCTGGTGATCATTAGGCGCATAGATTGTTGCCAGTGTCAGTGTCAGTCATGAGACCCTTGACAAAAGAAAAGCGTCCCAAGGCAGGTCAATGGGAGATGCCTAGATAGGATAGAAACCCCTTTAGATTTAGATAATTTGTTAGTAGAGTGATAGGTAAGGGGGTATTGGTAGTTTGTCATCCTTGAAGTGGGTCTCTTGTATAAATGCTATATCGGCATGAGAGCTCTTCAGATCACGCAACAGCATTCTTCTCTTTTCGGGTATATTGAGACCCTTTGCATTGAGGGAGATAATCTTTAGTTGATCCATTGCCGGGGGAGGGAGAGTTATGGACAGAAAAAAAGCAAGAAGGTGTAAAATAAAAAAGCAAGAGGAGTTGAAGGACAAGGGTAAAGTTAGTCTCTCACTGGTCCTTAATACTAAAAATTGGCAGCCGCCAATTGCTAAACAAAAAAGAAAAGCACACTCCCCGACTCCCACATCCCCAGCCAAGATGAGTTAACATAAAACAGGTATGCATACGGAATTAACAGTTAAACAGTATCTGAGGAGGTAATAGCAAGGAACCCAACAGAGCAGGGGTCAACAACGTCTGCGCCTCCCCCCCAACAGACCACCCCCTCGAGGAGAGAGGGAGGGGATTATGGTCTCCCGGGGGTGAAGCGCAGACACCGCACAACTCCCAGCCGGCATCTAACCCTGCAAAAGACAAGACAGAAAGCTTTCTGTGAACTATCATTGTCTCAACAGCTAGTGAGGACATTGTAATGCATATAAAGGTATATCTGTTTTATAGCATTAGAGATGAAACAAAGGGTATATCGTCCTAAGGGGCATCAGAGTGGCATCACCTGAAGACTTTGCATATGTGAAAGATGCAGTAATAACCCTCTGATAGTACTGCTCATAGTCTCAGCATGGAGCATCACCATGAGGAGGAGGGCGGGAGCTCCAGTCATCCCAACGCCAGTTATAGGGGCCGGTGCATAGTACGGTGTATCAGGGACAATGCAGACCTGTCCACCTCCCCCGGTAGCTATATTGGGGGGGGGGGGGTGAGATCACCCTCCACACCATCATGGGAGATGCACCCCTCTCCCTCCTCAGGCAACCAGGGGGGAGAAGGAGGAACAACTGGAGTCCATCCCTTGTCCCCAGTAGCCACACATGCATGGTGGAATGGCTAAAATATCTATATGCCTATTCTGAAATTTAACTCCTGCATTACTGATCTTTTGATAATTGTGATTATATGTTGTAACAAGGCAAGAGTGTGAAAGTCATCATATCCTGCAATACAGTTGTAATGCAATAAAGCAACTGGGACAGTCAAACATTGAGGTACGAAGACTACCGCTGAGCTTAAAGGTATAGGGGAGCGAGCAACGTGTCAGGGACTTCCAGACAGCGACTGCAAAAAGTCATGGCGAATAAGTTGCTCACTGGTAAAGAGATGTGAATGAGATACACCTTTTCGAGGAAGGCAAAGATATTTGGGAATCCAGCCCACCAAAAATATTGCTACGACAGCCGTTACAGCACTTCCGGTTCACCGGCACTTACCCGCTGCCAGTGACATCCTAATTGCAGAGCTTTACGGCACTTCAAAACAGAATGTGTCACCAGGTATTGTGATAGCAGTTACCTTAGGTAGTAGGTGTAAGGTGCACAGAGAGCAGCAATAGCCGCTTCCAGACTCACGTGGCTCCTCTGGGGAGTGTAGCCTTGATCTCCTACCGGATCGCTGTGACCGAGGATGAGGATTTCTCAGAGGTGCCACTGAGCCCAGTCGGCACGAAGGCTGTGGGGGAAACAGCCAATTGGGAACTGTAATAGGATCCGCCTGTAAAAACAGAAAGCGAGCCGGGAGGTCGCCAGGGGTGCAGAGGGAGAAAGCTTGTTGGTTCTTCCTGAAATGTACAGAGAGGGGATACCTCCACCTGTACATAGCTCCAAGTCTGCGGGACAGCTCCAGGCGGAGCAAGGCACGTCTGTGCAGGGTAGGTTTTTAAACATTGGGCAGGATTTTCACAACCGCCCCATCAAACTCTATGTCTCCAGCTTCCCACGCTTTGCGGGCGATGGACTCTTTATGCCTGTAGTGGTGGATTCTACAGACCACATCCCACGGTCGGTCAGGATCGGCAGGTTGGGACCCAGGGCTCTGTGGATCCGGTGAAGCTCCATGTCCGCGGTGAGGGTATCATCTAATCTGCGGAAAATGGCCACTGTCATCACCGCCAGGTCTTCAGGTCCCGTCACCTCCGGTAGACACCGCAGCCGGAGATTATTACAACGGCTCCTGTCCTCCATGGGAAGCTGCAGGGTCACTGACGTGGGTAACCTGGAGGGATTCCAGGGTGGTCACCCGTTGCTATAGTGATTCTAGTGGGGATTCCCCAGAGGTGCGCCGGGAAGAAAGGGACTGTACATCCTTCTTGACCGCCAGGAAGCCAGCTGTGCTTCTAAGCAACCAGTTAGAGTCTCTATGTCCGTCTTGGTTGCAGGCGCTCCTCCATGCCCTTCCAGTCCTGCATCCACATTTAATGTAAAAGGGTGGGGAGAGGGACCTGCTCCCGAGTGCAGGGCAGCTGGAGTGTCTGAAAACAAGTCCGACTCCACAGAAGTGGCAGGGCAGTCAGAGAGAGTGCCGGTCCTCGCGTGTCGGGCAGCATGGCTCCTCCATCTTGAGCGTAGGGTAGTCCGTCTGGGGCTTTGTGAAATAACGGGCTATTTCCCCTCCAGATTTAGCTGATTTGGCTGCTTTAGTGTTGCCCTTCACCTTCCTCTTAGTTGTGTGCAATCTCGTAGCAAAAGTAATGTAACGGGCTGGGGTATATCGGGAGAGGACCGGGAGCGCTGTAGTTGTACGTCCTTAGTCAGCCATGTCCAGGCCATGAACATCTGTCAGCGTGAGGGGGGGGGAGCCGATCACTGGCTCCAGTCAGTCACATCGGTCCCTCACCCAAAGCCATGGCTGTACCCACCAGTGTCACCTGCCATTGCCCACAGTGCAACCCATCAATGCCCATCAGTGTCTAATAATCAGTGTCACAGATCAGTGCTGCCTATTAGTGTCCCCTACCAGTGCCGCCTATCGGTGCAGCCTCATCAGCGCACATCAGTGAAGAAGAAAAATTACCTGTTTTCAAAATTTTATAACAAACTATGAGACTGTTTTTGTTTTTTCAAAATTTTGCTCCCTTTTGTTATTTAGAAAAAAAATAAAAAACCCAGCAGCAATTAAAGCGGAGGGCCACCCTAAAGTGGAGCTTCCGCTCATTGGAACCCTCCCCCCCCCCTCCGGCGCCACAATTGGCACCTTTCAGGGGGGAGGGGGGTACCTGTACAGTACAGGTATCTGCACCCACTTCCGGCGTAGATTCTGCAGAAGGTATGCCCCTTTCCGCAGAATCTACGCCCCTTTCCGAAGGTCCCCCGCTGCCTGTTGGGAAACACACGGATCCCAGAGACAGCGGGGACCATCCTTATTGCGCAGCGTGACTCGCACATGCGCAGTAGGGAACCGGGAAATGAAGCCGCAAGGCTCCACTTCCTGATTCCCATACCCAAGATGGCAGCGGCAGCACCCGGGAGACAATCGAGTGATCGGCTTCGGGTGCCGACATCGCGGGCGCGCTGGGCGCGTAAGTGTCATTATTTTAAAAGTCAGCAGCTGCAGTATTTGTAGCTGCTGGCTTTAAAAAAAAAAAAACGGCGGACTCCCGCTTTAAATACCACCAAAATAAAGCTCAATCTGTGTGAAAAAATTATAAAAATTTAATTTGGGTAAACTGTAGCATGACGGTGCAATTGTCATTCAAAGAGTGACAGCGCTGAAAGCTGAAAATTGGTCTGGGCAGGAAGGAGGTTTAAGTGCCCAGTAAGAAAGTGGTTAAAGGGGGTAATTTATTTTGTATACCCATTGTAGTATGCGCAGTAAAAGTATATCTCTAGGCCATTGTTTCCATCTGAACTTCGGATTCCTTGCTCATCTTACATGTAGACTCAACGGGGGGCTGTCCTTCATCTTGTTCCACTATTTCTAGGCAGATTAAGCAGGTTATCACTAAGATTTACACCTTGAAGAATAGAAACCCTGCTTTCCCTTTAAGGCCCACTTGTTCAGTTCGTTCTTCTTGGGCTTTTCAACGCATCACATTTGTCAAGTTTTACCAGATGGATGTTCAGGCCTGTGCTGACACCCAGTTTCAGCCATGAGGTGCTTCAAGCTACTTCTCTCTAGATTGAAAATAAGAGTACTTTTTACTTGAAACCCCTTCTTTTTTTTTTTTCTTTTTTTTTTTGAGTACAGAGCACAGGACATGTCGGTTGGCTTTAATTTAGCCTTGCGCATGGTACATTTACGGATTCTGTGTAAACCTTGGCATTCCTAATAGTAGACCTGTTAGGTCACCTTTTATATCCCTGCAGGAAAGTAGGTAATTTAAAGGAGAAGTACAGCCAAAGCTCGTTTTGTCTGTATTTCTGTGGATAACAGGAGTGCAGATCGTTAAGCACTTCCGTGACTTGTTTTCAGCAGCGAGCCGGCTGAAGTCCGCTCTTCGGTGGACTTCACAGAAGTCAGTCCAGTCTCCACGTCATCCCGACCACCGAGTCAGGATCCACTAGATCCCTGGGCCGACACCCAGCTCAGGCTCTCAGCGGCTGAGAGCCTGAGCCGGTCGTCCCCTCCACAGACCAGCACTCCAGTGAGCGAGGAGGGGGCAGAGCAGAGAGCTGTGAGTGACAGTCTGCAACTCTCTGCTCATGCAGCTGAGAACCAAGTGATCGGCAGTGTTAGATCATTTGGTTCTCAGTGTAGAGGCGCCGGGGGACAGATGCCGCATCGAACCAATGTTGCATACACCTAGGTAAGTATGAATCTTAAACGATGATGTGTTTTGTTTTTTTATAATTCATCTTGTAGTAATTCAACTGTGTTCTACTGGGTATGCATACTTCCAGGGAGTGTAACCCCAACACAAACTATAATTTTCATAGAACTGATGGAATTCCTTAATTGGATTTTATAATTGGAGCATTGCGTTTTGTATATTTTGCTGTAAGTCTTAAACTTTTATTTGGACTATTGTTTCAGATCAAATGGAAGTACAGGATGTTCACATTGAAGCCCAGGAGTGTTCTTCTAGAGATGAACTTGAAGAAGGCACAAGTGATAACAAAAGTGAACCCTCTGATGAGGAGTTCTTTGAGTTTTCCCAAGTGCACAGCGCATTGGAAAGTGAAGAACGAGGATTAGACAATGTAGTAAATGAAGAAAACACTAACGATATGCTGGAGGCTGACATTAATACACAGCTTCCAGACCCAGAAGAAGAAGCAGATTTGTTGGGACTTCATTCAGGCCCTGTAACTGCAGAAACCAGTACTATACCTGGAGAAATTAAGGGTTCATCCAGCAATGCAGTTTTACTAGACAATCTCTTCTCTGACAATTTGTTCAAGGATGATTTAAAAACTGACATCCAAACTGATAACTTACTAGGATCTGGAGAGGACTATTTCTTCAGCAATCAAACTTCAGCAGAGTCTGGTTCCTTATTCAACGCCTCAAATTCTACTTCTGGTATGCAGCAGCATTATGTTTTATAATTCTTTATTTCTTTGCAAGAATACAAAACAACATCATTAATCAATGAAGTACAACATAATGCATTCCTGCCCTTTTTATGAACAAAACAAAAACAAGACAGTATCAGTACAATATCCAATACAGTATATAGTATCTACTCCTCATAGTGGTCCAACAAAAACAAAAACAAAAACAAACACAAAAATGCAGCAGCATTATGTTTGTAGTCTTTTTAATGTGTTCTTTTAGATATGCATGTGGGAGATCAGTTAGATAAAATTCCGTACACTCCATGTTCAACAACCACATCCCCCTCAACTCCTGTCATTGTAGCTATCTAGGAACAATGATTCCTGCTCAATAAAAAAGCAGCACAGTGATGAGTTGAACCCCATGCATTCTCTTCTTGAAGCATCTTTATAATGTAAGCCTAAGAGCACTGCAGAGTAGTTGAGTGCTGACCCCCCTCTCTTCGAGTCTGCTGTACAGGTAAAGGTAATGTAAAAAGATTCAGGTGTTTATACTAGTCATATGTAGGTGTGCTATTTGGTTGTTTGTTTTTTGTTTTTATGCAATGATTACATAGGTGTTTTTTTTTTTTTATGTTTTTTTTTTTTATGTTTTTTTTTTTTTAGCAGACATCTGTAAGACTTGTATGCAAGAGTTTACATTCAGTTAGACTTTATTATCACGACCTACTGATACTAGTTGGAAAATGCACCAGGTAATCAACATATTCAGTATGTACTACCTGAGAGATTAGTTGGCTTTTTTTTTCAGCCTTTTTATATGGAGCGTGGACAAATCACCTGTGCTGTGCCTACTGTATTTTGACAGCCTTGCCTGCTAGCTGTCAGGATACCTTTAACATCGACTCCATCTGATTAGATGCTAGGTTTTAGCCTTCAGTTTTTGCAACTGGCCAATCAGCGCGCGCACCCATTGAACCTCGTGCACAAACTGACGTACAGCTACAGCTTTTCACGCAGCCGAGCCACCTTGCCACAGTATAACTGTGGCGGCTGGTCTGCAAGAGGTTAAAGTGGATATAAACCCTCACATATACCCAGTGATGTGAACAGCCTCAGATGATACATAGATTTTCTCTTCCTGTTCACCACTGGGAGTAAAGTCTGGGCACACAGCCAAGACAGCTGATTGGGGAAAAGGCACACACTCCCTCTCCTCACAGGCAGAGACTCTCAGATCTGCTCTGTGAATAGTTTAGCTCAGGAGTAGGCAACCTTAGGCCCTCCAGCTGTTATGGAACTACATTTCCTATGAGGCATTGCAAGGCTGGCAGTTATAATTGTTCCCAGAGGCATGATGGGACTTGTCATTCTGCAGCAGCTGGAGGGCCCCAGGTTGACTAACCCTGGTTTAGCTGTCTGCTAATCTATTTATAGCAACCTCCCCACACACAATTCAGGCTGGATTTATCTGCTGTGACTGAGAACTTGTCAGGAGTTATCAGGCTGATAGCATCAGGTCAGAGCAGGAGAAAGCCACGGGACTTGGTGCTTTGAAGAGAGATGAGAAAACACTGCAGACATATGTGTCCAGCTCAAATTTCATCAATCGGGTTTACATCCACATTAAATACTAAACATGTTTGGGGAATTGTTATCTACAGCCCTGCTGCTACATGACTGATATAAGGCAACTGCACTATGATTTCTTGCAGTAATTTTTATTAAAGCAGCACATTTCTAAATCTAGCTTTGCAATAAGGAAATCATTTATTCATTTGGCATGTTAACGGTTTCTGGATAATAATTTTACATTCATGTTTTTTTGGGTTCTGTGTGAAATGTAGATGGATTATGTTTTTTGTTAACAGATCTATTTGACCCATTTGGCATAAATACATCAGAAAGCAAGTCAGGAGGTCCTGAGCTATTTGATTGTTTCTTGAGCCCACACTCTGCTTCCACTCCTAATGTATATCCTTCTGAAAAAAATGCTCCAACCTCTACCTCCAGTGTGGACTTCTTAAACCTAGGTAAGAGTCAAAGACAGTGAGTCCTATGAACACTGTACATTTTAGGCCTCATGCACACTGGATGTTTTTACAACTGCTCCTAGAGGCGTCTGGCGTGTTTTTTTTTTTTTTTTTTTGTCTTTTCTTGCCTCTAAGCTCCCCTGCATGTTGGCCTATGTGTCAATGCACACATATGCAGAGGCAGGGGAAAAAAATGCTGCCAGTGTTTCCAGGAGCAGCAGGAAAAATGCTTGACACTTGCAAACGTGTCTAAACACTTGTTAACACTAGGCACGTTTAGCGCTTAAGCATTAATTTAATTTGCCAAAATTATTTATTCTGGCCAGCGAAATGAAGCAACATCCAAACACTTGATGTAAGTAAACGCATTACGCACTTTTACAAGCAGCAGGTGTTTTTTGCCAAAATGCTGCTGTCAGGAGGAAGACTTATAGGAGAGTTTAGAAAATCCTGTAAATGTATTTAACTCTTTTGGGGTGCTGGCCAGTAACAAAAAATCTAAAAGCTTTGTCTCAGGAATTATGCATATACATAAGCAGGTGTGTATGCTAAATAGTTTTAAACTTTATATAAATGTTATAGTTGCAAACAATATAGTTAATGCCAGAAATCTACACTAAAATGACTTTATTGATCCATATAAAAAAAAAAAAAAACTTGCCTATCATAAAAAATATAAACAAAGGATAAAGTCCACGGCACAGCCGGAGATGCAGGGATATCTCATCAAATGAATTCCAAGCTAGTCTGTATATATGAAGAGATTTTTAGGGATATATAATGGGTATTAAGGGCAACAATGTATGCAAAGTTGATCACGTCTTTACAATAAGTGCTGGCTTACCTGTGAAGTAACGATCACACAAAAAACGTATGGTGATTGAGGGTTAATTCCATAGTCAGCAAGGAAAGAAACTATTCAGGATATTTTTGAAATGCATACATTTTTATTCCCATGCAGAACCTATTTGGAATAAAGCAGACATTGAAGCAATTAATCAGAAATCCCTTTGATCAACAAACAAAATCACCTTTAAAGAATCCCTTCTCAAGCTAGCATGTACCATCAAGGTGAAAATCCACTGCAGAGCAGTGCACCGCAGCCACAAAATGTGATAAGAGGTGGCTGTATGAGACGCCAAAACAAGCGCCCTTTTGCACGCCTGTCCCGGTCGTGACGTCAGAGCAACGCGGCCACAAATGATGCACAGCGACTCGACCGTAAGCCACTGCGCATTCGCTTGATACCAGAGCTGCTGCACCTTGATCATTAAATGGCAGCAGGGCAACATGACACCAAGCTAAATGACACAGAGATCAAACGGGGGGGGGGGGGGGGGCGCGAGCGAATGAGTGGCAGTCTGTGGAGCTTTTAGCATCTGGAAGAGGTCATACAGAGAGAGGCTAGGTCAAACAGCTTTTTGCGGCCTCCTAGTCACAGGAGTAATGTCCAAACCCGTGACCAGGACCCATAGGGATCAGGAGCAATCAGGAAGCTGGACAGCAAACAATACCAACACAGCAAATAATAATGGAGTAAGGATACCAATATATTCCTTATATAACCTATAATATAGAAAAACAACATAGGCAAAATATATCTTAATGTCTTAGGATTTTTTTCCTTTTGAGGCTAATAGTTGTGTCATAATCAGACACAGTATGTATAAAAAAAGGTAGAAGACAGAAAGAAGAGGAAAAGCAACTGGGGAAAAGATCGATCAGTTTGTAGTCCACCTGGATCTAGATTGCAAACATGGCCACTAACAAAAAGAGAATTAGTCGCAAATTATGAGATGTATAGTAGATTCTTATAACGGAATTATCCATCATGGATCTATAAAAAGGGTTTGTACGACTGAATCTCATTAATGCCAAGGGCATGGGTGGCACCTAATCATTCAATCTATAGGGTTTCTTTTTGTAGAATGATTTTATCCCAGTTTCCCCCTGGGGGGGGATTTGAGACCATAAAGGAGACACGTGACGTGTCAAACCTATACTATAGATCTAGATGTCTGCTTACCAGAGTAAGCATCTTACCATTATTTGAATAGTAGACGTGATCTTTGATTCGTTGCCAGACTTGTTGGGCCATTTAACCAATGCAGAAAACCCCACATATACAGGAAATTAAATAGACAATAGGTTATATAAGGAATATATTGGCATTCCTACTCTATTGTTATTATTTGCTGTGTTGGTTTTGTTTGCCGTCCAGCTTCCTGATTGCTCCTGGCCTTTATGGGTCCCAGTGGCAGTTTGGGCGTTATTCCTGTGATTATGGGGCCGCAAAGCGCCCTTTGACCTAGCCTCTCTCTGAGTGGCAGTCTGCAGCGCTTTTAGTATCTGGAGGACGGCATACATTCACCCCCTCTGTTTTCTATGTGTTCTGCATCATTTAGCTTGGTCTCATGTTGCCCTGCTGCCATCTAATGGTCATGGCGAGACAGCTCTGGTGTCAAGTGCATGCGATGTGGCTTACGGCCAGGTCGCTGTGCGTTATTTCTGACTGTGCCACTCGGATGTCACGACCGGGACAGGCATACAAAGGGATGCCCGTTCTGGCGTCTCATACTGCCACCTCTTACCACATTTTGTGACTGCAACACAGTGGAGCTCTGCAGTGGATTTTCACCTTGATGGTACGTGCTAGCTTGAGAAGGGATTCTTTAAGAGGGATTTTGTTTGTTGATCAAAGGCATTTCTGATCAATTGCTTCAATGTCTGCTTTATACCTGTCCAAATAGGTTCAGCATGGGAATAAAAATTGATGAATAATGGAGATGTATGAATTATCATACACGTTTTTCTAAAATATCCTGAATAGTTTTTCGTTGCTGGCTATGGAATTAACGTTTAATCACCATAAGTTTTTTTGTGTGATCGTTACCTCACAGGTTAAGCCAGCACTTGCCTCTATTTAGAGATGATTGTAATGACATTATCAACTTTGCATACTTTGTATATATGAAGAGATTTTTAGGGATATATAATGGGTATTAATAAGGAAAACAGACTAGCTTGGAATTCATTTGATGAGATATCTCTGTATCTCTGTCTGTGCCGTGGACTTGGTCCTTTGTTTATATTTTTTGACTACAGTAATGTAAGTCATCTTTTTTATATATGTAATAGTATCTCACAAAAGTGAGTACACCGCTCAAATTTTTGTAAATATTTTATCCTATCTTTTCTCGTGACAACACTGAAGAAATGACACATTGCTACAATGTAAAGTAGTATACAGCTTGTATAACAGTGTAAATTTGCTGTCTCCTCAAAATAACTCAACACACAGCCAGTAATGTCTAAACCACTGGCAACAAAAGTGATTACACCCCTAAGTGAAAATGTCCAAATTGGGCCCTATTAGCCATTTTCCCTCACCGGTGTCATAACTTGTTAGTTTTGCAAGGTCTCAGATTGTGAATGGGGAGCAGGTGTGTTAAATTTGGTTTTATCGCTCTCACTCTCTTACTGGTCACTGGAAGTTCAACGTGGCACCTCATGGCAAAGAAATCTCTGAGGATCTGAAAAAAATAAGTGTTACTCTACATAAAGATGGCCTAGGCTATAAGAAGATTGCCAAGACCCTGAAAATGAGCTGCAGCATGGTAGCCAAGACCATACAGTGGTTTAACAGGACAGGTTACACTCAGAATAGGCCTCACCATGGTCGACCAAAGAAGTTGAGTGCACGAGCTCCGTGTCATATCCAGAGGTTGTCTTTGGGAAATGAACGTATGAGCGCTGCCAGCATTGCTGCAGAGGTTGAAGGGGTAGGGGGGTCAGCCTGTCAGTGCTCAGGCTATACGCTGCACACTGCATCAAATTGGTCTGCAAGGCTGTCATCCCAGAAGGAAGCTTCTTCTAAAGATGATGCTCAAGAAAGCCCGCAGTTTGAACACAAACAGACTAAGGACATGGATTACTGGAATCATGTTCTGTGGTCTGATGAGACCAAGATAAACTTATTCGGTTCAGATGGTGTCAAGAGTGTGTGGTGGCAACAAGGTAAGGCGTACAAAGACAAGTGTATCTTGCCTACAGTTAAGCATGGTGGTGGGAGTGTCATGGTCTGGGTCTGCATGAGTGCTGCCGGCACTGAGGAGCTACAATTCATTGAGGGAACCATGAATGCCAACATGTACTGTAACATACTGAAGCAGAGCATGATCCCCTTCCTTCAGAGACTGGGCCGAAGGGCAGTATTCCAACATAACGACCCCAAACCCACCTCCAAGATGACCACTGCATTGCTAAAGAAGCTGAGGGTAAAGGTAATGGACTGTCAAAGCATGTCTCCAGACCTAAACCCTATTGAGCATCTGTGGGGCATCCTCAAACAGAAGGTGGAGTAGCGCAAGGTCTATAACATCCACCAGCTCCATGATGTCGTCGTGGATAAGTAGAAGAGGACTCCAGTGGCAACCTGTGAAGCGCTGGAGAACTCCATGCCCATGAGGGTTAAGGCAGTGCTGGAAAATAATGGTGGCCACACAAAATATTGACACTTTGGCCCAATTTGGACATTTTCACTTAGGGGTGTACTCGGCTTTGTTGCCAGCGTTTTAGACATTAATGGCTGTGTGTTGAGTTATTTTGAGGGGACAGCAAATTTACACTGTTATACAAGCTGTACACTCACTACTTTACATTGTAGCAAAGTGTAATTTCTTCAGTGTTGTCACATGAAAAGATAGAATAAAATATTTACAAAAATGTGAGGTGTACTCGCTTTTGTGAGATACTGTGTGTGTGTGTGTGTGTATGTATGTGTGTGTGTGTGTGTATATGTATATATATTGTCAAATCATATATACCCAATCTGTTATAGATAACAATACTGTTATGCATGTTCCCATAGTCTTAGTGTCCTTCTGTGGGCTTGGACATGTGGTCTGGGAAAGCTGAACAGCAAATGAATATTATTATGTACTACTGCATTAACATTATTGCGTTTTTATGATTGTTACAAATTTATTGTTGATTTTCTAGGCATAGAATATGCCCCAAGCTCCTGTAGAAGTGCTTTTGAGTATGCGTAACATGTAGAGCTAAGCTGAATCACGACACACCACCTTTCATATTTCACAATATCATATTAATCCTTGGAGCGTGCCCTTTGGTTTCTCACTACTAAGTATTCTATTCTCTGTGATGCAAAACTATGTAGTTAGTGTTGTGCTTATAAAGGCCATCATCTAAAACTTCCTAGGCCTATAGTTGGTCACCATTTTTGTAATTATTTAAATTTCTGTGTTGCAAACTCGTTTTCTTGTGTTTTTGCCTTCAGATCATTTACCAACACCTCCATTAAAAATGGTTTCATCTGCAAGCAATCCAGATCTTCTGGGAGGATGGAATTCATGGGAAGAGACTTCTAAAACCAACAATCTCTTTCTTCCAAAACCCAGTAAACCAGCATTTGAAGGTGCTCTTTAAATAAACTAGGTCATGTGAGAGCTTAATGTATGTCTGGACAACTTAACAAACATATATTCAGTATATCCATGCAGGGCATGCACTTTTTTTTATGTTTTGCCTCATAAAAAAAAAAAAAACACTGGAAAAAAATATATACCTGTTGATCTGGCCAGAAATCCCTTTGACTCCTAACTTCCTGTAGTGATCTGACAATGCCTCCTCTGTTGCATTGAAATCTCAAGCGGCGGTCTAAGCTCTGCCTGAGTTCTCTGACGGACTACAAAACACCTCCCCCACACCTGCATAACATAAAAGGAGGTGTTCTTTACGCTGTAAGATAAGAATTAGGCAAAGGATTTCAGAGACAATGCTTCAGCTCACTACAGGAATTTAGGCGCTCGTTGATTTTCTAGTAGGCACAGCTGGTATTTTTCTGCACTATACAGTACTATAAAATGCTTTAATATGTTTCAGAATTGCATTCCTAAACATCAAAAATGCAAATGAACTTGTTTTTACTGATCTCTCTTCAAAGTTATGATTACTTTTGTATATATATGTAGGTCCTGTCTTGACGCCAGCCAGTCAAATGAGTACATCTTCAAGCTCATCCTTTAATCAGGCAAAGTCTTCAAGTCTTGACCCATTTGCTGATCTTGACAATCTTGGTTCTTTCCAGACTAAAGGTAATGATATGGATTATGCTTCAGAAAACCTTTTGGTTACACCATTTATCTCCTTTACAGAGGAAACTGGTTTAGCAGTAAATGGTAATAAAAGTGACTTTTGGCACCTTACATCTAGTAATTACTGCATTATTTATAAGACCGGGACAAGTTACCACATTTTAGATTAAAGCTGTACTTGAATTAGCTATAAATGAATGCAACTTTTTAATCATTAAAGCTGAACTCCAGGCAAAATAAGTATTTGATATTTAGTTAGAGCTTTGCATATCTATCACTAGCTTTATTACTCTGCCATCAGCTGCTTCTCAACTAGTTTGTATCCTGAGCAGGGCTATCATACTGCTTCATAGATGACAGGCATGTTCTCTGCTCCCCTGTCAGTACCACAATGCAGCATCCACCTGCTGCTCTGCCAAAGTCTGCAGTGTCCTTTCTTAGCATCTCAGGATGCTTACAGCTTCAATTAGTGCAGCAGAATAACAGAGCTATGATACTGCATGCTGGAACAATGAGGCCGCGTACACACGGGCGGACTGTTCGCCCAACCTTGTCCGCTGAACAGTGTTTGGGCGGACAGTCCGCTCGTGTGTGGGCTTTCAGCGGACAGTTTCAGCGGACAGTTTGACGGACAAAGTCTTTCGGAAATTCCGAAAAACTGTCCGCTGAAACTGTGTTTGAGCGAACAGTCCGCCCGTGTGTAGGCTACTTTCGAAATGAGCAAACTGTTCCCGCTCGGAGGAAAGTCTGCTCATTTCGAGCGCGTGTGAAGGTAGGCGGGGCCCGCGACGGAGACGTCGCGGGCTCCGCCGCCTGGAATGGGCTTAAAGGGGAACCCCAACGCCGAAAAAAATCGGCGTGGGGGTCCCCCCAAAGTCCACCACAGACCCTTGTCCGAGCACGCTACCCGGCCGGCCAGGAAAGGGGGGCGAGCGAGCGCGCCCCCCCTCCTGAGCCGTACCAGGCCGCGTGCCCTCAACATGGGGGGTGCCTTGGGGAAGGGGGGGCCATGCGGCCCCCCCACCCCAAAGCACCTTGTCCCCATGTTGATGAGGACAAGGGCCTCTTCCCGAGAACCCTGGCCGTTGGTTGTCGGGGTCTGCGGGCGGGGGGCTTATCGGAATCCGGGAGCCCCCTTTAAGAAGGGGGCCCCCGGATACCGGCCCCCCACCCTATGTGAATGAGTATGGGGTACAATGTACCCCTACCCATTCACCTGTGAAATAAAGTACAAAAAAAAACACAACACAGAGAAAAAATATTTTATTGCACAGCTCCGGGGGTCTTCCGTCTTCGGGGGTCTTCTCGCCGGACTCCTCCGCTATCTTCGTGTAGCTCTTTTACTAGCGGAGGAGCCTGGCTTTCTTCCTCCCCGCCGCCGGCCTCTTCTCCCGACTTCGGGGGTCTTGTCCCCCTCTTCGGTTCTTCTGCCGGGCCACCGCGCCTTCTTATAGCTCTTTTACAGGCGGTGGCCCGGTCTTCTGTCGCCGCTGCCTTCCGTTCTTCTGTCGCCGCCTTCGGTTCTTCTGCCGGGCCACCGCGCCTTCTTGTAGCTCTTTTACAGGCGGTGGCCCGGTCTTCTGTCGCCGCTGTCGCTGTCGCCGCCTTCCGTTCTTCTTGTTCTTCTTCTTCTTCCCCAGGAGATGTTGACACGTCGCTCTCTCCGGCCGGAATGCCAGAGCCGCGCTGTGCGGTCACTTATATAGTGACAATGGGGCGGTGTCACATGGTATATGTCACATGGGTTGGTCACATGGGTTGATGTCACATGGGGACTATGACATCGTAAGGGGGCGGGGTCACCATGTGACACCGCCCCATTGTCACTATATAAGTGACCGCACAGCGCGGCTCTGGCATTCCGGCCGGAGAGAGCGATGTGTCAACATCTCCTGGGGAAGAAGAAGAAGAACAAGAAGAAGAAGAAGAACGGAAGGCGGCGACAGCGGCGACAGAAGACCGGGCCACCGCCTGTAAAAGAGCTACAAGAAGGCGCGGTGGCCCGGCAGAAGAACCGAAGGCGGCGACAGAAGAACGGAAGGCAGCGGCGACAGAAGACCGGGCCACCGCCTGTAAAAGAGCTATAAGAAGGCGCGGTGGCCCGGCAGAAGAACCGAAGAGGGGGACAAGACCCCCGAAGTCTGGAGAAGAGGCCGGCGGCGGGGAGGAAGAAAGCTGGGCTCCTCCGCTAGTAAAAGAGCTACACGAAGATAGCGGAGGAGTCCGGCGAGAAGACCCCCGAAGACGGAAGACCCCCGGAGCTGTGCAATAAAATATTTTTTCTCTGTGTTGTGTTTTTTTTTGTACTTTATTTCACAGGTGAATGGGTAGGGGTACATTGTACCCCATACTCATTCACATAGGGTGGGGGGCCGGTATCCGGGGGCCCCCTTCTTAAAGGGGGCTCCCGGATTCCGATAAGCCCCCCGCCCGCAGACCCCGACAACCAACGGCCAGGGTTGTCGGGAAGAGGACCTTGTCCTCATCAACATGGGGACAAGGTGCTTTGGGGTGGGGGGGCCGCGCGGCCCCCCCTTCCCCAAGGCACCCCCCATGTTGAGGGCAGGCGGCCTGGTACGGCTCAGGAGGGGGGGCGCGCTCGCTCGCCCCCCTTTCCTGGCCGGCCGGGTAGCGTGCTCGGACAAGGGTCTGTTGTGGACTTTTGGGGGGACCCCACGCCGATTTTTTCGGCGTTGGGGTTCCCCTTTAAGTCCATTCCAGGCGGCGGAGCCCGCGACGTCTCCTTCGCGGGCCCCGCCTACCTGTACACGCGCTCGAAATGGGCGGATTTGCCTCTGCCTTACGTGGGCGAGTCCGTTCATTTCAAAAGTTGAGCGAACTGTTTGGCAAACAGTTCGCTGAAACAGTCCGCTCAAAAAGTGCCGTGTGTGGCCATGTCCGTCCATGCTAATTTTGAGCGGACTGTTTGCCGAAACTGTTTGACAAACAAAGTTGGGCGAACAGTCCGCCCATGTGTACTCGGCCTGAGAGGAGAGCTGCATAAACAAACAGATTGTCAAATGTTGGAGAGAACAAGCAAAGTGTTGACAAGGGAACCAGCTGTTGTTTAGATGGGTAGAGAAACGGAGTTCAGGGAAAAAAAATAAGTTGCGTGAAGGGCCGGTACAATGATTTTTGTCTACATAAGCGAAGTTGCATTTTGCTGTCTCCTTCACGTTGCACCCATATTGTAATGTGACACAGCATGAAGGACATCATACAGCATTGAAATTTGAGCTGTACTGAACTGCCACTAAATGTGTAATTGCGGGTTAGGGGGTATGTATTTCCCACTTCCCCTCACTAGCTACGAGCAGCTGGCAGGTGAAACAAAATAACATTTCCACACCGCACCCAGTAGGAGAGAGGACACGCAGCATTAAGAAACGGAAAACAAGTATTTTAAATCATTACGTATATTATGTAGGCAATAAGATTAGGTTCACACATTGCCATGTGCATTTTCATGTACGGTAATTTCCAGAGAACAGCCTCTGCAGAGAGCAGCCCCAGCAGAAACTTGCAGTGCGAATGCAGTTCCACCGCAAGGTTAACGTTTCCTGAAGTTGGCCTTTAAAATCATGCTGAGATGTTAACCAGGTCTAAGAGATTATTATACAATTCAAGTCTTATTTACATAGCCCAGTAGTAAGGCAGAAATGACTGTTATAATATAAAAAAATAAAAAAAAACCTATAGAAATGAGCTGTCCCTCCAGCAGAGGGCACTCTGTAGACACCCAGCCAGAAATGAGAAATGTAGCTGAACATATGAGGAATACATATCAGGACTGAGTCCAGCATGCCATGCCACATTCTCCTGGTGGGGAGGGGTTCCGGGCACCCAGGTAAGTGCCAGCCTGAGCCACACAGATTGCTGCTACGAGGAACAGATTGGAGAGGGGGAAAAGCCTACCTCAAGGATGAGTCTGAATACTATGCCGGTATTGAAGAAGCCGATCCACTGCTCCACTGTGTCTGGCCCAGCACATCTCACTGGGAGAAACTCTCCTTCCCCAGGACCAGTCTGCCCAATTAATATGCCATTGTCCGCTTACTCTGACTGCTGTACCTGCTGGGAGTGATTTACAATGCTGGCGCAGTCTTCTCTTTCCTGTCGGCCTGTTCGGGTGGGTGACGAGCAACACCCCTTCTCACCTTATTAGAGCAGCTGCCCCACCCCAGCCCGGTTACTCTTTTCACTGTCTATACACAGGCTTGGGAAGAAACCTAACCTGTAGGTGTAGCCAAACCGGAAAAGAGAGGAAATCCCTGTAAATTAAGGGAATTTCTTGGGGACCCTCAGGTCACCAGCACTAGTGTCCCCATTGGAACATTTCCCCTCTATTACTTCTCTGAGAACAACCCAAAATGTGGGATTTTCTTTTACTTCACATTCAATGATAATGGTAAACAGTACAAATAGAGGCAGTGAATCTCCTTAACATGGGTGCAAACAGAAATGAAAAAACACTCCAAAACTGAAAAAAAAAAAAAGTTTTGCCTTTAGTTGTACTTGGTGGGGAGCCTGACTTAGTAATACTACGTATATAAGATGTATTTTAACACTAGTAAATGTTAGTACTTATACAAGTATAATTGATCTTCTTGTTATCAGGATCATCCTCCCAGTCGTCTTCGCAATCCAGTGAAAAGTCTTCTCAAAAAAGCAACCTCAGACAGTCTCCAAAGCCTCAAACCACAAGTAACTCTTGGCAGTCCCAACCTAAAACTGGCATTAACGTCAAACCTAACTACGGTGTAAATTTCAGTGTTATTGGAGGCAGAGAGGAAAGGGGCATCAGGGCTCCAGGTTTTGGTAAGATTCTTGCTGTTCAAAAGGGAGAGGCGGTTTAATGTGTGTGCGCATATTTATAATATATACATAATCCTGTATTTCATTTCAGGGCCAAAACCAAAAGTTTCAGAAAGTGATTTTGGAGACCTGCTTTCTACCCAAGGGTTTTCAGCTAGAACTGACAAGAAGGGTCCCAGAACTATTGCTGAGATGAGAAGACAAGAATTGACACGAGAAATTGATCCACTGAAACTGAAAGTATGCATAAAAAGTAGAACGTTTTTTAAAGTTTTTTTTTTGCTCAAGGGAACATTCACACCTGAGCGTTTCATAGTTGTGTGCGTTTTTTACCGCATTTTTTTTTTTTTCAGGTCACCAATGTAAAAAGGCAAAAAAATGCCTGTAATCTGCCCAAAGAAGCTTATGTTCTTTTTTGAGCTTAGGGTGTTTTTCAGGCATTTTGCTTAAGGTGGCAAAATGCTCAGATGTGAACAGGTGCCATTGAAATGAATAGGATTTTGCTTGTTGGGCGTTTTTCGGATCCTCTGCAAAATCCAGATCCCCAGCCACTCACTGGGGATTTGGATTATAAAAATACCTGTATTTAAAAAATGCTGGTTCTACATGTCTTTATGGCGCCAGCTGCCAGGCTAGGGGGGTGGTTTCGCCTGTGTAGACATCCCTTACAACTCTTTTCCCAGTCTGCAGTGCCGCCCTAGCAGCAGCAGTAGTGAGAAGAGGAGGGGGGAGACCCAGTACAAGGAGCAGCTGGTTGGAAGTGCTGCATGATCCATGGAACCAGCCTAGGGCGGATGAAAGGGAAGCCCTGTATGTAACTACAGGCTTGCCACGTTATCCGCTCCCACTCCTCCTGGATGGTCGGATCTGTTGTGGGAGGATAGGCAGCAGCAGCTCTCCTGGAGGTGAAGTCATCCCTGGATGCTGGCTCAGGTATAGTGGAAGCATAGGCAGTGTGCTCGGTGCTGTAGCCTGCACCCAGTCACATGAAATAAAACATTTATTTTGCTGTCAAGTTTATAGTGCATTGCACTGTGTATAGAGGGGAGGAGACAGATGTGGGGGGGGGGCCAGATGTGCAGGGGGGTACCGAGAAACTGATGTGGGGGAGGCAACAGATGTGCAGGGGGTACAGTAAGGAAATGTGTGGGGGGAGGACTACACACATGTGCAGGGGGGTACAGAGAGGAACTGATGTGGGGGGGGGGACCAGATGTGCAGGGGGTACAGAGCAGAACTGATGTGGGGGGGCATATGTGTAGGGGGTACAGAGGAGCTGATGTGTGTATGTGGGGGGGTGGGAGGCAGATGTGCAGGGGGTACAGAGGGGAACCAATGTGTGGGGGTGGGGTACAGAAAGGAACTGGGGGGGTGAACAGATGTGCAGAAAGGAACTGGGGGGGTGAACAGATGTGCAGGGGGATACAAAGGAAATGGAGTGTGGGGGGAGACAGATGTGCAGGGGGGTACAGAGAAGAACCCATACTTGTGTGGAGGGGGGCAGATGTGCATGAAGGTACAAAGAGGAACTGATCTGTGTATGTGGGGTGGGGGGTACAGAGAGGAACTGATGTGCAGGGGAGTTCAGAGAGGAACGGGGGGGGGGGGGGGTCGCAGATGTGCAGTGGGTTACAGAAGGGAAATTGTGTGTGTGTGTGTGTGTGTGTGTGTGTGTGTGTGGGGTGGGGGAGGCAGATGTGCAGAAAGGAACGTGTGTGTGTGTGTGGGGACGGGGGACGGGACAGATGTGCAGAGGGTACAGAGATAAACTCACGTGTGTGTGTGTGTGTGTGTGTGTGTGTGTGTGTGTGGAGGGGGGGACAGATGTGCAGGGGGTTACAGAGAGGAACTGATGTGTGTAAGGGGGGCAGATGTGCAGGGGGGTAGGAAGAGGAACTGATATGCATATGGGGAGGGGGTTTTGAGGGGAAAAGTGGTGCGGGGGGGGGGGGGGTAGGAAGAGGAACTGATATGCGTATGGGGAGGTGGGTTTGAGGGGAACATCATGCGTTTAGGGTGATACAGTGATGGGGTGATCTGAGGTGTGAAGGTGGAAGAATTGTGATTTGAGACATGGAAATACAGAAATTGGGGTGTTTTGAGGTGTGGAGGTTCAAGTCCTCCTTTGTAAAAAAATAAATAATAATAATAAATGCAGATCTTTTTGCAGGTAAAAAAAAGTGCATTTATTATTATTTTTACTAGGAGCCTGTAAAGCATTGTCAGTGTATCGTTCTGCTCATACAGACAGGCAGTTACACAGCCTGTCTGTATGCTGCCCTTACCTGTGGACCACAGCTGGCGTGAGGAAGCGAGCCAGTGCTGCCACTATTTGTCTTCAGGCCGGGTCTGGACATGCAGGTCCAGGTCTGTGGAGCACGGCTGAAGAAATAGGTGAAGAGGCGCCACAAAAATCCCAGTGAGGGGTGGAGCCAATGGGGGGGGGGGGGGGAATTAGGTTTCACTTAGGGTGTCAAAAATGCTTGCACCCGCCCTGATGTGATCACTGTGTGATTGGTTATCACAGTGGTTTGGCCAGAAAGCTGTCCTCTACAGCTTGGGCTCTATGCTGGGAGCATGCAGTGAGTTATCAATTTATTTACTTTGTGTGTCAGATCAGTTCTACCTTGCTGACTGTATTGGCTTAGAACTTTGTTCCATACGTTCACGCTTTCTTTCATTCATGTTCTATCATGTGGAAATGATAGACATCCAAGGCAGTGCCCAGAAGGTCTGGCAGCTGTGTGATCAGCTGGACCCTAGCACTTTAACCACTTCAATACAGGGCACTTAAACACCTTCCTGCCCAGACCAATTTTGAGCTTTCAGCGCTGTCGCACTTTGAATGACAATTGCGCGGTCATGCTACACTGTACCCAAATGAAATTTTTATCATTTTTTTCCCACAAATAGAGCTTTCTTTTGGTGGTATTTGATCACCTCTACGGTTTTTATTTTTTGCGCTACAAATAAAAAAATACCGAAAATTTTGAAAAAAAAAGTTTTTTTTTGTTTCAGTTTCAAAACTTTGTAAATAAGTATGTTTTCTCCTTCACTGATGGGCACTGATGGGGCTACACTGATGGGCACTGATAAGGTGGCACTGATGGGCACCAATGTGGCACCAATGAAGTGGCACTGATAGGCGGCACTGATGAGCGACACGGATGGGCGACACGGATGGGCGACACGGACGGACACTGATAGGTGGCACAAATTGGCATGGATAGGCGGCACGGATGGGCATGGATAGGCGGCACAGGTGGGCATGGATAGGCGGCACAGGTGGGCATGGATAGGCGGCACAGGTGGGCATGGATAGGCGGCACAGGTGGGCATGGATAGGCGGCACAGGTGGGCATGGATAGGCGGCACAGGTGGGCATGGATAGGCGGCACAGGTGGGCATGGATAGGCGGCACAGGTGGGCATGGATAGGCGGCACAGGTGGGCATGGATAGGCGGCACAGGTGGGCATGGATAGGCGGCACAGGTGGGCATGGATAGGCGGCACAGGTGGGCACTCAGGCGGCACAGGTGGGCACTCAGGCGGCACAGGTGGGCACTCATAGGCGGCACAGGTGGGCACTCATAGGCGGCATCGGTGTTATAGTAATGGATGCCAATCAGTGCCAAACAATAATGCATGCCAATCAGTGATGCCCATTGTGGCCACTGATTGGCATCCATTATGGGCACTGATTGGCACCCATTGTGCTGACTGGCACCCTGGTGGTCTAGGGAGGATTATGGATTTTTATTACCTTTTCCCTGGTGGTCTAGTGGTGTCCCTGGTGGTCCAGTGTGGGCATCCTCGGGGGGGCTGTGCTGATAATCGATCAGCACAGACCCCCCCTGTCAGAGGAGCAGCCGATCGGCTCTCCTCTACTCGCGTCTGACAGACGCGAGTGAGGGAAAGCCGATCACCGGCTCTTCCCATTTACACTGTGATCAGCCGTGATTGGACACGGCTGATCACATGGTAAAGAGTCTCCGTCGGAGACTCTTTACCGAGATCGTAGTTGCCGGGTGTCAGACTGACACCCCGCAACAACGATCGCCGCGATGCGCGCCTCCGGGGGCGCGCAGCGCCTCATTATCCTAATCACGTCATATGACGTCCGGTTAGGATAATGAAACCACTTTGCCGCCGTCAATTTGTAATAGGGCGGGCGGCAAGTGGTTAAGGTATGAAATATTTTCAATCCCGATGTGGGATTGTTTTTGAATGTCTGTGTAATTTTTACTCCAGCAAATGCGAAGGGAAAAAATTGATCTTTGTACTTGTCTTAAAATCTTTTTCTTTAGTAGTTCATAGGTAAACACAGATCTAGAATTACTTTTCATAGTGGTTAGGCCTATTTCTGGTGTTAGGTTTGTGGTTGACTGCTAGTTACTCCTGAGGCCAGTTGCCTGTTAATGTGAGTTAAGATCAGTAGCAGGATCCAAGCCTGCTTTTAGTGTCCAACCTCCTAGTGGCAGGACATATAGAGTGGTCTTCTGTTTGCCACAATTAACCACTGAAGGGAAGGATTTTACAGGAAGTACAGAATCTCTTTATTTTTGACATTAACATGGTAGTGATTGTTTAAAACCTCATACGTTGTTTTAAGAGCCGACATTGCCCTTTGCTAAAAGGTGTATGAGCCCCAAAGGGTTTATGCCCAACTACTAATGAACAGGAGAATGTTACATATGAATGACTGGCAAAGACTGTACAGTACATGGTGCCGTGTACAACAGAAAAAACGAAGAATACACATAACCAGTTAAGAGACTGGTAGTATCTGACCTAATTTAGAGTGCAATAACATTCTCACTTCTTTAAACCTCAAACTTTTTCATCTAGATGTTTTGACACTCCTAGTGTTTGTTGAAATTTAGTTTGAAATAATACATACAAAAGGAAGAGAAGAGGCTGGTATAGTATATAATGGATTTATCAAACAAATTAATACCACTGACAACTGTAGGAGGTTTAAAGTGCTCTCAGTGGGCAGTAGTAGGCTTTTGCTCATGGTAAGGTTGCCGGTGATGCTCGCTTCCCACTTCATTTTTTTTTTCCTTTTGTTATCTTTATACTCTGAACTGATTTCCATATGATAATAGCAATGTTAATATAAGTGCAATTCAAGCATCCACTGGCAACATTTACATGCAATTCACAACACTACTTAAAGAAATACTATAATTTATTCTACTATGAGAGAAAATGTTTGAATTGAGTGCCCAGTGATTGTTTGGCTGTGCAGAGATTAAAACATGTTTACTTTGTAGATTTTAGACTGGATAGAAGGTAAAGAAAGGAATATAAGAGCTTTGATATCTACCCTTCACACTGTACTTTGGGAAGGAGAAACAAAGTGGAAGCCTGTTAACATGGCTGAGCTGGTATCCCCTGATCAAGTGAAAAAATATTATAGGAAAGCAGTGCTTGTGGTTCATCCTGATAAGGTAAGATCTTGGACTCTTGTCATTGAAAAGATTTCTACATCAAAATAATTTGTTCTACTGAATCTTTTTTGGTAGCATCTTAAGCCAAGAGGTGACCCTGTTTCCTAGTGGTGCCGGAGATTAATAATTTAAAAGTATGCATATGATTTGCCAATTTACCATGACTTTTACACACAGGTGAAATGTTCCCAGTTAAAAAAAAAAAGTAAAACCGTTTATACTTACCAATTGCATTGACATGCCACTGATTTTCACTGTTGCAGAGCTAAGGTGACTGAAATCTGCATCCAACACACTTCTAGGTGTGTCTGCTGCCTGGTCGCCCACTGGATACTATAGTTCCATCTGCCAACCACTTCAGTCACTTCTGTGTCGGTTAGTGATCGGCAGCTGGAAGGGTATATATCAACTGTTTTCTTTACAGGAATTATGATACTGTTGGGGTTTTACTGCCACCTACAGGATGGTTGGACACTGGCAACCAAACAACCGAAAGAAAATGTAGCCCAGCCTCAGGATAAACCCCTTCTCTACCCAGCATGCCTTAGTTCTTAGTAAGTAGTTTATAGTAGCTGTATGAACATAAAAAGAGGCATGGGACCAGTTTTCCTCAATGAACTCCAAGAAAAGGATTTTGCTGTAAGAACTAAAATCCTTTTTCTCTCTCGTTCATTGAGGAACACAGGAATTAAGATATTGTTTGGACATCCAAAAGTAGCCGGCAACAATTGCTAACAGGCCCGACAATAGAACTAGGAACTGCCTGCAGCCCAAGAGCTGTCTGAAGGACTAAGACTCAAACCTGAACTGGACGAGGATAACAGTCATAGCAGTAGGGAAACCTGCCAACATGACTAAAGAGGGCACAGAGAATTAAACTCGAGACGCAGATGCAAACTCTGCTGGACACATGTTTTTAAAAGCTGAAACCGGCGTTTAGAAACGCGCGTTTTCCCGCGATTTAGCCACGTTTTACCGCGTTTGCGTCTAGAAGCGTTTAGTTAAGCTAACATAGACCCTCCCCAGCTCAAGAAAAAGTATTAACTATTTCAGCAAATTTGTGAGACCAGAGTGAGTAGCAGCAGCTGTGAGAGCAGCAGTGTACTTGTATTTAGCGTGTCACTTGCCACATCACCTGCCACAAGTTGTGGATTGTCCACTTGCCACGTCACTTGCCACAAGTTGTGGATTGTCCACTTGCCACGTCACCTGCCACAAGTTGTGGATTGTCCACTTGCCACGTCACCTGCCACAAGTTGTGGACTGTCCACTTGCCACGTCACTTGCCACAAGTTTTGGATTGTCCACTTGCCACGTCACTTGCCACAAGTTGTGGATTGTCCACTTGCCACGTCACTTGCCACAAGTTGTGGATTGTCCACTTGCCACGTCACTTGCCACAAGTTGTGGATTGTCCACTTGCCACGTCACTTGCCACCTGCCATGTCACTTGCCACAAGTTGTGGATTGTCACTTGCCACGTCACCTGCCACAAGTTGTGGATTGTCCATTTGCCACGTCACTTGCCACGTCACTTGCCACAAGTTGTGGATTGTCCACTTGCCACGTCACCAGCCACATCACCTGCCACAAGTTGTGGATTGTCCACTTGCCACGTCACCTGCCACGTCACCTGCCACAAGTGGATTGTCCACTTGCCACGTCACTTGCCACATCACCTGCCACAAGTTGTGGATTGTCCACTTGCCACGTCACTTGCTACGTCATCTGCCACAAGTTGTGAATTGTCCATTTGCCACGTCACCTGCCACAAGTGGATTGTCCACTTGCCACATCACTTGCCACGTCACCTGCCATGTCACCTGCCACAAGTTGTGGACTGTCCACTTGCCACGTCACTTGCCACGTCCCCTGCCACAAGTGGATTGTCCACTTGCCACATCACCTGCCACAAGTTGTGGATTGTCCATTTGCCACGTCACTTGCCACGTCACCTGCCACAAGTGGATTGTCCACTTGCCACGTCACCTGCCACAAGTGGATTGTCCACTTGCCACATCACCTGCCACAAGTTGTGGATTGTCCATTTGCCACGTCACTTGCCACGTCACCTGCCACAAGTGGATTGTCCACTTGCCACGTCACCTGCCACAAGTGGATTGTCCACTTGCCACGTCACCTGCCACAAGTGGATTGTCCACTTGCCACGTCACCTGCCACAAGTTGTGGATTGTCTACTTGCCACGTCACCTGCCACAAGTTGTGGATTGTCCACTTGCCACGTCACCTGCCACAAGTTGTGGATTGTCCACTTGCCATGTCACTTGCCATTTCACCTGCCACGTCACTTGCCACAAGTTGTGGATTGTCCACTTGCCACATCACTTGCCACCTGCCATGTCACTTGCCACAAGTTGTGGATTGTCCACTTGCCACAAGTTGTGGATTGTCCACTTGCCACAAGTTGTGGATTGTCCACTTGCCACATCACCTGCCATGTCACCTGCCACAAGTTGTAGATTGTCCACTTGCCACGTCAACTGTCACAAGTTGTGGATTGTCCACTTGCCACGTCACCTGCCACAAGTTGTGGATTGTCCACTTGCCACGTCACCTGCCACGTCACCTGCAAGGTCACCTGCCAGGTCACTTGCCACATCGCCTGCCACAAGTTGTGGATTGTCCACTTGCCACGTCACTTGCCAATTCACCTGCCACGTCACTTGCCACAAGTTGTGGCATGTCCACTTGCCACATCACTTGCCACCAGTTGTGGATTGTCCACTTGCCACATCCCATGTCACTTGCCACAAGTTGTGGATTGGCCACTTGCCACGTCACCTGCCACAAGTTGTGGATTGTCCACTTGCCATGTCACTTGCCATTTCACCTGCCACGTCACTTGCCACAAGTTGTGGATTGTCCACTTGCCACATCACTTGCCACCTGCCATGTCACTTGCCACAAGTTGTGGATTGTCCACTTGCCACAAGTTGTGGATTGTCCACTTGCCACAAGTTGTGGATTGTCCACTTGCCACATCACCTGCCATGTCACCTGCCACAAGTTGTAGATTGTCCACTTGCCACGTCAACTGTCACAAGTTGTGGATTGTCCACTTGCCACGTCACCTGCCACAAGTTGTGGATTGTCCACTTGCCACGTCACCTGCCACGTCACCTGCAAGGTCACCTGCCAGGTCACTTGCCACATCGCCTGCCACAAGTTGTGGATTGTCCACTTGCCACGTCACTTGCCAATTCACCTGCCACGTCACTTGCCACAAGTTGTGGCATGTCCACTTGCCACATCACTTGCCACCAGTTGTGGATTGTCCACTTGCCACATCCCATGTCACTTGCCACAAGTTGTGGATTGGCCACTTGCAATTGTTTAAAATATTTTTCTAATGGTTTTTCATCATTTGCAATCATTTTTGAGATTTTTAATGTCAAAAAAATAGGTCACCTTTAAAAACGCTACCGTGTTTTGCCGCGTTTTGCGTGTGAAACGTGGAAACTTTTGCGTCTCAACCCATTTTTTTGCTTCTGGAAAAACGAGGTTAAACGCAACTGCATAAAAACGGCAAAAAACGAGACTGTGTACATGGACACATAGGATAACATTGAATGAGTTCAGGAGCAGTTGCAAAAAGTGTCCAACTGCCTCTGAACACGCGTTTAACAGCGTCTCGTGTGCATGAGGCCTAAGAGCGTTTGCCTGATAGACAGAACAAGGGAAGGACTCCAAGGACGCTGCAGATATGCCAAGGAAGGAGGACCAATCCCCGGGTGGACAGGTCCCATAAAGTTATCAAGACATACCGGGGGAGATTTACTAAAATTGGTGCACACAGAATCTGGTGCAGCTCTGCATAGAAACCAATCCGCTTCCAGCTTTTATTGTCAAAGCTTAATTGAACAAGCTGATGTTAGAAGCTAACTGGTTACTATGCAAAGTTGCACCAGTTTTAGTAAATCTCCCCTACTCTGTCTTCGGCAGAGATTACCTGCTTGCTGGCCATCCAGGGAGGCACAGGTCCCTCCAGCATTGTTCTCCACCTGCCACACAGTATCTGAGATGTAATCCTCTTAGCCCAAAGGCTGCCTGTTGAAAATAACCTCCTCTCAGTGTCTGTAAATCTGAACTCCATCTTCTACCCAATATTTTATTTTTTTCTTCACCTCTTGCCTAAGGCCCCTTGCACATAGGCGCTCCGTTTGTCTGTTTTTCATCCATCCATCGATAGATGAAAAATGGACAGCAATGCTTTTTTATGGGCAAACAGAGGATCATCCATTTTACACCTGCATCTGTTCAGGTCCATTTTTTTAAACGGGAAAAAGTCTCCGTCCTGTTCTGTTTTTAAGCTGACCTGAATGGAGGTAAACTTATGTAAATTAACAACCGTTTTTGCAGTGGACCCTAGAAGAAGACAATTGGGCTGCTCTGTACAAAATCATTGCACATAGTTGGAAAGCATAATATGTTTGTTTAAGAAAAAAATCAAAAATTTACAATCACCTTAAGGGTTTTGTGTAGGGAAGATTAGCATCTGAACCCAGGGAAGCTGAAGGCTAATAGACTGGAGGTAAATTAAGGCATTACAAATTACTGTAGATGTTTACCAGTACATTATATTTAAAAATGCTACTGCTTTAATATAAAAAAAATGTATATTAGATTGGCTGATCTAAAGATAGATCCATGATCTAAAAATGGATCGACAAGTTCAGATCAGGATCTAAAAATAGATTGGCCGATCTAAAAATAGATTGGCCGATCTAAAAATAGATTGGCCGATCTAAAAATAGATTGGCCGATCTAAAAATAGATTGGCCGATCTAAAAATAGATTGGCCGATCTAAAAATAGATCGACGAGTTGATATCGGGATCTAAAAATAGAATGGTCAATCTAAAAATAGATTCAGGATCTAAAAATAGATCGACAAGTTGAGACCAGGATCTAAAAATAGATTGGCCGATCTAAAAATAGATCCAGGATCTAAAAATAGATCCAGGATCTAAAAATAGATCCAGGATCTAAAAATAGATTCAGGATCTAAAAATAGATCGACAAGTTGAGACCAGGATCTAAAAATAGATTGGCCGATCTAAAAATAGATTGGCCGATCTAAAAATAGATTCAGGATCTAAAAATAGATTCAGGATCTAAAAATAGATTCAGGATCTAAAAATAGATCGACAAGTTGAGACCAGGATCTAAAAATAGATTGGCCGATCTAAAAATAGATCCAGGATCTAAAAATAGATCCAGGATCTAAAAATAGATTGGCCGATCTGATCTAAAAATAGATTGGCCGATCTGATCTAAAAATAGATTGGCCGATCTGATCTAAAAATAGATTGGCCGATCTGATCTAAAAATAGATTGGCCGATCTGATCTAAAAATAGATTGGCCGATCTGATCTAAAAATAGATTGGCCGATCTGATCTAAAAATAGATTGGCCGATCTGATCTAAAAATAGATTGGCCGATCTGATCTAAAAATAGATTGGCCGATCTGATCTAAAAATAGATCGACAAGTTGAGACCAGGGTCTAAAAATAGGCCGGTCTAAAAATAGATTGGCCGGTCTAAAAATAGATTGACAAGTTATCGATTAGTTTGTCAGCCGATTAGTTGGACTTCATACAGAATGCTTTTATTTACTGTATATAAAGAGAACTGAGCTATGTGTTGCACAATGTATACTGACCTGTATGAATGGTGTACTAAGATGCTTGTCAGTATGCGCAGTGCAGCAGACATACAGCTCAGTGCACCATTTTACACATGTCAGTATACACAGTGCAACATAATGTGTTAGTAAGTGCCTGAGAACGTATGCCTGTGTGAGGAGCAATGTCTCATGAGACATGTAGTCCTGGGCAGAAGAAAGTGATTTTAACGGCAGTTTATTTTTTTACCTTTTTTGCACTCTATGCATTGGGGTAAAAAAAAACCTTCTGTAACCAGCTTCCCCTGTATACTTTCCTGATCTCACACCAGCTCTATGCCCTGGAGCAGCAGAGCCCCCCCCCCCCCCCCCCCCACCCTCTCTCCGCCACCCTCTCTCTTCCCCCCCCTTTCTCTCTCTTCCCCCCCCCCCCTTTCTCTCTCTTCCTCCCCCCTTTCTCCCTGTATGAATGGTGTACTAAGATGCTTGTCAGTATGCGCAGTGCAGCAGACATACAGCTCAGTACACCATTTACACATGTCAGTATACACAGTGCAACATAATGTGTTAGTAAGTGCCTGGGAACGTATGCCTGTGTGAGGAGCAATGTCTCATGAGACATGTAGTCCTGGGCAGAAGAAAGTGATTTTAACGGCAGTTTATTTTTTTACCTTTTTTGCACTCTATGCATTGGGGTAAAAAAAACCTTCTGTAACCAGCTTCCCCTGTATACTTTCCTGATCTCACACCAGCGCTATGCCCTGGAGCAGCAGAGCCCCCCCCCCCACCCTCTCTCCGCCACCCTCTCTCTTCCCCCCCCTTTCTCTCTCTTCCCCCCCCTTTCTCTCTCTTCCCCCCCCTTTCTCTTCTCCCCCTCCCTTTCTCTTCTCCCCCCCTTTCTCTTCTCCCCCCCCCTTTCTCTCTCTTACCCCCCCTTTCTCTTCTCACCCCCCCTTTCTCTCTCTTCCTCCCCCCTTTCTCTCTCTTCCTCCCCCCTTTCTCTCTCTTCCTCCCCCCTTTCTCTCTCTTCCTCCCCCCTTTCTCTCTCTCCTCCCCCCTTTCTCTCTCTCCTCCCCCCTTTCTCTCTCTCCTCCCCCCTTTCTCTCTCTCCTCCCCCCCCCCCTTTTTTTTTTTTCTTTCTTGCTTTTTCCTTTATATAGCTGGTTATTCATATTTACCAGATATTCAAGAAAAGTTTACATACCCCAGTTCTTATAACCGTGTATTGCCCCCCCCGTACAATACAAACAACAGATGCAGGAAAAAGACCCCTTTTTACTATGCACCACAACCGCCATGCATATGTGAACTGGCTCTTTTGAAAGTCAACTCCACCATTATCGCACCCAGCCCCATCAGACACCCATGTGGGACTAACCATTCGTCTCCAATAAAGAGATCCAGCTGCCCACAGTAAACATGCCAGCGCACGGTGTCCTTTTATTAAACGTCTGCGTATACAGTATTGATTTTTTTTTTTCCCGATCTCCCTTCCTGGCTTCTTAACATTTTCCTCACACTCTTATGCCCGAGTATTTTGACCCAGCCTGCTTTGTGTCAATATTGTTCAATCTTTAAAACATTGTTCATTATACTGCCATGCCTGCACCCACCTTTTTTGATAATTACTGTTTGAAAGTGTAAACAATTCTCACATGTGTTTCTCACTAACATGGCAGCACAGTGGCTAAGTGGTTAGCACTTCTGCCTAGCAGCACTAGCTTCATCAGTTCAAATCCCAAACACGGCACTACCTGCCTGGAGTCTGCATGTTCTCCCTGTGCCTGTTTCACCCCACGCTCCAAAGACCTGCTGGTAGGTTAATTGAATCCTGTATAAATTGACCCTAGTATGTGTATATAGGAATGTGAGTTGGGGATCTTAGATTGTAAGCTTCTTGAGGGCATGGATTGATGTGAATGCATAATATATATGTACATTGATGGTGCTATATAAGTATGTGAAATGAATGTCATTTATACATGGGACCCCTGCGTGGGTGACCCCTGCGTTCTATTTCCCCTGAGTTTCAATAAAAATGTTTCTACCAGAAAAGATTTTTAATCTTCCGTGCACTATTCAAAGCTTAAAAATTATACAGAGAAAGCAATCGTGATGTGATTTCAAAACTGCAGTAATGTAGCTTGTCATTCCTTTAATAACAAAACAGATACATTGTTCAGTATTTATTCACATTATTCTTTATTTCTTTCTTTTTAGGCCACTGGAAAACCCTATGAACATTATGCTAAAATGATTTTCATGGAATTAAAGGATGCCTGGTCAGAATTTGAAAATCAAGGATCAAGAGCTCTTTTTTAAACTACAGACTTCAGAGTGGAAACTGCTTTGTTTTAGTCTCTTCTATTATGGTTTTAAACTGTTCTTCAAAATACAACATAATTGTACATAGGAGTGTAGAATTAGGAGAGCCACAAAGTTAATTATTTTTGTTGACATGCACCTTTCTCTGTCATGTAAGTGCATTCCATGGACATCATGTGTTTAGGGCATTATCCATACTGTCAATGAGACCAAACCAGTGGACTTGCCTGGTGGTGAGTAGTAACAATACTGTTTACAATCAAAACAAGGAACTCAAGCAAATTTATTGATGGATTTACTTCACGCATTTGTTTTTCTAAGATTTACCAGATGTAAATGTTTCAGTCCCGGTAAATATGTAATCATTACTGTTGCATTGTGTACATAATTAAAACACTTTTCTTCCAAGTATTGTTTTGTTTGTTCTATATGTTATACAGAAAAATGAGACAGATTTTTCTTTAACACCTTCCTTCTCAGCCTATAGCAAAATGACAGCCAGGCGGGAGCACTGTTGTTCTGGTATGACGTCCTCCAAAAATGTGCTTCTCGCAGGGCCATGCAGCCTGTCACTGGCTGTGTCCACCAGACACAGCCAATGACTGATCACTGTACCGGCCCACTGCAAGTACCATGTGATGGCTGTGACCAATCACAGCAGATCACATGCCAGTTGTAAACAATGGATGGCTTCTTTCATGCCATCCATTGCATACAATTGTGTTGCTAGCTGTGATTGGTCACAGTGATCACATGATACAGACAGGGCCAATCACAGCCCACATGTACCATGTGATTTTAGCTTTGGACAATCATAGCTAATCACAACAGAAGACCGTGAATGAACCAGATTCATTTGAGAAAAAACTGTTGCTTATACCAATGAAATTCACTGGTATAAGCAATCATAATGTATAAAAAAAAAAAAAAAAAAAAAAAATCTTGATCGCTTCCCCAGAGTAGTACAGTGTTACTATGTATTCCTCTGGCCACAGTGTTAGGGGAAAAAAAATTGTATAATCAAAAAAAAAAAAATATATATATATATATATATATATATATATATATATATATATATATATATAATTTATATTATATTAATTTTTTTTTTTTTTTTTTTTTTTTTTTTACATACTGTCACCAGTGTCGCTACTCACCGCTAAACAGTATGTGAAGACTTTTTTTTTTTTTTTTTTCAAAAAATTGTGACAAAAATTACATAGTAGGTGAGGTTGAAAGAAGATTACAATTTCAAAAAACTCGCCATGCCTCTTACTAAATACCTTGAACTGTCTACTTTCCAAAAAAGGGGTAATTTTGGGGATAGTTGTACTGTCCTGGTGTTTTCAAGGCTCAAGAAATTAGATGGGTCATCAGTACTTCAGGACTGATTAATTTTAAGATATATATACCATAGTTTGTGGCCTCTATAACTTTGCTACAAACAAAATAATATACACTGATTTGGGTTATTTTCACCAAAGAAATGTAGCAAAATATATTTTGGCCTAAATGTACGAAGAACAATTAGTTTGCAAAAGGTTTATAACAGAAATGAAGATAAACTCGTTCATGTTTTTTTTTTTTTTTTTTTTTTCGATTAGCATAAAATAAAATAAACAGTGGTGATTAAATACCACCAAAGGAAAGCTCTAGTTGTGTGACCAAAATAAAAATTTAGTTTGGGTACCGCGTTGCATGACCGCGCAATTGTCATTCAAAGTGCGTCCACGCTAAAAGCTGAAAATCAGTCTGGGCAGAAAGGGGATAAGTGCCCAGTATTGAAGGGGTTAAAGATGAATTCTAGGAATTCAATTTTTTTTTGGCACAGCCCCACTGCATGGTTTAACTGCTCATTTTTGTCTAGGGGTGAGGAAGAGCAGAGATATACTTTCCTAATATGCCGATCCTCCGAGCTGGTGAAGTTATGTTATGTTTTCATCAACCTTAAATTAACAAAAAATTGTTCTTTTATCTAGAAACTAAAGGCCAAGTTCACCTTCTTTTTTTTTTTTGTCTTCTAAGTTCCAGCTCCCCTATGTACCAATATGCCATTAATGTACCTCTTTTGCAGAAAAGGAAACCTTTTTTTTTATTTGTCCTACACCAGGCATTACCTCAGCCTTAGTATCCTGGTTAAAACTCATCCACTAGACAACTTGAATTTGGTACTCAAGACGAAAGAACCAGTAGAAGGGCTGGTTCTTCCTTACACCGTTCTTATACACTCAATGGCACCCCAAACGCAGAATCAAACACGTTTTGCCATTTGAAGAAACGAGCAACAAACGCAGCAAACCACACAGTAGAAAAAAAAAAAATTCAAACTGCAACACGCCAAAATGTTCCATGAGCCTTTTTTCCACGAATAGGGCACTGCATTGAAATCAATGGGCCGCCCTATGCGTGTTGTGGAAAATGAACCAGAAATATGTATCCCCACTGCACTAGGTGTGAATGGGGCCTGAATGTGAAATTGGTGTGTTTAGAAAAGCACAGATGTGAATGGAGCCTTATTGTTCTTGTACAAACGCATGGCAAACCACAAAGAAGATGCGTGCTTTGCATTTCAGAAATGCGTGCTGCAAATGTGCATCATGTTTGCATGGTCATTAAATGTTAATGGCACCCCAAGTGTGGGTAGCAGGCAAATGCACCTAAGGGCAAAAAACACCTCACTCTCTGCTCCAAAAAAAGTTCTGAAGTTTCTTTGGGGTGTTTGTCACTTGTAGGGCAGCCCATTCAAGTGAATGGGCTGCGCCATTCCTGACTATCAGAAACGCTTCAATGCTATGCTATGCTAAGATGTGAACGGGGCCTGACGGCTGACTACCTCCATCCACTCCATCCTATCTACTTCTATATAAAATGGCATACACTCTGCATACCTCCCAATCATCCTTGATTCCCTGGGACCATCCCGCAAATTGGACCCTGTCCCTGAGTCCCGGAATGCCCACGGCGTGTGAGGATTGTCATGGTTCCTGCATGTTGCGAGCTACACTTACATGGCAGCCAGATTCTCTCACCTCTGACACAGTGTTGAGTGCACTGAACTCGCCGGAAGAAGGCACGCCACGCTGCCCGAATGCCATCCTCGGTCAGGATAGAGGATCGGTGAAGTTAAAATGCAGGTAACCCTTGCACTGCTGGCACATCACTGCAAGGGGGTAACTGGAATTTAACAGCATTTTTTGTTTTGGGAGAGTGCATGTTATGTTCTTCAAGTTTGCCAGGTGGTAGAATTGTAGCTGTGTAAACACTGGCTCTTGCATGTACCCAATCTCCAGCAATGAATTATATTTTATTTCTCATAGCGAACATCCTGGCAGTGTTGCCAGAGCTGGAAAAGAAAGCTAGCTCTTGGGGGTTTTGGAAAAAGAATTTGCACTTCCCTCCAAACTTACAATACAGTGCCTGGGGCCACATGTAGCCCATTGCCACTTTTTGTGTGGCCCATTTGTCCCCAGCAGACACTTATTTGTAATATCTCATGTACTATGTCTCCAGTCTCCAACAACCCCTATAGGATGTCCATAGTCTGACAGTCTTTTGCATCTTATCTGCAGTCTCTGACAGTTTTGTGTATCATGTCTGCAGTCTCTGATCATCTCTTGTATCATGTCTGCAGTCTTTTATCATGTCTGCAGTCTCTGACCATCTCTTGTATCATGTCTGCAGTCTCTGATAAGCTCTTGTATCGTCTGAGGTCTCCTGTATCATGCCTGCAGTCTGACCATCTCCTGTATCATGTCTCCTGTATCATGTCTCCTGTATCATGCCTGCAGTTTCTGACCATCTCCTGTATCATGCCTGCAGTCTCTGACCATCTCCTGTATCATGTCAAGCAGTCTCTGACCATCTCTTGTATCATGCCTGCAGTCTCTGACCATCTCCTGTATCATGTCACGCAGTCTCTGACCATCTCCTGTATCATGTCACGCAGTCTCTGACCATCTCCTGTATCATGTCACGCAGTCTCTGACCATCTCCTGTATCATGTCACGCAGTCTCTGACCATCTCCTGTATCATGTCACGCAGTCTCTGACCATCTCCTGTATCATGTCACGCAGTCTCTGACCATCTCCTGTATCATGTCACGCAGTCTCTGACCATCTCCTGTATCATGTCACGCAGTCTCTGACCATCGCCTGTATGGTGCCTGCAGTCTCTGACCATCTCCTGTATGGTGCCTGCAGTCTGACCATCTCTTGTATCGTGCCTGCAGTCTCTGACCATCTCTTGTATCGTGCCTGCAGTCTCTGGCCATCTCTTGTATCGTGCCTGCAGTCTCTGGCCATCTCTTGTATCGTGCCTGCAGTCTCTGGCCATCTCTTGTATCGTGCCTGCAGTCTCTGGCCATCTCTTGTATCGTGCCTGCAGTCTCTGGCCATCTCTTGTATCGTGCCTGCAGTCTCTGGCCATCTCTTGTATCGTGCCTGCAGTCTCTGGCCATCTCTTGTATCGTGCCTGCAGTCTCTGGCCATCTCTTGTATCGTGCCTGCAGTCTCTGGCCATCTCTTGTATCGTGCCTGCAGTCTCTGGCCATCTCTTGTATCGTGCCTGCAGTCTCTGGCCATCTCTTGTATCGTGCCTGCAGTCTCTGGCCATCTCTTGTATCGTGCCTGCAGTCTCTGGCCATCTCCTGTATCGTGCCTGCAGTCTCTGGCCATCTCTTGTATCGTGCCTGCAGTCTCTGGCCATCTCTTGTATCGTGCCTGCAGTCTCTGGCCATCTCTTGTATCGTGCCTGCAGTCTCTGGCCATCTCTTGTATCGTGCCTGCAGTCTCTGGCCATCTCTTGTATCGTGCCTGCAGTCTCTGGCCATCTCTTGTATCGTGCCTGCAGTCTCTGGCCATCTCCTGTATCAGGTCTGCAGCCTGTAGGGTTGTCCCGATGCCACTTTAAGACCAAGTACAAGTACCAAAACTTATTTTTTTTATTTTTTTTCCCCTAGTACTCGGTGGTAGCGGTTACTGGTACTTTTTTTTTTTTTCTGTTTTGTGACCGGTTTCAAAGCACAATACAGACTAATTATATCTTCTGGCACTGATTAAGCAGCACTGAGAGGTTTAGGTGGCACTGATATGCAGCACTGATAAGTGGCACTGATGGGCACTGATACGGTAGGTGGCACTTAAGGGCACTAATATGCAGCACTGATTGCCAATTTTGCAAAGCTATATGGCATATAGCGCTACAAAATCCTTCCTTTCCTCATTCATGTCATTTTTTATATAGTATATGCTGCAACGCCCATCTTGGTACATCTTGCACTCTGCCACAGTAAGCAGCAGCGGACATCTTGTTTCGCCCGGACTATATGGGCTGGTTGTAACTATGTCCGCATCTTGGCGTACTGCGGCCGAGTGCAAGTTGTACCAAGATGGGCATCGGGATGTTCAACCTCTGATTGAGACACGAAACGTCACTTCCATTACCGAATGTGATGGCTCCGGTCACGGATTCTGATGGAACATGTGGCTGCGTCCTGCACCCCTGCCCTATCCAGCTTACCTACTTCCACTGCTGCCAGCCTGTTGAGGACTCGCTCTCCACTCTGCCCGCTCCTCCCACTGACTTCCGGTAGTAAGCAACGTCACCTCATTCCCAGGTATCGGATTAGGCATCGGGAGCATTTGTGCGAGTACAAGTACGTGAGCAAATTCTCAATATCGGGACAACCCTAGTCTCCTGTATCTGCAGTCTGACAGTCTCTTGTATCGTGCCTGCCGTCCCTTGTATCGTGCCTGCCGTCCCTTGTATCGTGTCTGCGCTCTCTGACCATCTTCTGTATTATGTCCATACTTCTGCTATGCAGTCCCTGATTTATTTAATTAAGCTCTTTTATGTTTGGCTCTGAAAAAGCAATCAAAGAATATTTTATAGATACATGGTTTTGTTGGGAGGTATGACTATGCAATCCGAATGTAAAATCTTTGTATAAATTCCTTTTTAGATTTACTAAAACTATGGAATAGGATGAACCAATATTTAAATCAAGGAGAAACAATCAGCGCTCACATAGATCATAAGAACAAATTATTGCAAGCTGGACACCTCAAGGAGCAATACACAAAACACCTTAATGGCACATTAAATTATACAAATGGTGCAGCGCAAAATACGAAAAATCCACATATATTGATCATGTATGTCAGAAGAAGAGCATGTAGAGAGGAGACACCACGTGGAGAGACAACTATTCGCTTGTATGTGACCCTCCTTCCACCAGTAGGAATAAACTCTTACCAGCCTAAATGGACCTCTGAAATCTCAGATGGTCAAAAGCGCAGATTCACACTCAGGGTGTGCCGGAGACTTATTAGTTGATTTCCACGTACGGATTAGGCAATTTTCAAATCCGTTTAGTCAGGTGCGGCCGACTCCAGATGGAAGCCCAACAAATTCACTCCAGATGTAAATGGGCAGGCATGTATAAGCAGGAGAAATCCAGGAAAAAACTCCAACTAAAAATTAATAAAAAATAAAAAACGATCCAAGTGTAGCTTGAAACAGATCGTTTTATTAAGATACACATTAGAAAAAAAAAATATAAAAAATAAAAAGATTAAACACCAAAAAATCTTTCACTTATAAAGTCCTCAGTTGTATGAGTAAGTTACTTGCAAACAGTGATTTGCTGTCAATACTGCTTTACACCACAAGATGTCAGTACAGTGTATGTATTAGCAGACATTGAACATATGATGGTAACAGCTGAGCAGCTTACAGCAAGAGATACACTGGAAATAAACAAAGAACAAAAGCACGAACTGGACGGCGGGTGACGTCTGCAACAAGCTCCTCCCCCGTACGTACGTTACGTCCTATCAGGACTTCGTCAGCGGTGGGTGGAGTCCTGATAGGACGTAACGTACGTACGGGGGAGGAGCTTGTTGCGGACGTCACCCGCCGTCCAGTTCGTGCTTTTGTTCTTTGTTTATTTTCAGTGTATCTCCTGCTGTAAGCTGCTTTAATAGGATGAACCACCTAAACAATTTATTCAATTTGTATCAAATCAGGCGAGTCCTTGGTAGGTAGATCTAAGGCTGCTTTCACATTGAAAGTGGCGGCTGTTAGCGGTAAAGCAGCGCTCGCTTTACTCGCACTAAAATGAATAGGAGGCAGTTTTCAGGAGCTTTACAGGTGCTATTTCTAGCGATAAAATGCTTGAAAACCACCTCAGTGTGAAAAGGGTCTAAAGAACATTGTACAATCAGATTGTACAGAAAATGGGTAAAATAAAACAAGTAGTGGTATAGTAATGAGGGAGGCGTGGTCCAGACTGATAATACATACCTATTCTCTGATGCAGCAACCGAAGCATGCTGGGGTATGCTCTGCAGCAGTGGTCATCAACCCTGTCCTCGGGCCCACTAACAGGCCAGGTTTTATGTATTACCTTGGGGATATGCAGACTAGAATACTGCAGCAGATGAAACTTTTACCACTTGGCGCCTGGCAATGTGCCTGTACATCGCCTGATTTTAAGTGGTTATACCGGGATGATGCCTGCAACCACAGGCATTATCCTGGTACCGTTTTTTTCAGCTGATGGAGCACTTTCTTGTAATAAAAGCAATCCTAGGGGCTAAATAGCTTCTGGATTGCTTTTACAAGCAGTGGAGTGGGTTCTCCCATCCCAGCGGGGAGCCCAGGATTGTAGCTGGCAGTTCCAGAATGGGCACCAATCATCTCTGTGGTCTATGAAACTGAAACCGGAAGTGATTAATATTTCGTCAATTGCAGCTTCACCAGTTGTAAACAAACTGTTAGTGATTCAAAGTTTTTAAGGACAGAGGAGAAATTTGGGCCTAATGGACCTCAGATGTCTCTGTAAATATGACCTGTCACTGCCTATTGCTATCCAAGGGATGTTTACGATTCCGTGTGATATCATCTAAAAGTCATCTAAAAAAAAAAATTTAAATGTACAGTGTGAAAGTAAAGTGCCCCAGTCCCCCGTGCTCACACGGGTGAACGCATGCATCGGGCCCTTGTACTTTAACAGAGGTAGCACCATGAACATCAGATCAAGAACAATACTTCTAATATCAGACCTGTGTAAATCTAAAGTGGTAACCTGTAAAGCCTTTTAAAGCGTCGCCTATGGATAATATAATTTATGTAGGTTGTTGCCGTTCCATAGACATGTGCAATTATAAAGTGAGTCATGTTTGGTATCAATTTATTTGGCATGATATCTTTTACCAAACAGTTGTGTATCATATTGTGATTTTGTGCATTAAAATTCTTTAAAGTGTATTTTTTCCAAAAATATTGCACAAATACTGTGTGACAAAAAATTGCAAAACCCACTTTATTTTTTTTTTTTTATTTCTCTAGGCCCTCTGCTTGAAAAATATATGCTGACATTTACTACTTTTATGAAGAGTGACTTTGAGTGACATGCAAAGTTCCATCAATAAGGCTCCCACTCCCCTGCCAACACGCTGCATCATACCAGTTTAAAAAAAAAAAAAATAGAAAATTTTGAAAATATAATAAAATTTGGCCTCCATGTTGGAGGGGGTGATGTCACAATCCTTTCAGTGAGAACTTTAGAGTGCTGAATATCCCAATTCTTGTAAGAATGCACTCTTGCACTGTACCGGAGTGTCTTTCAACAACATTTTGGATCCTTATTGTTCTTGGGATCCCACCGGATGGATTGTGCTGTCCTCATGGGGAGCCTAGAACTAGGTTTAGGAAACAGAGAAACATGCTGGATATTTGTGCCTACCCTAAATCTTGCATCTTTATAACCGATACGGCGGGGGGGGTGGAATAAAGGGAATAAAAAGCGTCTGAGAGAAATTCTGCATCAGCTGTTGACCATAGCAATCAATCAGTGTCCAGTCAGAATGGGAATGCACCCACCCTCCATCGTAAAATAACTATAGGCTGGGCGGGAGGTGGTTAAAGTTCAAAAAAAGGCTCCTACGTGGCCGGCTAAACTAGTTTATATGTGGTGTACAAACCTCATAAAGTAAACTTCCTTTACCTCCCCTGAGTGAGCCAAATCCCCCTTCTCACATGCTGATGATTTAAGGACTTGCACTTCAGTAAAGAGAAGCAAGAAAACTGAAAATTGGACTCAACTTGTACCTGGTTCAGCCAGGGAGATGTTGGAACATGTGGGAGATGCTTTCCTGTCCCGGAGTCCCCACAGCCTTAGGTGTGGGGTGTATAACATGGTTCTGAGGACTGTTGCTCCTGGGATTGTAGGTCTATGTTAGGCTGAAGCATGCAAGTGGTGCCAGAAGTAAAGTCCAATACATTTGGTTGCTCCCCCAAAGGCTTGTGAAGCAGCAATGGTATGGCTGAAAAGCACCCCCTGCCCCATCTTTCCCCACTGTATTGCTAGCAGGCACAGTGTCAACTCTGCTCTGAATGCAGGAGCAGCGCAGCATTGTTGCCACATCATCAACTAACACTGCATTTGGTATATTTCAGCAGGCATTTGTGGAACTAACAGAAAACTACCATATTTATCGGCGTATAACACGCACCCCAAGTTTAGGAGGGAATTTTAAGGAAAAAAACTTTTAGGAGGGAAGTTTAAGGAAAAAAAACTTACATTTAAATGCCCATCAATGTAGCCTTATCATTGCAGTGTCATTTGCAGCCTTGCCTGCAGCCTGTCCATCATTGCAGCCTTGTCCTGCAGCCTGTCCATCATTGCAGCCTTGTCCTGCAGCCTGACCATCATTGCAGCCTTGTCCTGCAGCCTGACCATCATTGCAGTTCCTCTGACTGACATACACATGGAAACTCCCCGGGGCAATGTTGCATGAAGACTTGGCACACCATTGTCTTCAAGGGAGACCTGCTACAGCTGGCAGTCTCTCCCCCTTGTCTGTGCCTGTACCATGCTGATCTACTAACTGTCTCTCCTTGCTCCTGCTGCCTCTCTGGTTAGGGTTGCTTTACCTGCTTCCTGTGGTGGGATCCTTTCAGGCCAGCCTATCATGCTCAAGCCTGAGGTAGAACCCCTCCAGGGCCACCGCCAGATTCCTCTCAGCAGTGCTTCTCCATCTTCCACCTGGGATTTGGCTAAGGGCCCCTAAATATTCAAGGCAACCCCTCCTAGCTTCTGCCCTCTATCTTGAACATTCTTCAACAATCTAGCAACAGGGAGGAGGCACCAGAGTGCTGCCAACATTAGTCATCCAGTCCTGATCTCTAATAATCCTGACCAACATTCCATGCCTCAGATTTATCCCTGGGCCAGATAAATTTGCCTGTACTACCGCTAGTAGCACACCAGAGGGTGCTACACAAAACAGTTGTACAAATGTCGCACAACATAAAAAATTGCAACAACCTTTTTTTTTTATCCTGCAGGGCCTGTGTTTTCAAAGTATAATGTTCTGGGGGGTTTAGGCCTGGTCCACACGTTCTGCAGTGTGCTTTTGCACAGATGTGTTTTGCATTTTTTAATGGTTTCATTTTTTTGGGGGGCCAATTTGTTGAGCAGATTAAAAAACACTATTTGTGGTAAAATTGCGTCAAAAAAACACACAAACTGCTTTACTGCAGCTTCTCCATTGAAGTCTAACCAAAAACACACCGTTTTGCGTTTTAAAAAAAAAAGTCACTGACCCTTTCCAAAAATGCAGCAACTGAAAAAAAGCATAGAAGTAAATGTGTCCCATAGGAAAGCATGTTAAATAGACTGTAGTGTGTTTCTGCAAAAAGCACTAAAAAAAGCATTGGTGTACAGTGCCTTGCGAAAGTATTCGGCCCCCTTGAACTTTTCAACCTTTTTGCCACATTTCAGGCTTCAAACATAAAGATATAAAATTTATATTTTTTGTGAAGAATCACCAACAAGTGGGACACAATTGTGAAGTGGAACGAAATCTATTGGATTTTTGAAACTTTTTTAACTAATAAAAAAATGAAAAGTGGGGCGTGCAAAATTATTCGGCCCCCTTGCGTTAATACTTTGTAGAGCCACCTTTTGCTGCGATTACAGCTGCAAGTCGCTTGGGGTATGTCTCTATCAGTTTTGCACATCGAGAGACTGAAATTCTTGCCCATTCTTCCTTGCAAAACAGCTCGAGCTCAGTGAGGTTGGATGGAGAGCGTTTGTGAACAGCAGTTTTCAGCTCTTTCCACAGATTCTCGATTGGATTCAGGTCTGGACTTTGACTTGGCCATTCTAACACCTGGATACGTTTATTTGTGAACCATTCCTTTGTAGATTTTGCTGTGTGTTTGTGATCATTGTCTTGTTGGAAGATAAATCTCCGTCCCAGTTTCAGGTCTTTTGCAGACTCCAACAGGTTTTCATCCAGAATGGTCCTGTATTTGGCTGCATCAATCTTCCCCTCAATTTTAACCATCTTCCCTGTCCCTGCTGAAGAAAAGCAGGCCCAAACCATGATGCTGCCACCACCACCACCATGTTTGACAGTGGGGATGGTGTGTTGAGGGTGATGAGCTGTGTTGCTTTTACGCCAAACATATCGTTTTGCATTGTGAGCAAAAAGTTTGATTTTGGTTTCATCTGACCAGAGCACCTTCTTCCACATGTTTGGTGTGTCTCCCAGGTGGCTTGTGGCAAACTTTAGACGAGACTTTTTATGGATATCTTTGAGAAATGGCTTTCTTCTTGCCACTCTTCCATAAAGGCCAGATTTGTGCAGTGTACGACTGATTGTTGTCCTATGGACAGACTCTCCCACCTCAGCTGTAGTTCTCTGCAGTTCATCCAGAGTGATCATGGGCCTCCTGGCTGCATCTCTGATCAGTCTTCTCCTTGTCTAAACTGAAAGTTTATAGGGACGGCCAGGTCTTGGTAGATTTGCAGTGGTCTGATACTCCTTCCATTTCAAAATGATCACTTGCACAGTGCTCCTTGGGATGTTTAAAGCTTGGGAAATCTTTTTGTATCCAAATCCGGCTTTAAACTTCTCCACAACAATATTACGGACCTGCCTGGTGTGTTCCTTGGTCTTCATGATGCTCTCTGCTCTTCCAACAGAACCCTGAGACTATCACAGAGCAGGTGCATTTATACAGAGACTTGATTACACACAGGTGGATTCTATTTATCACCATCAGTCATTTAGGACAACATTGGATCATTCAGAGATCCTCGCTGAACTTCTGGAGTGAGTTTGCTGCACTGAAAGTAAAGGGGCCGAATAATTTTGCACGCACCACTTTTCAGTTTTTTATTAGTTAAAAAAGTTTAAAAAATCCAATAGATTTCGTTCCACTTCACAATTGTGTCCCACTTGTTGATGATTCTTTACAAAAAATAAAAATGTTATATCTTTATGTTTGAAGCCTGAAATGTGACAAAAGGTTGAAAAGTTCAAGGGGGCCGAATACTTTCGCAAAGGCACTGTAAACCAAGCCTTAAACTGGATACACACTATAAAATTTCCTTTAGATTTGCTTTTTCCTTTAGATTTACCAAAATCATATAATATGGGGTCAAATCTAAATGCTTTCAGTTTGTATGCAATCAGGCAGGCTCTTGCACTACATAGTGGAAGGTAAATCTAAATCGAACAACAAATGTTGTATAGTGTGTATCCAGCTTTAGGGCTCATTCACACCACCTTTGACCTGTTTAGATCTCTCTTCAGAGAGCATTTGACAGGCATTGTATTCCCTTCTCACAGCCTGTGTTAACCTCCTTCAGCCTGCACTAGCATGCCACAGCCACATGCATTGCATGTGGTTGTGGGATGGTTATAGAGTGGCCCCATTCATGTGAATAGGTTGCATTTAGCAGGGGGCATTATTCCTGCTGCAACCTTTCATCAAAGCTTTGCAGCCACAACATGTGTCCTTCAGCTAAGCGGGGAGCAGTCAGGGGTAAAATTGCTGCTCAACCACAACCTCCCAACTGCCTGTGTGAAGGAACCCTTAAAGTGGAACTAAAGTTTTGCTGTTATTCATTGCAAGCAGGCAGCTGTTCATTGAAGAAGAGACGTGCATTGTCTTTTCTGCAAAAAAAACGTCTTGCCTGCTCACAGCGATCTCCGATGTTCCATCAAAATAGACAACCCGTCAGATTATGTAACGGAAGTGACGTTCCATCAGCTGAGTACTTACTGCTCATGCCCAGGTTTGCTAATCTGACAGAACACCTGCAGTCATAAGGCACCAGCGGACATCTTGCTGCAGCCAGCTACTTCTTGAATTTCAGTAATTTAACAAATAAAGTGAGCGTATATAAATCAATATAGTATATTAAGATCTGTCATGCTGTTTTCATGTTACATTTTCAAAGCCTAAAGGTTCAGCGCTGAGCAGTAAACCCCGTACCACAACATGGCCTCCACCACCTTCCTACTGCTGGCATCCAGCTTCTTTAAAAATGTATCATTAACCGCTTGCTGACTGCCTCACGCAGATATACTGCAGCAGGACACACACAGGCAAACTAACATACCTGTATGTTGCCCTTTAAGAGGCGGCCTGCAAGCTTCGTGAGTCGGGTCGCAGGTCCTGTGGACTCGATGTCTGCGGGCATACCCGCGATCATCTCACGGGGAGGAAGAACAGGGAGATGCTAATGTAAACAAGCATCTCCCCATTCTGCCTAATGACAGTGTCCCTGATCTCTGCTCCCTGTCATTGGAGCAGAGATCAGTGAAGTGTCATACACAGCCACACCCCCCCACAGTTAGAACCACTCCTAAGGACACAGTTAACCCCCTTCACTGCCAGTGTCATTTACACAGGAATCCATGCATTTGTATAGCACCAATTGCTGTATAAAAGACAATGGTCCCAAAAATGTGTCAAAAATGTCCGATGTGTTCACCATAATGTCACTATTTTTAATAAAAATGCCATGAAACTATCCCCTATTTTGTAAACGCTATAACTTTTGCGCAAATCAATCAATAAACGCTTATTGTTTTTTACCAAAAATATGTAAAATAATACGTATCGGCCTAAACTGAGGAAAAAAAATGTTTTTTTTATATTTTTTGGGGGGGATATTTATTATAGCAAAATTTAAAAAAATAATGCGTTTTTTTTTTTCAAAATTGTCGCTCTTTTTTTGTTTACAGCGAAAAAAAACTATACCACAGAGGTGATCAAATACCACCAAAACAAAGATCTATTTGTGGGAAAAAAAGGACGTCAGTCTTGTTTGGGAGCCACGTCGCACGACTGCACAATTGTCAGTTAACCACTTAACAACCGGCCCATAGAATGACGGCTACAGGGCGGTTGTTTAACTCTGGGAGGCCGTCATATAACGTCCTCCCAGAATTCCGCTCTCGCGCGCCCCCTGGGGTGCACACTCGAGAGCATCCGTGACCGCCGGATCCACAGGACCCGGCGGATCACGGTAAACAGCCGCTCATTGCGGCCGTTTACCATGTGATCGCTCCGTCAAATGACGGAGCGATCACTTGTGAACAAACTGGCGTCATGTAATGACGCCGGTTCCTCCCTCCCCTCTCTGTACCGATCGGTACTGCGGAGGGGGAAGAGATCGGTGTGAGCAGCGCTGTGGGCTGCATCTGCAGTGCCCACATCGCTGCTCACCAAAATTTAACCCCTCAATTCCCTGCCAATACTCTGCAATACCCCGCCAATACTCTGCAATACCCGCCAATACTCTGCAATACCCAGCCAATACTCTGCAATACCCAGCCAATACTCTGCAATACCCAGCCAATACTCTGCAATACCCAGCCAATACTCTGCAATACCAACCAATACTCTGCAATACCCGCCAATACTCTGCAATACCAGCCAATACTCTGCAATACCAGCCAATACTCTGCAATACCAGCCAATACTCTGCAGTACAATTCCAGCCAATACTCTGCAATACCCTGCCAATACTCTGCCATAAATTGCCATACCCGGAGATACCCTTCAATACTCGGAGATACCCTGCAATACCCAGGCATACTCGGTGATACCCTGCAATACCCAGCCATAGACGCCGCCCTCCGGTGCTTCTACCGACTCACCAATACGATCAAAGCCAGAATCTTTTTTTTTTTATTCCAGGCTTCCTAGCTTAGAGGTGAGATGTGGGGTCTTATTGACCCCACATTTCACTGTAAAGAGGACCTGTCTTGCCATATTCCTATTACAAGGGATGTTTACATTCCTTGTAATAGGAATAAAAGTGATCAAAAAATTTTTTTTGGGGGGGGGAAATGTCAAACTAAAATAAATAAAGTAAAATGAACAATAAAAAAAAATTAAAGCGCCCCTGTCCCCATGCGCTCGCATGTAGAAGCGAACGCATACGTAAGTCCCGCCCACATATGAAAGCGGTGTTCAAACCACACATGTGAGATATCGCCGTGAACGTTAGAGCGAGAGAAATAATTCTAGCCCTTGACCTCCTCTGTAACTCAAAACATGTAACCAGTAAAAAAATGTAAAGTGTCGCCTATGGGGATATTTAAGTAGCGACGTTTGGCGCCATTCCACGAGCGTGTGCAATTTTGAAGAGTGACATATTAGGTATCTATTTACTTGGCGTAACTTCATCTTTCACATTATGCAAAAATTGGGCTAACTTTACTGGTTTTTTTTTAAGCACAAAACTGTTTTTTTTCCCCAAAAAAACGCGTTCGAAAAGTTGCTGTGCAAATACCGTGCGAGATAAAAAGTTGCAATGACCACCATTGTCTTCTCCAGGGTGTTTGCTAAAAAAACATATATATATAATGTTTTGGGGTTCTATGTAATTTTCTAGCAAATAAATGATGATTTTTACATGTAGGAGAGAAATGTCAGAATTGTCCTGGGTGCTCCAGAACGCCTGATGGAGCTCCCTGCATGTTGGGCCTCTGTATGTGGCCACACTGTGTAAAAGTCTCACACATGTGGTATCGCCGTACTCGGGAGTAATAGCAGAATGTGTTTTGGGGTGTAATTTGTGGTATGCATATGCTGTGTGTGAGAAATAAACTGATAATATGACAATTTTGTGAAAAAAAAAGTAAAAAAAATCTTGATTTTGCAAAGAATTGTTGGAAAAAATGACAACTTCAAAAAACTCATCATGCCTCTTACTAAATACCTTGGAATGTCTTCTTTCCAAAAAGGGGTCATTTGGGGGGTATTTGTACTTTTCTAGCATGTTAGGGTCTCAAGAATTGAAATAGGCCGTCAGTACTTCAGGTGTGATCAATTTTCAGATATTGGCACCATAGCTTGTGGACTCTATAACTTTCACAAAGACCAAATAATATCCACCAATTTGTACTTATTTTTACCAAAGATATGTAGTGGTATAAATTTTGGCCAAAATTTATGAAGAAAAAATTACTAATCTGCTAAATTTTATAACAGAAACAAAGAAAAATTCAATTTTTTACAGAATTTTCGGTCTTTTTTCTTTTATAGCACAAAAAATAAAAAACCCAATTTTGATTAAATACCACCAAAAGAAAGCTCTATTTGTGTGAAAAAAGGACAAAAATTTCATATGGGTCCAGTGTTGCATGACTGAGTAATTGTCATTCAAAATGTGAGAGCACCGAAAGCTGAAAATTGGTCTGGTTATTAAGGGTGTTTAAGTGCCCAGTGGTCAAGTGGTTAAAACAACACAATGCCGAATCGCAGAAAGTGCTCTGGTCTTTGGCCAGCAAAATGGTCTGGGGCTTAAGTGGTTAAAGTGTAAGCTCACTTTACAGAAAATCTGTAAAGTGAACTTACACTGGACCCCTTCCTCACACACACACACACACACACACACACACACACACACACCCCTGGTCCCGCTAACCTGGAGTCTGGTGATCCCCCCCGCACTGACAGCTCGTATCACCGCTGTACCGGTCAGGGGATTTGAAATTCCCATGGCTTTATCTCCTCTTCGCCAGCGGTGATAGGACGGGCTACGTGGGTTTTGATTGGTTGTGCCACCCATGTGACGGCACCAACAAATTAGAATGCTCCTAAATGTGCGATTTGGTGATTAAGCTGTGGGGAATTTCTAAGCCCCAGACCAGTTAGGCGACAGGCTGATGTCTCCTAGCAGGTGGTTGCCGCACTCCAGGTCAGCGGGACGGGGGAGGAGGGCGTCCTGTGTAAGTTCACCTTACAGATTTTTCTGTAATGGTGAACTTACCCTTGAAAAACAGCATCACAGATGTCAATACACCATATTTATTTATATCTTCTCAGTTTATTGCTAAAATGACAGAAATTCAAGACATAGCTGGGTGTAGTAAGATGTCTGCCGGCGCCTTATGACTGCAAGTGTTCTGTCACATTAACGAATCTGGGCATGAGCAGTAAGTATTCAGCTGACAGAACCTCACTTCCATTTTGTCTATTCTGACGGAACCTGGGCATGTAAACGGAGTTGTGTTTACACAGCTCACCGATCCTGTGTGCAAGAATAGGGTTCCACTTTTTATTTTTTTCTTGAAACCTGAACACTTTAGCGGCAATTTTTTTTTTTTTTTAGCATACTCTATAGGATTATTATATTATAAAGGATTTATATGGCACCAATAGTTTATGCAGGGCTTTACAACGTGAGGGCAATACAGTTTGTACAGTTATACAAATCAATACAGGAGGGATCGGAGGGCCCTGCTCCTTAGAGTTTACGATCTAGAAGGGAGAGTCGAGTGGAAACAAAAGGTAATAACTGTGAGGGGTGAGCTGATGGAGAAAATGAATATACTTGTAGAAGAAAGTTAAGTGCTGCTTTTAGGTCCAATTTATGTCATTTTATAGCCCAAAATGCACACTTTAACATGTATTCAAAAAACGAATAAATCGTGTAACTGGGAAGTGGTTTCTATCAGGGGAAGCAGAGGAAGAAGGCGTCATTACAACTCCTCCTACTCTGTGACAGGTTTGCACCAAACGCCCACATCCACCCCCTTCCCGCCTCCTCTCTCCCAGTCACGTGCTCTGTTAACCTTGGCACATAGGAAGGGCTTTGCAGACACTTCCGGTGACGTCAGGCTCCTTCCTGCTCTCTCCGGTGTGCTGTGTGAGAGGTGTTATTGGCGGAGAGAAGATGGTTCCTCCAGTGCAAGTGTCCCCGCTCATCAAGGTGAGTGTGGGGTGACCTCCCGGCGGTGTGGGATATCGGTAGGACTCAGAGGTAGCCGCCTGTGTCCCCGGACTTCTGGGTGAAGGTGACATTGCTGCCTGCAGACATGACAGGGTCATGCCAATGTACTGCGGGGTAGGCGACTCTGCCGCTCTGCATCTGGTGAGCGTATTACAATGTCATTGTATTCGGAATGACAGCAATGCGATATTTCTAACCCAATCCCCAGTCTGCAATTAAAGGAATGCTGTGCTCCCATGTACATGGAAACACCCCGCTATAGGTTTAGAGGTGCAGCCTGGATTTATCTCCCCACCAGCACAGCCAGATAGGAGAGACCTTACTGGTGATAGGAAAATCAGCCCAAGCTGTCTGCACTACATACAACACCGCAGATCCTCGTCTTTACAGATTTCATCAAAATGCGTTTTTTTTTTTTAAATACAATTTTATTACAATTTTCATTATTATTATACAGGATTTATATAGCGCTGACAGTTTACACAGCGCTTTACAGCATTGGGGCAGACAGTACAATTCAATACAGGGGGGAATCGGAGAGCCCTGCTTGTTAGAGCTTACAATCTACGATATAACACACCAAACAAAAAGCAGGACAGTGTACATAAAAGGTATCAACGTAAGGACAGAAATATCTTCACAGTACATGTTCTCTGAGAATGGCAGGATAACCCATAACCATGCCTACTCACAGATTACAATACATATAATATACGTTGCTTTTAAGGAGGAAGTAAATGATATATATATATAAATTTTCTTTTTATGCAACCTGTAAGGCAAAGGCATAATGAGCTAGTATGCATAGCATACTAGCTCATTATGAATAACTTGCCTGAGAACGAAGCCCCCGAAGCGGTCCTCTGTTTTCATCTTCGCCACTGCCATGTATCCCGGAGTGCCTTCCGGGTCTCGCTGCTCCGGCGCTGTGAATCGCCGGAGCCGCGATGATGTCACTCCCGCACATGCGCACGGGAGCCGACACGAGCAGCATGCCGCCGTGATCTGCAGCCTGCCCAGTGCACCTGCGCGCCACTGTCTATGGCGCATGCGCCGTAGACAGCGGTGGCTGTCTTTTTGTAAATATCTCCTAAACCGTGTAGGTTTAGGAGATATTCTTGAACCTACAGGTAAGCCTTAATCTAGGCTTACCTGTAGGTCAAAGTGGTTTGTAAGGGTTTACAACCACTTTAAAGGAAGAGACTTGTTTTGGTCCTTTTGACCCCCAAATCTCTCCATAACAAGGACCTGTCATCCTTATTTCTATTACAAGTGCATCTCATCAAATTTAGAATATCATCAAAAAGTGACACTCATTGTATATAGATGCATTACACACAGAATGATATATTTCAAACATTTCATTCTTTTAATTTTGAGGGTTATGGCTTACAGCTAGTGAAAACCCAAAATTCAGTATCTCAATAAATTCAAATTTTACATAAGACCAAAAAAAAAACCTTTACAGAGATGCAGATTTCATTTTCCAGCAGCACTTGGCACCTGCCCACGCTGCCAAAAGTACCAATACTTGGATTAATGCATTGGTTCTCACCTCCTGTCCTCAGGACCCACTAACAGGTCAGGTTTGCATCATTTGCTGCTCAGTGATTGCGTTATTCTAGTCCGCATCTCCCCGAGGTAATACGTAAAATCTGGCCTTATAGTGGGTCCTGAGGGGAGAACCACTGGATTAATGATATCACTGCACTTGATTGGCCAGCAAACTCGCCTGACCTAAACCCCATGGAGAATCTGTGGGGTATTGTCTAGAGGAAGAAGCGAGACACCAGACCCTACAATGCAGATGAGGTGAAGGCCATCAAAGCAACCTGGGCTTCCATAACACCTCAGCAGTGCCACAGGCTGATCACCTCCATGTCACGCCACATTGATGCAGTAATAAACGCAAAAGGAGCCCGACCAAGTATTGAGTGCATACTATAATGTACATGGACATACTTTTCAGTAAGACAACATGCTTGACGTGCCTAAACGCTGGCACGTTTTAGCGTTTATTCATTTCAATAGCCAGAATAAATTTAAAATTCTGCCCAATGAACCACACACTGATAAACTGGTTTGACAAAAAGCAGCTTAGTTGAGTTTTTGTATTATGTGATTTTCTGAGATACTGAACTTTTGGGTTTTCTTTAGCTGTAAGCCATAATTATCAAAATTAAGACAGAAATGCTTGAACTATATGACGCTGTAGCGTGTGTGTGTGTATATGTATATATAATACTTTATTTTTTTTTTCACTTTTTGAATGGAATTACTGAAATAAACTTTTTGCTATAAAATTGAGATGCACCTGTTACAAGGGATGTTTATGTTCCTAGAAATAAAAGGACAGTGTAACAATAAAGAACATATTTAAATGTCCCCATCCCTCTGTGCTCACACAGAAGCAAATGCACTCCACTATACATGAGGTATTGCTGTGAACGTTTGCTTGAGAGTGATAATTCTAGCGCTAGGGCTCCTCTCTAACTCTAAACAAGTAACCTGTAAAAGGCACTTAAAACATCACCTATGGAGATTTTTAAGTACCATAGTTTGTCTCCATTCTACAAGCATACACAGTGTTTGCAACTTAAAGACCGGGTGTATTTTTTAAACTCGGTGTTTACATGAAATTAGAATTATGTTACATGTACATTATGTTGTTGCTGTTATGGTAGGCCTGTTTTAGAGACCATACAGAGATTAGCTTTACAGATACTTGATGGGGGTTCTGATCTCCCTTGTCTCAGGTCCCAGTGTTGATGAAGCTTTAAATGTTTGCCGCAGCAGTGGTGTGGTACCTGTGTACACCAAGGATGCTGATTGGCTCGCTTAGAACCAATTACTAGCACTTTTTACACACAAATATGGGCCTGTGCCACTGTGTACTGCTGACTTGCAGCTCAAAGGAACCCAAGACTTCTGTTGGTAAGGCCTCATGCACACTGGTTCTTGTAAATGCTGTTTCTCCTGACAGTAAAAATTCAGCATTAAAAACACACCTAAACCAGAGTTTTTCGAACGTGTTAGACCAGGGATATAGTTTTTCTCGGTGCCAATAAGATACCGATATTTTGGCCACCTCTCAGGCCCATAGCTGATATTGTCTGCCGATATTCTGTATATTTAAAAATACATTTTTTACACGCTTATCACTGTTATTGCTGTCACAGGGAATGTAAACATCCCTACAGTAATAGGCAGTGACAGGTACATCAGTTCTGAGTTACTAGATCTGAAACCCGAACAAAGCATCGGCTTTGTTTGGGTCTTTGGCCAGCCAGCAGACGTGACGGGGGTAGGGGGTGCTGCTGAGCCACATTGGTTGTCATTACAATAAAGCCGCCCATCCACTCTAAAGAACGGTACCAGGGTGATGCATGCATCACACTGGTAAAACCCCTTGCAGCAATGTCGGTTATATCGGGTATGTTTGTGCCCAATACGATACTTCAAAAAAAGTGAATATCCGCCACCGATAATCGGTCAATCCCTACTTTAGACACATTCAGGCATTTATTTTAATGGCCAGAATTTATTCTGGCCATTAAAATAAATGCTCCAGCGTTAAACACACTCTTGGGTACATTTTGGAGTTTTATGTCCAAAAGCTCCCCTCCTGAACACTCTTCTTCTGCATTCAGGAGAAGGAGCTTTGACTGTCTCTAAACTCTGCTGCTCCTAAACGCCTCTAAAAGCCTATATATGCATCGACTCCTAGTGGGAGGTTTACTAAATCAAGAGCACTCAGAATCTGGTGCAGTTGTGCATGGTAGCAAATTGACTTCTAACTTCAGCTCATTTAATTAAGATTTGACAATAAGTTTAGCTAAACTCGCACGATTTTAAACCGACGATGCAGTCTGACTTCGGGGGGTGATTTAACATGCATATCTGCGAGTTTGTGCACAGGTGTCTATTCAAATTGCCCCCAAAGTCACCAAACGTAGTACAGGAACTACTTTTGGGAATCGGGGTGGCGCCATTTCCAGCAATAGCCGCCGTTTTGACATGTCAAATCGGCCCATTGTGAATGTGGGCTAAAACCTGGAAGCTAATTGGTTTCCATGCACAGCTGCACTAGATTTTGCACGCTCCGATTTTAGTAAATACCACATAGGCTTTCATTGAGGGAAGTTCAGTGGCACAGGCAAAAAAACACCCCAAAACATCAGTTTCGGAGCTGCAGTGTGTATGAACCCTAAAGCCTCACACGATGCGATTGTTGACAGACTGTTGTTGGCCGTTAGTAGGCTCCTTTTGACAATTGTTGTGCAACTTTCAGCCAACAAATGGATGACAGGCTAGTAAATTTTCGGCGGACAACAGTCTGTCAGATTTTCGTATATGATCAGTCATACAAAAGTCGTATAAACACGCATGCTCAGAATCGATGCTCACCATACACTAAATTAGCAGAAGGGGCCCAAAGGGAGGCGCTCAAGAGCTGAAATTCCTCGTAGTACGTCACTATGTTACTACTTTTGTTGCACGACAATTGTGTACCGTTAGTATGCAAGACAAGATCCTGGCACATGCCCTTTTGACAAAAATCAGGCACGTGATTGGCCAACAATCGAATTGTGTGTGCGAGGCTTCAGGGGAGATAATTTTTGCATATATAGTATTTCACAAAAGTGAGTACACCCCTCAAATTTTTGTAAATATTTTATTATATCTTTTCATGTGACAGCACTGAAGAAATTACACTTTGCTACAATGTAAAGTAGTGAGTGTACAGCTTGTATAACAATGTAAATTTGCTGTCCTCTCAAAATGACTCAACACGGCCATTAATGTCTAAACTGCTGGCAATAAAAGTGAGTACACCCCTAAGTGAAAATGTCCAAGTTGGGCCCAATTAGTCATTTTCCTTCCCTGGTGTCATGTGACTCGTTGGTGTTACAAGGTCGCAGGTAGAGGTCGACCGATATGGGTTTTTCTCTGGCCGATGCCGATATTTAGAAATCATGGCGGCCGATAGCCGATATATGATGCCGATTTTTTTTTTGGGCCGATATGTTAGGCCGATTTTATTTTATTTATTTATTTTTTTCATTTTTTATTTATTATTATTATTTTTTTAATCCCCCTTGATCTAACACACCTTTCCCGTTGGGGCGTTTTTCAGGCGCTTTTGGACTAAAAATAGCGCCTGTAAAGTGCCTGCAAAACGGCTCCCCTGCAGTCTGTGTGAAAGACAGAGTGCTTTCACACGGAGGCAATGCTCTGGCAGGATCTTAAAAAAAAGTCCTGCAAGCAGCACGTTTGGAGTGGTGTATACCGCTCCTCCACCACTCCTGCCCATTGATATGAATGGGCACCACTGCCAAAGCGCCTGCAATGCGATTTGGCAGCAGTGCTTCATGGGCGCATTTAACCCCTTCCTTGGCCGCTAGCTGGGTTATATGTGCCCCACTAGCAGCCAAATAGCACCGCTAAAATGATGGTAAAGAGCCGCTAAAACTTGCGTTTTACCATCAATGCTCCAGTGTGAAAGCAGCCTTCATAAGTGATACAGAAAATTTCTTACATTTAAACATTTATTAAACAAAACAAACCTCCAATCAGTTTACTTGTATGTATGATTTAGATTTAAAAAAAAAAAAAAAAAACCTATGTATTAAATAAAAACAGGTAGTCAAAACTTTTGGACGAAAAAAAAAAATGGGCTAACTTTACTGTTTTTATTTTATTTTTAAATAGTGTATTTTTTTCCAAAAAAATGCATTTGAAAGACCTCTGTGCAAATGCCGTGTGACATAAAATATTGCAACAACCGCTATTTTATTCCCTAGGATCTCTGCTAAAAAAAATATATATAATTTTTGGGGGGGTCTAAGTGATTTTCTGGCAGAAAATACAGGATTTTTACTTGTAAGCAACAAGTGTCAGAAAAGATTTAGTCTTTAAATGGTTAAACTGAGAACTTCTACACACAGAGATGATTTCATTCATTCATTCAGTGTAAACATTGTATCATTTAGTTCTTTTCTTGGCAGTCTGCCCAGAGAGGAGGAAAGTGTTGCTATGACGACTCAGGCAACTCACACTGACTTCTTACAGAAGTCATTTCAAAGTCCCGCTGTAGTTCTAAATCGACTTTTTATCAGAAAAATCGGCCGATGCCGATTATTTAAAAAACAGCAAATATCGGCCGATATATCGGTCGACCTCTAGTCGCAGGTGTGTTTAAATTTTTAGTGTCATCGCTCTCACTCTTTCATACTGGTCACAGGAAGTTCAACATGGCACCTCATGGCAAAGGACTCTGGAAAAAAAGAATTGCTGCTCTACATAAAGATGGCCTAGGCTATAAGATGATTGCCAAGATTGAGCTGCAGCATGGTGGCCAAGACCATACAGTGGTTTAACAGAACAGGTTCCACTCAGAAAAGGCCTCACCATGGCTGACCAAAGAAGTTGAGTGCACGTGCTCAGCATCATATCCAGAGATTGTCTCTGGGAAATAGACATACGAGTGCTTCCAGCATTGCTGCAGAGGTTTAAGGGGTGGGGTCTGTCAGTGCTCAGACCATACGCCACACACTGCATCGAATTGGTCTGCATGGCTGTCGTCCCAGGAGGAAGCCTCTTTTAAAGATGATGCACAAAAAAGCCCGCAAACTGTTTGCTAATGACAAGCAGACTAAGGACATGGATTACTGGAACCATGTCCTGTAGTCTGATGAGACCAAGATAAACTTATTTGGTTCAGATGGCGTCAAGCATGTGTGGCGGCAACCAGGTGAGGAGTAGAAAGACAAGTGTGTCTTGCCTACATTCAAGCATGGTAGTGGGAGTGTCATGGCCTGGGCCTGCATAAGTGCTGGCGGTACTGGTGAGCTACAGTTCACTGAAGGAACCGTGAGTGGCAACATGTACTGTGACATACTGAAGCAGAGCATGATCCCCTCCCTTCAAAGACTGGGCCGCAGGGCAGTATTCCAACATAATGACCCCAAACACACCTTGAAGATGACCACTGCCTGTCTCCAGACCTAAACACTATTGACCATCTGTGGGGAATCCTCAAACGGAAGTTGGAGGAGCACAAGGTCTCTAACATCCACCAGCTCCGTGATGCCGTCATGGAGGAGTGAAAGAGGACTCCAGTAGCAACCTGTGAAGCTCTGGTGAACTCCATGCCCAAGAGGGTTAAGGCAGTGCTGGAAAATTAATGGTCAGCAAATTTACACTGTTATACAAGCTGTACACTCACTACTTTACATTGTAGCAAAGTGTCATTTCTTCAGTGTTGTCAACTGAAAAGATGTAATATAATGTTTACAAAAATGTGAGGGGTGTACTCACTTTTGTGAGATACTGTTAGTTCTGAAATTTGGGAAGGGGGGAAATAGACTATGGTTGGTGTAAATTCTTAGATCTGAATTGTAATTTGCTGGTGTGAAAATTGCCCTGCAGTCTAGCGTTTGCCAAAGAAAAGCTGAAAAGCTACCTGTCTGTCATTTTTGTACATGTAATACAATAGTACTCTAACTTTGTTTATATTTTAGTTTGCCAGATATTCTGCATTATTGCTTGGGATTGGCTATGGCAGTTCAAGATATGGTAAGTTTTATACAATACATTTTTAAAATGGGAAAACATTCTCCTCCTGTGCAGACAGCACTGTGCTCAGGTGTATGTAAAGCTAATCAATCCAAAAGAAAATCAAATTTAAAGAACTTGCAACTTAACACAATCGTATGTCTCCAATGCGTTACTAATATAGCACTAATACTTGTAGGGCTGCAACTAATGATTATTTTCATAATCGATTAGTTGGCCAATTATTGTTTAGATTAATGGATTCATCGGTTAATGACCATTAAAAATTAAAAACACAAATTGTGTTATTACATGCTTTTATGCAACTTCTCCATTGAAGTATATTGAACCAAAAAAACAAAATAGCACCATTTTGCGTTAAAAGTCCCTGTCTTTTCCAAATATGCAGCAGCTGAAAAAATCATGGATGTGAGCATGTCCCATAGGAAACCATGTAAATGAACTGTAGTGTGTTTCTGCAAAACACACAGAGGTGTGACCCAGGCCTGAGATGAAAAAGAGCAAATAATCGCTACTGTAAGGGGTTCATTTTTTACTATGGGACAGTAAAAGTAATATTTACAGTAGCGATTTGCTCTTTTTGTACTATAAAGGGCTTTTTTTTTTTTTTAAACCCCATTATGTTAGTGGCCGATTAATCGATTCTGAAAATGGTAATCTATTCTGAAAATGGTAATCGATTAGATGTTTCGGCCCTAGATACTTGTATGCAAAAATATGTAGCAAAAAAAAAAACTTGGTGTTGTAAGACCACACCAACACATAATAGAAGGGTGGATAAATAAACCCACATGTGTACCTACTTTAAAAAAAAAAAAATTATACATATATAACGTATACAGTGCCTTGCGAAAGTATTCGGCCCCCTTGAACTTTTCAACCTTTTGCCACATTTCAGGCTTCAAACATAAAGATATAAAATTTTTATTTTTTGTGAAGAATCACCAACAAGTGGGACACAATTGTGAAGTGGAACGAAATCTATTGGATATTTTAAACTTTTTTAGCAAATAAAAAAACTGAAAAGTGGTGCGTGCAAAATTATTCGGCCCCTTTACTTTCAGTGCAGCAAACTCGCTCCAGAAGTTCAGTGAGGATCTCTGAATGATCCAATGTTGTCCTAAATGACTGATGGTGATAAATAGAATCCACCTGTGTGTAATTATGTCTCTGTATAAATGCACCTGCTCTGTGATAGTCTCAGGGCTCTGTTGAAAGCGCAGAGAGCATCATGAAGACCAAGGAACACACCAGGCAGGTCCGTAATACTGTTGTGGAGAAGTTTAAAGCCGCCTTTGGATACAAAAAGATTTCCCAAGCTTTAAACATCCCAAGGAGCACTGTGCAAGCAATCATTTTGAAATGGAAGGAGTATCGGACCACTGCAAATCTACCAAGACCTAGCCATCCCTCTAAACTTTCAGCTCAGACAAGGAGAAGACTGATCAGAGATGCAGCCAAGAGGCCCATGATCACTCTGGATGAACTGCAGAGAACTACAGCTGAGATGGGAGAGTCTGTCCATAGGACAACAATCAGTAGTACACTGCACAAATCTGGCCTTTATGGAAGAGTGGCAAGAAGAAAGCCATTTCTCAAAGATATCCATAAAAAGTCTCGTCTAAAGTTTGCCACAAGCCACCTGGGAGACACACCAAACATGTGGAAGAAGGTGCTCTGGTCAGATGAAACCAAAATCAAACTTTTTGCCCACAATGCAAAACGATATGTTTGGCGTAAAAGCAACACAGCTCATCACCCTCAACACACCATCCCCACTGTCAAACATGGTGGTGGCAGGATCATGGTTTGGGCCTGCTTTTCTTCAGCAGGGACAGGGAAGATGGATGCAGCCAAATACAGGACCATTCTGGATGAAAACCTGTTGGAGTCTGCAAAAGACCTGAAACTGGGACGGAGATTTATCTTCCAACAAGACAATGATCCCAAACATACAGCAAAATCTACAAAGGAATGGTTCACAAATAAACGTATCCAGGTGTTAGAATGGCCAAGTCAAAGTCCAGACCTGAATCCAATCGAGAATCTGTAGAAAGAGCTGAAAACTGCTGTTCACAAACGGTCTCCATCCAACCTCACTGAGCTCGAGCTGTTTTGCAAGGAAGAATGGGCAAGAATTTCAGTCTCTCTCGATGTGCAAAACTGATAGAGACATACCCCAAGCAACTTGCAGCTGTAATCGCAGGAAAAGGTGGCTCTACAAAGTATTAACGCAAGGGGGCCGAATAATTTAGCACGCCCCACTTTTAATTTTATTAGTTAAAAAAGTTTCAAAAATCCAATAGATTTCGTTCCACTTCACAATTGTGTCCCACTTGTTGGTGATTCTTCACAAAAAATAAAAATTTTATATCTTTATGTTTGAAGCCTGAAATGTGGCAAAAGGTTGAAAAGTTCAAGGGGGCCGAATACTTTCGCGAAGGCACTGTGTAGGGAAAACAAAGTTCTAAATTCTTAATCAATCCCACGATTCTTCTTCATAAGCACTGGAGGATATACTAGTTGGGACAGTGTTCATATTATGATCGAGATCACTCACCGATGTTTAGCGGCTGGTGATTAGGTGTCGGCAAACAAGCATTCTCCCTTAGCAGGGCGCAATAGTTTGCAGATCCGTCATTTATGATGTCAACCCTCCTTCGTTGTTGCTGATCACTCTAGATATCCAGTAAGCAGTTATCCTCCCTTTTACAAGGCGCAATAATGTGCAGATCCAAAGTAGCCAATCCTGGCTCTCTCCTCCGCTATTTAGCAATCAATCTCTCAGGAGAGGTAAACTGAAATAAAGAAAAGAAGCAGCATAGCATAAAATCCTTTTAAAAGAATTTCTTATTCTTATTAAAACTACCTACATTTAAAGGTGTCTCCCGTCACTAGTAAAACAGGCATGGGTTATATGAGTCTATCCCAGACAACAAATGTAGCGTGGTAGCCTCCAACAGCACACCCTATGTACGTTTCATCATTAGATGTCCTCATAGGGCATTGGAGAGACACTATGTGATTGTTATGTTGTGTATTTTTTAATTTGATTATTTTTGGATTAATTGGCTTTACATGCACCTAGGCACAGCTCTGTGTGTTTGTTTTTTTTTTTATTTATTTTTTTTTTTTATTTTTTTTACACATTATTTGTTGAGGTTCCTCAATCAGATAGCAGCAGGACAGGATTAATGAATAGATATCACCTTGGCGCGGCCCAACCCCATTTTTCATTAGTTCTGGCTAAGGCCTCGTGCACTGGACAATTTTACAGCTGCTCCTAAGGGAGTCTGGCTTTTTTTTTTCCTGCCTCTAAACTCACCGGCATGTTGGCCTATGGCACATAAGATTTTCTCCTGTCTAAACAGTTAACTGCTTTACTTGTTTATATCCCATACAGTACAGCTTGAAGTAAATCTTCTGGGGTCTAATAGCTTTTTAATCTCATCCAAGCAGCTTGGCAAAATGACTTTACATACAGATTTCTGATACCACATGTGGGCAGATATTGTAGTTCATGTTTTTAAGTTTTCACACTTGCACGCAGTTTGCAGGTGCAGAACTTGCACCTGTTCCCACAGCCAAATCGCACAGAATACTGCATGGCACCCCCACGCATCTCGGCCCGCTGCGCATTTGCAGATGCGGGAACTGCAAGGAAATAGCATGGTCAAATAGACCATGCGTTTTCCCTGCGGCCATGTTTTTAAAAAGGTGCATGCGCCTTCTTTCTGTGGGAAACGTGGACACAGCAACCCATTTGAGAGAGGGTGCTGTGCCTGCGTTCCCCGCAAAATATAAGCAGGCCGCAATAGTGTGAACCTAGATGGATAGTGTCATGCCTGGCACATGGCAGTATTGCTGGTCACATGCTTGAAAAATTACCAGTGTTACTGGTCACAGATAAAGTGCATTAAAAGGCAAGAGAAAAGTACCTGTCTGTAACATAATTTTTCTGTCTTATTTAACCTCTGTTTATGGCTGGCTGTGCCTCTTTAAGGGGATTCCACTTCATTTTCTGTCCCAGAAATGCAACACAAAGTGAGCGGGATTTTTTACATAGTGAGGGGAATAGTTTTAACTAGCAATATTTTCAATAGAACAAAATCTGTGCTTGTAGAAAATGGTTAATGCTGCTTACCTTTGATACCAGGCACTCATATAAACATTCAAAACGGTGCAGCACATTTATAATTCGTTGTGCCCGTAAAAATAATATGCAAAATACAATAAAGTAAATAAATGGATCGTGGCAAAACAATGTTGCAAAATAGGGACGCATGCACATTCAATAGTGTCCATAAATAATAGCCCAAAGTAAAAACTTGTGAAATAAAATATTGTAAACCTCCAGAGAGAAAATGAAATAGAATAAAGTCCTAAACTCTGAAGATGGAAAAGGCTCCTAGGATAGCTGAGATGACACCAAAAACACCCTCAGAATGCCAGCGACCCATTTCCCCCCCCCCCCCCCCCCCCCCCCAACCAGAGTGGTCCATATTAGCTCTGCTAAACAGGATGAACTCCATGGCAGGGGATGGAATAACAGTACAAGCACAGATCTCTGCCAATACACAGGAACTCCTTCAATAGCCAGCTTAATCCAACAGACTCAGAATGGATTGTAGCGCTCCACATGGTGTGATACTGAAAAACCATCCATGATTTAATAAGAGAACGCACTTACATTTCAGAAAGTAATAAACATGGTCTTCCTCCAATAACAAAGATGGCCAACAGTTTGCTGCACATGTGTGTGGCGATTTGTCAAATATGACATCATCGGGGGCAATAATAAAGGAAAGCATATACACATATGTACTTCATGCAGAACACTCATAATGTTACCAGAGACTGCTATGCATGCATTTAAGAGATTTTCTTGGCTCCCATCCTGGCAGCTTTGGTCAGATCTGCAATAGAGGGTTTAATTTAATAGTTGCAGAAACTTCTAGGTCACTCAGGGTAGTTTTCAGTGACTTTTAGAGGTCATTACTTCTCCCTGGTACAGTGATGCAATTAATCAGTTGGAAATCGGGCAACCTACAGCAAAGGTTTTGCACCCTAAGGCTTAATGTACGCGGGACGTTTTTACAACCTCTCCTGAATGATTTAACGGGACAAATAGTAACCCACGTTTAAAACGTCGTGTGTGGTTTTACATTTTTTTTTTGGTTTTTTTCGTGGCTAAATGCGAGTTACTGCGTTTTAGAAGGGGTTGGCGCTTGAAATGCTTCTAAACTCAGCTTATGAACCCATTATTTTGCATTCCAAAAATAGCCTCTAAACTCAACTGCCTATAAACGACCCTATGTACATGTACTGATAAGATAACATAGAAGAGAGTTCAGGAACAGTTGAACAAAATGCCCACCTGCTCCTATATGTCCATTTACTAGCAGCAGTATACATGAGGCCTTAGGGATAAGACACACAAGTTTCACATCATTACTAAAGTTTTATCAGTAAATTCTAGTTGTGAGCACTTACAAGTTGGTGGCTGGCAGGAGCAGTGGAACATGTTTCTTCTGCTTAGTTCTGCATGTAAGGTCTTTTAGCGGCCATAAACTACAAGATGCCCTCAACCACTGTGCTAAAGAGTCTTTTACCATAAGTGAAAGTATATCAATTTTAACTCTGCATTCATTTGGTTTGGTAAAGGAATAGTTAAATGTTTCTGAGATTTCTTACAAATCTCTTTTTACAGCATATTTAAAGCCAAGGGCTGAAGAAGACAGAAGGATTGAGGCAGAGGAGAAAAAGAAACAAGAAGAAGCTGCACGAATTGCAAGGGAGTTGGCAGGTTGGTTGCGTGTAATAGATACTTGTGCAAAAATTGTAATGCAAATCTAACCGGCACATGCTAAGATCAGCCAGCTAGGTTTTTTTTTTTTTTTTCTTTTACTGGAGAGCTAAAATATGGGGGCTGCCATTGCTGAGGCGACCTCTTGGATATTATGCCCATCCAGGTTTCTCTATCGGGTAAGTTAATGATCTAGAACAAGCATGCAGGAAAGAAGTACAGACCTTTCCATACTGCACTAGTGTACTTGGCCAGGTTATTAACTCACTAGATAGTAAAGCAAGCCCCAGAACATGTAGCACTAAAACAAGACCATAGCATTGGCTCCCATAATACTGTTCTTACATGTACTTTTATTTTTTTTTTTTTTACCTCTGATTTTTCAGTTCTCTGAGGAGGAGTAGCGAGTATATTATCTTGCTCCTCCTCTCCCTCTTCCTGCAGTTAGGCTTTTGGGCCTTGCTGTTATGAGGGTTACATTCTTCCAGAATCACGAGTGATTATTGCATCATGAGGGTCAGTTCCAGTATCACAAGAGGTGTTTTGTTTCACAAAACGATAAACAATGAAGACAGAACCATTAAAATGAACCCAAAAAGACAAGGCAGAGATGGAAAGATGCAATGCGTGCACATTTTTGGCATAAATATTGACCTTTGTAACTGCTGAGCGTGCAGGTTTATGTATTTATGGTGCCAATCATATCTTGGAGGAACTAAAGCTAGCATCCAGGAATATCAATTTTGGATTGGTAATTCAGGATTTGGGCCACAGAATGCAGATTCTGACTTCTGAGCTACATACCTGTTCCAGAGCAATGGCTCAAAGTAATCCAGTGAGCCAACATATTGGCTTCCATGTATCCTTTTGGAACAGTTCACTTCACCTAATTAAGAGTACAGATGTATATCTGGGGAAGGAGAAACGGACGCCGCTTTGCACTTAGGTCTTCAATAACTAATGTTTTTTTGGAGTTCCGCTTTGAAAGAGGAGCAAAACATACCTCCGCTCCAGGGAGGTGATGTCTATAGGCTCCCTCACTATCATGTCACTTCTGCAAGCATTTTTTATTTTTTTGGCAAGTAATTTCTGCTTTGTTGTAATTAGCACATATTTTGTGTTGAAGCAAAATTGTAACCAAAATTACATTATATCTGGTAATTTTTGTTTATTTTGTTGCAGAGCAAGAAGATACCATCTTGAAATGAGTTTTCTGTTTTTGCAATCAGAGAATGTCTTCTGGGATTCTTCAATGTATAGCTATTCTGACCATCTTCTAAATCATTTAATAATGTTTTTGTGGACTGGTTTGTACATTTGAAATATATGTACGTTAACAGTATATTTAAAACAAAACAATAAAAGCTGAAACTTTTCATGATCGTTTTTGAGTATTTGAAGACTTGTTTTTGTAATTGTTCTACAGACCTAAAAATGTATGGCTAAACAATGGTTGTGAAAATAGGTTTCAAAAAATGTATCGAATACCCTTATTGGCTATGAAAAATCAAACCTGTTTTTGTGCTTGAACATACGGTGCAAGGTACTGGCACCTCGCAGCATGGCCTGTTTGTAAGGATGAAGACATTCCAAGTGCTATTGTGGCAGTTTTTGAAGGGGGAGATGTGACTTGAGTAAGAGCAAAGCTGTCCCCAGCCCTGTTACCCCCTTCATCCTGCTTCTGACTTGTCCTACTTCCTCTTGTTTCTGACCTTGGCGGATATATGCTTAGTGACTGTGCTTGAATACCTGGGTAACCCCCAGTGAGTGTCAGGGCCATCAATGGCACTGGCAAGTGCCAAATAATGCTTAAAATATATCCGTTTATTTAACAGAATAATAAAGCTATAAAGGAAGCAGTTGTTGTTACAGCATGATATTGAGTTATTTACCAATGTACAGTATACTACCCTTTATTTTTCCACTAAAGAGATTCTCTATTCTGAGGAGAGAGAAAAATACTTCCAGAATATGGTGATAAATAGGAGGGTAGTAGTTTCTATGCCAAAACAAGTCTGCTTCTAAAAATCTGGAAGTGTGTGTGTTATATATATTTACCCCCCCCCCCCCCCTGTGGAAGACTGCAGGGGGTTAGAAGCAGGCTCAATGCCTGCAACTTATGTTAGAAAGGGTAGTTGGGAAAAGAGCATAGCTTACTGTGAGCTGTACAAGCTGCTGCACTGTATTATAGCATACACAATGGCCAGACTGTTCTGGCACAGTAAGTAATCATTTCAACCACTCTGACCCAGACTAGATTTTTAAGTCACTAGAAACATTGAATTCTGGATTAAGCACTGGTCCCTACTGATTATGCTGACTGCTGTCTCGCAGCCTGTTCTTAATTTTGGTCACAGTTTATGCAAAGATCAATAACCGTATTATTATAGTCAAACAGGTGCCAAAACATACAGGCCAAAATACTACTGTATATGCAGCCTGACTGTATTATAATAAATATGGCAAATTCATCTAGTTTTTAACATACTGGAAAATGAAACAGCCCAAGTGTGTGTGTGTGTGTGTGTGTGTGTGTGTGTGTGTGTGTGTCAGGAGGAAGGGAGCTCCTATGTACAGGTGGTGAAGGTGTAATTCTCACAAGGAAAAAATCTGCCCTAACTGTCCTATGTAAATTAAATGTATAAGTAATGTACACCTGAGAAACTGTTTAAGATTGTGATGAGTTCTACAATCGGTCAGTTGGGGAGTTTCTTTGAGTCATGTGCACCTATTGCAACCGTATGAAACGGAAATTCTCATTCAAAAGTTTTTATTTTATGTTAAAATAAATTACATGTACAGAATATAAGACAAATTATGTGATACCAGAAATAAAAAGTAGACATATTGAAGTACGGATGATACAAAGCAACACAGAGTTTTAAACATTTTAATCCCAAGAAAATATAAATATGTCTAAAAGAAAATATATGATTTTAAAGTTTTGACTATAACTTCTAAAGTATGTTTATAGTAAGTATTATATAGTAAGGGAAGAGCATAAAAGGTATATAGGAGGGGAAGGGGAGGGAATAATTCTCTGGAGAAGGTTTTATATATCAGCTAATGTTGTAATTCTATAAAAAAATCTTAATCACCATAACAATAAAACTCGGTTGTCAATATTATCTGAAGTATAATATTTAATCCAGGGTTTCCATATATCATCAAACTTTGTCATCTGGTTTTTATCTATAGCGTCCATTTTAGCATGGATGAAAGATTGATTCATTCTAAGTTTGGTTTCTGCAATATTCACCACATCTGTTTTCCACGCATTGGCTATAGTCTGCTTTGCGGCTATCAGGAGTATGAAACGGAAATTCAGGGAGTGCGTGAATGAGTTCAACGTTGGGAGGCACATAGAAGTCTAAGGTGCAGTTGCTTGCCTGGTTGGCGAAAACTGTGTATTCTGTCGCTTTATGTGAAATGAGAGAGGGTTATTTGGGGTATTATGTTTGAGAGCTTAAAAAGTAAAGCTGGCCATACATGGATCGAAATTCAACTGGCTCAGCAGAGACTGACTGAATTTTGATCCCTGTATGGGAAATTTAGTTGTACAACCACCCTGTTGAGTTTTCCCAGCTATAGCTGGCAGTGCTGATAAGTGTATTCTGACGGTGGAGGAGGATTCCCCTATCCCCATTGAGTGTGGATGTAAGAATCAAGATAGATATACAGTTGTGCTCATAAGTTTACACACCCTGGCAGAATTTATGATTTCTTGGCCATATTTCAATAAATAACACAAAGTTTTCTTTCACACTCAGTATTTTGGCTAAAGCCATTTATTATCGATCAACTGTGTTTACTCTTAATGAAAACAAACTACCTAAATGACTCTGATCAAAAGTTTACATGCCCCAATACTGTGTATTGCCCCCTTTTAGCATCAATGACAGCTTGAAGTATTTTGTGATATTTGTGAATGAGGCGCTCTATTTACTCAGATGGTAAAGCTGCCCAGTTCCTGTAAATTCTTGGTCTGTTTTGCACAAACTGCACGTTTGAGATCTCCCCAGAGTGGCTTAATGATATGGAGGTCAGGAGACTGAGATGGTCACTTCAGAACTTTTATTCTACTTTTATTCTGCTGTAACCAATGACAGGTCGATTTGGCCTTGTGTTTTGGATCATTGTCATGTTGGAATGTCCAAGTACGTCCCATGCGCAGCTTCCTGGCTGATGAATGCAAATGTTTCTCCAGTATTTTTTTATAACAAACTGCATTCATTTTGCCATCAATTGTGACCAAATTTCCTGTACCTTTTCGTAGCTCACACATCCCCAAAAAAATCTGTGATTTACCTCCATGTTTCACAGTAGGAATGGTGTACCTTTTCATCATAAGCCTTGTTGACTCAAATTGAGCATTTGTTGCCAAAAAGCACAATTTTAGTCTCCTCACTCCAAATGACTGTTCCAGAAGGTTTGAGGCTTGTCTTTGTGCAGTTTGGTGTATTGTAAGCAAGATTCTTTGTGGCATTTGCATAGTAATGACTTTCTTCTGGCGACTCGACCATGCAGCCCATCTTTCTTAAAATGCCTTCTTATTGTGCATCTTGAAACAGCCACACCATGTTTTCAGAGAGTCCCGTATTTCATCTGAAGTTATTTGTGGGTTTTTCTTTGCATCCCGAACATCTTTCCTGGCAGTTGTGTCTGAAATGTTAGTTGGTCTACCTGACAGTGGTTTGGTTTCAATAGAACCCCTCCTTTTCCACTTCTTGATTAGAGTTTGAACACTGCTGATTGGCATTATCAATTAATTTGATATCTTTTTATATCCCTTTCCTGTTTTATACAGTTCAACTTCCCTTTCCCGCAGATCCTTTGACATTTCTTTTGCTTTCCGCATAACTAGGAATCCAGAAACAGAGCAGCACTGGATGGAATATGCAAGGGTCTGTCAGGAGTCCAGAAACTCTGACCTTTTATACACACATTATTTAAAAGCAAACATCACCGGTAAGGATGGTTACCTTTAATAGCCATTTAAACCCTTTTGTGTCAACTTGTGTGCATGTTTGCAGGCCTAAATCACCAGTGTATGTAAACTTTTGATCAGGGTCATTTGGGTAGTTTTTCATTGTGATTTAAAAAGTAAACATAATTGTTTGGCTGAAGCCATTTATTATCAAACCCTAACGGTAAGGGAAAAAAAGTTTTTGTGTTGCACATATTCTCTGAAAAATGGCCAAGAAATCATAAATTCTGCCAGGGTATGTAAACTTATGAGGACAACTGTATGTGTGTGTGTGTGTATAATCTCACAAATGTGAGTACACCCCTCACATATTTGTAAATATTTTATTAAATCTTTTCATGTGACAACACTGAAGAAATTACACTTTTCTACAATTTAAATTAGTGAGTTTACAGCTTGTATAACAGTGTAAATTTGCTGTCCACTCAAAATAAATCAACACACAGCCATTGTCTGAAATGCTGGCAACAAAAGTGAGTATACCCCTAAGTGAAAATGTCCAAATTGGGTATAACTAGCCATTTTTCCTCCCGGTGTCATGTTACTCGTTAGTGTTACAAGTGCGTTAAATTTTGGTGTTTATTGCTCTCACTCTCTTACTGGTCCCTGGAAGTTCAACATGGCACCTCATGGCAAAGAACTGAGGATCATCATACATCACAGGACACAGAGCCATAGTACTTACTGTGGGTTTAATAGGCCACCTTCAGGTGCTGGACACTGGCACGCCCTAAATATAAAAGTGCCTTCCCTATATAACCCCTCCCACTGGTAGGAGTGCTTCAGTTTTTACCGCCAGTGTCTAAGGTGTTGGTCACGAGTGAAGATGTGCTATCTTGAGCTCCACTGGAGCAATCCTTGCTGGGGCTAGCCATTCTGACTGGATCCATTCAAAGTCTTGGGCGAATTGAATGGTACCCAGGCCTCGTATTCGAAGAAACAAGATTTTGCCTGTGAATGCTTCTCTTTTAGAGAGCTGGCCCCTGGGATCCAGTACTTTTTGGTAGTGAGGCCATAAAGTTTTTACTGGCAGGGTGCTGTTGCAGGCCCAGGATAGTGGGGTTTCCTCCAGGATCCCGTGCTCCTGAAGCTTTATCGGAATCCACTGTGAAGGGTGAAGATTGGGTTTGTTGGTTTACCACAGAAAACCCTGCGGCTGGAAAGGTAAGTGGGGTTTTCAAATTTTCAAAATTTTCATATGAATGTCTCCTTTAAAATTGTAAATGTTGTCATGCCTATGTAGTCACCACTGGGGGCTGTATTGAGCACTTGCGTGACTCATGTTTCTCAGAGTCACGATGTGATCCAGGAAGTTCTTCCTCCTCCGAATGGCAGCGAGCCCTCCAGTAAGCCTGGGGGGGTCCTCTCCCCAGCTCCCCCTCGCCATGCCTGCCTCTGCCTGGGATCCTCCCTAGGGTAAGCAGCGTGGCAAAAGAGCATCTTTAAAAAAGCGGGGGGGTCGGGCTTAGCGATGCGTTGGCATCCAGCGCGGGAAGGGAGGCGTTTAAAAAGGCACCATTGTGTCTGTCCGTGCTGCTGGAGGGGCACGGGAGCAGAAGTGGTTTTTAAATGGTTTGGTGACACAGGCATTACCTTTGACACATTTACACCATCAGGCTGAGCATTGATAGCAACAATTAAGCTTGACTATTGTTCATGCAGTTGATGCACTCCTTGTAGATTCTCTGCTTTGTGCATCGGGCTATGAGCGAAAGGGGAGTAAAAAAAAAAACCTTGAAAGGGGGCTCTAGTAAGACTACTACAGTCACATGGCAGCCTAGAAACCTCTCAAAAAAGATGTCATCCCCTGAGAATGATATGGCTGATCAGAGTGAGCCATCAGGAGGGGCATGTGTTACAGCTGCTCTTGACACTGCAGCCCCTATGTATATTACCCAGGAGGTTTTTTTCTTTAACCATTTCAAGCTTGGAGCAAAAAATGTATGCTTTATTTGCATTCCAGACTGAGGCTAAGCGTAGCAGGTCCCCCTCCATTACTCAGGACCCTCATTCTGAGGAGCAAGAGATGATGATTTGCCTTCTAAGGGCCAGGAAGAGGCTAACATCTCTGCCTCTAAGGAACCTGTAACAGAAATATCAGGTCTGCAGGAAAGATTGTTGGTACAATCTCTCACTGGGTTGGTCTGCTCTACTCTTTCACTGCCAGCAGCGCAGTCAGTTGATGAACCCACATCTGGTTTGGGTTCACTAAAGCCTCCCCAATCTGTTCATTCTTTTCCTATCCATTCGTGGCTAAGGAAGCTTATGTATTCTGAATGGGAGCATCCAGATAAACTAACAATTTTTCCCTCCAAAAAAGTTTTATATGCTTTATCCTATAGAGGAAGACTTTTAGAAAAAAAAAAAAATATGGCGAATTCCAGCAATTGACGCTATATATCCTCTGTTAATAAAAAACGGACTTGTCCAGTTGACAATGCTCAGATGTTAAAGGAGCCAACCAATAAGTTGGAATTCCTTTTTAAGAACTATCGTTCAGTCGTTCAACCTGTGCTGGCAGCGATCGCAATATCTCAGTCCTTAATGGACCAGTTTACAGATGTACTCAAAGTTATTCCCGATCAGCAGGCCCAGGATTTGGCCGGTATATCAGAAGCATTGTGTTTCACAGTAGACTCTATGAGAGATTCTATGTGTATAGAATCCTATGGTTGAAAAATTGGTCAGCCGAAGAGCCATGCAAAAAGCTCTTGGCCAGTTTCACTTTTCATGGCGAACGATTGTTCCGAGATGATCTGGATAAGTATATCCAAAGAATTTCTAATGGAAAAAGTTCAATTTTACTGGTTAGGAAAAATGTTAAACACACTTCTTCAGTGCCAGGGGCACCTGCCTCCAGGCAATCTCGACGGTCTTCATTGACCAGATTCTGGAGGTAAACTTCTCGGTCAGTCCCAGGTCAAAAGAGGACCTGGGGAAGGAAGCCCACAAAACAAGATACTAAAGCCTCTTTATGAAGGGACGCCCCTGCTTGCTCGGGTGGGGGGAAGGCTTTTGCAGTTTTCAAGAGTCTGGTAGGAACATTGTCAAGACAGATGTGGCTTCCTCAATTTCTCTAGGTTACAAACTAGAGTTCTGAGAGTTCCTGTATCCTTGTTTTCTCAGATCAAACGTTCCCAAAGATCCAATGAAAAAGACGTCTCTCTCTCTCTCGCTCTGGATTATCTCTTATCTCAAGGGGTGATACTGGAGGTTCCTTTGGAAGAGCGAGGTTTGGGTTTTTATTCAAACCTGTTCATAGTTCCAAAACCAAACGGGGATGTTAGACCCATTTTAGATCTCAAACATCAGAAATTTCTACGCTTCAAGGTAGAAAATTGTCACTTTCAGTTTGTAGCTCTACCTTTCAGACTGGCTACTACACCTTGAGTGTTTACAAAGATCCTGGCTCCTCTTTTAGCCAGGTTAAGGGCCAAAGGTATAACAATACTAGTCTACTTAGACAATCTCCTCTTGATAGATCAATCAGTAGCCTACTTAAACCAAACTTTGGTCACCACAGTCCGCTTCCTGGAAGAACTAGGTTGGATTCTCAACCTAGAAAAATCCTTAAAACCATCAAGGAGATTGCAGACTTGGGGCTGATCATAGATACAGCTCAAAAGAGGGTGTTTCTGCCCCAGGAAAGTCCTGGAAGAAGCATCTGTCAAGGGGAAATGGACCTTGCCCATCAATATTCTAGAGATTCAGGCAGTACGCCTGACCCTAGAGGCCTGGCCGCCCAGACTACGGAATTATCCTGTCGGGATTCAATCCGTTAATGCCACAGCAGTGGCCTACATTAATCCCCAAGGGTACACAAGAAGTCGTGTGGCCCAAAGAGAGGTGAATCGTATTCTTTCTTGGGCAGAAAGCAACATTACTTTCCTATCAGCAATTTTCATTCCAGGAATAGAAAATTGGCCGGCGGACTACTTGAGCCAACAATTGTTCCCGAGAGAATGGTCCCTTCATCCCGACATCTTTCTGTCAATATGTCAAAAATGGGGAGTAGGTGATTCTTGTGGCCCAGGAAATCTTGGTTTGCCGAGATTATAAAAATGGTCCAAGGATCCCCTATCGCTGTGGCCAGACCTTCTCTCGCAAGGTACGGTATTCCATCCTACCTTACAAATGCTAAATGTAATGGTTTGGCTATTGAGACCCACATTCTAAAGGATCATAGACTCAACTTCAGTAGTTTCTACTATGGTTAATGCTAGGAAGCCGGCCTCCAGAATCATATATTATGGAGTCTGGAAGGCATATGTCTCCTGGTGTGAATCCAGGGGTTGGCACGCCAGAAAATATGTCATAGGTAGGATCCTTGAATTCTTACAAATGCGATTAGAGATGAAGCTGGCCTTGAGTACTATCAAAGTCCAGGTGTCGGCCTTATCAGTGTTTTTTGAACGACGCTTCACGTTCTCTGGTTCGTAACTTTATTCAGGGGGTTACACGGATTAATTCCCCAGTTAGATCCCCCTTGAACCCTTAGGACTTAAATCTAGTCCTATCAGCTTTACAAATGCAGCCTTTTGAGCCTATTCAGGATATTCCCTTGGCCCTTTTGACAAGGAAAATAGTTTTCTTGGTTGCTATATCTTCTGCTAGAAGAGTATCAGAGTTGGCTGCTCTTTTTTGTAAAGAGACATATTTGGTTCTGCATAAGAATAAGGTTGTATTAAGATCTCATTCTAAATTCCTACCGAAAGTAGTATCAGGTTTTCATTTAAACCGAGATATTGTTCTGCCTTCTTTTTTCAAGAGCCTCGTTTTGTGAAGGAAAAATCACTACATTCTCTTGATATGGTGAGAGCGGTCAAAGTGTATTTGAAAGTGACCACTCAGATTAGTAAAACAGATGTTTTTTTTTGTGTTGCCAGACGGTCCTAAAAGAGAACAGGCAGTGTCGAAATCTACTATTTCTAAATGGATTCGTCAAGTGATTATTCAAGCTTATGGTTTAAAGAGGAAAATTCCTCCTTTTCATATTAAAGTGCACTCCACCAGGGCTGTTGGTGCTTCTTGGGCAGTGCATCACCAAGCCTCTTTGGCTCAGATCTGCAAGGCCGCAACTTGGTCTTCAGTCCACATATTTACCAAATTCTATCAAGTAGATGTGAGAGGTCATGAGGATATAGCCTTTGGGCGGAGTGTACTGTAGGCTGCAGTATGAGTTCTCTGGTCTCTTGGTGCCCTACTTTTGTTGTGTCTCCCTCCCTTCAGTTGGCATTGCTATGGGACATCCCACATTGTACTATGGCTCTGTGTCCCATGATGTACGATAAGAAAATAGGATTTTTAAAACAGCTTACCTGTAAAATCCTTTTCTTTTGAGGTGCATCACGGGACACAGAAGTCCCTCTCTTCTTTGGTATACACGTGTATTGCTTTGCTACAAAACTTAGGTACTCCCACCAGTGAGAGGGGTTATATAGGGAGGGCAATTTTTAATTTAGGGCATGCCAGTGTCCAGCACCTGAAGGTTGCCTATTAAACCCACATACTATGGCTCTGTGTCCCGTGATGTACCTCAAAGAAAAGGATTTTACAGGTAAGCATTTTTAAAAATCCTATTGTTGCTCTACATAAAGATGACCTAGGCTATAAGAAGATTTCCATGACCCTGAAACTGAGCTGTGCACCATGGTGGCCAAGACCATACAGTGGTTTAACAGGACAGGTTCCGCTCCGAATAGGCCTTGCCACGGTTGACCAAAGAAGTTGAGTACACATGCTCAGCGTCATATCCAGAGGTTGCCTTTGGGAAATAGATGTATGAGTGCTGCCAGCATTGCTGCATAGGTTTAAGGGGTGAGGGGGATCAGCCTGTCGGTGCTCAGACCATATTCAGCACACTGCATCAAATTGGACTGCGTGGCTATCATCCCAGAAGGAGCCTCTTCCTTCTGAAAATCTTCTCAGTGTGAAAGGGGTCTTAAACCTCATACAAACGATCGGACTTTGTACAAACTTTCCCGTCGATTTTTGTACAAAGGGTGTCGGCCGAGAACTTCTATTGCATACACACGGCAGGACTTTTTCAGCCAACTTTCACCAAATCACGTAGTTTTTCTGCTCTTTACCGCCACCTTTGGTCAACTTCTGTATTGTCTGATCTTTTGCATTGGTTCTGAGCATGCGTGTTTGTACTTTGTACAAAAGTCCTATGGTTTTCTGTACACACGATCAGACTTTGCTCCATCAAACTTTTGTTGCCAGAAAGTGTCCGTTCGCACAGCCAACAAAAGTCAGATGAAAACCGAAAAAGTTTGTCCGATGGAGCGTACGCACGGTCGGATGTTGCTCTAAAACAGCTAATTTGCATGTTTGTTGCCAAAAAGTCAGATCCTGTGTACGGACCTTTAGAGTGACAAGTTAGCGAGGACCTTACACCTATGAACTGTGTGATCAATGCATATGGGATGGTAGTCATCTTGTGCCTGTTAGGCAGGAGCGTGCAGCAGTTTCATCCGACGAGGAACTATGGGGGGGGGAATATGTGGCATTCATATCACTGGTCTGTAGACATCCCAATTTACATTTATTACATGAACTGTATGTATACATACTTTCTATACTCCTTACAAGTTAGTTCCAGCTCCTGTTCATGTTATGATAGAAGGTTGTACCTGTTTTATGGATGCCTAAACTTGTTAATAAAACACTAACAACTCTGCCTCCCAGACGCCAGGACACAACATGGCCAGAGAATAAAACTAAATACTAATAAACTATCAGTGATGGATTAATAAAAGGAGGTGATTTGAGTTTGTAAATCTTAGAAATTATTAATTTGTAAAGTAGAGATGTCACCCAGCTTATAAACAGACACAGTGTGTGAGCAACACAGGTAAAGTATTGCTGTGAGCACACCTGTATTGCCCAGTATGTATTGATTTGTCCTTCTTGACATGAAACCAGTGGAGCTTGGGGCATGGTGTCATGTACTGAATAAAAGTTTATATCTACTTTGTACTAGGGTTGCACCGATATCGGTATCGATGCCAATGCTAAGCATTTGCATGAGTATTGGTACTCGTGCAAATGCTCCGATACCTTCTTGCTTTGTTGTTTCAGCTGTCAGTGGAATTTCCCCACTAGCAGCTGAAATGTAATGAAAAGAGTGCTGGCAATTATTGGTTGTTAAGGAGCGGGGCAGACGCATCCATAGCAACCATTGACATTTAATCTGTCCAAGTGTTTGTGAAAGAGCCAGGGTTTGCAGCAGCAATGTCCTCCAACCCCAGGATTCAACCGGCAGGAACTGAATAAGACCCTGTGGGAGGTGCCTGAGAGATACAAGAACCTGAGTCCCAGGGGTTACAGTTCAGTGTGTATAAAGTATATCAGGGTGGTGCACAGCCCTGCTGCAGAATGAGCTGACTGCATGTGTGGGTTGGGTGCCCGGCTGTGGGGGGTCATTGCTCTCTGTGCAAGTCCTTACACAACTGCCTTTAGCCAACGTGCCCTGAGCCAGCACTTTATTACCGAGGATTAGGACAGGACCGTGCACTCTTACCTGTCTGCCCTGTACTTCCTTCACTGCCTGTCATTGCAGCTGTGTGAGTCCTGCAGGCTCTGCACACACAAACTTTCCCATAGACAAGTGCGGGGTTGGGTACACAGGGACAAGAGGCATTGAAAAATCACAGGTTGTGCAATCACAGTACACTTCCTATAGGGGCTTTCTGGAGCAGCAGATCAGATCTGATGCCAACCTTTGATTGTTCCTGACAGATTGGCGCTGTCACCTGCAGACATTCACTGAAGGCTTTCCTTTCACTTTGGTCTATGCAGTGCCCTGCAGAAGTCAGTACACACCCATGGCTAGTTCTTTTTTTTTTGGCACAAATAGAGCTTTCTTTTGGTTGTATTAGATCACCACTGTTTTTTAAATTTTGTATTATATAAATGAAAAAATATATATATATTTTTTACTCTGCTATAAAACCATCCAATATAAAGAAGAAGAAAAAAAATTCTTCATAAATTTAACTAGATGCTGACCGCCGGCCATCAAATGACGGCCAGGTGGCGCACCTATTGTGGCGGGAGGGCGTCATATGATGTCCTCCCGTTTAAACAGGGAATGCGCGCGATCGTGCAAGCGCATCCCTGTTCCTTCGGTGACGGTGTGTCACGGAGACACCGCTCGCCACCGAGGGGGATGAACGGCCATTGGGCATGGCTGTTTACCACGTGATCGGCCATGATGAAGTCACGGCCGATCACAGATGGTTCCACCCCCACTGTGCATGGCGCATGCACGTCGGTGGCGGCCTGTTCCTGGGAACACTGCTCGTCACCGACGCTGGTAAACAGCCATTGGCTGGCTGTTTACCCACGTGATTGGCTGTGAAAGATCACTAAATGTACACAAACCGCGGTAACGAGATGTTACCGGGTTCTCCTCCTCACACACCGATTGTGTGTGAGGAGGAGATTGCGGTAACATCTCGTTACCGCCTACAGTGTACACCAACCACACTGATTGCCCCCCCCCCCAATAAAGAGCACCACCCATAATAGTACCTGTCACTCACAGTCCCCAAATACCTGTCACAGCCCATCAGAGTACCCGAGCACCTGTCACAGTCCATCCGAGTACCTGTCACAGCCCATCACAGTACCCAAATACCTATCACAGCCCAACAGAGTACCCGAGTACCTGTCACAGACCATCCGAGTACCTGTCACCAGGCCATCAGAGTACCGGAATACATGTCACAGCCCATCCAAGTACCCGAGTACCTGTCACAGTCCATATGAGTACCTATCACCGCCCTTCAGAGTACCCAAATACCAGTCACCAGGCCATCAGAGTACCCGTCACCAGGCCATCAGAGTACCCGAGTACCTGTCACCAGGCCATCAGAGTACCCGAGTACCTGTCACCAGCCCATCAGAGAACCTGTCTCCAGGCCATCAGAGTGCCCGAGTACCTGTCCCCAGGCCATTAGAGTACCCGAGTACCTGTCACCAGGCCATCAGAGTACTCAAGTACCTGTCACCAGGCCATCAGAGTACCCGAGTACCTATTTGCAGCCCATGCCTCATAGAATATAAGTTGGGGTGTTTGCTTTCCAAAATGGGGTCATTTTGTGGGTAATTGCACTGTCCTGGTGCTCCAGGACCTTCAAAAGTGTGATGAGTAGGAATGAAATGAGATGTGTCATTTAGGCTCCTTGAACGCCTGAACGTACTACTTCAATGTTCTGCCTCTGTATGTGGCCAGGCTGTGTAAAAGTCCTACACATGTGGTATCGCCATACTCGGGAGGAGTAGCAGAATGTGTTTTGGGGTATAATTTTTGCTATATACATGCTATGTGTTAGAAATATCTTATAAATTGACAACTTTGTGTAAAAAAAAATGCGTTTTAATTTTAAAACTTCTGGAAAAAAATGAACCGTTCAAAAGACTCATTATACCTCACAGATTATATGTTGGGGTGCTAGCTTTCCAAAATGGGGTCATTTTATAGGCAGTTCCATTGTCCTGGTACTCCAGGGCCTTCAAAATTGTAATAGGTGGCTGTGAAATGAGATGTGTAATTTTTGCTCATAGAACGTCTGAAAGTGCCACTTCAACGTTGGTGCTCTGTATGTGGCCATGCTGTGTAAAAGTCTCACACATGTGGTATCGCCATACTCGGGAAAAGTGACAGAATGTATTTTGGGGTGTAATTTGTTGTATGCATATGCTGTGTGTGAAAAATAACCTGATAATATGACAATTTTGTAAAAAAAATAAAAAATAAAAAAAAAAATCCTAATTTTGCAAAGAATTGTGGGAAAAAATAACAACTTAAAAAAACTCCCCATGCTACTTACTTAATACATTGGAATGTCTACTTTCTAAAAAGGGGTCATTTGGGGGGTATTTGTACTTTCCTGACTTGTTAGTGTCTCAAGAAATGAGATACACCTGATGTACTGAAGGCCTGATCAGATGTGATCAATTTTCAGCGATTGGCACCATAGTTTGTAGACTCTATAACTTTCACAAAGACCAAATAATATATACTAATGTGGGTTATTTTTACCAAAGATATGTAGCGGTATAAATTTTGGCCAAAATGTATGAAGAAAAATTACTAATTAGCAAAATTTGATGACAAAAACAAAGATGCATTTTTTTCACAAAATTTTAGTTTTTTTTATTCATAGCACAAAAAATAAAAAAAACCCACTAGTGATTAAATACCACTAAAAGAAAGCTCTATTTGTCTGGAAAAAAGGACGCAAGTTTCATATGGGTACAGTGTTGCATGACTGAGTAATTGTCATTCAAACTGTGAGAGTGATGAAAGTTAAAAATTGGTCTGGTCAGGAAGGGGTTGTAAGTGCACTGTATTGAGGTGGTTAAGGTCTAAAATGTATTCTGCTACATGTCTTTGGTGAAAACAAATCCAGTAAAAGTTATAGCATCTGAAAAATATTGTATATATACTGTCATTTTGTTTTTATACTAGTAATGGCGGTGATTAGTGATTTATAGTGGGACTGTGATAGTGAGGCGGAAAAATCTGACGCTAACTGACACTGGGTGGGAACTGATACTGACATCACCAGTGACACTAATACAGTGATCAGTGATAATACTATACTCTGTCACTGTATTAATAACACTGCCTGGGAAGAGGTTAACACCGCAGGATAATCAAGGGATTGAGGCCTGATTCAACCTATGCAGGTTGCAGATAGCAGGTGCATTTTGCGTTTTTCAATACACGTTTTTGATCCGTGAACGTGACCCATAGGAAACCATATTAAATGGACTGTAGTGTGTTTCTGCAAAACTGAAAACCCATTATAAAATGCGTAAATGTGAATCAGGCCTAATTGTGTGCCTTAAGTGTGTGTGCTGTTGTTTTTTTTTTTTTTTTTTTTTTGCATTCCTCATGATCAACTGTGGGTAAAGAATTGTATGACTTCCCCCCCCCCCCCCCCCCTTTTATTGGTTGAACTGAATGGACATTTACGTCTTTTTTACAACCAGACTAACTATGTAACAAGTGTAATTGGTGTATTATGTGTTGCTTTTACTAAAACATCTTTGTCCCTTTTCCCTGCAAAGAGACAGTTCCCTCTGTACAGAGCCCTGTGCTGATTATCAACACAGATCTCTTCGGTTTAATTGGACGCAGCCGATCAGCAGTTCCCAGCCATGAATCATTGGTGGGGACCTGCTGACAAAATCCCATTGTGTCTAATCACAGCAAAAGTCGGCAGGTGAGGGCTCATGGGTGTGCCCTGTACCCAGAAAAGGCATATAGGAGCCACCCATCTGCAGTACAATGCAGATGGGTGGTCCTGAAGAGGTTAAAGTGGAAGTTCAGTAAAACACTATTCTACTATAAATCTACCCTGTAAAAGGAAAAATGCCTATTCTGAAGTCACTCCAGTTCAGTGTAGAGGAGTGACAGCTGACAACGGATGTTGACTTCATCACCCAGGCTATGCAGTTATTGTCAGCGATCTCTTCTGTACACTGAAGTTGGCGCTGGAGAGATCATGTGACTAGACCGGAACAACTTCCGAATAGGTAAGTATAAGCATCTTTCCTTTTACATGGTGGATCAAATAGGCTTAGAATGGGTCTGGGAGTAGATTTAAAGAGTAACTCCGCTTTTTTCAGAAAAAAAAAACATTCCCCTCTGGGTGATGTACATGACAGGGATTTTAACAAAGTTTGTTGCAGATTCCTACCTTATGTTATTCTGAAGAAATAGCTGTTTGTGTCCATGTGCAAAGTGAATATGTGTGGGAGTGATTTTATAATTATGAATCTGCTGCTTCACCTGCAAGGCTCTAATGGGTTCACATGTATGTGATGCCACACATTGCATGTGATTGGCACTGCATTGCTGTGCACATCACATGCGATGTCTGTGCGATGCAAATGCAGCCATACAGTTTGCATGATTGAAAAAGGATTGCATTCACATCAAAATGGTGCAGAACCCTTTTTTTTTTTTGTCGGCACCTGAATCAGATCGCATGTTGGTTCAGACCCATGCGATCTGATTCCATCTGATTTCACAGTTCACACTGCGTTCTGCGAACCGATTTGGAGGTGTCATTAACATTATATTGACACCCGGAGAGGTTTGCAGAGAGCAATGTGAACTGCTTGCAAGTCAGGTGCAATGCGAGAACTCGCACAAGAATCGCAATGGTTCCCACATCGCACCAGTGTGAACTGAGCCTAAAGCCTCATACACACAATCGGACTTTGTACCAACTTTCCCGTGGACTTTTGTACAAAGGCGTTGGCTGTAAGTTTGTATTGCATACACACGATCAGACTTTTTAGGCAACAAACATGAACGTAGTGACGTTACTCCAGCGCCACCTTTGGTCAACTTCTATATTGTTGTCTGATCTTTTGCATTGGTTCTGAGCATGCGTGTTTGTACTTTGTACAAAAATCCGATGGTTTTCTGTACACACGATCAGACTTTGCTCCATCGGACTTATGTTGTCAAAAATGTTGTCTGTTCGTACAGCCAACAAAAGTCTTATGAAAACCAAAAAAGTTTGTCCGATGGAGCGTACACACGGTCGGATGTTGCCTTAAAACAGTTAATTTGCATGTTTGTTGTCAAAAAGTCCGATTGTGTGTACGGGCCTTTAGATGTGATTCTCCTTTGGGAGTATCTCACCAAAAATGACATTTTTGTTGCAGGGGACGCCAAAAATCGAATTTGTTATGTAGACTTCTGGGAAAAGTGAGCCAATCACACAAGCAGGGATATGACTTCTTCAGGGGGAAATTCTGTACACGCCATCTGTGTACAGAACGCCTCCAGGCTGCCATATTGCATTTTAAACAAAACTGAAAGGGAAAGGTCCATTTTAATAACAATATGACTTGAGAGTCACAATTGTATAGGCTATATTATTATTATTTTTTTAGTTGCTATTTTTTGTTGTTGTTGTTGCTATTACCCCCCCCCCCCCCCACGAAAGTGGAGTTACCCTTTAAGCTTAGTTAGGTTTTGACTTCCACTTTAACTACAAGATGCTTTGTATGATGAATATTTAACAAATTGTATTTAGCATTATTATTTTTTACTTACGTGACAATGTTACAGGAGAAGCAATGATGAGCACAGGGTGATTACAGGTCTAGGTTTACATAAGCATTAAAGAAAATGAAAGAGAGGAACAAAAAATAAACGAATACATATGCTGCCTAGTATTTTAGGCATTGCAGCCAGCTATTTCATTTTCTTCTATTCTTCCTTCCCACTTCTAACGTCAGCATGTGTGGTGTTATCATGCATGGTATGACAGCGATCTCCCAATATGTATGTACTGCTGAGAAGAGGCGGGCTGTGATCTCACGCTTTGCTTTTACCAGCCAGTACTGACAATATTTAAAGAAATCTTCCTGCCAACAACATTGTAAGCCAGATAGATTCTGTCACTCTGCATTGCAGGCACTTTTAACCACTTCATATCTTGTAGTTTTATGCTTGGCTGTGCTTATTTTCTTTCCTTTTCAGAGATGCATGGGTTTCAGGCTAAATTCATTGATTTTATGCTTTTGTAATTTATTCTAAAAGGTGAATTTTTGCATAGACAGCACTTTCATTTGTTATCAAGTTTCATTAATTACAGTTTTGTTTTTAGGTGCTAATTGGAAATAAAAGCAAGCAAAAATGCAAAAAAAAATGTAATGCCGTTTTAGGGCTTGCTTCAAAATGTGGCTTTTGGACAGCTCCCTGAATGCCGGTCAAAGCTCTGTCACTAAATAAAATGGTTGGTCTACAGTCCTGTTTACACCTTGCTTTTGCTTGGTGCTTCGATGAGGCTTTGGTGGACAGAGGCGTAACTAGAACCTTCAGGGCCCCGGTGCAAGAAATCATGGATGGCCCCTCTGACCTCCAGCCAGGGTCCTTTCCACTGATCCCGGGGGCAGCAAGACCTGGATAGGAGGGGGAACAAATCCCCTCCATTTTTCCACCTGCAGCCACTGAATGCCCATCAGAGGGAGAGAAGGAGAAGCAGACTTTTAGTGGCTGCAGGAGAAAAATGAAGGGGATTTGTTCCTCTAAATGCCCCCCTGTTCAGGGGCAACATGTGTGCTATTGCAATTGTGCCCCTGGGATGAGTGGCAGCGGTGGGGGATGGGATCAGTGGCAGCAGTGGTGGTCGGGGAGGAATAGGATCAGTGGCATTGGTGGTGGTGGTGTAGGATGGTATGAGTGGCAGCAATGAGGAAATGATTGGATCAGTGGCAGTGGTGGTGGGGTGGGATCAGTGGCAGCAGTGGTGGTTGGGTGGGGATGGGATCAGTGGCAGCGGTGGTGGTGGGGGGGTGGGATGATTGCCAGCTGTGAGGGGGGGATTGGATCAGTGGCAAGGGTTGTGGTTGGGGGAAGGGATCAGTGGTAGGGGGGATTGAATGGGATGAGTGGCAGAGGTGGTAGGGGGAATGAGATTAGTGGCAAGGGTGATGGTTGGAGGGGGATGGGATAAGTGGCAGCAGTGGGGGGCATTGGATGAAATGAGTGGCAGCAGTGGTTGGAGGATGGGATTCATGGCGAGGCTGGTAGTTGGGGGGTGGGATGGGATGAGTGGTGGGGAGGGCAGTGGCAGCAGTGGTATGGGGGTTTCAGTGGTGGTGGTGTGGGGGTATCAGTGGCAGTGTTGTGGGGGGTATCAGTGGCAGTAGCGGTGGTGGTGGTGGTGAGGAGGGTATCAGTGGCAGTAGTGGTGATGTGCGGGGGTGTGGGGGAGTATCAGTGGCAGTAGTGGTGGTGTGGGGGAGTATCAGTGGCAGTAGTGGTGGTGTGGGGGAGTATCAGTGGCAGTAGTGGTGGTGTGGGGGGTATCAGTGGCAGTAGTGGTGGTGTGGGGGGTATCAGTAGCAATAGTGGTGGTGTGGGGGAGTATCAGTGGCAGTGGCGGTGGTGTGGGGAGTATCAGTGGCAGTGGTGGTGGTGAGGGGGGTATCAGTGGCAGTGTGGGGGTATCAGTGGTATCAGTGGCAGTAGTGGTGGTGTGGGGGTATCAGTGGCAGTAGGGGGGGGGTGGTGGTGTGAGGTGTATCAGTGGCAGTAGTGGTGGTGTGGGGGGTATCAGTGGCAGTAGTGGTGGTGAGGGGTATATCAGTGGCAGTAGTGGTGGTGGTGTGGGGGGTATCAGTGGCAGTAGTGGTGGTGGTGTAGGGGGTATCAGTGGCAGTAGCGGTGGTGGTGATGAGGGGGTAACAGTGGCAGTAGTGGTGATATGCGGGGGTATCAGTGGCAGTAGTGGTGGTGTGGGGGGGTATCAGTGGCAGTAGTGGTGGTGAGGGGGTTATCAGTGGCAGTAGTGGTGGTGTGGGGGGTATCAGTGGCAGTAGTGGTGGTGTGGGGGGTATCAGTGGCAGTAGTGGTGGTGTGGAAGAGTATCAGTAGCAATAGTGGTGGTGTGGAGGAGTATCAGTAGAAATAGTGGTGGTGTGGAGGAGTATCAGTGGCAGTGGTGTGGGGAGTATCAGTGGCAGTGGTGGTGAGGGGGTATCAGTGGCAGTGTGGGGGTGTCAGTGGCAGTAGTGGTGGTTTAGGGGGTATCAGTGGCAGTAGTGGTGGTGTGGGGGGTATTAGTGGCAGTATGGGGGTTGGTGGTGTGGGGTGTATCAGTGGCAGTAGTGGTGGTGTGGTGGGTATCAGTGGCAGTAGTGGTGGTGAGGGGTGTATCAGTGGCAGTAGTGGTGGTGGTGTGGGGGGTATCAGTGGTGGTAGTGGTGGTGTGGGGGGTATCAGTGGCAGTAGTGGTGGTGTGGGGGTATCAGTGCAGTGGTGGTGAGTGAGGGGGTATCAGTGGCAGTAGTGGTGGTGAGGGGGGTATCAGTGGCAGTAGTGGTGGTGGTGTGGGGGGTATCAGTGGCATTAGTGGTGGTGAGGGGGGTATCAGTGGCAGTAGTGGTGGTGGTGTGGGAGTATCAGTGGCAGTAGTGGTGGTGAGGGGGGTATCAGTGGCAGTAGTGGGGGTGGTGTGGGGGGTATCAGTGGCAGTAGTGGTGGTGGTGGTGTGCAGGGTATCAGTGGCAGTAGTGGTGGTGTGCGGGGTATCAGTGGCAGTAGTGGTGTGGGGGGTATCAGTGGCAGTAGTGGTGGTGGTGGTGAGTGAGGGGTGTATCAGTGGCAGTAGTGGTGGTGGTGAGTGAGGGGGGTATCAGTGACAGTAGTGGTGATGTGGGGGGTATCAGTGGCAGTAGTGGTGGTGTGGGGGGTATCGGTGGCAATAGTGGTGGTGGTGAGTGAGGGGGGTATTAGTGACAGTAGTGGTGGTGGTGAGTGAATGGTGTATCAGTGACAGTAGTGGTGGTGGCGAATGAGGGGGGTATCAGTGACAATAGTGGTGGTGTGGGGGGTATCAGTGGCAGTAGTGGTGATGGCGGTGTGGGGGGTATCAGTGGCAATAGTGAAGGTGGTGTGGGGGGTATCAGTGGCAGTAGTGATGGTGGTGGTGAGTGAGGGGGGTATCAGTGGCAGTAGGGGTGGTGGTGAGTGAGGGGGGTATTAGTGACGGTAGGTGGTGGTGGTGGTGAGTGAGGGGGGTATCAGTGACAGTAGTGGTGGTGGTGAGTGAGGGGGGTATCAGTGACAGTAGTGGTGGTGGTGAGTGAGGGGGGTATCAGTGACAGTAGTGGTGGTGGTGAGTGAGGGGGTGTATCAGTGGCAATAGTGGTGGTGGTGTGGGGGGTATTAGTGGCAGTAGTGGTGGTGGTGGTGAGTGAGGGGGGTATCAGTGACAGTAGTGGTGATGGCGGTGTGGGGGGTATCAGTGGAAATAGTGGTGTTGGTGTAGGGGGTATCAGTGGCAGTAGTGGTGGTGAGTGAGGGGGGTATCAGTGGCAGTAGTGGTGGTGGTGAGTGAGGGGGGTATCAGTGGCAGTAGTGGTGGTGGTGGTGAGTGAGGGGGGTATCAGTGACAGTAGTGGTGATGGTGGTGTGTGGGGGGTATCAGTGGCAATAGTGGTGGTGGTGTGGGGGGTATCAGTGGCAGTAGTGGTGGTGGTGGTGAGTGAGGGGGTATCAGTGGCAGTAGTGGTGGTGGTGGTAAATGAGGGGGGTATCAGTGGCAGTAGTAGTGGTGGTGGTGAGTGAGGGGGGTATCAGTGGCAGTGGTGGTGGTGAGTGAGGGGGGTATCAGTGGCAGTAGTGGTGGTGGTGGTTAGTGAGGGGGGTATCAGTGACAGTAGTGGTGATGGCGGTGTGGGGGGTATCAGTGGCAATAGTGGTGGTGGTGTGGGGGGTATCAGTGGCAGTAGTGGTGGTGGTGGTGGTGAGTGAGGGGTGTATCAGTGGCAGTAGTGGTGGTGAGTGAGGGGGGTATCAGTGGCAGTGGTCGTGGTGAGTGAGGGGGGTATCAGTGGCAGTAGTGGTGGTGGTGGTGAGTGAGGGGGGTATCAGTGACAGTAGTGGTGATGGCGGTGTGGGGGGTATCAGTGGCAATAGTGGTGGTGGTGTGGGGGGTATCAGTGGCAGTAGTGGTGGTGGTGAGTGAGGGGGGTATCAGTGACAGTAGTGGTGATGGCGGTGTGGGGGGTATCAGTGGCGATAGTGCTGGTGGTGTGGGGGGTATCAGTGGCAGTAGTGGTGGTGGTGGTGTGGGGGGTATAAGTGCAGTGGTGGTGGTGTGTGTGGGGAATCAGTGGCAGTGTTGATATTGAGAGATGGTGCTACTCACTTCCAGATCACTGGGTTCCCCCTCCTTGCTGTGAGTACGCTCGAGTGCAGGCGGAGCCGAAAAAGATGGACGGGGACTGTGCCCGTGAGGGCACTGCAGGCGGAGCCGGAGAAGATAGGCGGGGACTGTGCCCGTGAGTGCACTGCAGGCGGAGCCAGAGAAGATGGGCGGGGACTGGGTCCGTGAATGCGGGAGGAGAGGGTGGGTGGAGCAACTGGAGAGAATGGGCAGAGCAGACGCAGACTCCCCGTAAATGACCAGTACTATATCTGGGGCAGCGGCGGGCCCCCCTACAGTGGCGGAACTCAAGGGCCCAGTCGCAAATGCGACTGGTGCGACCCTGATAATTCCGCCACTGTTGGTGGAGCTTCTATGGGGCTTTGGTGGAGCGTTTATGGCACTTTGGTGAAGCTTCTATGGGGCTTTGGTGGAGCTTCGATGAGGCTTCAAGCAAGCTTTGCCATAGACTTTAAGGAGACTTTGAAGATGCTTTGAAACATCACTACATAGGGTATCATTTTTTACAGCAAAGCAAAAGCAAGGTGTAAGCAGGACTGTAAGCTAACTATTTTATGTAGTGACAGGGGCTTTGACTGGCGTTCAGAGAGCTTTAACAAAGCCTGTCTGAAGCCTTGTTTAGAAACAAGTGTAAACTAGCCCTTAAAGTGGTTGTAAACCCTTACAAACCACTTTGACCTACAGGTAAGCCTAGATTAAGGCTTACCTGTAGGTCCAAGAAATATCTCCCAAACCTATACGGTTTAGGAGATATTTGCCCGAAGACGGGCACAGCGTAGACAGCGGCGCGCAGGCTCACTGAGCGTGGCATCCTCGATAACGAAGATGCCGCGCAATGGCGTGCTCCCGTGTGCATGCGCGGGAGTGACATCATCGCGGCTTCGCCGAATGACAGCGGCGGAGCTGCGAGACCCACCGAGAACATGGATGCGGCGGACTACAGGGGACAGCGGTGACTTCGCTGGCTCCTGTGTCAGGTAAGTGACACATAATGGGCTAGTATGCGATGCATAGTAGTCCATTATGCTTTGCCTTTGCAGGGAATGAAAGAGGAAGTAAACTCATCAGGGTTAACTTCCTCTTTAATGTGTGTTGAAGCCAAATGAAAAGTTTAAATGAATCCTTAGGCCCCTTTTACACTGGGGCGATGGGTGCGTCGGCGGTAAAGCGCTGCTATTTTTAGCGGTGCTTTACTGTCAATTTCACAGCGCTATTAGGCCACTAGTGGGGCGCTTTACCCCCCTCTAGCGGCTGAGAAAGGGTTAAAAACAAGCCACAAAAGGGTTCAAATCACCACAAAGTGCTGCTGCAGCAGCCCTATGCCGGCGGTATAGCCGCGCTGCCCCACCGATTTCAATGGGCAGGAGTGGTGTATATAGCGCTCCTTCACTGCTGCAAAGATGTTGCTATCAGGACTTTTTTAAGTGTCCTGCCAGCGCACCGCTCCAGTGTGAAAGCCCTCGAGGCTTGCACACTGGAGAGACAGCAGCGGCTCTTTCAGGTCGCTTTGCAGGCGCTATTTTTGGCGCTGTAACGCCTGCAAAGCGCCCCAGTGTGAATGGGGTCTTCCTGCAAGCTTTCTGCTCAATGATAGCCAGCAAGTTCAGCTGAAAATCCTGCCAGCCTGTTTGATCCATATTTTTTTTAATCCTGTAGGCCAGGGGTCTCAAAATGGTGGCCCTCCAGCTGTTGCGAAGTCCCATCGTGCCTCTGCCTGTGGGCGTCATGCTTGTAACTCTCAGCCTTGCAATGCCTCGTTGGACTTGTAGTTTTGCAGAAGCACGAGGGCTGCCAGTTTGAGACCCCTGCTGTAGGCTTAAGCAGAACATGTAAGGGGGTGAGGAGACCTTAAAGCGGAAGTTCCATTTTTGTGTGTAATTATGCTACCAACATTAGTCTGTGCTGTAAATTGGCTCCTGTTTCTTCTTGCTGGAGGCTGCCATTTTGCTGATACCCAGAGCCCCTGAACAGCAGTAAATCTTTAGGCTGTTAGCAAATTGGCCTCTACAAATTTGACACAGTGCCCATAAAGGAGGGCAACTGAGCATGCGCAGAGCAGGGCGAAACCGTGTATTACTGGATTTTAAACAGTACAGGTACTTATTTTTAATGATCAACAACACAAAACTCCAGCTCTAAGATTTTTTTGGTCTTATGCTGCCCATACACCACACAATTCTCCTCTATGGATCTCCCCCAGATCTACCAAAACCATATAATGTGAGGCCAAATCTAAACACCTTCAATGTTTGTGCAATCAGACAGGCCCTTGTACCACACAGCTGAAGGCAAACCCAAAGGAAATCGAATAAGAAAATTGCATGGTGTGTGGCCAGCTTTATTTCAGACAACCTATCAAAGTCAGATTAAAAACGAGTGATTCCGAGTGGTATCCAGTGCAGCTGAAAAAACTTCCGGAGAGAGGTTCATATGAATACAATTTAAAATCAGCGCTCAGTGGAACTCAACATAAATACAATCAATTAATTAAAAATATCACATTTAATCCAAATAGAAGCACAGAGGTAAAGTCATTAATATCCAGCACAACAGTGAGGGATGTACTTATTGCACAGTCAAGTAAAAATCCAAAAGTAGGAATAAAGCAAAAGTAATAGTACACTGTGCCGCCTTCCTTCAGGAAACAAGGGGTTAACTCTCGGCTATAGATCTATTAACAGGTAGCCAAAGCATAGAAGACTCATAGCTCCATGTTGCAGTAACTTGGCAATTCACTTATCGCAGGCTGCTGTCCACTTAAAAAACATGTGCGCTATTTTAATCTCAAGTTGAGATGACAAGGCATCAGACAGCACTGCGCCAAGACAGTCACCAGAGTACCTCTATTATAGTGTATGTCCGGGAGACATCGGATTGGTGTCCCATGATGCCCGCCGTATGGTGAAGAGGGGAGGAGCCTGAGTCGCCGGGAACAACCGGAAAAAGGACAACCACTACCGTTCGGAAAATGGAGCTCCCGTTCGGAAGGAAGGGGCGGTCAGTAAAGCTCAGCAAGTTGCCATGACGACCATGACTGACATGTTTCGCGCACCTGCGCTTTAACTGTGAAGGAGAGAAGGGTCTAGTTCCGTTTTCAAATCTTACTAAATACAAAAAGTGTGCAAAGTTTTACCATTCATTCTCGTCAAAGAGCAGCCACAGCTGCCTGTCCCGTCACCACTTCACGTGGAAGCAGTGGTCTTTCTGCAGAAGTCTGACACACCCTTTGGTGACTCTATACCTCTGCAATCAGCAAAATGTATGCTGTCTGCTGATTAAAAACAATTTGACTATACTTTAAACAAGACATGGCAAATGCCACTACTGACCTTCAGCAGTCCACATCTGTACGCTTTTTCTAAGTCACTGACTCAAAAAATATTGAAGCAAGTGAATGATAGCCAGGTAACCAGCATTTTCAGAAGGACAGGGCCAACAGGTCACAGCTTGCCCATTCCTCATGTTCCCAGCTTTCTTTAAAGTACATATATACACTTGCATGGCCAGATCCTTCAAGCATAGGCATCTAGCTGCTGGGTAGACACGCATTTACCTTTTCATAGCTAATGCTGGATAATGAATGCTTTTGCAGTAAAGTCAATAACCACCAGATGGCATATAGCAACCTAGAAAGTTTTCTGCAACTCTTAATTTTACCTCCAGGTGGCACAAAAACTTACATAATAAGTTGTCATATGTTTAGTCATTAAATTGGCATTATACTTGAATCATTTGTACAGCAGCAGAAAATGTTTCATAATTTCTATATTTCGAAGACGATCGATTTTGTATCCCTTTGTTTATGATTGCCAAATGTATTACAATGTAAATGAAAGAGGAACTAAACCGAGTAATTTAATTGTTCCCCAAAACAGTTGCATTCAAAGCATTCCATCAATGATAACTCATAACTGTTACATTGTGCTCTCAACTCAACTGTCAAATTGCTGGTATCATAACTGATCACATGTGCAACAACATGGCAACTGCAGATCAAATGTATATATATATATATATATATATATGTGTGCATTCATAAAATATTCTGACCCCCTTCACTTTTTTCAATTTTGTTATGTTGCAGCCAGATACTAGGGTTGTTTAAATTAATTTTTTTCTCATTAATCTACACTCAGTACCCTGTAATGACAACATGAAAACCAAATTATAGAACTGTCATTGTGAATTTCTTAAAAAGAAAAAACTGAAATATCACATGTACTTATCAAGCACTCAGACCCTGTACACAGTACTCTGTTGAAGCACCTTTGGTTGCAATTACAGCCTTGAGTCTTTTGGGGTATGACATGACTAGCTTTGCACACCTGGTTTAGAGGATTTTCTGACATTCTTCTTGGCAAATCCTCTGAAGCTTAGTCAGATTATTTGGGGACGGTCGGTGGACAGACATTTTCAGGTCTCTCCAGGGATGTTCAGTAGGGTTCAAGTCAGGGCTCTGACTGGGCCACTCTGTGTGCTTAGGATCATTGTCCTGTTGGAAGGTGAACCTTTGGTCCAGTCTAAGCTGCTGAGCGCTGCAGAACAAATTTTCATTAAGGATTTCTCTGTATTTTGCTCCATTTAGCTTCCCTCATCTCAGACCACAGCATGATGCTGCCACCACTTTCATTCCTAACTGTTGGGATGGTATTGGGCAGGTGAGAAGTAGTGCCTGGTTTCCTCCAGACATAATGTTTAGAATTGAAACCAAACAGTTCCATCTTGGTTTCATCGGACCAGAGAATCTTGTTCCTCAGTCCTTGAGGTGCTTTTTTGCAAACTCCAAGTGGGCACTTTTGCAATAAGGAGAGGCTTCTGTCTAGCCATTCTGCCATAAAGCCCACATCAGGCTGCAGTGATGGTTGTCCATCTGGAACGTTGTCCTATCTCCACACAGGATCTCTGGAGCTCAGTCAGAATGGCCATTGGGTTCTTGGTCAACTCTCTTAAAGTGGTAGTAAACCGCTGGATTAAATTTTTTTCTTTTGACCTGAAAGGTAAAGGCATAATGTGATGCATACTAGTACATTATGTGAAACTTACCTAACAACTAAGCATTCCAGCGATGCGCTGTCACTGCTGGAGACCACTTCCATCTTCACCCGTCTTCCTTCTGGGCTTGCGGACTCCAGCTGTGTGACTTTGCCTCTTCAAGTTCGTAGGCCCACAGCACTTTCAGGGCATTTTGAGTTGAGTCTCAGCATTTCATGTTGGATGACCCGTCAGGTTCCTTTATTTTCTGCACTTTCAATTGAAACCGTCCTCAGGGTTCCAGCAGAGTGGACCCCCTGATGTGCTCAGTTGACTTCCCTTGTTTTGGGTCTTATTTTCGTGTCGTATCTGACATACTTTTAAGTCTCCTTTTGCATTAGTTACCAGCTTTGGACTCAAGGCAGTGCTGTAGCTCGCTTTTGTGGTTCTTGAAGCCAGGGTAGTGGTGCTTCTGGTCAGGGTCTCACACCCCGGCCTTCTCCTGTTACATCTGCATGTTCTCGAGACGTAGCATTTGGGGGGGGTGGCACTTTTAACTGGTTCTGGGAGCCTGGCAAGGTGTGGTGCTCGGGGTTGGTTTTATGCCAGCTTGGTTAGTTGTTACATTTGTCAACCCCTGGGTTGGTCCCATACTGCCTTTTCTGGTGCTCCCATTTCTACAGCGGAGTACTTACTTCGTTGCCACCACCCCAGGCTAGATGTTAATTCACTGTGTAATCTGGATGTTAAGCTTTCATCCTACTGTGTTATTTTTGCCCCTTTTAGGCATACTGACCATGTAACCCCAGCACACTTCAGGTCTATGATCTTGTTGCTCTTTGTTCCTTTCCATACTATCCACAGTTTGACTCAGAGTACAAGTGTAAGGCTGACCGCAGGTCAGCCTGTATTTGTGGGAAGAGTCCGGCTGCATAAAGCCTGCCCTCCCCTGCCTCCTCCTCTCGTGGACGCCGGCTCTCGAGTCCCACCCACCCATTCCCTTTTTCTTTTCATTTCATTCATTATATTTCATACTTGGGTATGCCCCCTTTTAGGCATACTGACCACGTGACCCCGGCACACTTCAGGTCTTTGTTGCTCTGTGTTCCTTTCCATACTATCCACAGTTTGACACACATACTATCTCACAGCTATGAGGACTTTTATATAGAGGTGTGTGTGCCTTTCCAAATCAAGTCCAATCAATTTCATTTACCACAGATGGACTCCAATCAAGGTGAAGAAACATCTCAGCAATGATCTAGAGAAATGGGAGGCATCAGAGCTAAATTTCAAGTGTTGTTGCAAAAGGTCTGAATACTTATGCCAATGTGATATTTCAGTTTTTCCTTTTTTAATAAATTCTCAGGCCGCGTACACACGCGCGGACTGTTCGCCCAACTTTGTCCGTCCAACAGTTTCGGCAAACAGTCCGCTCAAAATTAGCATGGACGGACATGCCCACACACGACGAACGAACAGTTTGCTGAAACCGTGCGCGATGACGTGAACGGCACGTACGACGGGACGAAAAATACGACGTCCTATACACTGCATTATAGCTTTCGGCGTGAAAATCCTTTCTGAGCATGCGCGCAACTTTGTTTGACGAACAAGCCTACACACGGGCGGACTGTTCGCTCAAACAAGGTTTCAGCGGACAGTTTTTCGGAATTTCCGAAAAACCTTGTCCGTCCAACTGTCCGCTGAAACTGTCCGCTGAAAGCCCACACACGAGCGGACTGTCCGCCCAAACACTGTTCAGCGGACAAAGTTGGGCGAACAGTCCGCCCGTGTGTACGCGGCCTCAGACATGTTGTTTTCTCTTCGTCATTATGGGGTACTGAGTGTAGATAAATGAGAATAAAATGAATTTAAACAACTCTAGTATATGTGTTTAATAAAATACACCAACGCAGGATGGCTCTGTGGATGCATAAAGACATGGTATAGTGTGCCACTTCCTAATAGTGAAGATTTATATTTGGAAAAGAAGTATGGACTTTATAGGCACCAGTAGTAAAAATATAAGGTTTTTATTAGTAACATTTCACATATAATAACATAAAAAGATATATAAAAACATTACTGCAGCATCCTACAGTTTGGCATTGATATTTCCAACTCTAACCACTAAATCAGGGTCAGGGAATCTAGTGACCCTGATCATTTTCAGCACGGCTGGAATAATTGTTGTAATAAATAATAATCTCTACATGTTTCACAGTGTATGCTTTTCAGGAGCTTATTTACCTTTTTCTAAAATAATAAAGAGACATCAAATAAATGTTTCTACAAATATATAACATGTACATTTCATTTACATTGGTTATACCAGATAATTAAACTGTTCCCAGAATCCAACAACCAGGGAATTGCATGCAAATAAGAGCCAAGGAAGGATGTTGGGACACACCATGTGTCTATATAGGTAGAGAGTTACAAGAATTTACCTACCTATACCCAAAGGTATTAGATTAGTATAAATAGTAGCTTGTCAGCGTAATTAATAAAAAGGGGCTGGTGTAACGACTGTCAACAGGACCATCAACTTGGAATCTACTAGTATATACAATATACAGGTACAGTATCTCACAAAAGTGAGTACCCACCCCTCACAATATTTTTAAAATATTTTGTTCTATCTTTTCATGTGACAACACTGAAGAAATGACACTTTTCTACAATTTAAATTAGTGAGTGTACAGCTTGTATAACAGTGTAAATTTGCTGTCCCCTCTAAATAATTCAACACACAGCCATTAATGTCTAAACCGCTGGCAACAAAAGTGAGTACATCCCTAAGTGAAAATGTCCAAATTTGGCCCAAATTGTCAATATTTTGTGTGGCTACCTTTATTTTCCAGCACTGCCTTATCCCTCTTGGGCATGGAGTTCACCAGCGCTTCACAGGTTGCCACTGGAGTCCTCTACCGCTCCTCCATGACGGCATCATGGAGCTTGTGGATGTTAAAGACCTTGCGCTCCTCCGCCTTCAGTTTAAGGATGTGCCACAGATGCTCAGTAGGGTTTAGGTCTGGAGACATGCTTGGCCAAGCCATTTACCCTCAGCCCTGCAGCCCAGTCTCCAAAGGGAGGGGATCATGTATTCAGTATGTCAAAGTACTTGTTGGCATTCATGGCTCCCTCAATGAACTGCACTCATGCAGCCCCAGGCCATGACACTCCCACCACCATGCTTGAATGTAGGCAAGACACACTTGTCTTTGTACTCCTCACCTGGTTGCCGCCACACACGCTTGACACCATCTGAACCAAATAAGTTAATCTCGGTCTCATCAGACCACAGGACATGGTTCCAGTAATCTATGTCCTTAGTCTGCTTGTATTCAGCAAACTGTTTGTGGGCTTTCTTGTGCATCATCTATAGAAGAGGCTTCCTTCTGGGACGACAGCCATGCAGACCAATTTGATGCAGTGTGTGGCATATGGTCTGAGCGCTGACAGGCTGACCCCCCCACCTCTTCAACCTCTACAGCAATGCTGTCAGCACTCTTAAGTCTATTTCCCAAAGACAACCTCTGGATATGACTCTGAGCACATGCACTCAACTTCTTTGGTCGACCATGGAGAGGCCATTTTCACTTAGGGGTGTACTCACTTTTGTTGCCAGCGGTTTAGACATTAATGGCCATGTTTTGAGTTATTTTGAGGGGACAGCAAATTTACACTGTTATAGCAGCTGTACACTCACAACTTTACATTGTAGCAAAGTGTAATTTCTTTAGGCTCGGTTCACACAGGACGCGGCACGACTTGCAGCGCCGCGACCTGCCGCGACCTCAGCGGCGACTTGCAAAACGACTTCTGTATAGAAGTCAATGCAAGTCGCCCGAAGTCACCGCAAAAGTAGTACAGGAACCTTTTTTCTAAGTCGGAGCGACTCGAGTCGCTCCTATTAGAACGGTTCCGTAGTACAGAACGGGGGCGACTTGTCAGGCGGCGAAGTCGCCTGGACAAGTCGCCCCTGTGTGAACCGAGCCTCAGTGTTGTCACATGAAAGGTATAATAAAATATTTACAAAAATGTGAGTGGTGTGCTCACTTTTGTGAGATACTGTATATATTAGTGCATTCCTAAAGTATTCAGACCCCCTTTTCTTTTTTTCAATTTGTTATGTTGCAGCCAGATACTTTTTTTTGGGGTGTATTTACTTATGTGAGATACTGTGCGTGTATATATGTATGTATGTGTGTGTATATATATATATATATATATATAAAAAAAACAACCGCCTTTTGTAAAATATGTTGTTTATCTACACAGCATTCCTGCTTTCAATCAGATAGGGATAGTAAGTAACAGATAAAAAAATTTCAGCTCATTGCATGTGAAACGGTTTTAACATTGTCATCTTAAAGTGATTGTAAAGGTTCATTTTTTTTTTTAAATACCGTATTTATTGCACAGGTGTATAACACACATCTTCAATTTAAGTTTCAGGAAAAAAAATATTTTTTTAAATAAACCACTTTGAAGCCAGATAATGGTGCCCATCAATGCAGCCTGATTGGTGCCCACCTGCAGCCTCAGTGCAGCCTGATCTGTGCCCATCTTCAGCTTCAATACAGCCTGATCTGTGCCGATCTGCAGCCTGATCTGCGCCCATCTGCAGCTTCAGTGCAGCCTGATCTGCACCCATCTGCAGCCTGATCTGCACCCATCTGCAGCCCATCTCCCATCAATGCAGCTGCCTGATTAATGCCCACCTGCAGCCTCACCATCTCTCATCAATGCAATGCAGGAAATCACCAAGCCGTCATCTCCTGTTTACTCAGCTCTCAGTCGGCAGTCACATACACTGTCCTGCTTCCGCCTTCGGCATTGGACCAGCTCCTGTGACAGACAGAACACTGGTGCAGTGCCAGTGCTCAGAGGAGGGACTGTGTGTGTGACATGAGAGCCGAGTAAACAGGAGATGATGGCTCTGTGAATTCCAGTGGCACTCGTCCCCCTCCTTCCCCTGCAAAGTACACTATCGTTGTATAACACACACCCGTAATTTGCCCCCTGTTTTCAGGGGGAAAAGGTGTGTGTTATACGCTGATAAATATGGTAATAAACATGTTATGCTTACCTGCTTTGTGCCAGGGTTTGGCACAGAGCAGCCCCGATCTCCTCTTCTGGCTCCTCCTCTGCATTGCGTGCCCCCCATGGAGAGCCGCTTCACCTGGAGGGCACGCTCCCGAGTCCTGCTGCTGCGTCCATTGACACAGACAGCAGGACTCGGCCCTGCTTCTGGCTCCCGTGTCACTGGTTTTGATTGACAGAAGGGGCAATGAGGACCCGAGACACCGGCTGGGGCTGCTGGACTCATTCTTGTCACTGGAAAGATTGGGTTCAGGTAAGTAAAAGGGGGGCTGTGGGGGGCAGCTGCACCACAGAAAGTTTTTCACCTTAATGCATAGAATGCATTAAGGTGAAAAACCTCAAGACTTTACAACTCCTTTAAAGTAAACCTGCCATAAGAGAAAGATTCTGCCCTTGCTGTTAGTTGCTTGGTTGATATGCTGAAACACAGGCTTCAGTCCTTTCCTGACCTAGAGCTAATATGCAAATAAAGAAAGTCAGAAAAATGACAGTTGTCCGTATATTTGTTCATCAGTGAATCCAGTTTGATTTACTAAAAGAGTAGAAACGTCTCATTTAAAGGAGAACTAAACCAAAGAATAAAATGTTAAATATTGCAGCTTAAATTCCTTAGATGTGGTGGCTTAGTTATCTTATTTCAACAAATACAGAAAATACCTGTGTATCTTGTCAGAAATTCAGAGTCCTTGTCACTTCCTGTTAGCTGCACTAACGCATATCTTTCTTCCTAGCTATCTGTAAACTACCAATTGCCCTCCATGTAATAGAGATGAAGCGATAAGGACATGTTTTCAGTCAATATCAAGAGAGCAGCCTAGGGTGACAACCATGACTCCCTCAATAGATCAGTGTTCGAGTGATGTAGCCACCCAGGTACAAGAAGTGTGATATTTGCAAGATTACCAGGTGAAAATAAAGCAAAATAAGCTTGAAAAGGAAAAACTAAAACCAAGGATTAGTAAACTGCAATACATAATGTGAGGACGTCAGGAACAGTCCAACCACTGGATCATGGGGGAGCACCATTTGCAGGTGGAGCAGAAGATTAGGTGAGTATTATGCCCCATACACACGTCAGACATTCTGACCACAAAATCCGTCTGATTTTTTGCAAAGGATTTTGGCCGAAACTTGTGTTGCATACACACGGTCGCACAAAGTTGTCAGAAAATCCGATCGTTCGGAACGAAGTGACGTACAAAACATGCAACGGGACTACGTAGAAGCCAGTAGCCAATAGCTTTCGTCTCCAATTTTTTTCTGAGCATGCGTGGCACTTTGTGCGTCGTAATTCTCTACACATGATTGGAAAAAGCGCGATCGGATTTTGTTGTCGGAAAATTTTAAATCCAGCTCTCAAACTTTTTCCGTCAGAAATTCCGATGGAAAAAGTCCGATAGAGTCCACACACGATCGTATTTTCCAACATAATCTGATCGGAATTTTTCCGTCGGAATTTCCGACCGTGTGTATGGGGAATAAGCTTTCTCCAATCCCCTAGACAAAAAATGGGCAGTTGACCTGTGCAGTGCAGACACAACCCCACTGCATGGGAAAACTCTTCTTTTTTTTTTTTGCCTGGAGTTACGCTATAAAAAAAGTTCACTGGGATTTTTATTTTATTTTATATTTCCCTTACACTTGAACAGAGCTTCACCTTATTTATTAAACCAAATAAACATGTACTTCACTAACTGTTCCACTCCTTTTTTTTTTTTTTTTTATTGATAATGTTTTTATTGTTTTTATTGATATAAATCAACCCAAATTTATGTCAGCCAGAGTTTATATGAAATCCAGACAACTGGAATCACAGGAAGAAAAATTTAGCAATGGCAGTCTCCATTTCTTTAACCATTTCAGCCCCGGAAGGATTTACCCCCATAATGACCAGGCAATTTTTTGCGATACGGCACTGCGTTGCTTTAACTGACAATTGTGTGGTCATGCAACGCTACACCCAAACAAAATTGAGATCCTTTTTTTCCCACAAACAGAGCTTTCTTTTGGTGGTATTTGATCCTCTGCGGTTTTTATTTTTTGTGTTATAAACAACAAAAAGACCAACAATTTAGCAAAAAAAAAAAACACAATATTTTTTACTTTTTGATATAATAAATACAAAAAAAAACGAACAAAAAAAGTCTTCATCAGTTTAGGACAATATGTATTCTTCTATATATTTTTCTTTAAAAAAAATTGCAATAAGCATATATTGATTCGTTTGCGCAAAAGTTTTAGCATCTACAAATACGGGATAAATTTATGGCATTATTTTATACTTTTTTTTACTAGCAATGGCGGTGATCAGCGATTTTTAGCAGGACAGGTAATAGTAATAGTAATAGTGGACAGGTCGAAAACTTTTAACACTTTTTTGGGACCAGTGACATTATCTAAATGTGCTAAAAATAGCCACTGATCGCTGTATAAATGACATTGGCAGAGAAGGGTTAACACTGGGGACAATCAAGGGGTTAAGTGTTTCCCAAGAAGGTGTTTCTAACTGTGGGGGGAGTGAACTGACTGGAGAAGTACAGAGATTGCTGTTCCTAATCACTAGTAACAGATAATCACACTGTACTCCCCTGCCAAAACGGGGTTCTGTTTGTTTACATTGACAGATCCCCATTCTGGCTCTCTGTGGAGTGATTGCGGGTGGTCAGCGGACATCGCAGCTGCCGGCCACGCGCATTGTCTCCAGTATCGCCTGCCTGCTATAACCATTAAAGGGACCGCCGTACTGGTACAGCGATTTGCGCAGCTGAGCCAACCTGCCACAGTATAACTGCAGCAGCTGGTTGACAAGCAGTTAAACAACTGTTGTGATTTTGTAATATACAGAAAAGAAGGATCACGAGAGGAGAAATAATAGAACACTATGTATAGGTACAGTATATTTGTTATGTAAGCACTAATAATTTTGTTCTGGAAGGCAATGGCTCTGAGCATGCAGTGAGTAAGGTGCTACTAATTGTACCTTTGTATTGTGTAGATGTTAGAACGGTATGTTGTACAATATGCAGTACATACCTGCTGTACAGTAACCACAATTTTCAGAGATCATGTCACTCCTCATTTTTGAGTACACTACACTAAAAGCACTTTTTGGGTATACAATCCATGGAATCTTCTTTACTTCTAACATTTACAGATATGTATGCAAATAAATTAAGAACTGGAGGAAAAGGTTGTTTCCATTATGTTTAGATGAACAAACTTTGGAACCATAATCCAGGTTTCATTTTTCTTGTGCAGATGGTGTAAAACCTGTGGCCTTCTGGAACTTATTGTGTTGCCCTCGGGGCCCCCACGGACAGTAGTCTGTATTTTGGTGCTTGCGTAAGCCAGTTAAGGAAAAATATTATTTAGATTGGCTTAGTAAGTAAATGTTTTAGTATATTACTTCACTACTCTTAATGTTTCAGTTATTCAAACTTTTTCTCTTTTAACCACTTTGCCTACTGGGCACCTTTACCCCTTTCCTGCCCAGGCCAATTTTTAGCTTTCATTGCTGTCGAACTTTGAATGACAATTGCGAGGAACACTGCACCCATATGAAATTTTTATCATTTTTTTCACACAAATAGAGCTTTCTTTTGGTGTTATTTTATTACCTCTGGGTTTCTTATTTGTTGCTAAACAAAAAGAGTAATTTTCTCCTTCATTGATGTGTGCTGATGAGGCTGCACTGATGGGCACTGATAGGTAGCATTGATGAGGTGGCACTAGTGGGCACTGACAGTCTGCACTGGTAGGGGACACTGGTGGGCACTGTTGGGACTTCCCTTTGATAATCAGGACACTGATAACAGTGCCCTGATTAGTACATGTCACTTTCACACAAGTCAGTTATCAGCTCTCGCCTTCTCACGCTGTCAGCGTGAGGAAATGAATGCCGATAACCATCTTGTGTTTACATCTTGATCAGCTGTGGTTGGACACAGCTGATCACGTGGTAAATAGCTGCTGATTGGCACTTTACCCCAATTTGTGATCAACTGGGTCTGGAGGACAAAGCGATCACAGAGCGTGGCACCCAAACTCTGCAGCAGGTGCGCTCATGGGAGGATGTCATATGAAGCCCTCTTAGAACTGGAAAGTGGTTAAAGTAGAACTAAAGGCCCGTACTTACGATCTGACTTTCTGACAACAAACATGCAAATTAGCTGTTTTGAGGCAACATCCGACCGTGTGTACTCTCCATCGGACTAACGTTTTTGGTTTTCATCGGACTTTTGTTGGCTGTGCGAATGGACAACTTTTTGACAACATAAGTCCGATGGAGCAAAGTCCGATCGTGTGTACACAAAACCATCGGACTTTTGTACAAAGTACAAAGACGCATGCTCAGAACCAATGCAAAAGATCAGACAACAATACAGAAGTTGACCAAAGGTGGTGCAGTAATTGAACGTCCTCTTTTGAAGCGTCGTCAGTACGTTAAAACGTCCTACGTTCGTGTTTGTTGCCTAAAAAGTCAGATCGCGTGTATGCAATACAAACTTATGGCCAACGGCCTTTGTACAAAAGTCCACGGCAAAGTTTGTGCAAAGTCCGATCGTGTGTATGAGGCATAACACATATTGGATATAATCCCTGTGTTTTTTTTTTCTTGCCACCTGTGGGTAGACTGTCTTTCGCTTTCACTCTCAGTGTTATCAGGACAACTAGAAAGGGCAAATATATGTAAAGCCCCATACATACCATCAGATTTTCTGCTGATTTTTTCCTTCAGATTTACCAAAGCCAGATAATATGAGGTCAAACCTTAGAAGTTTCAATTTGTATGCAATCAGGCTGGGTCTTGTACTACATGGTTTTGGTAAATCTGAAGGAAAAAATCAGCAGAAAATGTGATAGTGTGTATGCTTTACAGGGGCACTGCCAGCAATAAAAACCTGACAGGTGTTCTAATCCCTCTCCACTCTATCCAAAGCTAAAAAAAAAGTTTTCTTTTAGTTATACTTTTTTTTAAATGTTTTTAAAACAGATCCTTTTGATTTGTAAGGGGCTTACTATGTGTCAGACTTGGTATGTGATATGATTACTGTATGGATACTGCATAGTACAACTTCTTTTGTATTGTGAAATTGTGGTCAATGTGATATCTTAATAGCTGCTCATAATCAGAATGTGAGTAAGTGTTCATTTGTTTTGTATATTAATTATCGGCATGCATCACACAGAGAACACACCTATTTCACTCTCTATATGAAGAATGTATAGTATGCAGATAATAAGTAGTTGTGTTTTGCAAAGTTTTCTGTATGTTTTGAGGTTCTCAAAGCAAGCAAAGTGGATGGCATATTTGTAAAGCATTTTAAAGGTTGATCATTTGATCAGGTACAGTGGCAGGAAAAAGTATTCACACCCCTTGGAATTTTCCACATTTTCTCTATTTACTAATTAGGTGACTTCTGAGGGCAATTGGTTCCACTAGATTTTAGTTAGGGGTATCAGAGTAAAGGGGGTGAATACAAATGCACGTCACACTTTTCACATATTTATTTGTAAAAATGTTAAAAACCATTGATCATTTTCCTTCCACTTCACAATTATGTGCCACTTTGTGTTGGTCTATCACATAAAATCCATATAAAATAAATTTAAGTTTTTGGTTGTAACATGACAAAATGTGGAAAATGTCAAGGGGTATGAATACTTTTTCAAGATACTTGGGGTTATTTACGAAAGGCAAATCCACTTTGCACTGCAAGTGTACTTGGAAGTGCAGTCGCTCTAAATCTGAGGGGTAGATCTGAAATTAGTGGAAGCTCTGCTGATTTTATCATCCAATCATGTGCAAGCTAAAATAATATTTTCCTTGCATGTCCCCCTCGGATCTACAGCAACTGCACTTCCAAGTGCACTTGCAGTGCAAAGTGGATTTTCCTTTAGTAAATAAGCCCCTAAATCTAAGGGGTAGATCTGAAATGAGTGGAAGCTCTGCTGATTTTATCATCCAGTCATCTGCAAGATAAAATGCTGTTTTTTATTTTCCTCGCATGTCCCCTTCAGATCTACAGCGACTTTACTTCCAAGTACACTTTCAGTGCAAAGTGGATTTTCCTTTAGTAAATAACCCCCACTGTACCTTCAAACTCATGAAAGGTCATGTTGTCCCGATGAGCGTATGCACTATTCAGTGGATATAAACCCCCCAATTTTGTATAAAAAACACTTAAAACACAAAATCAGAAAAGTAGCAGCCCTTTATTCCGATAACATGCTCCATGTAGACATGCAAGCTTACAGTGTGTGTCAAGGTAAAGTAGAAAGAAAAGCCCATCTCGATGTTGTTCCACACCATCGAAAGTAGCTTCCACTGAACAAATGTAAATTTTCAATATAAATCGCAAAACATCAAGGGTACCACATTCCGAACCCTACTCCAGAGGCAGCCTCCATTCATGGACCCAGCCGCCCAAAGCTTATCGTACTTTTTCGGGCAGTTCCGTCCCATATATGTCAACTTATATAAGGGTAATGCTGAGTCCACCAGAGTCTGCCACTCTTGGGCCAATGGAGGTAGTGGCTTTTTCCACTGTAAGAGTATTGCCTTCCTAGCATAGAAAGCTGCATAAAATACGAAAAGTTTTTTAGACTGGGCGGCTGCTAACGTATCACATATACCCAACACTAAAGGTATCAGGTCAAGGGCTACCTTCAGCTTCCCTATGGAGTTTATGACCTGCACTACTCCCTTCCAAAAGGTCTGCAACTGGAGGAAAGACCACACAACATGAAAGAAGGAGCCAACCTGTGCGGCGCATCTATGACAGGCAGACCATCTATCAGGGTATAATCTAGCCAGCTTCTCTGGACAGTAGTATACCTGTGCAGGAACTTCAGTTGAATAAAGCGATCCCTAGCTGAGATCATTAGTGGGATATACTATTGAACACCCTCTTCATCAGCCAGCATAGAAATATCCAGTTGCCATGCCGACAGCAGCTGAGAAATATTTGAGGTGTACAGCCCTATCAGTATAGAGTAGAGAGAGGGGAGAGGTCTACTCTCCTCCGACTTCCCTAATAAGGTTTCAACAGGATGGACCTCCAGGGATACAGCATGAGGGAATTGGGCCTGAAACGCATGCCGGCAGCTGCAAGTATCTGAACAGCATGCGGTTAGTCAGAGCCCCTTCTCTTTGAAGGGAGCAGAGCATGGGGAATTGATCCGATATGCCTCGAAGAAGGGTGCCAACTTCTCTAACTTTAGACAGTAGCCCACCACTGACATAGAACAAGTCAATATGACACAGGGTATTGTAGGAAGCTGAATGGCATGTAAAGGCACGCTCATTAGGGTGCCTCCACCTCCAAACATCAGTCAAAGTCAGTTTGCAGGAGATCTATTTTTTCAGTCAGCGTGGTTTTAGAGCTAGTAACAGCCTGCATGAGGGCTATGAAGCGGTCCTCCCCCAGGGTGGTGGAATCCGTCGGGGCAGTTTGTGACACCATGTTGTAGAGGCGCGCAGGGGCCTGTTTCTTTTGCTGCTGTGGAGAGGCCTTAGAAGCCGAAGCACCTCTTCGCCCAGAACCAGATTTCCACTTTTCCATACCCGGGTCCCTGGCGAGAAAGGTCAGGTGTCAGTCGCAGATTAATCCCAATCAAAATTAGCAGGTATATGCAGAGCTCCGATCACACATGTCCGCTCAGCTTGCCAGCTTGACCACACCCCCAGAGCCCCTTCCTTACATCGGGGTGCCCAGAGAGTCCCCCCCTTATATCACGGTCCCCAGAGAGCCTGCCCATACAACAGGGTCCCCAGAGAGCCTCCCCATACAACAGGGTCCTCAGAGAGCCTCCCTTACATCAGGGTCCTCAGAGAGCCCCTTCTTTACATCAGGGTGCACAGAGAGCCACTTCCTTACATCAGGGTCCTACAGAGAGCCACTTCCTTACATCAGGGTCCCCAGAAAGCCCCTTCATTACATCAGGGTCCCAGAGAGCGCTCCTCCCTTATATCTGAGTTATTTATTAACCATTTGCTGATTGCCCTACGCAGATATACTGCGGCAGGGTGGCTGCCCTGCGCTGGATCATGTATCTGATACTTGATCAGCGCCTCCGGGTACAGCTGTGCTGTGATTTGTTACAATGAAAGCTGATCAGCAGGTGCCAGCTAATGATTAATTGCCAGGGGCCCACTGATCGGCTCTGTCATTCAAGGAAGGGAGCTCCAAACACTGACAGGTGATCTTGCTGTTTTTTATTCCCTGCAAGGCAGGGAATAAAAAATAGCAAGATCACTTAGTAAAAGCAGCATAAAACACAAAGTAAACATTGTTAGGCACATTTAACCCCTAGATTGCCTTTAGATGTTAACTCCTTCACAGCCAGTGTCATTAGTACAGTGACAGTGTAAAGTATGAGCACTGATCACTGTATTAGTGTCACTATTGATGTCAGTGTCAGTTAGCGTACCCTCCAGCCAGTGTTAGTTAGTGTCAGATTGTCCACCATTATATTACAGTCCCACTATAAGTCACTGATCACCGTCATTACTAGTATAAAATAAATAATTTTTTTTAAATTCCAGTGTCTAGGCCAGACGCTATAACTTTCACGTAAACCAAATAATATACACTGTTTGGGATTTTTGCTTTTTACCAAATTTACCACATGTAGCAGAATACATTTTGTCCTAAATTCACAAAGAAATATGATGATTTACATTTTTTATTAAATACTTCTTATACCAGAAAATAAGTTATTGTCTTTTTTTTTTCATTTACCATCTTTTTTTTCGTTAATATCACAAAAAATGAAAAACCCAGCGGTCATCAAATACCACCAAAAGAAAAGTCTATTTGTGTGAAAAAAATTATAACAATTGAATTTGCGTACAGTGTTGCATGACCATGCAATTGACAGTTAAAGTAGTGCAGTGCTGAATAGCAAAAATTGGCCTGGTCATGATAGGGGGTTAAATCTTCTGGAGGTCAAGTGGTTAAACTCCACGAGATAACACAGAACGACTCACAATTTCTAACATGATCAACAAATATTGTTTGCACTTTATAAAAAAAAACTTTTAATGGTATCATTTGACAGACCAAAAGAAAGCCAATTAGAGAAGTTCATTGTTTGGGTTTATATAGACTTAAAGCATTACACATGGTAATGATGCACACATTTGGTTGTATTGTACATAGAAGGCAAAACAAAAAAAAAAGTAGCCTTGGAGGACACATAACTGAGACATCAGATAAGCTCCAAGTTGACCATGAATGTGATGTCAGCTGAGAGAACTATAGGGAGGCAGACAAAGATTTTAGTCTGTTTAGTCAATGGTTAGTCATAGGGCAATACCCAGCTGGTGCTATCAGATGTGACTGGTTTTCATATATATACAGAGAACAATTTGCACAAAAATAGTTGTAGTAAACAACCGTGTTACTTCATATGGATAGCTTGATACCTCATTATTATTTGTGTACTTAAGTTGTGTAACAACATACTTTACATAGAACAACCATCCATTGGCTTCACTCTGTGCCCCAAGGGGAGCTTAAAGTCTAATGAACCAACCATAGCCACTCCAGCATCTGCCTACATTTCTGTGCCAAGCTGAAAGACAGTTGACCACCTAGTCTGTATTAGGCCTGTGGGGTTTGGACCCAGGATATAGTATAATCGCATAGTCCCACGTCCAACCACTGTAGGGATACCTAGCAGATATTTATATTGTTAAATGAACACAGAAGTACCAACAGCCAGGGGTAGACTGACAACTCATGGGGCCCCCAGGCAATAGGTGCTTATGGGGCACCCAGGCAATCAGAGATTATGGGGCCACACAGTATACACACACAGTATGCAATCACAGAGTATACACATACATGTACATACAGTATACACAGACATGTTTCTATTGGCTGAGAAGGTACTGGAGAGGTGGGGCAGCTATAATCTCAGGATTTTTAGACCAAAAGAATGTCATTAAGGGACCTTTCAGAGACAGACGTAGAAAAAAACACAGATTTTTACATACTGTCCCTGGTTTTACTGAGGCTGTCAACCCTGATGGGGCCCCCTAGTGGCCCGGGGGCCCTTGGGCAGTGCCCGAGTGGCCGAATGGTCAGTCCACCCCTGCCAACAGCCATGTTATATCAAAACCTAAAACCAACACATATAACATTTTCTATACCATTAGGTGCCTCCGAATATGTAGATTTCCATGCTAAATTGAATTAGGCTCCGTTATGGTCCCTTATTAGGCAAAGAATGGTGAGAATGGAAAGCTGTAACTTGCACGGTCATTGTAATAAATAAATGTTGCTAGCCACTACTAGAAAAGTTATTCTCAATCAGGCTTCTTCCAGATATTGATAGGGGTTTCTAGAGCTGTAGCTGATAGACCTCCCATCTGATGGTACCTGCATAATTCCAGGGTCAGCAGCATGATACAATTTTCTTTAAGCTCTCTTTAATTGGGGGGGGGGGGGGGGGCTTTCTGATTACCATGGTAAGGAACATTATTTCCACTGACCACCAATGTAGGGAGCACTCCTCCCACTGACCACCAATCTAAGGGTGGCATTCATCTCGTTGATCACCAATCTAAGGGTGGCATTTTTCTCATTGATCACCAATGTATGGGTGCCATTCTTCTCGCTGATCACCAATGTAAAAGACATTTTCCCATTGATCATAAATATTAGGGGGATTTTCCAGTAACCATTATTGTTAGGGGCATTCTTCACACTGGCCCCCAATGTCAGGGCATTTTTTTTAGATCACAATATTTTTATTGAATACAGCCAAACTCACAAAACAGTGAACAGATGCCAAGGTCAGTGGTGGAAAGTGGATTGAAAATTATAACACATATTTAACAGATAAATAGGCTTTTTATTTTGAATAGCTAATAACTACAAACATAGTCAAAGAATTACCACGTGAGGATAACCTGTTACCTGGTCTATAGGAAAATAACAAGCCATGTCATTCCCAATGGTCAAGCCTAGTAGTACGCTAAGTAAGCAGTATTTCAAGAACCATCATATAACAAATATTATGCAATACCTGAGATTGACCTATGTTGGTATATATAAAAAAAAGTCCAGGGGACCCCTTGAGGACCTCCCAAAATTTGACCAGAAAGCAACTGACATACTTCACACACTGGCGTCTGGCGGTAAATGACCAAAAGTAAGAAATATAGAAGAAAGCCTGAAGAAAGAAAAGAACAAAAGGAAGAATAAGAGTAGGAAACCAAAGAAAAATAAATCACAAAGAAGAAAGTAAGTCCCACCCCTCAGGGCATTTTTGTCTCCTGACCACCAATGTAAGGGTGACATTCATCCCACTGACCACCAATGTTAGGTGCATTCTCCACTAACTGTTATTGTTAGGGGCATTCTTCCCACTGACAACCAATATAAGAGGCATTTTTCCCACTTACCACCAATGTCGGGGCATTTTTCCCCTGACCACCAGTGTAAGGGTGGCATTCTTCCCACTTACCACCAATGTAAGGGGCATTTTCACACTGACCATAAATGTTAGGGGGATTTTTGGAACATCTCCCTACTGACCATCAAAGTATGCAGGCATTTTTCCCCTTTGATTTCTGGAACATTGCTTTTTGTAAGCCTACATTTACACTGGTGATTAAGGTGGTTGTAAATTCAGATTTTTTTTTATCTTAACGCATTCTTTTTTTTTTCCTGTGTGTTGAGTTATTTTGAGGGGACAGCAAATTTACACTGTTATACAAGCTGTACACTCACTACTTTACATTGCAGCAAAATGTCATTTCTTCAGTGTTGTCACATGAAAAGATATAATAAAATATTTACAAAAATGTGAGGGGTGTACTCACTTTTGTGAGTTACTGTATAAATATATTTATATATATGGAAATATACATACACTCTATCTCAGGGGCTAGTACACACTTTCTCCACCTTATACCCCACAGGTAAAAAATAAAATAATATATATATATATATATATATATATATATATAGATAGATAGATAGATAGATAGATAGATAGATATAGATATCTATCTTCTGTATATATAGATATCTATCTATTATATATCTCTATAGATCTATCTATAGATATAGAGATATATATAATGTGCTTTTTTTTACCTGTAGGGTATAATTTTGGAGAAAGTGTTTACTAGCCCCTGAGATAGAGTGTCTGTATATTTCCAGTAAGTGTCAGTATACAGACTGTAATAAATCGAATCGGTGTGATGACAGCTGCCTGCACCAGACTGTGTTTTCATCCAGCATGAGCAATCCATAAGCGTGCTGAGCGTGTCATAACCGGGAAGTAGTGTCAGCCAATCCACGGGCGGGAAGTGAGCAGAGGCGCCGCCCACCGGCCGGCATACCTTATAAGGAGCAGAGTTTGAATGCAGACAGCTCAGTGATCTGTCATATTACAGAGCGGACTGTACATACACGGCTGCTGGAGACGGCTTCACTGGAGGATTGCTTGGTGATCATGACACTGGAGGACTCCGACATCTGTGATAATCAGACCCACAAGTAAGTGGCACCATCCTTGGTCCTGATGAGCGTTGGGCGCACTGTAGTATGGCCGCAGTACAATGTGGCCGCTCCCGTGTCTTGTACTTGCTGTAGATGTGATCGGGACGTGGAAGGGTTGTCACCTGCTGTCTGTCCTTGCAGGATGCATCCTGTCGCTTCGGCCGTGGAGCAGGTCCTGGATGTGGCCCATAGTCGGGGCTCACTGACTGTTGGGGTGTATGAATCTGCCAAGTGTATGGACCGGTAAGTTACATGGTGCTGCTTTATTCTATTGTGCCCTATGGTAATGTAAGGAGACCAGATGTAGCATTGACTATATTGAAAAATGTTATTTATAAAAATGATGCATGATCCGGTCAAGGGAATTGGGGTTCATACACTATACAATCTGATTGTGGAAGATTTCTCTTTAGATTTACCAAAATGTGATAGAAGAAGAAGCCTAAGCAACCCATTTAAATTTCATCCAATCAGGCATGCCCTAGTATTACATAGTTGGTGGTAGAGCTAAAAGATCGTACAGTCAGGTTGTATGGTGATCTTAGTTGTGTCCATACACATGTCAATAAATGATCACTTCATTTTCCTATTGATCTCTCCTGATAGGAATAGTTGATCTATAGTCCACAACCAAATTTAATATGCCACGTATGTGGAAGCATTGATTAGTTAAATGATTGTAACTTATGATCATTGATCACATCTCTGTTTCTACCACATAATCTCATAATCTGTTCAATATATGATTGTATTCATGGCCAAAGTATCTCAATGTTGCCAACTAATGTAAAGCAATCCATTTTCTGACCTGGCAAATTGGCCAGTTGACATTTTGAATAGATTCAATCTAAATGGCTATTTATGGTTATTTGATTGCAGATTTGATTAAATCACACACCAATTAAATATAAAAAAAATTGACGTGTTTATGACCACCATTATATAGATTGGCCTTTTTTGAACAAGGGTGCCTTCAGGTTTTTTTTTCAGGGGTGCCTTGGTAAAATGCCTAAGAATTGCCCCAAAATTGTATACAAGCCAGTGGGTGGATTAAGTCTGCCACAGGTTTTCATTGTGCACCATTCCAACCTTCCAGCTGTTGGGTACCTGGACAGTATCCTTGTTTACCCCCTTCCCTGCCCCTCTCCATCAGCACTGGGGTCATATTAGCTGAGTGAGGGAGAAAAGCAATACTAGCCAGTGCCAGTGTGCTTTACAGGAATACATTAGCGATAATGTTGGGTGTGTGGATTTTGCTGGGTTATGTAAACTTTTTAGTTTAGTTTTTTTTTTTTACATTTTAACATGGGGCGCCCCAAGAGTGTGCATAATTTTAAAGAATGCCTTCACTGTAAAAAGAGTGCGAAACACTGATCTGGATAATGCTCCCTGCTTGCACTCAGTGGCTCAATGGTTGTTGTATATTGCTACAATCAAGACCACCCTTGGGGGTCCTTTTTTTATTTATTTATTAATTTTTTCTTACATGAGTTTTCTGCCCAGTGGACTCCGTCTTGCTCAGTGGGTGATCGATCTGCTGGATGACAGGTCAATTTCCGCTCACTGTGCAGAGACGGATCTGTCAGAGCCCGCTCTCCTCGGAGATCGAATGAAAACGGACCGCCTGTCCGTTTTCATCCTATCTGAGCCTCCAGACGGATGGAAAATAGGGTTTCTATTCGTCTGGATTTCAGACAGGATCGGATAGCAGCAGGTGTCGGTGGACTTGTCGCCGTAGACATTGGCTACCCCACAGAGGTAAACGGAGCATTCGATCAGGTTGGCCTGAAACTGTCAGGTGGCCCTGATGGGAAAGCCTGTGTGAATGGGGCCTTACAACTCAGCTCAAGATACAGGGAGTTAAAAAAATAAATTCAAAAACAAACAGTTAAGCCCCATACACACTATCAGATTTTCTGCTGTTTTTTTCCTTCAGATTTACCAAAACCATATGAGGTCAAACCTTAGGAATTTCAGTTTGTATACAATCAGGCAGGCCCTTGTACTACATGGTTTTGGTAAATCTGAAGGAAAAACTCAGCAGAAAATCTGACTGTGTATGGGGCTTTATGGCTTATTTACACCACTGTGTTATGTTGCAGTGCCGTTATTTCTTTTGAAGGCAATGGAGTAAGAGTGAACTGTACTGAATGGAATGTGTTAATGTAGCACACCACAATGTACAAAAAAAAAACGCGTGTTGGGGTGCATACATCGCCAAAACACAATCAGGTGTCAAAGTGTATCAGTTAGCACTGTAAGTTCTCAGAACATCATAAGGTAACTACACATTCCAGGGAGGCCACACAGACATTGCATTAGTCACGTGAAGTTCAAAATGATTTCACTTGTCCAGGGTGTGCAGTCTGGAAAATCACAGCAGACAGTATATCAAAGCAAGAAAAACTGAAAAGGGAAAGATTAATAGGGGGTAAACAAGTCAAAGCCTATGCACAGGGATAGTCAGTCCCATAACAAGGTAGATGCTGAGCGCCATGAAGCCCAGCTTATCACAAAAATGAATTCGCACTCTGATAGTGCTAATATACTCCTGCAAGAGTGAGGTAAACAAGAATCGTGGCCACTTCTTCAAATTAGAAGAAAAGAGGTTTAACCTTAAACTACATAGAGGGTTCTTTACTGTAAGAGCAGCAAGGATGTGGAATTCCCTTCCATAAGTGGTGGTCTCAGCGAGGGGCATCGATGGGTTCAAGAAACTATTAGATAAGCACCTGAACGCCACAACATACAGGGATATACAAAGTAATACTGACATACAATCACACACATAGGATGGACTTGTGTCTTGTTTAAACTTCACCTACTATGTATCTATGCAAGTTTCTAGAAAAACTAAACTTAGCCTTGTGTAAAAAGAACAAACATGGGCCCTGAACAAGGGACAAAAGTAACGTGACCTGATTATTCATTGTTCATCTGCATCCTACGTGGGCAAACACGGCCCTCACATGGATGTACGCCTATCTGACGAGGCCTACAAAGGTTGAAAAAGGTTAGCAAGGTAATTAAACCTCAAGGTCTCAAGTCTTGGTTTCTCATCTTTTCTGCAACAGTCCTGGTGATCCTGGTTACATTTATGACATTTAATGACCAGTTATTTGATTTTCCAAACTTTTTGATAGTGGATTTCTGGGAAAAAGATGGTGTACAACTAGATGGTATACCATGGTACAACAGATGACTAAAGAAGTCTGCTGCATTTCAATACAACATATTTTTTTTATTTTTATTGTCCAAATGTACTGCATTTAAAAATGTAATCATAGTAAAAAAAAAAAAATAAATAAAAAAAAAAAAAAAAAAAAAAAATATATATATATATATATATATATATATATATATATATATATATATATATATATATATATATATATATATATATATATATATATATATATATATATATATATATATATATATATATATATATATATATATATATATAAAAATATTGTAAAAAGCTACACAAACTGTTGGCACTATATAAATCATGACTAAAAATAATATAATATGTAATGTAATGTAAATGTAAATGTGTATTTAAAAGAGAAGAGCTATGAAAGTGTGCTGGAAAACAAGAAAAGCATTATTAAATACTGTTATACGATACAGTATAATGGCTGCATGTAAAATTGTATCTGGGTTTCTAAACAAGGTTATGGTTCTAATTGTTTCCGGTTTAAAACCTGACCCTGGGGCTACAGCATATATTTTAATTGCTAAAAACTAAGCATGGTACCTGTTCACGTGGCTACATATTTTATTTTATTTTTTTAAAGGGTTGGAATGCTTATTTGATATGGTCTTTGAAATATGTGTTTTTATCTTTTATTTTATTTATTGTTTTCCCACAGAGACCCTGACAGTGTGGTACTGTGTCTTCTAGCAGCAGATCCAGAAGTGGATGATGTGGCTTTAAACATCCATTTCACACTGATACAAGCCTTCTGCCGTGACAATGACATTAATATTTTACGAGTATCTGGCTTACAACGCTTGTCAGAAATCGTTGAGCCGATGATTGGACCAAGCTCAGAGCCCTTGGACCTTCACTGCATTCTAATTTCGGTAAGGCTCCCCAATAAAGCACATTCTGATTAATATATATATATATATATATATATATATATATATATATATATATATATATATATATCTCATTTGTACCAATGCAGAAAGTTGACATTTCTGACCTTACCATCGCTTTTATTTTTAATTCTTAGCAGAAATATATCTTACTCAAATTTGAATAGGGGCCAGGACAGTCACATTTCTTTTCAGAGGTGTTTGAGAACTACAAACCATTAAAGCTAGAAGTAGCTTAATGATGACTTGTAAAATATTCAAAGTAGGGACAGCATGACATAAAGCTGTAATTTGGGAGGAGGTGGGGGCAAGCAGCATTTTTCTGCACACAATGGACTTCCTGTTCTGTAAACCCTTTGGTCATGATTTTATCCCAAGCATCAAACCATTACCCAGCATGGAATAGCAAATAATGAAAATTATAATATAAAATGCTAATACTTTAACATTTATCTGGAATAGTATGTCGGCTTTTTATTGCAGTACCCTTCGCTTTTTTTTTTTTAAGAATATTTTTCTGTGTACTGAATTAGGACGCACTATAGAAAGATGAACCGAAGTTGTAGAGCAGCTTAGTTTACAGATGCATATTGTGTTTTGTCAATGTAGTGTCGGCAATCTTTTAAAGTACATCCCTCACAAACCTTAGGGGGTCATACAATGTGTGTGTAATGAAACTTTTTGTTTGCTGAAAACATATAAAACTTATTTTGTATAGAGTAAGAGAAGGCTTATAACCTCTGTCTGATTTATTTTGCCATATGTGTCCCAATATGGGATTTTCCCCTCACTTTCTGTCCAAAGCCAAAACAAAGTGAGGAATCCCTCCAAAGTAGGGAATCCATGGTAGTTACCAAAACTAGTGTCCTCATTGGAAGATTTCCCCCTCTATTCCTGTTCTGTTGACGACTTAAAGTTTGAAATTTACTTTCACTCTAGGTGATAACGGTAAACAGGAGAAATGGAGAGGGTTAATCTCCCTAACGGGGACACAAATGGCAATAAAAAGCTGACAGGTGTTCTTATACCTCTCAACGCTATCCAAAAAAAATTGTTTTTTAGTTCTACTTTAAGTTCGACCATACATAAAAATAAAAACATTAAAAAAAATGTCTTCACTCACTCAAACCACTCAATTCCCCAATCTATTCTAATGCCATGAATTTCTCAGGTTGAACTGGATGGACTGGTGTCTTTATTCAACCTTACTAACTATGTAACTATGTATGTGTGAATCTGTAGTGATGGCTATTGTATTCTGATAGCCAGTACCCCATGGCTGTCAGAATACCTGAATAGTTCTTGCATCTGTTTGGAAAAGAATATACTGCCTGGTTTGGCTTTTGTCGAGCCGAATGGTGCCAATTTCAGCAAGAATCATCTGAAATCCATGTATGGCCAGCCCAAGTGTTTAGCTAGAAATATTCATAGATGAATTCAGTGGGGTTGGTAGGGGCCGGCCAAGTTGTGTTTTTTTTTTTTTTATCATTTTGTGGCCATCCCTGCTCAATGAGTGGGAAAATAGAAACTACCTATGACCAGTTTTAGATTACTGCTCATTTCTTACAATGTTTTTCTTTTTTATACAGATTCATCACAACAATCCGTGGAAATGTTCAAGTTTGGATGAGGTCTTAAATTACTGTGCTGAATGCAGGTCCAGGAACCAGTGGGTTCCTTTTATGTCACTAATGGACCGGTGATATTACTCAGTCCATTCCATGCCCTTAACATCGTGAACTTAACAGTGCAAAAGCAGAGCGTACTCTCTGGATTGTTACGTGGATTGTTCTCAAGTTGTGCCATGCTTGGTGTTATGGAATCTTAATGTCCAGTCAATGGCAAAACACAGACACTTAACTTGATACTCTATGAACCATTTTTTTTATTTTTTTTTATTTTGAAGCAGCTGGATCTGCAAGCAGTTTAACCAATTTTACCATGTAAAAAAAACTCTAATAGAAAATGGAATTTATTTTATACATTGAAAATTTGCAAGCATCTATTTTTTGGGCAAGCCTTTTTGGCCACTAGTGGTACCTTTTTTGTGATGGATACATTCACTGGATCTCACCATTTAAACCTCAAGTTGTTAACGAGAACAATTTATTCTTTTTAGGTCTTGCATCTGATTAGCAATTGCCCCCTTTGGCACTGCTTTACAAAATGTTTAGACTGGATAAAAGTTTTTTGTAAGGATGCATTACACTGTTTTGCCAAATTTCAATTTGAATGCAAAAATGGATGTAAGCCGCTTCTATGTTTAATTGCTCCAATAAATGTTTGCAATTGTTTTTGAGATGGTGGTTTCCTGTATGCTATGTTTGCCTTTTTCTGTGTCATGTGTTTATTTCACACACAAAAAAAGAAAATGTTCCATATTCGAGTTTAACCTTAATTGAATTTTATTTGCGTTGATCTGGGGATTAGGAAGGGATTTTGTTTCCCTTGCTGGAGCACATGGGTTCATACTTTATTGGGCTTTTTTGCCTTCCTCTGGATCAACTGTGGTTCTAGGCTTGTGTACATGGAGTATTCATTTTAATTTTTTCTCTGTGGGGAATCAGTCACCTATAACAATGCCATTATGTGGGCATAGATGTCTTGTAACAGAGGCCATATGCTCTAATTACAATTAATCCAGACTACTGGCAAAGGTAGTGATCCAACTCTGAGGATAATGGTAGTATAATAGATATTCACTTTCAATGCAACATACTGAATATATTATATATAATATACTGATGGCTCAGAGGGAGATCTCTCCTTTGATCTTTGCTAAGCCTGCGGGTGGCAGGTCCCTCTCTGCTCACTGATCGGGGAGGGGCTTGTCCAGCTCCGCTGGTCTTTATGGAGAGATCTGATAAAAACGGACATCGACGGATCAGGACATAGGGCCATCCGTCTGCTTTTGGCGGATCGGACCGGGTCGGATGTCAGCAGACTTGTCTCTGCTGACATCTGTCGCTCCATAGACCAGCATGGAGCATCCGTTCAGGTCCGCCTGTCAGTTTTGGTCTGTCAGTGTAAAAGGGGCCTAAGGCAGTGGTCATCACCCTGTCCTCAGGGCCCACTAACAGGTCAGGTTTGCAAGATAACTGAAATACATCACAGGTGATATAATTTGCTGCTCAGTGATTGCAGTATTCTAGTCTGTATCTCCCCAAAGTAATACATAAAACCTGGCCTGTTAGTGGGCCCTTAGGACAAGCTTGAGGACCACTGGGGATGGTTATAACTCCTGTCAAGTTTTTATTTTTATTTCTTTCACCATCTGTGTCCCATTGTCGAGCGTCACTTGTCCCATTTGTCAAACAGGAAGTGAGTGCAAAATCCCTGCAAACTAGGGGAACCTTCTGGGGACTCCCAGGTCACCAGAACTAGTGTTCCAATTGGAAAGTTTTTCCTGTATTGCCTTTCTGGGGACAACCTAAAATTTGAGCTTTTACTTTCAATGATGAAGATAAATGGGATACCGTCAAGCGTTCTAATCCCTCTGCACCAGGGGTTTCCAAACTATAGCCCTCAAGTGCAGCTTCCAGGGGCTATCCTTCTTTCCTCAAGCTACCACAGGAGCCAGGATGGGTTCCATCCCTTTGTGAGAACTCTAGCAGAAGTTACGGACACTTTTTTTTCCCATCAAGCCTGAGCGACACACAAACATTTTCCAGGTCACTATGGCCCTTCAGACCATAGTTTGGCGATCCCTGTTCTACACTCTATAAAAAAATAAATAAAAAAAAACTTGCTCTGTACTGCTGGGAAAACATACTGTATACAAACCCACTATACATTCTGTTTAAAAATGTCCTGTAAGGTATGGTGTGGCTCCACCAATCTGTAGAGTATTTTGGTGGCATAAACATTTTGGGGTTTATTTACTAAAGGTATAAAGTGTTCACATAGCATGGTGAATATTCACTTGGTTTTGCATATAAGGTAGCGTCCAACTTAAAAGGGGCCCAATTCATCCTCCAGGGCTCCTCCATTTTAACTGTGTACTATAACTCAGTGGTGCATTGTGAAGCACATGGGCCTCAAGGAGAATGGGCCCACTGTGCTCTCACACTTCACAAAAAATGAGGATACTTCAATTAGTCCAGAGACCATAGGAGTTTCTCTAAAGGGGTTTTTTTAACCAATGACTGTGTTAAAGCAGGTAATGTTAACGGATTTTGGTATAAGAGATTGCATACTTTAACTGTAGTCTTAATATCTTTAAGTGTTCATTAAAAGCTTATTTAAAAAGCTAAGTGAAGTGGACCGATGCTGGTTGTACCAATATAACGGAAGAGTTCTAGTTTAGTACCCTGCAGATTATCTACCCTTTTGATGGTATGCAGACTTATAATAGCACAATTGTGCTTTAAGGTTTGTTTTGGTCCTGGTCATAAAGAGCTTAACGCCCAAGCCCAAAATTGCAACTTGGACATGTGTCAGTAACTGTAGATCTCATTACAACTACTTGGTGTATCCAGGTGGATTAAATATATTATAAAAAAAAAAAAAAATCAGAACAGATTGGGCTTTCATTTGGTGGGAAATGGTAATGGATATCTCCTGATATCCTGTGTTATACCATTACCATGTACCATCAAAAAAGTTCTTCTACTCCTGACGATTGTGGCAATACCACATGTGTTTGTCATTTGTGCCTGTAGTAGAGCCAAGAACCAATGGTACTTTTGTGGGGGGTTTTTTTTTCCTCTTTTTGTTCTACCTTAACACACGCACACTGCAACTAACTGACACAATGGGGATTATTTACTAAAGGCAAATCTACTCTGCACTACAAGTGCACTTGGAAGTGCAGTGGCTGTAGATCTGAGGGGAAGTTCTTCTGATTTTTATCATCCAATCATGTGCAAGCTAAAATGCTGTTTTATTTTCCTTGCATGTCCCCCTCAGATCTACAGCGACTACACTTCCAAAGTGGATTTGCCTTTAGTAAATAACCTCCATATGTCATGCTTTTTGAGCGTAAATACAGCAATACTGTATTCTTTGGAATCTTCATTTCAAACACTAGCATATATAATCTTGTAAACTGGCTGGTAAGCAAAAGTTGCAGCTAATGTGCACAGTGGTGAGTTGGTTAGACCCAAATATATGCAGTGCAAAAAAAAAGCATTATGGTGTCGCCAACACTGTATCTTGGCCTAGGCCAAAAAAAGGGCCAGGCCAAGGGTGGCACTTTGAGGGGGGGGGGGGGGGGGGGGACTGCACACAAAGAGTCTATTAGAGACAGTGTTAGTGAAGCACCAGACTGGGCCAGGAGGCAAATAGGTCTGGTGCCCCCATAAAGCGGCCACACTGCTGCCAGTATAATACCAGCAGGGCCGCCATACATATGTAGGGGGCCCAAGCGGCAGACTCCAACCAATGAGTTGTTGTGCGGGTGCCTGACATTCTGCAACTGTGGGGGGCACTTCCAGTTTTGACTGTCCTTTCTATGCAGCGCACCTCTCACCTGAGTTCTTAGCTGCAGAGAGACAGATGCCATGTCGGAAGGCTGAAACTGTCTACAAGAGAAAATGATAAAAACAGTGTAGCGCTTCAATGATAAATGTGGTCAGCATAAATTATAAAAATCAAGACAAAGATCATATAAATATGAATGCCTAAAGGAAAGTCCAACATTGGCCGCACATTCCACTATGTAGCAGGCATGAGGGTAACCGAACCGTCACAGAGGAGGGAAGTTGGGCTAGGCGAGTGTGTTCATATAAATCTGCTTGACTGAAAACATCAGGAAAAAGTGGATAAAATACTTCTTACCGACTTAGTTGGACTCATACAGTCGTATGACAGTTGAGTCTAGAAGGCTTTAGGTCACAATCTGGGACCAAGGAGTACAAAGAGGGAAGTCTGTTGAGCTGATGGATGGGCTCCAAACAATTGTAGGCTCTATGATGGATCCTTTCAAATGGAGCTTCAAAGTTGTTGGTAGTCAAGCTCAGACGTGGTCCGTTGTACTGATGCTCCAATCTCACCGGAATGGGGAGGGAGATGTTGTAAAGGTTTAAGCCGGAGAAACGGGAAAAAGGAAAAAAGAAAAAAGGCTCCACATGGTGTAGGTCAGACGGTATAAAAAGGGTTGGTTTATTGAAGTCAAAAAATAATTAATGACTTGGTGATCACATAAAAAGTCTAAAATAGAAAGTAAAAGCAATGTAGGGTGCCAACAGCTCGCCCAACGCGTTTCGACATATGTGCCCCTGTAGAAGACACATATGTCGAAATGCGTTGGGCGAGCTGTTGGCACCCTACATTGCTTTTACTTTCTATTTTAGACTTTTTATGTGATCACCAAGTCATTAATTATTTTTTGACTTCAATAAACCAACCCTTTTTATACCGTCTGACCTACACCATGTGGAGCCTTTTTTCTTTTTTCCTTTTTCCCGTTTCTCCGGCTTAAACCTTTACAACATCTCCCTCCCCATTCCGGTGAGATTGGAGCATCAGTACAACGGACCACGTCTGAGCTTGACTACCAACAACTTTGAAGCTCCATTTGAAAGGATCCATCATAGAGCCTACAATTGTTTGGAGCCCATCCATCAGCTCAACAGACTTCCCTCTTTGTACTCCTTGGTCCCAGATTGTGACCTAAAGCCTTCTAGACTCAACTGTCATACGACTGTATGAGTCCAACTAAGTCGGTAAGAAGTATTTTATCCACTTTTTCCTGATGTTTTCAGTCAAGCAGATTTATATGAACACACTCGCCTAGCCCAACTTCCCTCCTCTGTGACGGTTCGGTTACCCTCATGCCTGCTACATAGTGGAATGTGCGGCCAATGTTGGACTTTCCTTTAGGCATTCATATTTATATGATCTTTGTCTTGATTTTTATAATTTATGCTGACCACATTTATCATTGAAGCGCTACACTGTTTTTATCATTTTGTTTGTTGAACTTTGTTTGTTTTTGGTGTTGGCTGCTGTTTCTGGCTGTTGTGGCCTTCTTCCACATATACTAAACTGTAGCGCAGTGCTTTCCCCCTAACTGTATTTGTCTACAAGAGAGCATTAGCTGATGGGAGTGGACTGAAGGGGGAGGAGCTCTCCACTGTGTGAGGAGACCCATGTCAGGAGAGGTGCAATGTGAAGGGAGGCAGGCAGGCTGTAAGTATCCAGGCTAAAAGGAAAACCACACCAGTTGAGTGGAAATTGCAGGGCAACTACCTAGCTGCCATGGGGCTTCTAATCTGGTGTAGTAGGGATATTGCAGATACAAGGGAGACTGAAATGGTAATATATATATATATATATAAAATGTGTATGTGTGTATACACTAGAAACCCCTGAGGGCGTTTGAGCTTGCAATGATGCATATGGCAGTTAGATAATATTTATTTGCCGTTGGAAGAGGAGTTGCTATATATTAACCACTTGCCAACCAGCGCACGTCAATATATGTCGGCAGAATGGCACAGAAAGGCAAATGGGCATACCTGTACGTAGCTTTGAATTTGCCATCGTGCCATCGCATGCATGCCATGATCGTCGAACGGGGAGATGCTAATGTAAACAAGCATCTCCCCGTTCTGCCTAGTGACAGTGTCACTGATCTCTGCTCCCTGTCATCGAAGCAGAGATCAGGGATGTGTCACAAACAGCCACACCCCCCCACAATTAGAAACAAGCCCATAGGACACACTTAACACCTACACTGCCACCTAGTGGTTCACTGGCAGTATCATTTACAGAGGAATCGGTGCATTTGTATAGCACTGATTGCTGTATAAATGACAATGGTCTCGAAAATGTGTCAAAAATGTCTGATGTGTCCGCCATAATGTCACAGTCATGATAAAAATCGCTGATCGCCGTAATTACTAGTAAAAAATTTTTTTGATAAAAATGCCATAAACTATCCCCTTTTTTGTAAACGCTATAACTTTTGCGCATACCAATCAATAAACGCTTATTGCGATTTTTTTTTTTACCAAAAATATGTAGAAAAATACGTATTGGCCTAAACTGAGGGAAATAAATGTTTTTTTATATATTTTTGGGGGATATTTATTATAGCAAAATGTAAAAAAGAATGTGTTTTTTTCAAAATTGTCGCTCTTTTTTTGTCTATAGCGCAAAAAATAAAAACCGCAGGGGTGATCAAATACCACCAAAAGAAAGCTCTATTTATGGGAAAAAAGGACATCAATTTTGTTCGGGAGCCATGTCGCACGACCGCGCAATTGTCAGTTAAAGCGGCGCAGTGCCGATTCGCAAAAGGTGGTCTGGTCTTTGGCCAGCAAAATGGTGCGGGGCTTAAGTGGTTATAGTGACTTACCATTGATATCAGCTATAATCTATATAGGATGAGGGGGTTAATGTAATACAGTAGGTGACTAGATTATATAGTGCCTTGAAAATGTATTCATACCCCTTGAAATTTTTCACATTTTGTCATGTTACAACTAAAAACATAAATTTACTTTATTGGGATTTTATGTAATAGATCAACACAAAGTGGTAAATTGTGAAGTGGAGGGAAAATGATAAATGATTTTCAATTTTTTTTTTACAAATAAATAGCTGAAATGTGTGGTGTGCATTTGTATTCAGCCCCTGATACTCCTAACTAGAATCTAGTGGTATCAATTGCCTTCAATTAGTAAACAGAGTCCACTTGTGTGTAATCGCAGTATAAATACAGCTGTTCTGTGAAGCTGTTTTGTGAGAGAATCTTATTGAACCTAGAGCAGTGATGGCGAACCTTGGCACCCCAGATGTTTTGGAACTACATTTCCCATGATGCTCAAACTATTCTGCAGAGTGCCAGAGCATCATAGTAAATGTAGTTCCAAAACATCTGGGGTGCCAAGATTCGCCATCACGGACCTAGAGTATGCTGTCCAGTTCTGGGCACCAGTCCTCGGGAAGGATATACTGGAAATGGAGCGAGTACAAAGAAGGGCAACAAAGCTAATAAAGGGTCTGGAGGATATTAGTTATGAGGAAAGGTTGTGAGCACTGAAATTATTCTCTCTGGAGAAGAGACGCTTGAGAGGGGATATGATTTTAATTGACAAATACCGTACTGGTGACCCCACAATAGGGATAAAACTTTTTTGCAGAAAAGAATTTAAAACTCGTGGCCACTCATTAAAATGAGAAGAAAAGAGGTTTAACCATAAACTATGTAGAGGGTTCTTTACTGTAAGAGCGGCCAGAATGAGGAATTCCCTTCCACAGGCAGTGGTCTCAGCAGAGGGCATTGATAGTTTCAAGAAACTATTAGATAAGCACCCGAACTACTGCAACATACAGGGATATATAATGTAAGACTGACATACAATCACACACATAGGTTGGACTTGATAGACTTGTGTCTTTTTTCAACCTCACCTACTATGTAACTATGTGTATTTTTGGATGCATAGAATGCACTCTTTGGTTAAGTTCTATTGGCAGATAGCATGTCTAATTGTATTTGTTTTCTTTTTTTTAATGCACAATAAAAAAAAATTGTGGAGAATAATACTTGGCTATGTGTTTTACTTCAAATGACAGTTTGGGAGTAGGCAGTTACATTTAAAAAAAATACAATGTAAATTTGACAAGGGACACCAACATGGTTGTATCTTTTATCTTAAAAACTACGGGTTTTGGTAACTTGCCGAAATCAAATAATTTGCCACATTATGAACGCTAGTTTACAAGACTGACCGCTTCTGGCTCGTCCTTGCTTCCGAGCATGCGTGTTTGTACTTTGGACTTTTTTCTGACAGACTTGTGTACACACGCTCTGAAAATCTGACAACAGACTTTTGTTCACGGAAAATGTTAAAATCTGCTCTCCAACATTTGTCCACGAAAAATCTGACAACAATTGTCCAGTGGAGCATACAAATGGTCGGATTTTCCCCCAACAGCCTGTCATCAAACATTTCCCCATGGAAAATCTGATCATGTGTATGAGGCTTAAGACTGTGGTAATGTAAGTTTAACCACTTTCAGACCGGACCATTTTGCTGGTAAATGACCAGAGGTCTTTTTACACTTTGGCACTGCGCTGCTTTAACTGGTAATTGCGCGGTCATGCAATGTTGTACCCAAACAAAATTTGCGTCCTTTTCTTCCCACAAATAGAGCTTTCTTTTGATGGTATTTGATTGCCTCTGCGATTTTTATTTTTTGCGATATAAACGTAAAAAGACCGCAAATTTTGAAAAAAAATGATATTTTCTACTTTTTGTTATTAGAAAAATCCAATAAACTCAATTTTAGTCATACATTTAGGCCAAAATGTATTCAGCCACATGTCTTTGGTAAAAAAAAAGTCAATAATTGTATATTTATTGGTTTGCGCAAAAGTTGTCACATCTACAAACTAAGGTACGTTTTCTGGAATTTACGCAGCTTTTAGTTTACGACTGCCTATCTCATTTCTTGAGGTGCTAAAATGGCAGGGCAGTACAAAACCCCCCCAAATGACCCCATTTTGGAAAGTAGACCCCCTAAGGAAATTGATAAGAGGCATGTTGAGCCCATTGAATATTTTATTTTTTTGCCTCAAGCGATTGAATAATGACAAAAAAAAAATTTTTTTTTTTTTTTTACACAAAGTTGTCACTAAATGATATATTGCTCACACATGCTATGGGCGTATGTGAAATGACACCCCAAAATAAATTCTGCTGCTTCTCCTGAGTACGGGGATACCACATATGTGGGACTTTTTGGGAGCCTAGCCGCGTACGGGGCCCCGAAAACCAAGCACCGCCTTCAGGCTTTCTAAGGGCGTAAATTTTTGAGTTCACTTCTCACTACCTATTACAGTTTTGAAGGCCATAAAATGCCAAGATGGCACAAAACCCCCACAAATGACCCCATTTTAGAAAGTAGACACCCCAAGCTATTTGCTGAGAGGCATGTTGAGTTCATGGAATATTTTATATTTTGCCACAAGTTGCGGGAAAATTACAAACTTTTTTTTTTTTTTTTTTTTTTTCACAAAGTTGTCACTAAATGATATATTGCTCACACATGCCATGGGCATATGTGAAATGACACCCCAAAATAAATTCTGCTGCTTCTCCTGAGTACGGGGATACCACATATGTGGGACTTTTTGGGAGCCTAGCCGCGTACGGGGCCCCGAAAACCAAGCACCGCCTTCAGGCTTTCTAAGGGCGTAAATATTTGACTTCACTCCTCACTACCTATTACAGTTTTGAAGGCCATAAAATGCCAAGATGGCACAAAACCCCCACAAATGACCCCATTTTAGAAAGTAGACACCCCAAGCTATTTGCTGAGAGGCATGTTGAGTCCATGGAATATTTTATATTTTGCCACAAGTTGCGGGAAAATTACAAACTTTTTTTTTTTTTTTTTTTTTTTCACAAAGTTGTCACTAAATGATATATTGCTCACGCATGCCATGGGCATATGTGAAATGACACCCCAAAATAAATTCTGCTGCTTCTCCTGAGTACGGGGATACCACATATGTGGGACTTTTTGGGAGCCTAGCCGCGTACGGGGCCCCGAAAACCAAGCACCGCCTTCAGGCTTTCTAAGGGCGTTACAGTTTTGAAGGCCATAAAATGCCAAGATGGCACAAACCCCCCCCAAATGACCCCATTTTGGAAAGTAGACACCCCTAAATTTAGGGGTACACTAGTGAGACTAGGTAATAAATGGCGGGTGCCCTGAAACTATAAAAAAATAACTAACCAACCAGCGTCACCTGTAACAGTTATATGGTGATCACTGGTGAAAGGGTTAACTAGGGGGCAATCAGGGGGCTTTATGCGGTAGTATATGGGGGTCCCTGGCGCTATAAAAAGCTGCGGCGAACCTAAATACCTACTTGCCTAACTAGCGTCACCTGTGACACTAATACAGCGATCAGAAAAACGATCGCTTATTAGGCTGGGTTCACACTGGAGCGATGCGGGAACGCCACGAATGCGCGGCGGGTTCCCGCATCGCATGCCTCCCGGCGGCAGTTCACACTGCCCTATGCGAACTGCTGGGAGTGTCAGTGAAATGTTACTGACACCCCCAGATCAGTTCGCATATCGCAGTGCGATCTGCAAACTCGGATCGCATGGTGTGAACACCCATGCGATCCGATTCTGCTGCGGGCCAAAAAAAGGGTCCCGTGCGAATTTGCGGCGGGTGCGGCGGGTGTGGCGGGTGCGGCGAATGGCTGAACTCGAATCGCACAGAGATCGGATGTGATTTGCACTGCAGTGCGAATCACATCCGTTCTCAAACCGCTGCAATCTGAACCCAGCCTTAGTGACACTGGCGACGGGGGGTGATCACGGGGTTAAACCTTTATTGGGGGGGTTAGGGGGGTACCTTAGAACTAAAGGGGGCTAACCCTAACTGCCCTAACAGTTATTAGTCACAAATGACACCCGCCGGGTGATCAGGGGGTTAAACCTTTATTAGGTAATAAATGGCGGGTGCCCTGAAACTATAAAAAAATAACTAACCAACCAGCGTCACCTGTAACAGTTATATGGTGATCACTGGTGAAAGGGTTAACTAGGGGGCAATCAGGGGGCTTTATGCGGTAGTATATGGGGGTCCCTGGCGCTATAAAAAGCTGCGGCGAACCTAAATACCTACCTGCCTAACTAGCGTCACCTGGGACACTAATACGGCGATCAGAAAAATGATCGCTTATTAGGCTGGGTTCACACTGGAGCGATGCGGAAACGCCGCGAATCCGCGGCGGGTTCCCGCATCGCATGCCTCCCGGCGGCAGTTCACACTGCCCTATGCGAACTGCTGGGAGTGTCAGTGAAATGTTACTGACACCCCCAGATCAGTTCGCATATCGCAGTGCGATCTGCAAACTCGGATCGCATGGTGTGAACACCCATGCGATCCGATTCTGCTGCGGGCCAAAAAAAGGGTCCCGTGCGAATTTGCGGCGGGTGCGGCGGGTGTGGCGGGTGCGGCGGGTGCGGCGAATGGCTGAACTCGAATCGCACAGAGATCGGATGTGATTTGCACTGCAGTGCGGTGCGAATCACATTCGTTCTCATAAACCGCTGCAATGTGAACCCAGCCTTAGTGACACTGGCGACGGGGGGTGATCACGGGGTTAAACCTTTATTGGGGGGGTTAGGGGGGTACATTAGAACTAAAGGGGGCTAACTCTAACTGCCCTAACAGTTATTACAGTCACAAATGACACCAATGCAAAAAAAAAAAAAAAAAAAAAAAAATGACATTGGTGTCACTGTGACTGGGGGGCAGGGGTAATTGGGGGGGTGATCGGGGGGTAAAGGGGGGGTGTGAGTGTGCCTGGCATGTTCTACTGTGTGTGGGATGTGTTGGTGCAACTCACTGATCCGCTCTCCTCCGTGTCGGAACGAAAAATACCGACACGGAGGAGAGAATACATCACTTCCTCTCCTGTGTTTACATTACAGGAGAGGAAGTGATGTCACCGGGGATTTCTATTCGTCGGGAGCGATCGCGAGGGGGTGGCCATGAATGAATGGCCGTCCCCTCGTCCGGGATCGCTCCCGAACGAAAACCGACCGCCGCAGGCACCGGGCGGGGGCCCGATCGGGCCCCCGACCCGCGGGAGGCAAATCACGTACATGTACGTGCTTATGCCTGCCCGTGCCATTCTGCCGACGTACATCGGCGTTAGGCGGTCGGCAAGTGGTTAAACAACCAAACACTTACATTGAAGGTTTTAGTTAAGTGAAATTTCTGCAAAAGTCAGTAACATTTTGTCATTTTTGGCTACATGCATTTAGCTCAATCGGAAAAGAAACAACAAAAAATTAAAAATAATTAAAGGATTGTTGCAAACAATAATTATCGAATACACAAAATAGAAAAAAAATCACATAGAGGACTTGTTTACACCACATTTGTTGGGTGTTCAGTCCCAACTCATGAACGTTGCAAAAAGCTAAAATGTTAGTTGACACCAATAATCGACTTCTAAATAAAATAAAAAATTGGTTAGGTTAGACTTTGACCTTAATAAAGTCTAGTAATATCTACTATGTTCTGTTCCAAATAATCAATAAACAGTGCTGTGCTATAAAAACAAAAAAAAAAAAAACGGGAACACTGCTGGTTTTATTCAGATGTGAGGTGAGCAGTACTTTGGATTTTTGCACCGTTGACGTATTACGTTTTAGAATTCACTTCCATCAGTCACAGATACTATATATGAACTTTCAGCAATATATGTTTATTGATTACCATTTTTAGTTACACTTATATTATTATTGATTTTTTATTTCATTTTTTTATAGCGCAGCACTGTTTATTGATTATTTGCAACTTTTAAGTGAAGTGAGAAAACTTGTTAGTGATAGCAGCTAATATTATGTTTTTATACTACTTTATTTCACGAGATTGTGCAGATTGATATTCATTTGATACACCTTTATGTTCTGTTCCAGTCTATGAATTCCTTGAGATAAGCAAACCACAAAGTGATATATTTGGCAAGATATGACATTTGTTCTTTCACCCATTGTCCCTGTTCAACTCTAAAAGCTGTGGTGATCACATATTGCTCTAGTCTCTAGCCAGGTCATGTTCGGAGACTGTTGACGGAGTAGAGATAGAGATCATGTGTAGTGAACGATCTTGAAGATAATGGCATCAGTTGAGATGGTCCTATGGTTCAAGGGAGTTTACTTTTGAAAGGAGAGTTTTACCAGATGCAAAGATCTTTTAGTAGGTCAAGTGAGAGATCAATCTAGTTTGGTCACAGCAAGCCCACTTGCCATCTGAGACCATGGCATTGAGCGTATCCTGGTGTTATTATACGCAAAGGGTTGTGAGTTTGAAACCGAGTGAAGATCTTGAAGATAGCTTCTTTGAAGACAATGTCTTATGGTCAAAGGGAATTGACACTGAAGCAAAGCACGGAGCATCTCACAGCAGGGGTCCAGTGCATCCCTGTTCACCATTCCAGATCCGATTTCAGTCTGACTTTTTTGCTGAAATCAGACCTAAAGGCCAGAAGACGCATGGGACCCCTGTGCAATTTGCAGCCGCTCCGGAGATGTGTGAACTGGCTCCAATTTGCAATAGTGTGAACCCAGCCTCAAGGGAGCATTTTACCAGATACAAATATATTTTTGTAGGTTATGTGAGGGACTAGTCAAGTTTGGTCACAAAACACTCACCTGCTGTTTGGGGCTGTGGCATTGAGTGTCTGCTGGTGTTATAATACGCAAAGGCTTGTGACTTCAAAAACTCAGATAACAGACTTTCTTTTAATTAAGTTTTAGGCAGCAGTTGAGACTGTGTCTTGTGGTTCAAGAGAATGAACTGTTGAAACTACATTTTTACCAAAATCCTTTAGTAAACCAAGTCAGTGTTGGAGACTGTTAATGGAGTAGAGATGTAGATCATGTTCAGGGAAAGATCTTGAAGATAATGGCATTTGTTAAGATGATGTCCTATGGTTCAAGGTAATTCATTTTTGAATGGAAATTTTACCCAGTGGCGTATCTAAGGTGTAGGAGCCATGGCAAGTGCCAAAAAAAAAGCACAAAAAAACCCCCGCCCGTCCTCCTGCGGCCATCTCCCGGACTAATAAAGCCCTCAGCGCCACACCTGGCCTGCTGGAGCATGGCGCCGGTGTTCTGTCAGATAGCCGCTACCTTAAAAGTCATCATCATATGACTTAAAAGTCATCATCATCATCTGTGATTGTGCGTGTGTGCCAAGCAGACGCAGCCAAACAAATATAGTGCTCAATATGGATTAAATAAATAGATATAAGTAAAGTGTAATAAAGTGATTTGTGCAACAAGCTCATTAAACAGTCCACATTCAGTGAAAGTTCATGTACTGCAAACTTTGCAGTACATGAACTTTTACTGAATGTAGACTTGGGGGTATGTTGGTGATCTCATAATTTAAATGGTCATGAGTTCAAATCCTCAGGTGGTCACCTTTCCAGGTTTATTTATTAGTGTTGTACAAACTGCTGAAACCAATCCTCCTCATATTGGTTGCTATGAGTTACTAAACATTGTAGCTTGAATTTAGGATGTATAGGTTAAAGCGTCAGGTCTGTGGTGCAGCATATGCGGAATCTGAAGGCTGTGACTTTGATTCCCAAAGCAGAGGTCTACTTAGAGCTGTTTGGGGAAGAATAGCAACTATGTGCTTGGTGGCAAGGGTGTGTCTCTGTGTAATGAGAGGTTAAGCAGCAGACCTTCTCACTGTGTAACCATGATGTGGTTGACCTTGGTACCATGTGAATAAAGCCTCAATGAAATAATTTCCTATAAGAAGATAGCGGAGGCCCAGCAAGAAGAACCGAAGAGGGGGACAAGACCCCCGGACAAGGGCGGCGAGGAAGAAGAAAGCCAGGCTCCTCCGCTAGTAAAAGAGCTAGCAAAAGAGCAGAAGATAGCGGAGGAGTCCGGCGAGAAGACCCCCCAAGACGGAAGACTACCGGAGCTGTCCAATAAATTATTTTAAAAACATATGTTGTGTTTTTTTATTTACACTTTTTTTCACCAGGTAAATGCGTAGGGGTACATGGTACCCCAATACTCATTCACATAGGGTGGGGGGCCGGTATCTAGGGGCTCCTGGATTCCGATAAGCCCACTGCCCACAGACCCCGACAACTAACGGCCAGGGTTGTTGGGCAGAGGCCCTTGTCCTCATCAACATGGGGACAAGGTGCTTTGGGGTGGGAAGGCCGCAGGCTCAGGAGGGGGAGGGGCGCTCACTCGTCCCCACCCCCTTTCCTGACCGGCCAGGCTACGTGCTCGGATAAGGGTCTGATATGGTCTTTATGGCGGCGACATTGACTTCCTTTGCTAGTCCAGGCTACCTGAAGTCATGTTCAAAATGAACGGACTTTTCTCCGTGTGTGGGCAAGTCCGTTAATTTCAAAAGGAAAAGTCCAGTCGTGTGTGGGCAGTTCCGCTCATTCGAAAAGTCCAGCGGACCTCCGCTACAAAGTCTGGCGGTTTGTCTGCCGGATAGTCCGATCATGTGTACACGGCATAAGAATTACATGGAAAATTTCCATGCAAAACATTGTACCACTTTCAGCACCTAAAATCCGACATAATCATACTGCCAGGGAGGTTAAAAGCAGTAAAAAAAAAAAAAACCTTTGTTGGAAGGTACTGGTGGAAGCTGTTATCCTTGCCCTCTTAGCCTGCATGTTACTGAAGCGCTCACCCCCAAAAGGGCCTGCTGATTTGTCTTCGGGTTCCTTTCCGAGATATGTGCAATACCAGCCAGGCACACAGCAACCGTCACTCTTCTGGCTCAATGAACAGTCTAGAGCAGGGGGCTCAAAACTTTCTAAACAAAGGACCAGTTTACTGTGCTTCAGACTTTAGGAGTAAATAATGCCCTCACTGTTGGTGGGGGGAATAGTGCCCCACTTCTGGTGTTGGTGGGAGCAATAGTGCCCCACTGCTGGTGTCGGTGGGAGGAACAGTGCTCCACTGTTGGTGTTGGTAGAAGGAATAGCGCCCCACTGTTGGTGTCAGTGGGAGGAACAGTACCCCACTGTTGGTGTTGGTGGGAGGAATAGTGCCCCACTGTTGGTGTTGGTAGAAGGAACAGTGCCCCACTGTTGGTGTTGGTGGGAGAAACAGTGCCCCACTGTTGGTTTGAGTGGGAGGAACAGTGTCCCACTGCTGGTGTCCGTGGGAGGAATAGTGCCCCACCGTCGACTTTATTGGGAGGAATAGTGCCCCACTGTTGGTGTCAGTGGGAGGAATAATGCCCCACTGATGGTTTTAGTGGGAGGAATAGCGCCATACTGTCAGCGGCAATGGCATGAATAATGCCTCAAGGGCTGGATAAAGGCAAGAAAAGAGCCGCATCTGGCCTGCGGGCCACAATTTGGAGACCACTGTTACATAACATGGGGTACCCACAGCAGAAGGAAAGCTACACTATTTGGGTAAAACTTGGATGGCACTTACCTAGCTGCCAAAGGGCTTTTAATCTAGTGATCGTGCAGACACAAGGGACACTGACATGGTCATCTATACCTGGCAGGTAGGGAGTTAGACTCTTCAGCAATCCTTTGCTTGTGTCAGTTGTACCACCAAAAGGCCCCCACGTTCATTACTTTATATCATGATAAACAAAGGGGACCTGTCATGGCTCTATACCAGTATATAGGAGAATAAAGAGGACATGTGATGGCTCTATACATATATATAGGAGTATAAAGAGGACCTGTCATGGCTCTATACATGCATACAGTAGTATAAAGAGGACCTGTCATGGCTCTATACATGTATTTAGAAGTATAAAGAGGACCTGTCATGGCACTATACATGTATATAGGAGTATAACGAGGACCTGTCATGGCTCTATACATGTATAAAGGAGTATAAAGAGGACCTGTCATAATAGGTGAGGTTGAAAAAAGACGCAAGTCCATCAAGTCCAACCCATGTGTGTGATTATATGTCAGTATTACATTGTATATCCCTGTATGTTGTGGTCGTTCAGGTGCTTATCTAATAGTTTCTTGAAACTATCGATGCTCTCCACTTGAGACCACTGCTTGTGGAAGGGAATTCCACATCCTTGCCACTCTTACAGTAAAGAACCCTCTAAGTAGTTTAACTAGTTGCTGACCGCCGGCCGTCAAATGACGGCCAGGCGGCGCAGCTATTGTGGCGGGAGGCCGTCATATGACGGCCTCCCGTTTAAACAGGGATGCGCGCGATCGTGCGCGCGCATCCCTGTTTCTTCGGTGGCGGCGTGTCACGGAGACACCGCTCGCCACCGAAGGGGGTGAACAGCCATTCGTTATGGCTGTTTACCACGTGATCGGCCGTGATGAAGTCACGGCCGATCACAGATGGTCACACCCCCTACGTGCACGGCGCATGCGCGCGATCGCGAGCGCGCTGCGCGTGCACGTCGGTGACGGCGTGTTCCCCGGGAACACTGCTCGTCACCGACACTGGTAAACAGCCATTGGCTGGCTGTTTACCCACGTGATCGGCTGTGATCCTTTCACAGCCGATCACTAAAATGTAAACAAACCGCGGTAACGGGATGTTACCGGGTTCTCCTCCTCACACACCGATCGTGTGTGAGGAGGAGATTGCGGTAACATCTCGTTACCGCATACAGTGTACACCAAACATACTGATTGCCCCCCCCCCCCAATAAAGAGGACCTGTCACCACCCCTCATAGTACCTGTCAATCACAGTCCATCAGAGTACCTGTCACAGTCCATCAGAGTATTTGAGTACCTGTCCCAGCCCATCAGAGTACCCGAGTACCTGTCCCAGCCCATCAGAGTACCCGAGTACCTGTCCCAGCCCATCAGAGTACCCGAGTACCTGTCCCAGCCCATCAGAGTACCCGAGTACCTGTCTCAGCCCATCAGAGTACCTGTCCCAGCCCATCAGAGTACCCGAGTACCTGTCCCAGCCCATCAGAGTACCCGAGTACCTGTCCCAGCCCATCAGAGTACCCGAGTACCTGTCCCAGCCCATCTGAGTACCCGAGTACCTGTCCCAGCCCATCTGAGTACCCGAGTACCTGTCCCAGCCCATCTGAGTACCCGAGTACCTGTCACAGTTCATCTGAGTACCCGAGTACCTGTCCCGGCCCATCAGAGTACCCGAGTACCTGTCCCGGCCCATCAGAGTACCCGAGTACCTGTCACGGCACATCAGAGTACCCGAGTACCTGTCACGGCACATCAGAGTACCCGAGTACCTGTCACGGCCCATCAGGGTACCCGAGTACCTGTCACGGCCCATCAGGGTACCCGAGTACCTGTCACGGCCCATCAGGGTACCCGAGTACCTGTCACGGCCCATCAGGGTACCCGAGTACCTGTCACAGTCCATTAGAGTACCGAGTACCTGTCAGAGTCCATTAGAGTACCGAGTACCTGTCACAGTCCATTAGAGTACCGAGTACCTGTCACAGTCCATTAGAGTACCGAGTACCTGTCACAGCCCATCTGAGTACCCGAGTACCTGTCACAGTTCATCTGAGTACCTGTCACCGCCCTTCAGAGTACCCAAATACCAGTCACCAAACCATCAGAGTACCTGTCACCAGGCCATCAGAGTACCTGAGTACTTGTCACCAGGCCATCAGAGTACCCGAGTACCTGTCACCAGGCCATCAGAGTACCCGAGTACCTGTCACCAGGCCATCAGAGTACCCGAGTACCTGTCACCAGGCCATCAGAGTACCCGAGTACCTGTCACCAGGCCATCAGAGTACCCGAGTACCTGTCACCAGGCCATCAGAGTACCCGAGTACCTGTCACCAGGCCATCAGAGTACCCGAGTACCTGTCACCAGGCCATCAGTGTACCCGAGTACCTGTCACCAGGCCATCAGAGTACCCGAGTACCTGTCACCAGGCCATCAGAGTACCCGAGTACCTGTCACAGTCCATCTGAGTACCCGAGTACCTATCTCCAGCCCATCAGAGTACCCGAGTACCTATTTGCAGCCCATGTCTCATAGAATATACGTTGGGGTGTTTGCTTTCCAAAATAGGGTCATTTTGTGGGTAATTTCACTGTCCTGGTGGTCCAGGACCTTCAAAAGTGTGATGGGTAGGAATGAAATAAGATGTGTCATTTATGCTCCTAGAACGCCTGAACGTACTACTTCAATGTTTGGCCCATCTATGTGGCCAGGCTGTGTAAAAGTCCTACACATGTGGTATCGCCATACTCGGGAGGAGTAGCAGAATGTATTTTGGGGTGTAATTTTTGCTATATACATGTTATGTGTTAGAAATATCTTATAAATTGACAATTTTGTGTAAAAAAAAAATGCGTTTTAATTTTTTTCCACATATTCCAAAAACTTCTGGAAAAAAATGAACCGTTCAAAAGACTCATTATGCCTCACAGATTATACGTTGGGGTGTTTGCTTTCCAAAATGGGGTCATTTTATGGGAAATTCCATTGTGCTGGTACTCCAGGGCCTTCAAAAGTGTAATAGGTGGTTGAGAAATGAGATGCGTCATTTTTGCTCATAGAACGTCTGAAGGTACTACATCAATGTTAGTGCTCTGTATGTGGCCAGGCTGTATAAAAGTCTCACACACGTGGTATCGCCGTACTCGGGAAGAGTAGCAGAATGTATTTTGGGGTGTAATTTTTGCTATATACATGCTATGTGTTAGAAATATCTTATAAATTGACAATTTTGTGTAAAAAAAAAATGCGTTTTAATTTTTTTCCACATATTCCAAAAACTTCTGGAAAAAAATTAACCATTCAAAAGACTCATTATGCCTCACAGATTATACGTTGGGGTGTTAGCTTTCCAAAATGGGGTGATTTTATGGGAAATTCCATTGTCCTGGTACTCCAGGGCCTTCAAAAGTGTAATAGGTGGTTGAGAAATGAGATGCGTCATTTTTGCTCGTAGAACGTCTGAAGGTACTACATCGATGTTGGTGCTCTGTATGTGGCCAGGCTGTGTAAAAGTCTCACACATGTGGTATCGCCGTACTCGGGAAGAGTAGCAGAATGTATTTTGGGGGGTAATTTGTTGTATACATATGCTGTGTGTGAGAAATAACCTGATAATAAGACAATTTAGTAAAAAAAAATAAAAAATCTTCATTTTGCAAAGAATTGTGGGAAAAAATGACAACTTAAAAAAACTCACCATGCTACTTACTTAATACCTTGGGATGTCTACTTTGTAAAAAGGGGTCATTTGGGGGGTATTTGTACTTTCCTGACTAGTTAGAGTCTCAAGAAATGAGGTACACCTGATGTACTGAAGGCCTGATCAGAAGTGATGAATTTTTAGTGATTGGCACCATAGATTGTAGACTCTATAACTTTCACAAAGACCAAATAATATATACTAATGTGGGTTATTTTTACCAAAGATATGTAGCAGTATAAATTTTGGCCAAAATTTATGAAGAAAAATTACTAATTAGCAAAAATTTATGACAGAAACGAAGAAAAAGGCATTTTTTTCACAAAATTTATGTTTTATTTTATTTATAGCACAAAAAATAAAAAACCCACTAGTGATTAAATACCACTAAAAGAAAGCTCTATTTGTGTGGAAAAAAGGACGCAAGTTTCATATGGATACTGTGTTGGATGACTGAGTAATTGTCATTCAAAGTGTGAGAGCGCTGAAAGCTGAAAATTGGTCTGGTCAGGAAGGGGGTGTAACTGCACTGTACTGAGGTGGTTAAGGTTAAACCTCTTTTCTTCTAATTTTAATGAGTGGCCACGTGTCTTGCTAATCTCCCTTCTGCAAAAAGGTTTTATCCCTATTGAGTGGTCACCAGTACGGTATTTGTAAATTAAAATCATATCCCCTCTCAAGCGTCTCTTCTCCAGAGAGAATAAGTTCAGTGCTCGCAACCTTTCCTTGTAACCAATATCCTCCAGACCCTTTATTAGCTTTGTTGCCCTTCTTTGTACTCGCTCCATTTCCAGTACATCCTTCCTGAGGACCGGTGCCCAGAACTGGACAGCATACGCTAGGTGCGGCCGGACCAGTATTGTAGAGAGGGAGAAATATTGTTTTATCTCTGGAGTTGATCCCCTTTTTAACCACTTGACCACTGGGCACTTAAACACCCTTAATAACCAGACCAATTTTCAGCTTTCGGTGCTCTCACATTTTGAATTACAATTGCTCAGTCATGCAACACTGGACCTATGTGACATTTTTGTCCTTTTTTTCACACAAATAGAGCTTTCTTTTGATGGTATTTAATCACCGCTCGGTTTTTTATTTTTTGTGCTATAAAAGAAAAAATACCGAAAATTCTGTAAAACAAAAGAATTTTTCTTTGTTTCTGTTATAAAATTTAGCAGATTAGTAATTTTTTCTTCATAAATTTTGGCCAAAATTTATACTACTACATATCTTTGGTAAAAATAAGTACAAATTGGTGGATATTATTTGGTCTTTGTGAAAGTTATAGAGTCCACAAGCTATGGTGCCAATATCTGAAAATTGATCACACCTGAAGTACTGACGGCCTATTTCAATTCTTGAGACCCTAACATGCTAGAAAAGTACAAATACCCCCCAAATGACCCCTTTTTGGAAATAAGACATTCCAATGTATTTAGTAAGAGGCATGATGAGTTTTTTGAAGTTGTCATTTTTTCCCACAATTCTTTGCAAAATCAAGATTTTTTTTACTTTTTTTTTTTCACAAAATTGTCATATTATGAGTTTATTTCTCACACACAGCATATGCATACCACAAATTACACCCCAAAACACATTCTGCTATTACTCCCGAGTACGGCGATACCACATGTGTGAGACTTTTACACAGTGTGGCCACATACAGAGGCCTAACATGCAGGGAGCGCCATCAGGTATTCTGGAGCACCCAGGACAATTCTGACATTTCTCTCCTACATGTAAAAATCATCATTTATTTGCTAGAAAATTACATAGAATCCCAAAACATTATATATGTTTTTTTAGCAAACACCCTGGAGAATACAATGGTGGTTGTTGCAACTTTTTATCTCGCACGGTATTTGCGCAGAAATTTTTCGAATGCTTTTTTTTTGGAAAAAAAACTGTTTTGTGCTTAAAAAAAACACAGTAAAGTTAGCCCAATTTTTGCATAATGTGAAAGATGAAGTTACGCTGAGTAAATAGATACCTAAAATGTCACTCTTCAAAATTGCACACGCTCGTGGAATGGCGCCAAAAGTCGCTACTTAAAAATCCCCATAGGCAACGCTTTACATTTTTTTTACTGGTTTTGAGTTACAGAGGAGGTCTAGGGCTAAAATTATTTCTCTCGCTCTAACGTTCGCAGCGATACCTCACATGTGTGGTTTGAACACCGTTTTCATATGTGGGCGGGACTTACGTATGCGTTCGCTTCTGCATGCGAGCACGTGGGGACAGGGGCGCTTTAAAAAAAAAAAATGTATTGTTCATTTTACTTTATTTATTTTAGTTTGACATTTTTTTCCCCAAAAATTAATTTTTTGATCACTTTTATTCCTATTACAAGGAATGTAAACATCCCTTGTAATAGGAATATGGCATGACAGGTCCTCTTTACAGTGAGATATGGGGTCAATAAGACCCCCACATCTCACCTCTAGGCTGGAAAGCCTAAAATAAAAAATAAAAAAAGATTCTGGCTTTGATCGTATTGGTGAGTCGGTAGAAGCACCGGAGGGCGGCGGGAGGGGGGGGGGGGGATGTCTATGGCTGGGTATTGCAGGGTATCACCGACTATGGCTGGGTATTGCAGGGTATCTCCGAGTATGGCTGGGTATCTCCGAGTATGGCAATTTATGGCAGGGTATTGCAGAGTATTGGCTGGAATTTTACTGCAGAGTATTGGCGGGTACTGCAGAGTATTGGAGGGTAGTGCAGAGTATTAGCTGGTATTGCAGAGTATTTGCGGGTGTTGCAGAGTATTTGTGGGTATTGCAGAGTATTGCAGAATATTTGTGGGTATTGCAGAGTATTTGCGGGTATTGTAGAGTATTGCAGAGTATTTGCGGGTATTGCAGAGTATTTGCGGGTATTGCAGAGTATTTGTGGGTATTGCAAAGTATTTGCGGGTATTGCAGAGTATTTGTGGGTATTGCAGAATATTTGCGGGTATTGCAGAGTATTTGCTGGTACTGCAGAGTATTGCAGTGTATTGCAGAGTAATGGCAGGGAATTGAGGGGTTAAATTTCGGTGAGCAGCGATGTGGGCACTGCAGATGCAGCCCACAGCGCTGCTGACACTGATCTCTTTCCCCTCCGCTGTACCGATCACTACAGAGAGGGGGTGGGAGGAACCAGCGTCATAACATGTCGCCGGTTTGTTTACAAGTGATCACTCCGTCATTTGACAGAGCGATCACGTGGTAAACGGGCGGCGGTCACGGATGCTCTCGAGTAAGCGCCCCATGGGGCGCGCAAGAGCGGAATTCTGGGAGGACGTCATATGACGGCCTCCCAGAGTTAAACAACCGCCCTGTAGCCGTCATTCGGCTATGGGCCGGTTGTTAAGTGGTTAATGCATGTCAATATTCTGTTTGCTTTGTTAGCAGCAGCTTGTCATTGCATGCCATTGCTGAGCCTATCATCTACTAGGACCCCCAGGTCCTTCTCCATCTTAGATTCCTCCAGAGGTTCTCCCCCCAGTGTATAGATTGCATTCATATTTTTGCCACCCAAATGCATTATTTTACATTTTTCTACATTAATTTGAACCTCATTAGCCATGTAGTTGCCCACCCCATTAATTTCAAATCCCCCCCCTCCCCCGCACCTCCTGTCACAGTGACACCAATAGCAGTTTTAATTTTTTTTACTGATCACTGCATTGGTGTCAATTTGTGACTGTTATAAGTGTTAGGGCAATTAGTGGTAGGCCCCTTTAGGTCTAGGGTACCCCCTTAACCTCCCTAATAAAGGTTTAACCCCTTGATTGCCCCCAGTTAACCCTTTCACCCCCTGTCAACAGTGTCACTAATTGATCATGTTTCTGATCGCTGTATTGGTGTCACAGGTTATGCTAGTTAGCCTGTTAGTTATTTAGGTTCACCGTCCGCTTTTTATAGTGTCAGGTACCCCCATATACTACCTAATGAAGGTTTTAACCCCCTGATTGCCCCCTAGTTAACCCTTTCACCAGTGATCACCGAATAAGTGTTACGGTGATGCTGGTTAGTTGTTTGTTTTTTATACCCGCCGTTTATTACTCAATAAAGGTTTAACCTCCTGATTGTCCGGCGGGTGATATCAGTTAGGTTTTAGGGTCAGTTAGGGTCTGCATCGCCCCAGGCAGCGTCAGATTAGTGCCAGTATCGCTAACACCCACGCATGCAGCATACACCTCCCTTAGTGGTATAGTGTCTGAACGGATCAATATCTGATCTGATCAGATCTACACTAGTGTCCCCAGCAGTTTAGGGTTCCCAAAAACATAGTGTTAGCCCAGATACCTTCTAGCACCTGCATTTTGCCTCTCCGCCCAGCCCAGCCCACCCAAGTGCAGTATTGATTGATCACTGTCACTTGCAAAACACTAAACACATAACTGCAGCGTTCGCAGAGTCAGGCCTGAACCCTGCGATTGCTCAAAACTGTTTTTTGGTAACGTTTGATACAGTTGCTGACTAGGGATGAGCTTCGTGTTCGAGTCGAACGTACGTTCGACTCGAACATTGGCTGTTCGTCCGTTCGGCGAAGTCCGAACATTTTGGTCCGTTCGCGCCAAATTCGTGTGGCGCTCACGGCCCACAATGCACTGTGATGGCGCAGTGCATTGCTGGCTCATGATTGGCCAAGCATGCACTGTGACCCCGCATGCTTGGCCAATCGCAGCGCCAGCAGCGAGGAGAGCCATGATTGGCCACAGGCAGGATGCCTGTGGCCAATCATAGCTCAGGCTGTGTAGTGCACGCCCCACACTATATAAGGCCGCCAGCGCGGCGGCCTTGTGTAGTGTGTTGGCGTCTGAAGCAGTGGGTGTTCTGTGTACCTTCAACACAGTACACACCGATCGTTTTCGGACGATTTTCGATCTTGCTGTTGTGTAGTGGTTATTGTCTGCGTGCCCTGACCGCAGTATACACCGCTATATTCACCTCACCTATATAGCTAGTGATCTATCTGTTATAATAGAGCTTGCAGTCAGTAGTGTTAGGAGATAGTGCGTGCTGTCTGCGTGCTCTGTACCCAGTACATACCGCTATATCCACCTACATAGCTGTTCTCTATTTGAGCCCACTTGCCATCTGCAGGAGTTATTGGAAGTTGTGTGTGCCTCCAGCACAGCACAGTATACATCTGTATATACCCCTTTATCTCTGGTGTTCTATAATAAAGGCATCTGCAGGAGTTAGTGGGTGTTGTGTGCCTCTAGCACAATATACACTACCCAACTGTTTTTTTACCCAACTCCCTTCAGGCCATTACCATGTCTGGAAGGCCAGCAAGGAGAGGCAGACAGGCGCGAGCCGATAAAAGAGGGCAAGCAGGCTCTGTGTCTAGAGACAACAGTGCTGGTCGTGGACGCGTTGCATTGTCATCAGCACGTGGTCATGGGACACGCTTGTCCTTCTTTTCGGCAGCTGGACATGTTGAACCGCAACATGCCAACGACTTGGTAGAGTGGATGACCAAGCCCTCTTCATCCTCCTCATCCTCTCTCACCCAGTCTCAGGGTACTAGCAAAGCAGCTGCCAACGCATCGTCTTCCCTCCTCTCAATGTCATCATCAGTGACTCCTTCCCTAGACCCACCACGTCCTCCTGAGGAGTCTCCTGAACTCTTTGAGCACAGTGTTGGGTACATGCTCCAGGAGGATGCCCAGTGTTTTGTGGGCTCTGATGATGACACTCAGCTAGAGGAAGGCAGTAGCGTGAGCGCAGAGAGAGGGGATGCTCAAGAAGGACAGCAATCTGGCAGTCATGTTCCACAAGCTGCAGCATACTGCCAGGTTTGCTACAGCGATGAAGAGGGAGGGGATGATGAGGGCACTGACTCCACGTAAGTGCCTGGAAGGAGAGAGGAGGAGGAGGAGGAGGCACATGTCCAACAAAGCAGGATGCCCTCCGGGGGCCAGCTTAGGGGCAGCACACCGACTGAATCACACCGCAGAGCTCCGCCTGTGCAGAGCGCTGCCTCTGCGCGTTATTCTAAAAGTTCTTTGGTGTGGGCCTTTTTTGAGACAAGTGCATCAGATCGCACCGCTGCTATTTGCAACATATGTCTCAAGCATATCTCACGTGGCCAAAACATCAGCCGCTTGGGCACCACATGCTTGACCAGACATATGTTGACCTGCCATGCAGCTCGTTGGCAAGCGTACCTCAAAGACCCACACCAAAGAACAAAGCGGACCTCTCCTTGCTCCTCATCAGCTGGCATCTCCAACCCCACTAGACCTTCAGTCCTCTCGGAAACCTGCTCTGAGAGGAATGAAGGTGTAGAATTAGGTGTGTCACAGCCAAGTGCTTCCGGGAACTCTGCTAGCGGTACACCCACGTCCGATTATAGCAGGCAAATGTCCCTGCCCCAGCTGCTGGACCGGCGAAAGAAGTTCACTCCCAGCCATCCACATGCCCAGCGGTTGAATGCTAGCTTGGCTAAATTGCTAGCACTTCAACTGCTGCCTTTTCAGTTGGTAGACTCGGCCCCCTTCCGTGAGTTTATACAATGTGCGGTTCCTCAGTGGCAGGTCCCCAAACGCCACTTTTTCTCACGGAAGGCGATTCCGGCTCTCTACCGGCATGTGGAAGGCAATGTCCTTGCCTCGCTGGACAGGGCGGTCAGCGGTAAGGTGCATATTACCGCTGACTCATGGTCCAGCAGGCATGGACAGGGACGTTACCTGTCTTTCACGGCCCATTGGGTCACTCTTCTGGCAGCTGGGAAGGATGCAGGACAAGGTGCAGTAGTGTTGGAGGTTGTTCCGCCACCACGCCTCCAAAATGCTACTATTGGTTGTGACACACCTCTCTCCTCCACCCCCTCCTCTTCTTCTTCCTCCATGGCCTCTTCCACTGCTCTGTCCTCAGAACCAGCGGTGCTTCGTAGGCGTTCCAGGGGCTACGCAAGTACGCAGGCAAAACGATGCCATGCCGTGCTTGCGCTAGTTTGTTTGGGGGACAGGAGCCACACTGGGGCGGATGTTTTGTCAGCTCTGCAGGGGCAGGCCGAGAGGTGGTTGACGCCACGCCAGCTTAAGCCAGGAATGGTGGTTTGTGACAATGGCACCAACCTCCTCTCCGCCCTCCGACAGGGACAACTGACCCATGTGCCCTGTGTAGCTCACGTCCTTAACCTGGTGGTGCAGCGGTTCTTGGGCAGGTACCCCGGCTTACAGGATGTCCTGAAGCAGGCCAGGAAAGTCTGTGTGCATTTCCGCCGATCATTTAATGCCTGTGCTCGGCTGGCTGAGCTCCAAAAGGAGTTGAACCTGCCCAAGAACCGCCTTATATGTGACATGCCCACCAGATGGAACTAAACATTGGCCATGCTGCAGCGGCTGCACACGCAGCAGAGGGCCATCAATGAGTACCTGTGCGACTACGGCACCAGGACAGGGTCAGGGGAGCTTGGTTTTTTCTCACCACGCCAGTGGGGCATGATCAGGGATGCATGCACTGTCCTGTCCCCGTTTGAGGAGGCCACAAGGATGGTGAGCAGTGACAGTGCATGCATCAGTGACACTGTACCTCTTGTCCACCTCTTGGAGCATACGCTGCGTGGAATAATGGACAGGGCACTTGAGGCAGAACAGAGGCAGGAAGAGGAGGACTTCCTTGCCTCTCAAGGCCCCCTTTATCCAGTGTTCCTGCTGTGCCACCCATCACACAGGAAGAGGATGAGGAGGAGGAAGAGGAGGAGGAGGATGATTGTGTCAGCATGGAGGTGGAGGCTGGCACTCAGCATCAGCAGCAGCAGCAGCAGCAGCAGTCTTGTAGGGATGATTTACAGTCCCAAGAAACACGTGGACTTGTACGTGGCTGGGAGGAGGTAGCTGCGGATCATGTTGTCCTTAGTGACCCAGAGGACTCCGGACCGAATGCCTCAGCTAACCTACGCTGCATGGCCTCCCTGATCCTGCAAAGCCTGCGGAAGGATCCTCGTATTCTTCGGATCAAGGAGAGGGACCATTACTGGCTGGCCACTCTCCTTGATCCACGGTATAAGGGTAAGGTTGCCGACCTTATCTTGCCATCGCAGAGGGAGCAGAGGATGAGACATCTCCGGGAGGCCTTGCAGAAAGGTCTGTGTAACGCGTTCCCAGAGACTGGGAGGTTACAAACTCCTGGTCCTGGACAACGTGTTGCTGAGGCATCGGTCAGAAGGAGCGGTGGAGAAGGTGGCCGTCTGACTGATGCTTTCAGACAATTTTTTAGTCCGCAGCCCCAAGGTATGATCGGTTCCAGCACCCATCGCCAGCGTCTGATTTACATGGTGCAGGAATACCTAGGGGCAAGGTCAGACTTGGACACCTTTCCCACCGAAAATCCTCTGGCTTACTGGGTCTTGAGGATGGATCACTGGCCAGAGCTTGCACAGTATGCAATTGAGCTACTGGCCTGTCCTGCATCCAGCTTTCTTTCGGAACGCACCTTCAGTGCTGCTGGTGGCTTTGTTACCGATCACAGGGTGCGCCTGTCCACCGAATCAGTTGATCGACTGACCTTCATCAAGATGACTCAGTCTTGGATCACCCACAGCTACCAAGCACCTGAAGCTGATGTAACAGAATAATTTTTTTTTAAATATCACATCCCCTCAAGACTGCCTATGCTGATGCTGAGTGACTGTCCTGTTATGTTGATTGTCTATCCTCTTCCTCCTCCGCTGATATGTTGGAAGAACATTTCTGGTTCTGGTTGATGACATCAGCCCAATTTTTCTGCCCCTGTTTAACAGGGGCGTTTAAGTACAATTTTTGATGCAATGCTTTGCAGCAGGGCTAATTCCTGCAATCAAACAAGAGTATATGGGAGAGGTTGCAGTGTGGTGGCACCAGCACCAGTGCCTAAAGCCCAATTTTTCTGCCCCTGTTTAACAGGGGCGTTTAATTACAATTTTTGATGCAATGCTTTGCAGCAGGGCTAATTCCTGCATTAAAACTAGAGTATATGGAAGAGGTTGCAGTGTGGTGGCACCAGCAGCAGTGCCTAAGGCCAAATTTTTCTGCCCCTGTTTAACAGGGGCGTTTAATTACAATCTTTGATGCAATGCTTTGCAGCAGGGCTAATTCCTGCAATAAAACTAGAGTATATGGCAGAGGTTGCAGTGTGGTGGCACCAGCACCAGTGCCTAAGGCCCAATTTTTCTGCCCCTGTTTAACAGGGGCGTTTAAGTACAATTTTTGATGCAATGCTTTGCAGCAGGGCTAATTCCTGCAATAAAACTAGAGTATATGGAAGAGGTTGCAGTGTGGTGGCACCAGCAGCAGTGCCTAAGGCCAAATTTTTCTGCCCCTGTTTAACAGGGGCGTTTAATTACAATTTTTGATGCAATGCTTTGCAGCAGGGCTAATTCCTGCAATAAAACTAGAGTATATGGCAGAGGTTGCAGTGTGGTGGCACCAGCACCAGTGCCTAAGGCCCAATTTTTCTGCCCCTGTTTAACAGGGGCGTTTAATTACAATTTTTGATGCAATGCTTTGCAGCAGGGCTAATTCCTGCAATAAAACTAGAGTATATGGCAGAGGTTGCAGTGTGGTGGCACCAGCACCAGTGCCTAAGGCCCAATTTTTCTGCCCCTGTTTAACAGAGGCGTTTAAGTACAATTTTTGATGCAATGCTTTGCAGCAGGGCTAATTCCTGCATTAAAACTAGAGTATATGGAAGAGGTTGCAGTGTGGTGGCACCAGCAGCAGTGCCTAAGGCCAAATTTTTCTGCCCCTGTTTAACAGGGACATGTAATTACAATTCTTGATATAATATTTCACAGGAGGGCCCCTTCCTGTGCCCACCCAGAGTAACGGTGAGGACTTATAGTGTTGTGGCACCAGCACCACAACCACCAAAGGTCAATTTTTCTACCACTGTTCAACAATGGCATGTAATTACAATTCTTGATATAATCGTTCACAGCAGGGCGCTCCAGCGCCCACCAAGAGTCAATTTGAGGGCTTACAATGTTGTGGCAAAACCAACACCTTGTTCCGCCATTTCTGCAGAGCATATAGGGCAGGCCCCTACTTTCAAACATCCAACTTACAAACATCTCCTACTTGCAAACGGAAGGAGACAACAGCAAGTGAGATGAAAAAAGATGGACGACAAAACAAATTATAGAGGGGTGATAACCCTTCCCTATGTTTTCCAAAAAGCTTAAAAATAGTTTTTTGGACTGGAGCTACACTTTAAAAATGTACCAGTTGAAAATTACAAACAGATTCAACTTAACACAACAAACCTACACAGTCCCTGTCTTGTTTGCACTGCCTGTATACTGCTGTTCTGAGTATATAGGGCCTGGGGGCCACACGCATTTCCTTTTTTTAATATGGGTACAGGGTTCCCCTTAATATGCGTACAAGACCCAAATAGGCTGGTAATGGGCAGGGAGGGCTACCCATGCCATTTTTCTCAATGATTTTCAACCATATTGCAGGAACCAGATATAACATTAAAACCGCAAGCAGTTTTAAATGGTGGTTTTTCCGTTTAATGTCATTTTGTGCAGGGACTGTTCTAAACACGGGAAACACGTGGCACTTCACATGCATACTACAGACACCCCCCAGGCACCATATTTAAAGGAATATTTCATTTTTTTTTCACTTTAATCGTCATTAAAATCAGTGCTCCCGCCAAAACGGCCATTTTTAAAAACATTTTAGGCATTGACCCATGTCCCCTGGGGCAGGAGCCAGGTCCCCAAACCCTTTTCAGGACAGTATCTTGCATATTAGCCGTTAAAATTAGCACTTTTCATTTCGAACGTTCGAGTCCCATAGACTTCAATGGGGTTCTAACGTTCGTACGAATTTTGGGGCCGTTCGAAAGTTCTGGTGCGAACCGAACCGAGGGGTGTTCGGCTCATCCCTATTGCTGACAGCCTGGGAGCTTTTTTACCTGTGAGTCTCACTAATGTAATAGTAAATTTAGAGCCCAAAATGGCAAATCAAAAGTACACCAGTGAAGAGGCCTACACGTTTCTGAGAATGGCAGGTAGTGAAGAGGAAGTCACTCATCAGTCAGATTCAGGCTCAGAATACAATCCTGTAGACCACAGTGGCTCCATGACAGATAGCTCTGACGATGGAGTTGTGGTCCCTGCCAAGGTCAGGCATACTAGACACCGATCTTCTGCTGTTGTTGAGGAGCAAGAACCGCAGGGCTCTCGTATGGAGCACAGAAGTACTAGTTCTGCTCATCCTTCTGGTGAACTGGCAAGCATTAGCGGCCTAGTATACCCTGGTCATACATCCAGCACTGCAGTATCACGTGGTGATGTGGCGAGTCCCATAAGTGCAGTTCAAGCTGGTGAGGTGGCAAGCACAAGTAGTGTCCCGCTGCCACCAAGAAGACAAAGACAGGCCCGTCGTGCCCATAGTATGCTTCCTGCAGAATTTGCCAATCCTAATTGGGAACCCACCACTTCTGTAGCACCCGTACTTCCCCCATTCACTGACCAACCCGGAATTTAGGTGAAAACAGTTGATTTTATGTCACTTGACTTTTATGCACTATTTTTCACAGAAGATCTCTATAGATCTATTGTGCACCAAAATAATTTGTATGCTGGTCAATTCATCAACGCTAATCCCCAGTCCTCACTTGCCAAAGATTAGAAACCAATTATGGTTTCCGAATTTAAGACATTTCTGGGCCTATCCCACGACATGGGCATAGTTAAAATGAGTATGTTGCGGTCATATTGGTCCACGGACCCAATTTATCATATGCCCGTGTTCTCTGCCTCCATGACCAGGGCACAATACCAGCAGATCTTGCGGTTCATGCACTTCAACAACAAAGAACTCTGTCGTCCTTGTGGAGACCCTGGATACGATTGGCTCTACAAAATTCGGCTCAGGAGGGGGGGCCGCTCGCTCGTCCCCCCCTTTCCTGCTGGCCGGGTAGCGTGCTCGGACAAGGGTCTGATGTGGACCTGGGGGGGGGACCCCGCGCCGATTTTTTTCGCCGTTGGGGTCCCCCTTTAAATCCATACCAGGTGGCGGGGTCAGCGACGTCTCCTTCGCGGGCCCCGCCTACCTGGAGACGCACTCAAAATGAACGGACTTTCCTCCGCGTGTGTGGGCGAGTCCGTTCATTTCAAAAGTACACACAGGTTTTTAAAGTACTTTATTAGACAGATCCAGGGGTCATCTTCCGCTTTCTTCTTCGTCGTTGCCGCCGTCTGGGAGTCTTCTTCTGACTTCAGGGGTCTTCTTCCGACTTCGGGGGTCTTGTTCCGCTCTTCACTTCTTCTGCCGGGCCTCCGCTATCTTCTTACAGCTCTTTTCCTAGCGTTGGCCCGGTCTTGTCGCTGTCACCTTGTTCTTCTTCCTTCTCCTTCCTTCTTCTTCCTTCCGATGTTGACACAACGCTCTCTCCGGCCATAATGGCAGGGGCGCGTTGTGCGGCGAATTATATAGGCACAATGGGCGGGGTCAACGGGTGATGTCACATGGTGACCCCGCCCCTTATGATGTCACATTCCGGAGCTGTCTAATAAACTACTTTAAAAACCTGTGTTGTGTTTTTTTATTAACACATTTTCCATCACCCCATACTCATTCACATAGGATGAGGGGCCGGAATCTGGGGTCTCCTTATTAAAGGGGGCTCCCAGATTCTGATAAGCCCCCCGCCCGCAGACCCCGACAACCAATGGCCAGGGTTGTCGGGAAGAGGCCCTTGTCCTCATCAACATGGGGACAAGGTGCTTTGGGGTGGGGGGCCCCCTTCCCCAAAGCACCCCCCCATGTTGAGGGCACGTGGCCTGGTACGGTTCAGGAGGGGGGCGCTCGCTTGTTCCCACCCCCTTTCCTGACCGACTGGGCTGCGTGCTCGGATAAGGGTCTGGTATGGACTTTGGGGGGACCCCATGCTGTTTTTTCAGCATAGGGGTTCCCCTTTGAATCCATACCAGGCGACGGGGCTCGCAAGGTGTCAATCTCGCTGATGGAGGGACCATTGATGACGTGCAGCACGACTCGCGCATGCGCAGTAGGGAACTGAGAAGTGCCGTAACGCTTCACTTCCCGATTCCCTCACCGAGAATGGTGGCGGCAGCAGCCGAGAGCCAAGCGATTAATCGGGTTCAGCTGCCGACATCGCTGGACTCCAGGAAAGTTAAATGTCAATTTAATAAAAGTCATCAGCTGCAGTATTAATATTTTTTTTTAGGTGCACTCCAGCTTTAAGTGGTTAAAGAATTTCTTGGGGATTTTTTTTGCTCTCCTCCGCTATGTGTCTTTCATGTTATATTTTAGCCATCCTTATTGCACCCTTACATTTTTTGTCGCATTCTTTATAAAGTCTGAATGCTGATGATGATCCCTCAACCTAGTATTTTTTGAAGGTCTTCTCCTTTGCTTTTATATGCATTTATACATTGGAGTTAAGCCTACCAGGACTTTTGTTCGCTCTTTTTAAATTATTACCCAATGGGATGCATTGGCTAATGCCCTTATTTAATATGCTCTTAAAGCAAACCCATCTCTACTCTGTGTTCTTTGTTCCTAAGATTTTATCCCAATTTATAGCAAGGCTCGTAGTTTAGGGAAGTTGGCTCTTTTGAAACTCAGTGTCTTTGTATTCCCCTTTTGTTTCCTATTTGTGTGATTTATACTGAAGCCAATTGACCAATTGTGATCACTGTTACCTAAATTGCCCCGTATTTCCACATCCATGATCAGGTCTATATTGTTGGTATCAGTATATCCTTTATTTCTAGTTGGTGTGTCTACCATCTGACCCATAAAATTGTCCTGCAAGACATTTAGGAACTGGCGAGCCTTAGATGATTGCGCAGTTCCCTCCGCCAAGTCTATGTCTGGATAATTAAAATCACCCATTATGATAACACTTCCATCCTTACTGCTAATCCAAATTGTGATAGGAGATCTGTTTCCCCTACCCTCAGGTAGGGGACCTTTAGCATACTCCCAGTATTATTTTCCCCTTAGCTTCATCCCTTTGGAGCTCTACCCATAAGGATTTCACCGCCTCCCTAGCTCCCTTAGTGATGTCATCTCTCACATTCACTTGCACATTATTCTTGATATATAGGTATACCCCTCCCCCTTTTTTACCCTCTCTTTCCTTGTGATAAAGGGTATACCATTGAATATTTGCCAGCCAATCATGAGAGCTGTTGAACCAGGTCTCTGAAATTCCCACAAAATCAAAATCCTCCCCGTACAACAGTATCTCTAGTTCACCCATCTTGTCCGCCAGGCTCCTGGCATCGGTGAAAATGCCACATAGTTTAGACCGGTCACATATTATCCTCTTATTGGGTGTTCTGAGATTGAAACTAGGTCTTGCTACCTTACTTACCTTGGTTTTATGTGCTTTGGTCAAGCTACCACTAATGCCCCCAATACTACCCTCTGGAATATGTTCTGCGCTGACTATCTCTACCTCTGCCCCCCCAGTATAAAGAGGATCTGTCATGGCACTATATATGTATATAGAAGTATAAAGAGGACCTATTGTGGCTCTATACATGTATATACAAGTATAAAGAGGACCTGTCATGGCACTATACATGTATATAGGAGTATCAAGAGGACCTGTCATGGCTCTATACATGTATATAGGAGAATAAACAGGATCTGTCATGTCTCAATACATGTATATAGGAGTATATCGAGGACCTGTCGTGGCTCTATACATGTAAAGGAATATAAAGAGGACCTGCCATGGCTCTATACATGTATAAAGAGGACCTGTCATGGCTTTATACATGTATATGGGAGTATAAAGAGGACCTGTCATAGCTCTATACATGTATATAGGAGTATAAAGAGGACCTGTCATGGCTCTATACATGTATATAGGAGTATAAAGAGGACCTATCGTGGCTCTATACATGTATATAGGAGTATAAAGAGGACCTGTCATGGCTCTATACATGTATATAGGAGTATAACGAGGACCTGTCATGGCTCTATACATGTATAAAGAAGTATAAAGAGGACCTGTCATGGCATTCTACATGTATAAAAGAGTATAAAGAGGACCTGTCATGGCTCTATACATGTATATAGTTGTATAAAGAGGACCTGTCATGGCTCTATACATGTATATAGGAGTACAGAGAGGACCTGTCATGGCTCTAAACATGTAAAGAAACATAAAGAGGACCTGTCATGGCGCTATACATGTATATAGGATTATATGGAGGACCTGTCATGGCTCCATACATGTATATAGGAGTATAAAGAGGACCTGCCGTGACACTATACATGTATATATAAGTATAAAGAGGACCTGCCAGGGCTGTAAACATGTACATAAGGAGTATAAAGAGGACCTGTCATGGCACTTTACATGTATATAGGAGTATATAGCGGACCTGTTATGGCTTTATACATGTATATAGTAGTATAAAGAGGACCTGTCATGGCACTATACATGTATTTCATGTATGTAGGAGTATAAAGAGGACCTGTTATGGCACTATACATGTATATAGGAGTATAAAGAGGACCTTCTATCTCACAAAAGTGAGTACACCCCTCACATTTTTGTAAATATTTTATTATATCTTTTCATGTGACAAGAAATGACACTTTGTTACAATGTAAAGTAATGAGTGTACAGCTTGTATAACAGTGTAAATGCGCTGTCCCCTCAAAATAACTCAACACACAGTCAGTAATGTCTAAACCACTGGCAACAAAAGTGAGTACACTCCTAAGGGAAAATGTCCAAATTAGTCCCAAAAATGTAAATATTTTGTATGGCCACCATTATTTCCCAGCACTGCCTTAACCCTCTTGGGCATGGAGTTCACCAGAGGTTGCCACTGGAGTCCTCTTCCACTTCTCCATGATGACATCACAGAGCTGGTGGATGTTAGAGACCTTGCGCTCCTTCACCTTCCGTTCCATGGCACTATAGGTGTATATATTAAGTATAAAGAGGACCTGTCATGGCTCTATAAATGTATATAGGAGTATAAAGAGAACCTGTCATGGCTCTATACATGTATATAGGAGTATAAAGAGGATCTGTCATGGCACTCTACATGTATAAAGGAGTATAAAGAGGATGTGTCATGGTACTCTACATGTATAAAGGAGTATAAAGAGGACCTGTCATGGCTCTATACATGTGTATATATAAGTATAAAGGGGACCTGTCTTGGCTCTACACATATTTATAAGTGTATAAAAATGACCTGGCATTGCTCTATACATGCATATAGGAGTATAAAGAGGACCTGTCATGGCACTTTACATGTATATAGGAGTATACAGAGGACCTGTCATGACTCTATACATGTATAAAGGAGTATAACGAGGACCTGTCATTGCACTAAACATGTATATAGGAGTATAAAGAAGACCTGTCATGGCTCTATACATGTATATAGAAGTATAAAGAGGACCTGTCATGGCTCTATACATGTATATACGAGTATAAGGAGGGCCTTTTATGGCTCTATACATGTATAAAGAAGTATTAAGATGACCTGCCATGGCTCTATACATGTATATAGGAGTATATAGAGGACCTGTCATGGCTCTATACATGTATATAGGAGTATAAAGAGGACCTGTCATGGCTCTACATATGTTTATAGGAGTATAAAGAGGACCTGTCATGGCTCTATACATGTATATAGGAGTATAAAGAGGACCTGTCATGGCACTCTACATGTATATAGGAGTATAAAAAGAACCTGCCATGGCTTTATACATGTATAAAGGAGTATAAAGAGGACCTGTCATGGCTCAATACATGTATGTAGGAATATAATGAGGACCTGTCATGGCTCTATACATGTATATAGGAGTATAAAAGAACCTGTGCGTGGCCGGCAGATGCAATGTCCACCGGCCACCCGTGGAGTGATCACTCCACAGACAGCCAGAACAGGGATTTGTCAATGTAAACAGATAGATCCCCATTCTGAAAGGGGAAGAGACACAGATCTGCTGTTCCTAGGGATTAGAAACAGAGATCTCTCTCCTCCTCCAGTCCCATCCCCCACAGTTATGCTGCATACACACGAGCAGAGGTCCGCTGGACTTTCCGAATGAGTGGACTTGCGCACACACGACCACACTTTTTTTCCGGGGGACTAAGGACCAAATGGACCAAAGTCCATACCAGACCCTTATACGAGCATGCAGCCCGGCCGGTCAGGAAAGGGAGTGAGCGCCCACCTTCCTGAACCGTACGAGGCGGCGTGCCCTCAACATGGGGGGGTGGGTGCTTTGGGAAAGGGGTGCCCTGCGCCCCCCCCCACCCCAAAGCACCTTGTCCCCATGTTGATGAGGACAAGGGCCTCTTCACGACAACCCTGGCCGTTGGTTGACAGGGTCTGCAGGCGCGGAGCTTATCGTAATCTGGGAGTCCTCTTTAATAAGGGAGGCCCCAGATTCTGGCCCCCACCCTATGTGAATGATTATGGGGTACGATGTATGTGCTCTTCTACTGCTCTTTTACTAGCGGAGGAGTCTGGCTTTCTCCTTCGTCGCTGCCACCGTCCGGGGGTCTTCTTCCGACTTCAGGGGTCTTCTTCCAACTTCGGGGGTCTTGTCCCGCTCTTCGCTTCTTCTGCCGGGCCTCCGCTATCTTCTTACAGCTCTTTTATTGGCGCTGGCCCGGTCTTGTCGGTGCCTTCTTCCTCTTCTTCTTTCCGATGTTGACACGACGCTCTCTCTGGTCATAATAGCAGGGACGCATTGTGCGGCGACTTATATAGGCATAAGGGGCAGGGTCACCGGGTGATGTCACGTGGTGACCCCGCCCCTTATGATGTCACAGTCCCAGAGGATGCTGGTACGTCACCTGCCACACATTGCAGATTGTCACTTGCTACTACATTACCTGCCACACATTGCTTATTTTCACTTGCCACGACGTCACGTGCCACACATTGCGGATTGTCACCTGCCACACGTTGCAGATTGTCACTTGCCACAACGTCATCTGCCACACATTGCGGATTGTCACCTGCCACACATTGCAGATTGTCACTAGCCACATCACTTGCAATGACATCACCTGCCACACATTGCATATTGTCACTTGCCCCGACGTCACCTGCCACACATTGCGGATTTTCACTTGTCACGACGTCCCTTGCCACACATTACTGATTATCTCTTGCCACATCACCTTCCAGACATTTCAGATTTTCACTTGCCACGTAACCTGCCATGCATTGTGGATTGTCGCTTGCCAAGGCCTCACCTGCCACACGTTGCAGATTGTCACTTGCCACACATTGCGGATTGTTACTTCCCATGATGTCACCTGCCACACATTGCGGATTGTCACTTGCCACGTCACTTGCCACACATTGCGGATTGTCACCTGCCACAACATCACCTGCCACACATTGCTGATTGTCATTTGCCATGTCACCTGCCACACATTGTGGATTGTCACTTGGCAAGGCATCACCTGCCACACATTGTAGATTGTCACTTGCCACGACATCACCTGTCACACATTGTGAATTGACACTTGCCACACATTGCGGATTGTCACTTGTGTCCCAGAGTGAAGGCAGGTAGCAGAGAAATTATGTAATCTCTCTGCTGCCCGCGGCTGCACAGTGAGGGTGGAACTGCAGGGCAAGCGGTGAGAGATGATGTCATCTCTCTGCCCCCCCACCCGGCAGCCTGCTGATTGGCCAGCAAGCCCCTTCACTCAGCGGTCGACCTGCCCGCCCGCTAACTGCTCCCCTCCCTGGGCAGTGAGTGTTCTGTCTGCACTTTGCCACCCCCCCCCCCCCCGAAAGTGCCGCTCGGAACCGATGGTCCCACCGGGTACCATGGTAGGGCCAGCCCTGCCTGGACCACATACCTGCATCACTGTGCTATATTTTTTCTGCTGCACCACTGGCATGGTTATATCCTCTTTGTCCTCTCTATAAATAAAGCAGAAATTTGTGCTTAAAGAACTATAAGCAACACTTTTTTTTTTCATTTTGGAAAGAGTAAGGGATGGTTATAGCCCCTGTCAGTTTATTCTTTTGCACATTCCTGTCCCATTGCAGAGATTTTCCTTAATTTCCTGACCTATAGCCAAGCAGGAAGTGGGAGGAAATCTCTGAAAATTAAAGGGGTTGTAAAACTTTTTTTTTCTTTTTAAAATAAAAAACATGGCATACTTACCTCCACTGTGCAGTTCGTTTTATATATATATATATATATATATATATATATATATATATATATATATATATATATATATATATATATATATATATCATCGACTTCTGGGGTCCCCCGGCTCTGGTAGCTCCTCCCTGCCTCGAGTGTCCACGTTGGTGAAGGCTCTCCTAAGGTGGACACTCATGCGGGCATGCTCCCATTCACACTGAATGCAGGACTCAGCCCCACCCCTGGTGCCTGCGTCATTGGATTTGATTGACAGCAGTGGGAGCCAATGGCTGTGCTGCTTGTCAAAGACACATAGGATGCATTAAGGTGAAAAAACACAAGAGTTTAAGGGAATCCATTGCCCCCCCCCCCCCCAGGCCCTCAGAACTAGTGTCCCCACTGGAAAATTTCAGGGTAAGTTTTAAACAGGAAGGGGTGTGGCCTTGACAGAAAGGGGTGGGTGATATTTAAATTAAGGGGTGCAAAAGTTTAGTCAGGTCTGGGGCAGCACAAAACCTAAACGTATTAATGTGCCATGTAGGAGTTTGTGGGAATATAATACAAATAGATTTTAGGTAGTGTTGATAAACACTTTACTAAATGATTTCTTTATAAGGCCCCTTTCACACATGCGGACAGTATGTCTGTATTTCATCCATTCATTTGCGGATGAAATATGGGCATACATGCATCCCTATGGGATAGCGGGTGTCTGCGGATGAACATCCGCAGACACCTGCTATCGTCCGCCTCTGCAATTGTCTGATTCTGCAGACAGAGGAAAATCCTATTTTTCTATCTGTCTGCAGAGCGGATTGGATGAACACGGACAGACGGTCCGTGCTCATCCGATCCCCCATAGAGGAGAGCGGAGAGCTGACAGGGCAGTCCCTGCACAGTGTGCCGGGACCGCCCTGTTATCCACCGGCTCAGCGGGGACAACGGAGCGATCCCCGCTGAGCAAGCGGATCATCACGGGGCAGATCATTACTGATCCGTCCCGTGTGAAAGGGGCCTTATTGTCCAGAGTTCTGTTTTAATCATATTTTTTTTATCTTTTAGCCTATCTTATATTTTTGCAGTGTAGTCTGATGCCTCTATCATTTAGCTTTCTTGTATGTCATGATATACTATAACTGTTTTGGAATAAGAAACCTTATAGCATTGTCCTATTTGTCGCATGCAACTTTTTGTAATTGATGAAGCCACATTTTTCTGATACTCTGTTAGCATTATATCATGCTATGCTATGATACCTAAAAGGTTAGTATGACACCAAGGCACAGCAAGCACTCTATCTGGCGTATAACTTTTCTTGTGAAGGAAATCTCAATTAAAAACAATACTGTCTTCATAAAGATCAGAATTTACTCTGTGTTCTCAATTTACCTAAAGTAATTTCTTCTACAAATCTTTGCTGATCCTCTCAGTTACCAAAAGACATGAGTACAAACGCCAGTAGAATTCAAGCTGAGTTGACACAAAGTACCCTAAAATAAACTCTGAAATTTTATATATTTTGTACATTTTGATGATTCTGTAGTCACTAGCTTCCCAAAGAAATGCAACGAAAATATAAGAAACCAAAGTTTGCCCCCAACTAACCCTAAAAAAAACCAACTAAAGACAAAACTAAGGACAGAAACAAAACATTCACATCACATTATGTCCACAATTCTTGTTATAAATGTGTGCTTTAAAAACCACTATATTATTGTTACCAAACTTTTTAACTAAAATCTGGGGACACCCTACTGAGTATACCTAAACCTTTAAATGAGGAAACTGGAGGGTTAATAATTTGAATAATGCTAACTCCCTTCAATCAGGGTGGTCACATCAACTCAAAACTTATAATACCAACTGCTAAAGTTAGTATGGTCAAAAGTTGTTGCTATTGGGGACTCATGTGGCTTATGCGGAATACATACAAATTCAAAGATCAACCTACAAAAATAACAAACCCAATACCCTTCAATACTTAGTTAAAATGACACGATTGTCAAAGACACATAAAAAAAAAGTCCAAAACAATGGACGCAAAAAATGGTGTCTTTGACAACGTTGTAAATTTTTCCTCATTATTGAAGAGTATTGGGCTTGTTATTTTTGTAGGTTGATTTTTGTATGTAATCTGAATCCTAAAAAAAAGTTAAAAGTGAAACCCACAACCACACAACCCCCAACCACACAGCCCACAATATAACGCAAACTATACAAAACTTCCAACCATATTCTCAATGGATGAAATGTTGCTGCAACGCACAAAACACATTTTCCACATCAAAATTAATTAAATCAATATAGAAGGTTCTGCATTCCATTAAAAACTAAATTACACAATAATAAAAAATGATAATGTTGCATAAAGTGACATGGGGTGTATGGTTTTGTGAGTGTGGTTAAACGTGGGCATGGTCAGTAAGGTGTCCCAACTGCTAAACCTAGTATAGACACCAGGTCAAAGTCATTGCTATTAGTGACTAAAGTAGCTTAAATGGAAAAAAAAATACATTAACAATTTTTATTTCAATAAATTAAAAACTCAGTTGCACAATAATAAAAAAAATATATTGTTGCATAAAGTGAACGTTAGTACAATATCTTAATACATACACACACACACAATGTCCATGTATAATATGCCATGGTAAATATACATAAAATACAAAAAGTCCAATATGTTTGTGAGAGGGTGCCACCGCCACTATATTATCTCAAATCAGATTCGTAATACAGTGGTGGTGGCACCCTCTCACATACATATTGGACTTTGTTGTATTTTATGTATATTTATATTGCCATATTATACATGGGCATTATGTGTGTGTATGTATTAAGATATTGTACTAACGTTCACTTTATGCAACAATATATTTTTTTTATTATTGTGCAACTGAGTTTTTAATTTATTGAAATAAAAATTGTTAATGTATTTTTTTTTTCCATTTAAGCTACTTTAGTCACTAATAGCAATGACTTTCACCTGGTGTCTATACTAGGTTTAGCAGCTGGGACACCTTACTGACCATGCCCACGTTTAACCACACTCACAAAACCATACACCCCATTTTTAGCCACATCCACAAAATCACACTATTTTTTTTAACATGCCCTAAAGAGCAGTCTTTTGGAAGAGGCAGACATTGACAGTCTAAAGATGAAATGTCTTGGGCACCATCAAGAAATAACGCAATGCATGAAGCTCACCAGAACAAATTATGGGTGCAGCCAAATTGTGGTAACAGTGGAAGGGTCTTAAAAGGGTATGGTTAAATAAAACCTGAGTGCAGTGTTCAGAAGCACATAGCCCATGAAGCGATCAGGAATACATATTGTTCAGGCCATTGTACACGGCATAACCAAAAATGACCCCCCAGAACCGATCTCTACTACTAAAAATCCCTACCACCCGTTTTCTTCCCCCAAATAATTGAAAGTAAAGTCCATTCCCCCAAATACCTCTCAACACAGACCCCCCCCCCACTATGAAACTATTGACCTTCCACCCAGTACAAACCCCTCTTTTCTCAGTGCAGATAGCAGACCTCCCTTTCTGAATTCCACTTACCAGACCGCAGATACAGCAGCAGGGCATAGTGAGGGGAAAGTCATAGGCAATGTCATGTACTGCACATCAGAGCCAAGGAGGGGCTCAAGGGGAGCATCTGTACAGCTGCTGTTTGAAGCCTGAACAATTCAGTGGCTGCAGTGCTGAAACTTCAAAAAAAAAAGAAAAGAAAAAAGGTGGTAACAGCATCAGGACCAGAGGCACACTATGAGAGGTGCTGGTGCCCTGCTAGCGAAGCATTATGACTGCACTGCTGGGCAGGGGGGGGGGGGGGGTGGGCAACTCTGGGAACACTCGTTTGAAACAAGGACTAATAATAACAATACACTATATTGAAATTCGAAAGGCCTCAGATTATAATGGTTTGGGAGTGCCTTGCTTCCATCTCATGCACAAAGCCTCCCATATTAAAAATGTGCTGCAAGCAGACCTAAGCAAAAAATAATAAAATGATGTGTGTCCATACGCTACATCAGGTATATGCAATATTATCAGACCTCCAGCTTTTGCAGAACTACAAGTCCCATGAGGCATAGCAAGACTCCCCAAGACAGCCACAAGAATGACACCCAGAGGCATGATGGGACTTGTTGGTTTGCAACAGATGGAGGTCTGCTAATTACATATACCTGGTCTACATTTTTCTGCCTTTTTCCTCCAGCCAAATCTGTTGTGGCACCAGGCAGAGCACCACAACAGACACTATGGGGTCTACTAATAAATGTTTTCACACAAGATTCACACAACTTAAAATGAGAAAATATGTAGATCCTGGATGAAAGTTGTGTGAAAACACTTATAAACTAAACCCTTATAATTTTCTTCACAATGCCTGCCCTGCTACTTCTAAATGCCACTGTTACCAACCTCCATGATTACAATGTACTGTATATAAATTGAGTTTGTTAATGGTAGGTTTATTTTAACAGTGAGAGATAGAATAACAACAAAAATATCCAGAAAAATGCATTTCAAAAATGTTATAAATTGATTGCATTTTAATGAGTGAAATAAGTATTTGATCCCCTACCAATCAGCAAGATTTATGGCTTCCAGGTGTCTTCTATACAGATAATGAACTCCATTCAAGGGAGTGCTCCTAATCTCAGCTTGTTACCTATATAAAAGACACCTGTCCACAGAAGCAATCAATCAGATTTCAAATTCTCCACCATGGTCAAGACCAAAGAGCTGTCCAAGGATGTCAGGGTTGTACACTTACACAAGGCTGGAATGGGCTACAAGACCATCCCCAAGCAGCTTTGTGAGAGGGTGACAATGGTTGCTGCGATTATTCGCAAATGAAAGAAACACAAAATAACTGTCAATCTCCTCCGCTCTGGGGCTCCATGCAAGAGCTCACCTCGTGGAGTTTCAATGATCATGAGAACAGTGAGGAATCAGCCCAGAACTACACGGGAGAATCTTGTCAATGATCTCAATGCAGCTGGGACCATAATCACCAAGAAAACAATTGGTAACACACTACACCGTGAAGGACTGAAATCCTGCAGCTCCCACAAGGTCCCCCTGCTCAAGAAAGCACAAGAATAGGCCAGTCTGAAGTTTGCTAATGAACATCTGAATGATTGGAGAACTGGGTGAAAGTGTTGTGGTTAGATGAGACCACAATTGAGCTCTTTGGCATCAACTCAACTCGCTGTGTTTGGAGGAGGAGAAATGCTGCCAATGACTCAAAGAACATTATCCACACAGTCAAACATGGAGGTGGAAACATTATGCTTTGGAGGTTTTTTTCTGCTAAGGGGACAGGACAACTTCACTGCATCAAAGGGACAATGAATGGGGCCATTTACTGTCAAATCTTGGGTGAGAACCTCCTCCCCTCAGACAGGGCATTGAAAATGGGTTGTGGAAGAGTATTACAGCATGACAATGACCCAAAACACACGGTCAAGGCAACAAACAAAGTGGCTAAAGAAGAAGCACTTTAAGTTCCTGGAGTGGCGTAGTGGCCAACCTTAATCCCATAGAAAATATTTGGAGAGAGCTGAAGGTTTGAGTTACCAAACATCAGCCTCAAAACCTTAATGACTTGGAGAGGATCTGCAAAGAGGAGTGGGACAAAATCGCTCCTGAGATGTGTGCAAACCTGGTAGCCAACTACTAAGAAACATCTGACCTAGTCATAGTCATAGTTAGTCAGGTTGAATAAAGACACCAGTCCATCCAGTTCAACCTGAGCGAGTGTCTACAATTGTCCCTATCCCTGTACATTGCACACTCGCATTGGTCCCTACCCTCAAGGAGCCCACAATCCAAGGTCCCCATTCATATACTAGGGCCAATTTTGCACAGAAGCCAATTAACCTACCTGCATGTTTTTGGATTGTGGGAGGAAACCGGAGTACCTGGAGGAAACCCACGCAGGCACAGGGAGAACATGCAAACTCCAAGCAGGTAGTGTCGTGGTTGGGATTTGAACCAGCAACCCGTCTTACTGCTAGGCGAGAGTGCTAACCACTACACCACTGTGCCACCCACGACCTCTGTGCTTTCCAATAAGGGTTTTGCCACCAACTACTATGTCATCTTTTGTGAGGGGGTCAAATAATTATTTCACTCATTAAAATGCAAATCAATCTATAATTTTTTTGAAATGAGTTTTTCTGGATTTATTTGTTGTTATTCTGTATCTCACTGTTAAAATAAACCTACCATTATTTCTTTGTTAGTGGGCAAACGTACAAAATCAGCAGGGGATCAAATACTTTTTCCGGGTGCCTCCATGGCAGCACACCTGTGATAAGCTCCGCCCCGGAGTTCTCCCCTCAGGATAGTTAATAGCTTATAAAAATGACAACCATATCCCCCCCCCCCCAGCATTCTCCTTTTTTTCCTCATACTTGATGGATAGTGTCAGTACGTGGTCTTACTCTGCCTGCTGGTGCAGCTTCCGTCTGTGTCCAGGCCTCTCCCAGATGCAGTCCCCTGTCTTGGGTTGCTAACAGCGCTGATAAGTGGGGAGCCCCTTCTGAGGGTCTTTTGGGGCAGCAGCAGCTTCTTCATATGGGGCAACAGTTCTGCAGGCAGGCTAAGCTGGTCTCTGTGAAGGCAGGTAGGGGCTCGCTCTTGAGTCTAATTTTCCTTTTCTCTCCTTTTCTGTCAGTTTTTGCTGTATGGTCTGTCTGGCATTTTGTGCAGCATAATTTTGAATTTCCCTGGCTCTAGTGTGTCCGGCGAGCGACAGAGCGCGGAGCGCCGTGTTTCTGCAGGACTTATGGATCTGGTCTGCCTCGGATTGGTGGAGGAGTGGCATGACCATTCGGTGCATGTGCCGACGTGTGGTGCGGGTGGCGCCATCTTGGTTGTAGGCAAAAGCTGCAATTTTTGCCCTTCGTCGGCAGGGGGTGGTCCTGGGGGAGGGAGACATCAGGATTCTCCTCCCCCCTTTCGCATTTAAACTCTGGATGGCTTATTAGTCGGCAGGCTCTGAGGGGGACAGGTCCTACCTAAAGAGTGCTCCTGCGCAGCTCTGCTTTTCTTCCACAAGTGAGTAAGAAATATATATTTATAAATAAGTAAATAAAGAATAGATAAATAAATAGTTATTTAAATATAAGGGATGTTTAAGTTCCTCGCTTTCTTAGGTAAGGGCACATACATATATATATATATATATATATATATATATATATAAATATAAAAAACTGGACCAAAAGAGTGCCTTGTGCTGTTACTCTCATTTCAGACCTATACACCAGAGTACGTCTAATCAGACTTCTGGCCATCACAGTGGACACTCTCACCCTAGCTCGAGACACAGTCGTTCGGCTAGCTCCCAACATCATTCTAAAGGAAAGTCGTCTTCAAAAAGGCATCGGTCGATCACCCATCCAGACGAGAAGTCAAAGAATCCAGAGCATGCGGTGCAACTCTTCTGCCAGATAAACGGATCTGCAAAGACTGTTTACAGGAGTATGCAAACCAGGAAAGAGCCGAGGTGGAGCAAGGCACAGATCTAATTAAAAGAGTAGTCAAGGACTCTTTAGCTGAGCTCATGCATTCAAACCCCTCTCTGCAAGATACTTCTAGTGGCCAGTTGCAAACTTCAGAGTTAGCCACCGCTGGCCCATCTTCTGCAGGCCTTGCAGACACCGCACCAAGCCCTCCTCCCCTAACAGGAGACAGGGGCGAATCAGAGGATTCCATTGATGAATCTGAACCCTCTGGCTTTAACTTTTCGCTAGTGCAATCATTTGTCTCGGCGGACAAGCAAGCTATTGGTTGGGATGAAGCGGAAGAGCTGCCCAAAAAAGCTAAGTCTTTCTTTCTGTTTCTAAAGGATGGACAAACGTTTCTCCTTGAATAGGCTTCAGAAGTTATACCCTCTGGTGGATTCGGATGCAGCCCTCCTGGACACTCCTACGGTAGTCAGCGCTGCGGTGGTGCTTCTAACAAAAAATAGCACCCTAGCTATGGAGGATGCAGCATCCTTTAAAGACCCGCTGGATAGGCGTATATATGCTGACCTAAAGAAGGCCTACCAGTTAGCTGGGGGAGCCTGCAGTCTCTAATGCGGTCAAGGTGTGGACGGCAAATATTGAGGTAGCCATTCGGGAGGATGTACCGAAAGATGATATCATAAAAGCTTTGGATGAGCTCAAATTATCAGCAGATTTCATTGGAGAGGCTGCAATAGACTCTATGAGATATTCAGCCAGAGCGATGTTACACACAGTCGTGGCCAGGCGAGCATTGTGGCTGAAGCCGTGGGCAGCCGACGCGGCATCTAAACAAAATTGGTGTAAAATCCCGTTTGACGGGAAGGCTCTCATCGGAGAGAGGCTGGAAAAGGCGATCTCGAGAGTGACTGGAGGGAAATCGGGGTTACTCCTCCAGGATAGAAGAGTGAGGTGCTCTCGAAGTGGTGTCTTCTAAGTTTCAGTGGTCTAGAAATAAGAATTTCACCAACTTCCAACAAAATAGGGACTCCAAAAAGAATTGGAGAAGCACTCAGGCCACATTTCTGAAGGCAAACGAGCAGAGAAGTCTCCCCAGGGCCCAGGAGGGGATGAAATCCTTTTGCCAAAAGGCCATTCTCACCAGTAGGGGTCAGGTTGAGGATGTTTGCAGAGATCTGGTTACATAGGTGCAAAGACCCGTGGGTGGTATCTACAGTCAGGTTCGGACATTTTTCGACGTTCCAAGAGCGGCCCCCATAAGACTCATTCATTCTAACAAAGATTCAAACCTCGCCTCAAAAAGCAGAAGCTCTGCAATGATACCTTCAACTTCTACTAGTGCAGCAAGCAGTAATACCTGTCCCTCTCTCCAAAAGATTCACAGGATTCTACTCTCCTCTCTTTCTTATCCCCAAAAAGAGTGGAGAGTGGAGATCGTAGTTAAACCGTTTTATTCATCTGGACTCTTTCAAGATGGAATCTTTACAGACGATCATCCAGACAGTTCAACTGGGAGATCTCGGTAGATTTGCAAGATGCTTATTTCCATGTGCCCATTCTACCAGCTTTCCAAAAGTTTTTAAGAGTGGCAGTAGGCTCAACACACCTCCAATTTCAGTGCCTTCCTTTCGGCCTGTGCACATCACCAAGGATATTCTCAAAAGTGTTAATCGCAGTTCTGGCACCTCTCAGGGAAAAGGGACTTTGAGTTTTCCATTTTTTAGACGACACCCTACTGTTAGCATCCAGTCCAGACCAATTGGTGGTACACAGAAGAGTTTCCTAACCCCGACTCAAGTAATGGTTTACCTTGGTGCCCTCTTCCACACCAAAGCAGGTACAGTGTGCCCCCCCCCCCCCCCAGAAGGTGACGGCGATCGCTCAGAAGATGTGCCATGTAAGAACACTCTCTCACCTATCAGTGTCAAATTGCTTAAGTCTAATAGGGACCATGTCGGCTTGTATACCGATGGTACCCAGGGTCCATTGGCATTTCAGGACTTTTCAATGGGGCTTTTTGACACAATGGAGGAGGAAGTCACTATATCAAAGGATAGTGATTTCGACATCCATGAGGAGGGGTCTGCTTTGGTGCTCGAGAGAAGACATAATTTCAAAGCCTCGTCTCCTGCAGTGTCCCTCCTGGACCATTCTTACCACCGACGCAAGCTCAAAGGGGTGGGGAGGTGTCAGAAACCATGAACCAGACCAAGACAAAAGTACAATTAAATCACACTTGTTTATTAATAATAAATAAAAAGGTAAATAGAGTAAGCGTCGTCAAAGCATAGCCAGAGTCCAGTAACTGGATCGAGTAGTCAGCCAGTCCAGAGTTCAATGATCCGATCGGGTAATCAGCCAGGCCAGAAGTCAGGGATCCAAGTGGAGCAACAGCAAAAATGGTGAGGAGCTAGAAGGGATGTCAGCAAGCCAGTCTATAAATAAAAGCGAAGGAAATGGTTTCTTGTGATGTGACCAAGGCGAAGATAGAAATGAAGTGAGCTGGAAAGCTTTAAGTAGGCAGGTCAGACGAGTAGGATCAGGAACAGCTGGGTGACTGTGGAGAGAGATGAGAGCTGGCAATTAGCCGACAGCTGAGCAGCCAGCCCAGAGAAGGAAGGGCTAAGCCAGCCCTGACAGGAGCACACTGCGGTCACCTGGCGGTGCAAGGAAGATGGGATGTCCCCACGGAGGGAATAGTCTCCAATGTCTTGGAGCTGCGAGCAGTTTATTTGGCACTGGTGAATCTGAAAGAACATCTGCTTCAGAAACAGGTTCTAGTCCATCTGGACACAGATTAGCAGTAGCCTATATACAGGGGCAGGGTAGAACCCACAGCATCACGTTGTTAAGAGAAGTGGAGCCTATTATGTTGTGGGCGGAGAGGAATCTGGTGGATTTGAAGGCAGTCTACCTCCCGGGCCATCTGAATCAGCAAGCGGATCATCTATCTCGTTGTTTTCAAAACAACGAGTGGTCTCTACACCCAGTAGGGTTCAGATGGATCATGAATTTGCAGAAGCCTCCAGAAATAGACCTGTTCGCCTCCCTAACAAACGCAAAGTTGCCAAGATTCCTTGCAGCCACATGGATGTCTCCTACCTCAATCCAGGACGGAAGCAGTAGAGGCCCTCTCGAGCCCATGGCATTGCAAGACGGCGTATGCATTTCCTCCCAGACCCTTGACCCCTACTGGCCGAGGAGGCCGTGGTTCCCTTGGGCAATGAGTCTCAGCATATGTCCTCTGTTCAAGATTCCGGTATTCCCGCAGCTGCTCTCACAAGGGAAGTTTGCTCATCCAGCTCCACACAAGCTGAACCTACATGTTTGGATCTTGAACGGGAGAAATTCCAATCCCTAGGATGCTCGTCAGGTGTAATTTCAACTCTATTAAAGGCTAGAAAACCCTCTACAAATGACATTTATTCTAAGATGTGGAATACATTTTAACAATTTGCAGGGAACAGGCAGTCAGATCCAACAATGCCGTCCACCGCGGTAATCTTAGGAGTTTTTACAGTCCGGCTTAGACCTGGGACTCAGTCTAAGTTCACTAAAGGTCCAGGTGGCAGCAATTTTGGCGAATGCCCAGAAAAGATGGGCAGAAGATGCACTCATCGCATGTTTTTTTAAGGCAGTCAAGAAGATTCGTCCACCGTTAAAACGTTCCTATCCAGCCTGGGATCTACCTTTTGTTCTAGAATGTCTAATGGCTCAACCGTTTATCCCGTCAGAAGCCACTTCACTTTGGAACCTGACTCTCAAAACGGTTTTCCTAGTTGCAATAAGGAAGGAGAGCCTCGGAATTGCAAGCTTTAGGAGCAGAAAAGGAACACATAGCCTTTTTTCTGGATAGGGTAGAGTTACGGACAGTGCAAGGATTTGTCCCAAAAGTTTCATTCCGTGCCACTCTCTCTGAAGCCTGGGCACTGCCTACTTTTACAGATCCACGTTCTGGGACACTACAAAGGTTGGACATTTCCAAAATATTTAACACGCTACTTACAGGTCACAAGCCACTTTAGAGCATCAAATAGACTATTCATACTACCTTGGGGTAGGAATAAGGGGAAGGAAGCCACATCTAGGACTATCGCTTCTTGGATTTGTAAACTAATTCAAAAGGTGTATAGGGTGAGAGGGTTGGACCCACCGGCGGTTAAAGCCCATTCTACAAAAGCAGTCTCATCTTCATGGGCGGCAAGGGCAAGTGTATCTTTGGAAACTATTTGCAAAGCAGCCACATGGATGTCTCCAAATACGTTCATGCGTCATTACAGAATTGACCCAGGAGCACTCACTTCGGTGGAGTTTGGAAGAAGGGCAATTGAGTCAGCTCTCGCATTTCCTTAAATAAAATTTTTCCTTTGAAGCATTACCCACCCTTGTCTTAGCTATTTATTGTATCAAAGGTATGCTGCCATGGAGGCACCAGGAAAACAGAAAATTGTTTCATACTTACCGTAATTTTCCTTTCCTGGTGCCTAGCCATGGCAGCATACATGCCCTCCCTTGGTATTCGATATAATTGGAGAATGCTAGGGGGGGATATGGTTGTCATTTTTATAAGCTATTAACTATCCTGAGGGGAGGAGCTTATCACAGGTATGCTGCCATGGATAGGCACCAGGAAAGGAAAATTACGGTAAGTATGAAACAATTTTCCACTTTTCCCTCACTGTATATGGGGTATGTTAAGTCTGCATGGAGTATTCACAGGGAGCTCTGTCTAAACTGAAATATTTGGAGTAGGGTAAAAAATACTTTCACTTATTCCTTTTTGTATATCCTTACCTGCTGAATTACCTTTTTTGAACCTTTATACTAATTGCAACATATTTGAAAAATCATACTCTTCAAATACACAGCTTCAGAACATATTTAATGCGCTTGTAAAGGCAATTTTGAAACTAAAATATTAAACATGCTATACCAGTGATGGCGAACCTTGGAAACCCAGATGTTTTGGAACTACATTTCCCATGATGCTCAACTACACTGCAGAGTGCATGAGCATCATGGGAAATGTAGTTCCAAAACATCTGGGGTGTTAAGGTTTGCCATCACTGTGCTATACTCACCTGCTCTGTGTTATGGTATTGCACAGAGCAGCTCAAAACTGTTCTTCTGGGGTCCCCTGCAGCAATCTTGACTCTTCCTCTTCTGTGTCTGTGGCCTTGCTATGAGGGCCGATGTGCAGGCTCGAACCTGAGCCGAGCTGTGTGTGTCCATGACAAACAGCGAGGCTCAGGCCGAGGTCCTCCTACTCACACTATTTGATGGGAGAGTGGAGAGAAGTCCAGCAGATGGGCACAGCACTGGATCAATACGGGACTCATGTAAGTATTTGTGTGTGTGTGTGGGGGGGGTTAGGACACAGCAAATAGCAAAACATTTTTTTACCTTTAGAACAACTTTAAGGACATTCCAGTGTGCACTGTTGGCTCAGCTGCAGAATTTTAAGAAGCCATCAAAAGCCAATGATTCCTAACCACAGAATAGCAACACCACTCTACTTGTATATATATTGTAGAGGAAGTCATATGGCTGCAAACAGTCATCAGTGTTGGTCCTGCAGGTAGCAATGATACTTTCAAACACCTACTCAACAAACAATAGAAAAACACTGCCATGCCAGTTTTGGGGTGTAAGACAAATAATTCCCTCCTAGAATGGCCAGAGTTATAGCAAAGGGAGTTAATAAAGAGACTAATGTAAAAAAATTAATAACTATACAAAAAAGGACACATTCATGTAAATGTATCTAATGCTTATAAAGCAACTCATTTGGGAAAGGCACACATTGCAAACCAGTATTTCCAGAATGTGTCACTGCCTCCCTACAACAATTCTCTATGTAAAATAAATTTGCATATATACAGTACATCTTAGTGTTTTCTCCTACAAGTGATCCACACAATCATTAGGCAATTGGTTCAACATAATGATAAACAAGAGTCATCTCAACATTCCTCGCATAACTAAAAAGGTGGAGGCAAATTCAGGAATTTATTTAATGACATAATAACAGTAAACGGAATTAACATTTCCCTGCTGATTGGTTACACCTCTGTGGAAACGCGAGGATTTTTAATCTAAAACCCTAACACGATCAAAATAAATACAACATTGTATTTTTTTCTATGATATTTTTATTGTTTAAAGCTACTTTCCAGAAGAGCTGTCAAACTACTCGCCAATCCACCCCTCAGTCACAATAAATATTTCTCAAATGTAAGCCTGCGAACATAACACAACTGGTGAATAGCAGACGATTATGCCACGTACACACGATCGGACTATCCGGTGGACCAGAGTCCGGCGGACAATTTGACGTGTGTGGGCTCCGTCTGACTTTTTCTTTCCCAAAAGTCAGGCAGACTTTGAAAGAAGTTGACTCAAAATTGGTCGCCGGACTCAGCTTTCTGCCAGACAATCCACTCGTCTGTGTGCTAGTCTGCCGGACTTTTCAAATGAATGGACTTGCCCACACACGGAGTAAAGTCAGTCAATTTTGAACGTGAGTTCAGGTACGACAGGACTAGCGAACAAAGTCAATGTCGCCACCTCCATCGGCAAGATTGATACCTTCCTAGCCCCGTCGCCTGGCATGAATTTTAAGGGTAACCCTATGCCAAAAAAACGGCGTGGGGGTCCCCCCAAAGTCCATATCACACCCTTATCCAAGCACACAGCCCGGCCGGTCAGGAAAGGGGGCGGGGACGAGTGAGCGGCCCCCTTCCTGAACCGTACCAGGCCGCATGCCCTCAACATGGCGGGTGGGTGCTTTGGGGAAGGGGGAGCCCCCCCACCCCAAAGCACCTTGTCCCCATGTCGATGAGGACAAGGGCCTCAACCCTGGTCGTTGGTTGTCAGGGTCTGTGGGCGGGGGTTTGTCGGAATCCGGCACCCCCTTTAATAAGGAGGCCCCCAGATCCCGGCCCCTATGTGAATGAGTATGGGGTACATCGTACCCCTACTCATTCCCCTGGGGGGAAAAGTGTCAATAAAAAAACACACAACACAGGTTTTTAAAATAGTTTATTAGACAGCTCCGGGGGTTTTCTTCTGACTTTGGGGGTCTTCTCGCCGGGCTCCTCTGCTATCTTCTGCCCTTTTACCACTCGCGGAGGAGCCCAGCTTTCTCCTTCATCGTCCATATATAAGTCGCCGCACAACGCGTCCCTGGCATTACAGCCGGAGAGAGGTTTGTGTCAAAATTGGAAGAAGAGAAGAAGAAGGAAGAAAAAGAAGGCGGCGGCGAACAAGAAGACTGGGCCAACGCTAGTAAAAGAGCTGGAAGAAGATAGCGAAGGAGCCCGGCAGAAGAACCGAAGAGAGGAAGTCAGAAGAAGACCCCCGAAGTCCGAAGAAGACTCCCGGTCGGCGACGACGACGAACGAGAAAGCCGGGCTCCTCTGCTAGAAAAAAGAGCAGCAAAAGAGAAGAAGATAGCGGAGGAGCCCAGCGAGAAGACCCCCAAAGTCAGAAGAAGACCCCCGGAGCTGCCTAATAATCTACTTTAAAACCTGTGTTGTGTTTTTTTATTTACACTTTTTTCCCCCAGGTGAATGAGAAGGGGTACGATGTACCCCATACTCATTCACATAGGGTGGGTGGGGGGCCAGGATCTGAGGGCCCCTTTATTAAAGGGGGCTCCCGGTTTCCGATAAGCCCCCCGCCCGCAGACCCTGACAACCAACGGCCAGGTTTGTCGGGAAGAGGCCCTTGTCCTCATCAACATGGGGACAAGGTGCTTTGGGGTGGGGGGGCCGCAGGGCCCCCCTTCCCCAAAGCACCCACCCCCCCATGTTGAGGGCATGTGGCCTGGTACAGTTCGGGGGGGCGCTCGCTTGGCCCCACCCCCTTTCCTGACCGGCCGGGCTGCGTGCTCGTATAAGGGTCTAGTATGGACTTTGGGGGGCCCCCACGCCGTTTTTTTGGCATAGGGGTTACCCTTAAAATCTATACCAGATGACAGGGCTAGCAAGGTGTCAATCTCGCCAATGGAGGCAGTGACATTGACTTCCTTCGCTAGTCCCGTCGTACCTGAAGTCACGTTCAAAATGAATGGATTTTACTCTGTGTGTTGGTAAGTCCATTCATTTGGAAAGTCCGGCGGACCTCCGCCAAAAGTCCGGCGGATTGTCCGCCGGAAAAGTCAGTTCCTGTGTGGGCAAGTCCGCTCATTCGGAAAGTTTGGTGGACCTCCGCTGGAAAGTCCGGCGGATTGTCCGCCGGATAGTCTGATCGTGTGTACGCGGCATAAGAGGTAATTGCATATATCCTTTTGTTTTCTGGCAACAATTGTCCATAGCTCTGTAGTCTGGACCATGTGGTGCTGAATATGCAAAGACAAAATTACAGCCTACAAGCCCAAACTCCTTGCAATAGATGCTTCTGTTGGTCAATAGTCTTGAAGTCCACTAGAGCTGATAAAAAATATTTTGTTAATTGCATAGGAATAATACTTGTAATTATAGTCTTCAGTTTGTGAAATCATTGCTTTTATTTTCTTCCACATTTAACCGTATATGAATAATACTTGTAATTATAGTCTTCAGTTTGTAAAATCATAGTTTTTATTTTTAACATGCCATTACTTTTATTTTTTTGCGCATTTACATGTAGGCCAAGCTGTCCAGCAAAATTGACAGTTGAGAACCATTTTATTGGTAGAGGTGCATACAGTGCACCCAGAAAGTATTCTCAGCTCTTCACTTTTTCCACATTTTGGCATTTTTCCACATTTTGGCCTTATTCCAGAATAGATTAAATTCCTTATTTTCCTAAAAATTCTACATTTACCTCATAACGACAACATGAAAAAAGTTTGTTTGAAATCCTTGCAAATTTATTAAAAAAAAATCACATGTACATAAGTATTCACAGCTTTTGCCATGACACTCAAAATGGAGCTCAGGTGCATCCTGTCTCCACTGATCATCCTTGAGATGTTTCTACAACTTGTTTGGAGCCCACCTGTGGTAAATTCAGTGTCTTGATAAGGCACACACCTGTCTATATAAGGTCCCACAGTTAACAGTGCATGCCAGAGCAGAAACCAAGCCATGAAGTCCAAGGAATTGTCTGTAGACCTCCTGAGACAGGATTGTATCGAGGCACAGATTTTGGGCAGGGTACAGAAAAATGTCTACAGCATTGAAGGTCCCGATAAGCACACTGGCCTCCATCATTCATAAATGGAAGAAGTTTGGAACCACCAGGACTCTTCCTAGAGTGGGCCACAGGGCCAAACTGAGTGATCGGGGGGAGAAGGGCCTTAGTCAGGGAGGTGACCAAGAACCCAGTGGTCGCTCTGACAGAGCTACAGCATTTCTCTGTGGAGAGAGGAGAACCTTACAGAAGAACAACCATTTCTGCAGCACTCCACCACTCAGGCCTGTATGGTAGAGTGGTCAGACGGAAGTCACTCCTCAGTAAAAGGCACATGACAGCCAGCCTGGAGTTTGCCAAAAGGCACCTGAAGGTCTCTCACACCATGAGAAACAAAGATTGAACTGTTTGGCCTGAATGGCAAGCGTCATGTCTGAAGGAAACCAAACACCGCTCCTCACCTGGCAAATACCATCCTTACAGTGAAGTACGGCATTGGCAGCATCATGAATGTGCAGAGACATCCTTGATGAAAACCTGCTGCATGAGGTTGCTGCTCTTAAAAGGTGAATGTGCCTTTAAATCATAAATGTATGTAAAGATCGCTACCCAATATACAAACTTAGTGTTAAACTCATAAATGAATACATCAAATGCTTAAGCACTGTTATCAAACCCATATTGTGCATCAAAAATGCATTATTCATGTGGACTTTTGATGCACAATATATATGAGTTTGATAACAGCGATTAAGCATTTGATGTATTTATTTATATGAGTTTAACACTAAGATTGTATAGTGGGTAGCACTCTGTGGAATATACAGTATAGATTTAGTAATGCCTAGTACACACGATCGGACATTCCTACAACAAAATCCATCAGATTTTTTCCAATGGATTTTGTCCTAAACTGGTGTTGTATACACACGGCCGTACGAAGTTGTCGTAAAATCTGATCGTTCGGAACGTGATGACGTTCGTTCATTATGACGGGACTACGTTGAGGCTAGTAGCGAATAGCTTTGGCCTCGTAATTTGATCTGAGCATGCATGCCACTTTGTCTGAATTTCCGACGGAAAAAGTCAGATAGAGCCCACACACTATCAGATTTTCCAACAATATAATCCGATCTGACCTTTTCAATTGGAATTTCCGACCATGTATACAAAGCATACATGATAAATTGATAAGTCCAACTGCAGCTTAGAAGCAGTAACAGCAGCAGTGTTTATCTTTTTGTAAAAAAGGTTCAGCCCGGGTTCACACTTGTGCGATGTCAAACATTGCATGTGATTTGCACCCGCACTGCAGTGATGTCTGTGCAGCGCAAATTCAACCATACAGTTGTATGGCTGAGCTTGCATTGGATTCACATAAAAAAAGGTGCAGGGACTTTTTTTTCCCCCCCTGCACTGGAATCGGATTGCAATTGTGTTCTCACCCATGCGATCCAATTCCTGTCCGAATCCACAGTTTGCACTGCGATCTGTGAACCAATCTGGGGGTGTCATTAACATTGCATTGACACCTGCAGCGGTCCGCAGAGGGCAGTGCAAACTGCCTGTGGGAGAGATGTGATGCCGGTTCCCGTATTGCATATGTGTGAACCTAGGCTTAAACCATATAAATGAAACATAACCATTGTACAGTGCATCCGGAAAGTATTTACATAGATTCACTTTTTCCATATTTTGTTATGTTACAGCTTTAATCCAAAATGGATTACATTCATTATTTTCCTCAAAATTCTACAAACAATACCACATAATGACAACGTGAAAGAACTTTGAAATCATTTGCAAATTTATTAAAAAACAAAAACAAAAAAAAAAATCACATGTACATAAGTATTTACAGCCTTTGCTCAATACTTTGTTGAAGCACCTTTGGCACCAATTACAGCCTGAAGTCTTTTTGAGTATGATGTGACAAGCTTGGCACACCTATTTTTGGGCAGTTTTTCTCATTCTTATTTGCTGGACCTCTCAAGCTCCATTAGGTTGGATGGAGAGCGTCGGTGCACAGCTATTTTCAGATCTCTCCAGAGATGTGCAATCAGGTTCTGGGCTGTCTAGCCAAGTCTGGGCTTTGGCTGGGCCACTGAAGGGCATTAACAGAGTTGTTCCATAGCCACTCATTTGTTAACTTGGCTGTGTGCTTAATGTCGTTGTCCTGTTGGAAAATAAACATTCGCCCCAGTCTGCAGTCCGGGCCCCAAATACACCTTCAGAACTACCACTGTTTTGCTAAAATAGCTGAGGGTAAAGGTGATGGACTGGCCAAGCATGTCTCCAGACTTAAACCCTATTGAGCATCTGTGGGGCATCCTCAAACGGAAGGTGGAAGAGTACAAGATCTCTAACATCCACCAGCTCCATCATGGATGAGTGGAAGAGGACTCCAGTGGCAACCTGTGAAGCTTTGGTGAACTCCATGCCCAAGAGGGTTAAGGTAATGCTGGAAAATAATGGTGGCCACACCAAATATTGACACTTTAGGCCCAACTTTGACATTTTCACTTAGGCGTGTAGTCACTTTTGTTGCCAGTGGTTTAGACATTAATGGCTGTGTGTTGAGTTATTTTGAGGGGACAGCAAATTGACACTGTTTTTTTTTTTTAATACAAACGTTTTTATTGAGAGTACAGAAAAAGCATTTACAATATCTGTTGGGATGCAACCCAGAAAATATCATATACCAAATATCAACATATTAAGGGATATAGAATGCGGTTTACCGTAGATGATGCGTAAATAGCTGTGTCAGTACAGACTAAAAATAAAAAATAAATAAATAAAACAGCATTCTGTGCATCCAATCAGTTTACCCTGGAGGTAGCCTGATTCCAGATGTGTTGGAGGTGTGGGCAGCTCCAGAAGGTATGAAGCAGGGTGCATGCTATTAGGCAGCCCCTGAATCACTTATCCGAAACTGCAGGGTAGAATTTGTGGACCCTATCTGGGGTGAGGTAACAACGTGTGTGTAATTTTACAATCATTTCTTTTACGGATACTGAGCGAGAACATTTATGCATGTTTAAAAGCATGTCCTGCCATTCCTTGGGTTGAGAATTCTGTGCCCAGGTCAGATTCCCAACGGTACATGGCGGTGGATTTCCCTGGTGAGTGTAGTTCATTCAGGTATTTATATATAGCGGAGATGATACCCTTCTCTCTAGATAGGTCCTGGCACACTGACTCATATTGGGTCACTACGGGGTTAGAAGAAGGCTTATAATATGATTCAAAGAAGTGTCGAATTTGTAGAAACTTGTAAAACTCGTCTCTTGGGATATTGAATTGTGTCTGGAGTTGTGTGAAGGAGAAGAATTTTGTGTCGTTAGTGAGGGCTTTCAGTGTGGTGAGTGACTGTTGTTCCCACCAGCGAAAGTTTCTAGGGGCATCAAAAGCCGGGGCAAATCTCCTATCTCCTAGGAATGATGTCAATGGGGGTCTACAAGAACGGAGTTTAAATTTTTGGTGGTACAGGGACCAGAGGTGTAAGGACTGACCAACAATGTTATTTAACGTTCCTAACTCCCTAGGTCGCAGATCCTCTTGCCAAAGAAGATCTGGGATATAAAATGGGCGTATTGAGTGAGCTTCAAAATGTAGCCAGGGAATCCCCCTTATCTGTCGGGATGCAACCCAGAAAATATTATATACCAAATATCAACATATTAAGGGATATAGAATGTGGTTTACCGTAGATGATGCGTAAATAGCCGTGTCAGTACAGACTAAAAATAAATAAATAAAAATAAAATAAAACAGCATTCTGTGCATCCAATCAGTTTACCCTGGAGGTAGCCTGATTCTAGATGTGTTGAAGGTGTGGGCAGCCCCAGAAGGTGTGAAGCAGGGTGCCTGCTGTTAGGCAGCCCCTGAAGCACTTATCCGAAACCGCAGGGTAGAATTTGTGGACGCTATCTGGGGTAAAGTACCAACGTGTGTGTAATTTTACAATCATTTCTTTTACGAATACTGAGCGAGAGCATTTATGCATGTTTAAAGCATGTCCTGCCATTCCTTGGTTGAGAATTCTATGCGCAGGTCAGATTCCCAACAGTACATGGCAGTGGATTTCCCTGGTAAGTGTAGTTCATTCAAGTATTTATATATAGCGGACATGATACCTTTCCAATATGGCACACTGACTCATATTGGGTCACTATGGGGTTAGAAGAAGGCTTATAATATAATTCAAAGAAGTGTCGAATTTGGAGAAACTTGTAAAACTCGTCTCTTGGGTGATTGAATTGTGTCTGGAGTTGTGTGAAGGAGAAGAATTTTGTGTCATTGGTGGGGACTTTCAGTGTGGTGAGTGACTGTTGTTCCCACCAGCGAAAGTTTCTAGGGGCATCAAAAGCCGGGATAAATCTCCTATCTCCTAGGAATGATGTCAAGGGGGATCTACAAGCTTACATTTTTGGTGGTACAGGGACCAGAGGTGTAAGGACTGACCAACAATGTTATTTAACGTTCCTAACTCCCTAGATCGCAGACCCTCTTGCCAAAGAAGAGCTGGGATATAAAATGGGCATATTGAGTGAGCTTTGAACTGTAGCCAGGAAATTACTCTGATTGGGGCATGCCACTGGGCCATCTGAGCAAGTCTGGCTGAAAGGTAATATAGCCAAGTATCCGGTAGGCCCAGTCCTCCCTGAGACATGGGCTTATGTGTAAGGTGCTTACCATATTGGGGTTTTTTGTTCTGTCGGATAAATGCATTAATATTGTGTTGGACCAGTGCTAGGGTCTCAAATTTACACTGTTATACAAGCTGTACACTCACTATTTTACATTGTAGCAAAGTGTAATTTCTTCAGTGATTTCACATGAAGAGATATAATAAAATACAAAAATGTGAGGGGGTGTACTAATTTTTGTGAGATACTGTATATACAGCACTGCAGTATTTTCACTGGAAAATGAACAGTGTAGTCAACATGTTACAGGAGGTGGAAAATCAAAACATACTACTAGGATTAACATGTAAAAAAAAAACGTTAGTGGAGGAACTCGAAAAACAGAAATGACTGTGTTAAGGCAGATGTTGACAGCCTACACTATATGCTATTTTTGCTTAAGACCATAGTTCCTTAAAAGAAGATCCCATTAATAAAAAAAGAGATATACAGTGCATCCGGAAAGTATTTACAGCACTTCATTTTTTCCACATTTTATTTTGTTACAGCCTTATTCCAAAATGGATTAAATTTATTATTTTCCTCAAATTCTACAAACACCCCACAATGAAAACGTGAAATAAGTTTGTTTGAAATCCTTGCAAATTTATTTAGAAAATATTTAAGCCTATGCACCACTACGCAAAAATGAGTCTACCAAAGCTGCTGACACTAATCACAATCCCATATGTGTAAAAATAACATATACAAAATGTGATTTTTAACATAAAACACAACATAATCCAAATATATAGTGCATATACCAACGTTGGTTAGCGAGTGCACGTTGGTCTGCGAGTACCTGTGTATTGTCTTGTTGAGTATTAGTGTCAGGTAGCTAGTTGTTAGGTAATTTGGGAAGGGTATAATCCCCATTCCTCATTAAATTAGTAGGTACAATGCCCGGAGGGTCTGGAGATGCGACCCTGTGTACATCTTGCGGGCATGTATGCGTTCCTTGATCATCCGATCAAGGGCAAATACTGCTGTGCAAAATGTAAGCACATTTCCCTGGAATACCAGGTTCTGAATATGGGGAAGCAACTGTCAGCACTGAGAAAACCCTCCATACTAAAGGAGAGCCAGGAACGTACATGGCAGGTGCCAGCAGGGGCCAGCACAGAGGCAGGTGGAGACAAAGAGGTGCAGGCACTAGGAAAGAGTAAATGGGTGACAGTTAAGAAGGGTAGAGGGGGAAGTGCCAGGAAGGCCAATCCAGGGCTGGAGCATCCCAATAAGTCTCTCCATTGGGTGACATTGGTGAAACCAGTTAGGGACTAGCACTGCTGGAGCTTAGGGACAGGATAGGAAAGACAGATTCTGGTGGTAGGGGACTCAGTACTTAGAAGGACAGAGGGGGCAACCTGTAACAAAGGCCCGGAAGCAACAAACTGTATGTTGTCTACTGGACGCTCGGGTTCAGCACATCATGGACCTGGTGGGCAGATTACTGGGAGGGACTGGGGAAGACCCGGTTGTCATGGTGCACGTTAGCACTAAAGACAAAGTCAGAGGCAGATGAAGTGTCCTAAAGAACGATTTTAGCGACTTGGGAGCTAAATTGAGGAAAAGGACCTCCAAGGTAGTATTCTCAGGAATACTACCGGTACATTGGGCCACACCAGAAAGGCAGAGGGAAATTAGGGAAGTAAACAAGTGGTTGAGGAGCTGGTGTAGTAAGGAGGGGTTTGGGTTCCTGGAGGTCTGGGCCAAATTCTCAGTCGATTACCAGTACTAAAGAAGGAACAGACTGCACCTAAATGAGGAGGGTGCAGATCAGCTGGGAGTAAAGATGACCAAAAAGTTAGAGGGGTTTTTAAACTAGGCGACGGAGGGGAGGGCTCAGAGGTAGAGATAGTCAGCGTGGAACATATTGCAGAGGGTAGTATTAGGGTCATTAGTGGTAGGTTGACCAAAGCGCATAAACCCAAGGTAAGTATAGTAGAGAGATAGATATAGACTGTGCGGAGGGAACCACACATTCATCTAAGCCCTTGTACACACGGTCGGAGATTCCGACAACCAAATCCGTGGGATTTTGTCCGTGGGATTTTGTCCAACGGATCTTGTCCGAAACTGTTGCATACACATGGTCGGACAAAGTTGTCGGAAAATCCGATCTTTCAGAACGTGATGACGTAATTTAGTTACGATGGGACTACGTTCAGGCTAGTAGCCAATAGCTTTGATGTAGGAATTTGATCTGAGCGTGCGTGGCACTTTGTCCGATCGGAATTCTCTACACATGATCGGAGTATGTCCGATCGGAGCATTTTGTCAGAAAATATTTCCGGCAAGTTGGAAAATTTGGTCCGACGGAAACAGACCACACACAGTCGGAATATCCGACAAAACGCTCCGATCGGACACATTCCGTCGGAATCTCCGATCGTGTGTACAAGGACTAAGGCTAGCCAGTTCCTAAATGTCTTGCAGAACAATTTCATGGTTAAGATGGTAGACGCACCAACTAGAAATAATAGGATTTTTTGTACTCACCGTAAAATCCTTTTCTCTGTAATTCACTGACTGACACAGCTTCTCTTTTCAGACCATTGGGTTGTTATGCCACCTTCAGGAGAAGACTAGGCATTACATGTTAAAATGTGATAATAAAAATAGAACTTTCTAGTTCCACCCAAGGGGCGGTCCCTTAGGTAACAACCCCTCAGCATGCTACTGCAGCCTCAGTACGTCAACAAGCAGTATAACGTAAAGAAAAATATGAGGGGCGGGTGCTGTGTCAGTCAGTGAATTACAGAGAAAAGGATTTTACGGTAAGAACAAAAAATCCTATTTTCTCTTATATTCACCGACTGACACAGCTTCTCTCTTTAGACCATTGGGATGTCCCCAAGCAGTGCCAAAACGATGGGTGGGAAAACAGCATAAAACTTCATCCACAATGGCATGTGGGAGCTAGTACAAACTTTACCCACTAAAAAACTACAGTGTGTGAAAAAACCACCACAAAAAAACAAGGTGCTCCTCAACGTAGAAGCACTACCCTCAAACCTCACCAAAAACTGCGGTAACGAATGCAATAGTGCATTAACTTAAAGGTACTGCGTTTTTACCCAAAAAAAACAGGGGAAAAGGAAAAAATTGCATATGCAATTGTAACTATACAGCCGTCTGCAAAACTTTGCGGCCAAAACAGGCATCCCCCGATACACTGACATCTACCTTGTAGAACTTTGTAAACGTGTGGACAGGTGACCAGGTCGCCGCTTTACACACTTGAGCGACAGATGCTTGATGTCAGAAGGTCCAAGACGTTCCGATTGCCCTCGTGGAGTGGGCCGTTACCGGATAGGGGGGCACCTGCCCGTTCACGGCGGAGCCTTGTACTATAATCTGTCTGATCCACCTGGAAATGGTGGCTGACGAGACCGCCATGCCTTTCTTTGGACCAGCCATCGAAACAAACAGTGAGTCTGACTTCCAGAAGGGAACCCTGGCAGACAAATATACTTTCAGAGCCCAAACCACGTCCAGAGCATGAAAGGCCACCTCCTTAGGATGTGTCGGCTTAGGACACAGAGATGGTAACACAATGTCCTCATTGATGTGAAACACCGAGACTACCTTCGTCAGAAAAGATGGTTGTGGATGCAACAACACCTTAACCTTGTGGATAACCGGATAGGGCGACTTGCAGGACAAGGCCGCCAGTTCCGAAACCCCCCTGGCCGATGTGATGGCCACTAGAAAGACCACTTTCTGGGAAAGAGTCAACAGGGGAAACTCTCTGATATTTTCAAATGGCGGTTTCTGAAGCGACGATAATACCAGGTTCAGATCCCACGGGGGTAATGTTGGACACACCGTAGGGACTACATGTCGCACCCCTTGAGAAAAAGTACTCACTATAGAGTGAGACACCAGGGGTCGCTGAAAAAGGAAAACCAAAGCTGATATTTGTCCTTTAATGGTCCTTAATGTCAATTTCTGGTCCACCCCTTGCTGAAGAAACAGCAGGACCCTGGATATAGAAAAGGAGCGCGGATGCCATCCTTTCGCCTCACACATGCAGATGCAGGCTTTCCAGGTACGAAGATATATCTTCCGAGAAGATTTCCTTGCTCTCAACATAGTTGGGATCACCGAGTCCGACAGACCCCAGTTCCTCAACACCTGGCTCACAATAGCTTACCGTGAAAGTCAGCGATGGTAAAGCAGAATGGAGAATCGGACCTCAAGACAGAAGGTCCTCTTGCAATGGCAGTCGCCAGGGAGCATCTGCCACTAGGTGCACTAGGTCTGCGTACCAAGGACGCTGAGGCCAATCTGGGGAAACCAGTATTACTGGGATCCCCTCGGCTTCCACTCTGCGAAACAGACGTGATAACAGTTTCAGTGGAGGAAAGGCGTATCTCAGCTGGTACTGATCCCACGGAGCCACCAGATCATCTGACGCGTCTGCCCACGGATATCTTGTCCTGGACACTAATCTCGGCACCTTCCGATTGAGACGGGAGACCAGAAGATCCTCGTCTGGTGTGCCTCACCACAGGCACAGTAGCCTGAACACCTCCGGATGCAACGCCCATTCTCCTGGGTCCAGCAGTCCACCCAATGTCATGGTTTCTGACAGTACTGTCAGAAACCATGAATCAGACCGAGACAGAAGTACAATTAAATCACACTTGTTTATTAAATAAAAATAAAAAGGTAAATAGAAAAAGCATAGTCAAAGCATAGCTAGAGTCCAGTAACCAGATTGGGTAATCAGCCAGGCCAGAAGTCAGGGATCCAAGTAGAGCAACAGCAAACAGGATAAGGAGCCAGAAGGGATGTCAGCAAGCCAGTCTTTAACCACTTGCCGCCCGCCCTATTACAAATTGATGGCGGCAAAGTGGTTTCATAATCCTGACCGGACGTCATATGACGTCCTCAGGATTATGAGCCGCTGCGCGCCCCCGGGGGCGCGCATCGCGGCGATCGTTGTTGCGGGGTGTCAGTCTGACACCCGGCAACTACGATCTCGGTAAAGAGTCTCCGACGGAGACTCTTTACCACGTGATCAGCCGTGTCCAATCACGGCTGATCACAGTGTAAATGGGAAGAGCCGGTGATCGGCTTTTCCTCACTCGCGTCTGTCAGACGCGAGTAGAGGAGAGCCGATCGGCTGCTCCTCTGACAGGGGGGTCTGTGCTGATCGATTATCAGCACAGCCCCCCCGAGGATGCCCACACTGGACCACCAGGGACGCCACCAGACCACCAGGGAAAAGGTAATCCTCCCTAGACCACCAGGGATGCCAGTCAGCACAATGGATGCCAATCAGTGCCCATAATGGATGCCAATCAGTGCCCACAATGGGCATCACTGATTGGCATGCATTATTGTTTGGCACTGATTGGCATCCATTAGTACAGTATAACACCAATGCCGCCTATGAGTGCCCACCTGTGCCGCCTATGAGTGCCCACCTGTGCCACCTATGAGTGCCCACCTGTGCCGCCTATGAGTGCCCACCCATGCCCATCTGTGCCGCCTATCCATGCCCATCTCTGCCGCCCATCCATGCCAATCCGTGCCAGCTATCAGTGCCAATTTGTGCCACCTATCAGTGTCCATCCGTGTCGCCCATCCGTGTCGCCTATCAGTGCCGCCTATCAGTGTCCATCAATGCCACCTCATCAGTGCCACTTCATTGGTGCCCATCAGTGCCGCCTTATCAGTGCCCATCAGTGTAGGAGAAAACGTACTTATTTACAAAGTTTTGAAACTGAAACCAAAAAAAAACATTTATTTTTTCAAAATTTTCGGTATTTTTTTATTTGTAGCGCAAAAAATAAAAACTGTAGAGGCGATCAAATGCCACCAAAAAAAAGCTATATTTGTGGGAAAAAAATTATAAAAATTTCATTTGGGTACAGTGTAGCATGACCGCGCAATTGTCATTCAAAGTGCGACAGCGCTGAAAGCTCAAAATTGGTCTGGGCAGGAAGGTGTTTAAGTGCCCTGTATTGAAGTGGATAAACACAACCGCAGAAGATGGTTTCTTGTGATGTGACCAAGGCAAAGGCAGAGGTAAAGTGAGCTGGACAGCTTTAAGTAGGCAGGCCAGACGAGCATGATCAGGAACAGCTGGCAACTGTGGAGAGAGATGAGAGCTGGCAATTAGCCGACAGCTGTGCAGCCAGCCCAGAGAAGGAAGGGCTAAGCCAGCCCTGACAGCAATTTAGGAAACAGCGATCACAGGTTAATTGGATCAGTATAAATCACACAAATAGGAAACATAAGGGGAATACAAAGACACTGAATTTCAAAAGAGCCAACTTCTCTAAACTACGAACCTTGCTAGAAGGCATGAATTGAGATAAAATCTTAGGAACAAAGAACACGGAGGAGAGATAGGTTTGCCTTAAGAGCATATTAAATAAGGGCATTAGCCAATGCATCCCATTGGGTAATAAATTTAAAGAGCAAACAAAAGTCTTGGATGGCTTAACTCCAATGTAAAAATGCATATAAAAGCAAAGGAGAGCCTTCAAAAAATACAAGGTTGAGGGATCATCATCAGCATTCAGACTTTATAAAGAATGCAACAAGAAATGTAAGGATGGAATTAGGGCGGCTAAGATAGAACATGAAACTAAAGATATGTTGGTGTTGCGCTGCCCCATATTAAATAACCCTCCAAGGGTGATAAATATAATGCCTAGTTGCACCAATCAATAGTGTAATATATAAATATATATATAAAAGTCTACTAAATAATATCAAAAAGTGCAAAGTGCTACATTAAATAAAATAAAATAAAAACACCACAGAGGTGATAAAATCCAAATAAATGAAAATCAAGTGAACTAAGGTAAGTAACTAAAAACAGTCTCTTAAACAAAAATTACTTTTTTGATAAAGTGCAGAGAAAATGCAGAAAAATTAAAATAAAACAGTAAAAAAGTAAACGCACTACAGAGTCAATTGAATCAAACCTCCACGGAAACACAACTGCTTCAATTGGGTGCAAAGCCAAAAACAGTGAATTGATCATACAGTGCCAAGTGCCTCTTATAAATGTGCAGATAAGTAAACACTCTCCAGAGGTGATATAAGTGAACCACCCTAATAATAAACAAATGATATACAAGAAAATAACAAAGAATATACCTAGACCAAAAAGAGGGTACCCTCTCCTGATCACATGGAAATAAAAATATAAAATAAATAAACTTAGAATTAAACAAAAAATATATAGTAGTAAACGCACTACAGAGCCGGCTGTAACATACGTTATACCTGAATGAATCCGGCCTCTATAGATTAAATATTCATATTGAAATCCATCAAAAAAGAAAAAGTAAAAAGATGTAAATATTCAAGTTCATAAATAAACAGCGGTCTCCTTTAAGTGCAAGTGCTTTGTGCAAATTCAACTGAGGTGTGAATCTCCCGGTGCTTAATCCCACTGTGATCACACTTTAATGGGCAGTGGCCCCTTACCTATAGCAAGGAGGGATTTGCATAAAGGTATATAGATTTCTTTATATGTCTTCTCCCCTGGTAAATCCGGTCACCTTCTCCTTTAAATTTTATTCTTATTGCTCCATAGGACCCAATAGATTAATAGAGAGGGAATACCATAGTGTAGTATTTCACAAATGGCATTTATTAAAAAATTTCATACATAGGGTACTCACACATTAATAGATAGAAAAAAGCCTTTTTTCTAGTAATCAGCAGAGTGTACATCCACAGTCAGCGTCCTTCCCATCCCAAATGGGATGCTACAAGCTTGGCACAGCTATTTATGGGCATTTTCTCCCATTCTTCTTTGCAGGACCTTTCAAGCTCCATTAGGTTGGATGGAGAACATCAGTGCACAGCCATTTTCAGATCTCTCCATGAGATGTTCAATTGGGTTCAAGTCTGAGCTCTGGCTGGGCCACTCAAGGACATTCACAGAGTTGTCCCATATACACTCCTTTGTTATCTCGGCTGTATGCTTAGGGTCTTTGTCCTGTTGGAAGATGATCCTTCGCCCCAATCTGAGGTCCAGAGCGCTCTGGAGCAGGTTTTCATCAAGGATGTCTCTGTACATTGCTGCAGTCATCTTTTCCCTGATTGGTGTCCCAGTTGCTGCCACTGAAAAACATCCCCACAGCATGATGCTGCCACCACCATGCTTCACTGTAGGGATGGTATTGGCCAAGTGATGAGCAGTGTCTGGTTTCCTCCAGACATGATGCTTGCCATTCAGGACAAACAGTTCAATCTTTGTTTCATCAGACCAGAGAATTTTGTTTCTCATGGTCTGAGAGTCCTTGTTGTTGGCTGTCATTGTGCCTTTTACTGAGGAATGGCTTCTGTCTGGCCACTCTACCATACAGGCCTGATTGGTGGAGTGCTGCAGAGATGGTTATTTTTCTGCAAGGTTCTCCTCTCTCCACAGAGAAACGCTGGAGCTCTGTCAGAGTGACCATTGGGTTCTTGGTCACCTCCCTGACTAAAGCTCTTCTTGCCTTATTGCTCAGTTTGCCCAGGTGGCTCGCTCTAGGAAGAGTGCTGGTGGTTCCAAACTTGTTCCATTTACGGATGATGAAGGCCACTGTGCTCATCGGGACCTTCAGTGCTGCAGAAACTTTTCTGTACCCTTCCCCAGATCTGTGCCTTGACACAATCCTGTCTCTGAGGTCTACAGACAATTCCTTGGACTTCATGGCTTGGTTTGTGCTCTGGCATGCACTGTTAACTGTGGGACCTTATATAGACAGGTGTGTGCTTTTCCAAATCATGTCCAATCAACTGAATTTACAACAGGTTGACTCCAACCAAGTTATAGAAACATCTCAAGGATGATCAGTGGAGACAGGATGCAAGTGAGCTCAATTTTTAGTGTCATGGCAAAAGCTGTGAATACTTATGTACATGTGATTTTTTTCATTTTTTTTAAAAAAGTCACAACGATTTCAAACAAATTTCTTTCACATTGTGGTTATGTGGTATTGTTTGTAGAATTTTGAGGAAAATAATGAATTTAATAAATTTTTGAATGAGGCTGTACCATAACAAAATGTGGAAAAAGTGAAGCACTGTGAATACTTTCCGGATGCACTGTAACTCAGAGTAAAATAACTATCTTTATTAAAAGAGAGCATATTGTAAATCAAACATCATTATAAAGGGTCACATTAAAAACAAGGGTGGGGGCATGGCGGGATGTGAGTGCGAGAGGACGCGTTCTGAATAGGCTCCTACCATCCTATGTTTTTATCCTGACCCCTGGGAGCTAGATATTGCCATCCTGCTCAGCAAACCACTTCCCCCATTCTAGGGTCCTGGCCCCTTGCTGCCAATGCCTTCAAAACGTAATCCGGCTTGGAAGCGGTGGGTCTTGGAGCTCACCGCCGGCTATGCGAGGCACGGCCATCTTCCCTACACAGCTCTCAGTAACGGTGTAGACTGAGGACAGCAAGCCAAACTTGGCTTCTGAGGCTGGAGAGGGAGTCCTGCAGTCTCCTGCTCCCACACCGCCGGAGGAATCTGCCACATCAGCCAACCTGGTGGCTATTGAGGTAAATAAGACCACCCTTAGGGCCCATGCACACAGGACGTTTTAAAAATGCCAATGCTACAGCAGCGCTAAAAACTTCAGTTTTTTCACGTTTAGCTGCATTTTCAAATTAGCGTTATTGTGTGCTTTCCCGTGTTTTTTGTGCATTTTCTGCTTTTTTGGCGTTACCGCTTTTGGGCGTTCTTTCATTAAAAACACTCTTTATAATGTAAAAATGCCTAAAACATCGAATTCCTCTAGACACGCTTAGTCACGTTTAGATGTGTTTTTTGCTTTTACAGCTCGTTTTTACTGTTCCTGGAAGCACAGGCTGTCTTTTTTTTGACTGCCCCTAAATGCTTATGCCTCCAAACGCCTCTGACAGTTTATGTGTCCATGGACACATAGGCTAACATGGAGGGGCTTTTAGAGGCAGTTAAAAAAAAAAACTTCAAACGCCCCTAACAGCAGCTGTAAAAATGTCCTGTGTGCTTGAGTCCTTATGTCTAATGCTGCGTACACACGAGCGGACTGTATGGCATACTTAGTCCGTTGAAACACATTTCAGCGGACAATCCGCTCATGTGTGGGCTTCAGTGGACTTTTTCAGCGTGCAGTCCGGCGTACTAAGAATTTCGGTTTCTTCGAAATTCTGTCCGTCGTACTCGCATTTCGGCGGACAATCCGGCCGTGTGTATGCCAGTCCGCCGTACTTTTGAAATGAGCGGACTTTTCCCGCCCGGAGGAAAGTCCGCTCATTTCGAGCGCGTCTCCAGGTAGGCGGGGCCCGCGAAGGAGACGTCGCTGGCCCCGCCGCCTGGTATGGACTTAAAGGGGAACCCCAACGCCGAAAAAAATCGGCGTGGGGGTCCCCCCCAAGTCCACAGCAGACCCTTGTCCGAGCACGCTACCCGGCCGGCCAGGAAAGGGGGGCGAGCGAGCGCGGCCCCCCCACCCCAAAGCACCTTGTCCCCATGTTGATGAGGACAAGGGCCTCTTCCCGCCAACCCTGGCCGTTGGTTGTCGGGGTCTGCGGGCGGGGGGCTTATCGGAATCCGGGAGCCCCCTTTAACAAGAGGGCCCCCGGATACCGGCCCCCCACCCTATGTGAATGAGTATGGGGTACAATGTACATTTCAACAGAAGACCGCCTGTAAAAGAACTATAAGAAGGCGCGGTGGCCCGGCAGAAGAACCGAAGAGGGGGACAAGACCCCCGAAGTCGGGAGAAGAGGCCTGCGGCGAGGAAGAAAGCCGGACTCCTCCGCTAGCAAAAGAGCTACAAGAAGATAGCGGAGGAGTCCGGCGAGAAGACCCCCGAAGACGGAAGACCCCCGGAGCTGTGCAATAAAGTATTTTATCTCGTGTGTTGTGTTTTTTCTTGTACTTTTTTTTACAGGTGAATGGGTAGGGGTACATTGTACCCCATACTCATTCACATAGGGTGGGGGGCCGGTATCCGGGGGCCCCCTTATTAAAGGGGGCTCCCGGATTCCGATAAGCCCCCCACCCGCAGACCCCAACAACCAACGGCCAGGGTTGTCGGGAAGAGGCCCTTGTCCTCATCAACATGGGGACAAGGTGCTTTGGGGTGGGGGGGCCGCGCGCCCCCCCCCCATGTTGAGGGCACGCGGCCTGGTACGGCTCTGGAGGGGGGGCGCTCGCTCGCCCCCCTTTCCTGGCCGGCCGGGTAGTGTGCTCGGACAAGGGTCTGCTGTGGACTTGGGGGGGGACCCCCACGCCGATTTTTTTCGGCGTTGGGGTTCCCCTTTAAGTCCATACCAGGCGGCGGGGCCAGCGACGTCTCCTTCGCGGGCCCCGCCTACCTGGAGACGCGCTCGAAATGAGTGGACTTTCCTCCGCGTGTGTGGACGAGTCCGTTCATTTCAAAAGTAGGGCGGATAGTACGGCGGACTTAGTACGCCGTATTAGTCCGCTCAAAAAGTGCCGTGTGTGGGCAAGTAGCCCGTTCGGAAAGTCGGACGGACAGTCTGGCGGAACGTACGCAAGACTAAGTACGTCATACAGTTTGACCGTGTGTACGCGGCATAAGACATACTCCCTTGCGCTGGAGTGTGGGCTCATTAGGCAGGACTTGGATATGATCTGAGGCTGTCTGGGTACTTTCTGAGACCCGCATTTCAGATGTGCAGGATACTACCTTCTCGCATACCCATATCCTGACTGAGCTACAGCATACAGTGCAACTCTTGATGGCTTCAATAATGCCAAAACAAGACTCCATCGCAACAACGTATGGGTGGTTGACTTCCGGAGGAAGCTGGAGGGGACCAGCCTGTTATCTTTGCTGAAACCTCTTTAAACAAATGCTTCACTTTCAGCAGGTCTCTCCGATGTACCAAGTTGAAAGGGCGCAGGACTCCCTCCCTGTCCATTCCTGGACTTTAGGGACAGGGATCTTATTCTGGCTGAGGCTGGGAGGCAACAAAATTCACACTATGAGAATGCTGCGCTGAACTTCATTCCTGAATTCTCCCCAGGATTGCAGAAGCGCAGGAGATTTTTTGCGGAGGTGTGAAGAAGACTCAGAGAAAGGGTCTCCAATATAGCATGTTACACCCCAGAAAGCTGAGAGTTCTGCATAATGGAGCTGCTCAATTTTTCCTTGCCTTGAAATGAGTGTTCAGGTGCCAAACCAAATATATGATCGTCTACTGTTTGCTGATGATGCTGCAAACTCCTTCCTAGAAGCTCCCTTGCATTACTGATAAAGTTTCGCCTCTGTTAGGTAGACAAAACAACAATTTTTCTCCAGGTTCCCCCTTTATTATTTGAGTGACTGACACTCTCGTGTGTTCAAGTTTTGCGCTATGAAGTCTCTCTGGCCTTTTTCGTCAGTTTTGTTGCCAGAGAGAGGGGATCTTTTTTGGGTGGGTTTTTTCCTCTTTTTTTTTTTTCTTTCTATTACAATTTTTTTATGACTGGTTTTTTTCTGTTCTCCTTGCCTGTGGCTGATATAGTATGGCTCTAAACTGCCTTTGGGCCTCTGTACGACTCATGGTCGTTCCATATTTCCGATAGTACCATGACATCTAACCTACCTCATGGAATGTCAGGGGGCGGAATTCAAAGTTTAAAAGTTAGTTCTACAATAGTCCAACAATACCTGAAATCTCACAACCTCCATATTGTCTTATTAGCCCTTGTACACATGGTCAGAGATTCCGACAACCAAATCCGTCTGAGTTATTCCGACGGATTAATTCCGAAAGAGAGCCGGAAGTGATGTTGCATACACATGGTCGGACCAAGTTGTCGGAAAATCCGATTGTACATAACGTGATGACGTTATTTCGTTACGACGGGACTACGTTCAGGCTAGTAGCCAATAGCTTTGGTCTAGGAATTTGATCTGAGCATGCGTGGCACTTTGTCCGTCGGAGTAGGCTACACATGATCGGAGTATGTCCGATCGGAGCATTTTGTCGGAAAATTTTACCGGAAAGTTGGAAAAGTTGGTCCGTCGGATATTCCAACGGAAACAGTCCGATGCAGACCACACACAGTCGGAATATCCGACAAAACGGTCCGATAGGAAAGATTCCGACGGAATCTCTGACCGTGTGTACAAGGGCTTAGAGGAGACTCATTTGCTTGGAAACAGAATATTGTCTGTGAAAAGGAACTGGATCCAGAGAGCATTCCATGCTACGTTTTCCTCTTATGCAAGAGGAGCCTCTATTTTATTGCATAAATGTTTAAGATGTGTTGTGCAACAAGTGCTCTCTGACCCTGAGGGGAGATACATGGCTGTTATTCTAGAAATTGACTCTCATAAATTAGAAGATTAGTGTTTATGTGCCCATCCCCCCTTTTAGAGAGCCATTCTTTATGCGATTTTGGATACATGGGCCCCCCTTATGACATTGAAAGTTCTAATAGCAGGGGGTTTTAATAATATCCTGGATTTCTCTCTAGATACCTCTAACACCTCTAGGACTCCAAATTTAGAACATTCTACCTGGGTAGACGTGATCTTGCTCACTGAGCTAGAGGGAGTTAGAAACAACCTGCTATGAGGGAATACTCTCATCCCTCAGCTGTTTTCATTCCTCATCCAGAATAGATATGGCCTTTGCTAACTTGACCCTCTTACCCTGGGTACTTGAAGCCATGTATCTTGCTGGGGGTATTTCAGACCAAACGCCTCTTCAGATAATGCTACAACTGTCTAATGCCAAATCTTTAGCAACCTGGTTGGGTGGCGGAGCCCAAGGTCGAACCAGTGGTGATGGCGCGGTTAGCTGCTTACTGGACGGCCAATGTGGACTCCTCCATTCCTCAAATTGTTTGGGACTCCTTCAAGGCAGTCACGCGGGTAGAGTATATTTTGCCCATTAAGCCCACGAGAGTTAACCAGAATAGTACGATCCAGACATTACAAGACTTACAAGAAAAAAAGAGCGCTTGTACACCAACCTTTCAACAAGCTAGGAGGGATTTATCTCTACCATAACCAAACTAAATGTATTGTCCAGAAGCCTGTTGAAAACCTATTTGAAAAGAGTGGCAAAAATGGGAAACTACTGCCTTTGACCGTGGATATCCATGCCCCCACGGTCATCCCTTGTGTCTACTCCCCTGATGGTATTCTTTAGACCTCGGGTGAGGGAGTTCTCCAGGCATTCATGGAATTTTACAGGTCTCTATAGTCTCTCTTACAAGATGTTGATGTTGCAGACGTAACAGCCTTTCTGATAAAACTATGGCTCATGTGACCCCCCCTATGGCATGGGAAGGTAGCTGAGGCCTGGTTTAACACTCTGGGAACTGTAGACACAAAGCCCTCCATCAATTAAGCAGCTATTTTAAACCAATAGCTACACTCAAAACTGAAGGCTCTAGAGATGAGTCAGGGGTGAATGCAGGAGAAATTAGTAGCTCTGAGCAGAATGATTCCACCCTAGTGCAGTCAACCTCATCCTTTAAGTTAAATTTTTGTAAAAAATAAAATAAAAAAATAAACGGAATAGGATTTTTTTTGTCATACTTTGAGTACATCATGAGACACAGAGTTAAGCTAATATTCATTACCTGCTGGGTTATACTTCATCTCCAGGTGAATGGACACTGCTAGACCAAAGGTCTTTAGACAGGAAGTGATCCCCTATATAGCCCCTCCCATACAGGAAGTAATGAATCCTCAAAAAGAGGGGAGGGATCTCTGTGTCCCATGATGTACAGGTAAAATCCTATTTTCTTATTCATACATCATGGGACACAGAGTTAGGCTAATATTCATTACTTGCTGGGACATCCCAGAGCAACAGCCTTGAGGGGAGGGAGAGAGACATCCGGCCAAACGATAGCCATCAGACCTTGTATGGCAGCCCGCAGTACTCTGCTGTTGAAAGCCAAATTCTCGGCTACTCGAACATCCACTTGATAAAATTTTGTGAATGTATACACTGAAGACCAGGTAGCAGCCTTACAAATCTGAGCCACAGATGGTGAATAACCCAGGAGGTCCCTACACCCCTGGTAGAATGAGCTTTCACCCTAAAGGGAGGAGCTTTACATTTCAGATCAAAGGCCTGAATGACCAATTGACGGACCCAATGGGGGGATGCAAACGAGTTGCCCCCTGCATAAAGGTTTGGATCAGTGAATGGGAGGCTAAAAACCTTTGGAAGAATACTGATAGGGCCGGAACTTGACCTCTGATTGTACTCAAAGCCAATTTGATTTCCACAGCTGACTGTAGAAAAGAGAGAATTTTCACGTATTTCTGAGGATTCAATTTTTTGGCTTCACGCCAAGCAATATAAGTCTTCCAGACCTTATGATAGATCTTCGAGATGCCATGGTCCTTCAACACCCTGGCTTCAATAGCCATGCTGCCAAATTTAGAGACTGTAAATTGGGGTTGTATATAGGACCTTGAGACAGTAGATCGGGGCGACGCGAAGCGTCTATGGCTCATCTATTGTCAGTCTCACAATCTCCGGGAACCAGGGCCTAGAGGGCCAGAATGACTGGAAATAAAAATAAAAGGATAGGGCGCGCTATGGAATTTGTTAAACAGAGAGTATATATAATATAATAGAATATAATGTAATGTAGGTAAGAACAGCCTCTATTTTGTTTCCGTCCTAATGGATGGAACAGTAAGAAAGGTGAGGTAGAGAAAATAGATATGGCGCTATACCTTTTTGAACTCACTAAATATAAATGTCATAGAAATGTACAGATTTTTCAGCTTGCTGGCTAATGATTTTAAACTCTAAAAAAATCCTGAATGAACCAAGATATACTAAAATGATAGACCCAATAAATAATATAGTGCTAAGTATCAGTCAATATTAAATTGTGAATACAAAAATGAATATAAATTTTCCAGCGTGCTGGTTAATAAATTAATATAAAAAATTAATATAAAAATAAGGGTGAAAATAGGAATAGGAATAAAAAATATATATATAGATGTGAATTACACAATAAATGAATTAGATGCCTAAAATGAATGGATGAATGATTGATGCTATGTTTACTAAAACTAGTTTAGTAAACATAGCATCAATCATTCATCCATTCATTTTAGGCATCTAATTCATTTATTGTGTAATTCACATCTATATATATATTTTTTATTCCTATTCCTATTTTCACCCTTATTTTTATATTAATTTATTAACCAGCACGCTGGAAAATTTATATTCATTTTTGTATTCACAATTTAATATTGACTGATACTTAGCACTATATTATTTATTGGGTCTATCATTTTAGTATATCTTGGTTCATTCAGGATTTTTTTAGAGTTTAAAATCATTAGCCAGCAAGCTGAAAAATCTGTACATTTCTATGACATTTATATTTAGTGAGTTCAAAAAGGTATAGCGCCATATCTATTTTCTCTACCTCACCAGAATGACTGGAACTCCCTCTTTCTGAATCCTGTGCAACAGATGTGGAAGGAGAGGGATCCAAGGGTAAGCATAAACCAGGGAGTACTGACACCAAAAAATTACGAGAGCATCTGCTCCGATTGCCAGAGAATCGCTTGTTCGGGACACAAATTGCTGTAGCTGGTTGTTGAATCTGGATGCCAGTAAGTTAACCTCTGGCCATTCCTAACATTGGCAAATTTTCTGGAACACCCATGGGTGTAGAGACCACTCCCCCGGGCATATCTGCTGGTGGCTGAGATAATCTGCCTTCCAGTTCTCTACTTCCGGGATATAGACTGCTGATAGAATCGGCACATGCCCTCTGTCCAGGCTAGTATGTGGTTCACCTCCTTCAGAGCTGAACGACTCCTGTTACCGCCTTGGTGGTTTATATAGGTCACTTCCAGTGGCATTGTTGGACTGAACCCTGATAGGGCAGTCCTGAAACTCCGCCTTCCAGAACTGTAGGGCTAGACATACTGCCCGTAATTCCAGGACATAGATGGGCAGGATCTGTTCTGTCCTTGACCATATCACCTGAGCTGTGAGCCCTTCTAGGGTCGCTCCCCAGCCTGAGAGACTGGCATCTGTAGTCAGTACTCTTCAAGTTACTGGGAAGGATCTTCCCTGTCGCAGGTTCTGATCCTGCAAACACCAGTTTAGGCTTAAGCGTGCCCAAGGAAATAAGAACATTGGATAATCCAGGGCTTGTCCTCTCCTGTTCCAAGCCAACAAGATGTCTATGTTGTAGAGGACTGGAATGGAACCGGGCATAGGGCACTGCCTCGAAGGATAACATCCTCGCTAGAAGACTCATACAGAGCCAAATGGAGGGTTGTCTGGTGCCCCTTATCTGACGCACCTGATCCTTCAGTGCACAGATGCTTGCAGGTGACAAGAATACTCTTGCTTGGACCATATCTAAGATCAGACCTAAATATTTTAGACTTTGAGCTGGTCTCAAAGTTGACTTTTTGGTATTTATGATCCAGCCTAAGCTTTGCAAATACCGCATGTGCATGTTATGCTCTGTTCTAGAGCCTGTAGTGAGTGATCTCTGAGCAGGAGGTCGTCTAGATACCCGAGCAGCAGGATCCCTTGGGTCCTTAAAAGACCCAGTACTGGTGCTACGACCTTTGTGAACACCCAGGGAGCTGTAGCGAACCCGAAGGGTAGAGCCAAAAACGGAAAATGACATTCCTCTACTCCAAATCGCAGGAACTTCTGATGAGGCTGAAAGGTATGTGTAAATACGCGTCCTTTATATCAATGGAGTCTAGAAAGTCTCCCATCTGGAGTGAGGCTACTACTGAGTGGACAGACTCCATCCTCTCCTGGATACTGGATCAGTAGATACTGGTTCAGGGATCTTAGGTCCAAAATGGGCCTTGTGTCCCTGTTTGCTTTTTTAATCGTAAATAGGTTTGTGTAAAACCCTGCGCCCCTTTCGGGTACAGGAACCTCTACAATCACTCCTTGATGCACTAAATGATGTAGTGCCTGAAGCAATAAGTCTCTTTTTGGAGGATCCAAGGGAACGATGGATCTTATTTTTCTGAGGGGGAACCCCCTGCAACTCCAGCTTGTAACCATGGAATATAATTGAGCTGACACGCTTGTCCTGAACTATTGTTCTTCAAATTACCGCAAAGTGCAGCAGCCTTCCCCCCACCCAATGGCGTGGGGGCATCCCCTCAAAAGGCGGGCTTGGTGCTGGGTTTAGAAGAATTTTGGATCCAGGGCTTTTTTTGGCCCTGGCCTAGTGCCCTGTTGGCGGCAGAACTGCCTTGGCGTTGATAAATTTGAGGAAGCAGTCCCTGAGGTTTTAAACAAGGAAGTAGAGAACTCTTCCCTCCGGAAATCTTTTGGATATATTTGTGCAAATGATCACCAAATAAACGTTCTCCATGAAAGGGGAAACCTGCCAATAACTTCTTACAAAGAAGCTCGGCGGACTAGTTCTTAAGCCACAAAAGTCTGCACATATGTACAGACAAGAGAGCCAAACGAGAAACCTGCTGTATTGAATCCTTTAAGGCATCAACAGCAAAACACAGCGCTCAGGGAATATCTGCCTTATTTTCAGGCAGATCATCCTCCTGGTTAGGCCTGTCCGATCTAATCCTTTACGGACTGGCAGATACCAATTGCTGCAACAGCTGGCTGAATAGCCGAACTGGCCAAAACGAAGCCTTTAATAATGACTCCAATTCCTTGTCAACAGGATCTTTCTTTCCTGTGCATTATCTACTGAACAAGTCAACTTCTTGTTTATGGAAGAGACTGCTTCATCTACAGCTGGCATGCTCCACTTCTTAAACTTTTCATCCATGGGATATAAAAGGGAAAACCCCTTAGAAGGAACAAAATTCCTATCAGGATGTTCCCAATCAGCATACACCGCCTGCTCCAACAGAGGTGTAAGGGGAAAGACTGTGTGGCCTAAGGAGGCCACAGGGATCCCAAAGAGGACCAGGGAGGCTCAATTGCCTCTGCAAGAGGCAACTTTAAGGCAGAACGAACCATTTCGGTAAGAGTCAGGATCAAAAGCCTTTGTGATTGAGAGGCAGACACCAACTGGATATCTTCTTGTCCAGATTGCTTGAAAGCAGACTCATCCGCTAGGCCATCCACAGAATACCGAGCTTTAAGCTCTTCCCCGCCCTCAACCCATTCTTGCTCCAGACTAGGAGGCTCCGGGGAGGGGGATCTTTCACGCTTCTTGCCACCCTGCGGGATGGAGGCAATCATGCCAGCAATCCTGTGTTCTAACTTGGCTAGGGCTGAGGACCGTTCATCCTTAGTGATAAAGGGCGAAGCAGCAGCATTGATTGTAGGCACAATCTCAGACAGGCGCAGCGGCTCAGATTGCCCGGAAACCTCTGGTCCTTCAGGGGATACAACACTAGGGATACGACTAGGTGCATCAAGAACTACTGATGACATAGGTGTGCCCTTCCCTGTAGTGTTAGTCCTGCTCCTCCTTTTTGAAGACATTTACTAGCCTCAAAAAGGGAGTACCTGGGTGTCGTATTAACACACCTCAGAAGGGAGACCCTTTAATACTGCTCACCAAGCCCCTATGCAACAATCCTGCTAAGCACCTTTAGCCTGCCAAGCAACACCTGGTGACTCATATGACCTGGGTAAGGGGAAATGAACCGCTGCAAGTGCCTTCTGCCTTCTGGAAGCACTGCATGCTTGACATACAGTTTAAACAAGCTGGCTGTGCGCCGTAAATTCTCTGCATGCATGTGCATGCACGCGGTCCTGTCAAACGGGCCATACTGGAGCTCAGAGAGCTCAAACAACAGTACCATCCATCTTGCAGACACTGGTAAAAAACTGAAGTACTTCCTGTATGGGAGGGGTTATATAGGGGATCACTTCCTGTCTAAAGACCTTTGGTCTACCAGTGTCCATTCACCTGGAGATGAAGTATAACCCAGCAGGTAATGAATATTAGCCCAACTCTGTTTCCCATGATGTATGAAAAAGAAATGTGCTTTTATTTAATTTCTTTTTTTGGAGCCTGTAAAGCATCGAACCAGCGATCAACAGATGGCTGGTGCCATGCAGGTCTCCAGCAGATCTGCTTGCCCCTCCACCCTGTATGGGTAAGCAGATACAATCTGACAAGAAGCATGAATGAACTACCATGGTGCTCCACAGCGCTGTGGTAGTTCATTGAAAACTACAAGCCGACAGCCGCAAAGGCTGCCGAACCTTGTAGATTTCCATGCACAGATCCCTGTCAAGCAGTGATGCGGCTGGGTGGAGCCCCACTCAGGTAGATGTGGGGGCCAAAAAACTGTCTGCTGCGAGTGTTTTCCAGCATATGTGTGGTAACCAGTCCTCTTTAGTGTCATACAGCCCAGTTCCAAACTGCAAGTGCTACACCTGTGTTCTTGCAGGCTGCAGAGTGCTTCACAGGTGAAGAGATAACTAGGCTGTTAGCCTTGGAGAGATACTAGGCATATAGGCTGACAGTACACATGGTGGTCCCGGCAGACACTGTGGCGCTGAAGAATACAGCTTTGCTGTTTTCCTTTACAGACAAAATATGTGCGACATCAGGAGTGGAGTCTAGAGCACGATATAGTATATGTGCGATGGCTCAGGGCTGTACTTTGCATCTAAGCAGATTCCACTATCTCCCTGTGATGTGCATCAGATTAAAGTTCTCATGGGGAAAGGTCAGAGGAGGAGTCCTAAAGTAAGGGGAGATTTTCACACTACAATGGCAATGGAAAACATCCCAGGAGAGCCTATGCAAAGGCATTGATCTGGCGAGTCTTCAGTGCCACTGTGTATGATATCTAACTTAGCATGGGGACAGGGTAAAACCGAGGCATTGAATTTCCAGATTTAGAGGTCTGGTAAAACATCACACAAGCAAAAAGGTAGCAAAAGGTGTGCAATGATGAGCCCAGTATGGGTCCTGTACTGAGGATAGGCAGTCAAAGCTAAATACCCCATTTTGTGGTCCAGGAGAACACTAAAACATTGGCTGCTGGGGTCAATATCCAGGATTCTGCTGGTCCAACCAGAATCAGTCTGCAACTGCTTGATATAAAAGGTTAAGACATTTCAGTTGCTAGATCCAGATCCAACAGGGCTGGTAAGAGGTCATACCTTTCTCAAGTGACTAAGTTGCAGTGGTATATAGCCATTAGATGGGGAATTGCCCCATTTAATTTACATCCTGTCCAAGGCTGCAGCTATACCCACACATTGCAGAATAGACTTCTGTGTTCTCAAATGAACAGTGGAGGAAGGTTATGCTATAATTGCCTCTGAACCTCACCTCAGGGTGAAGCCTAGGACCAGCAAACTCTAGTGGTGAGGACACCACTCTGATCCATCCAAAGAGTAAGACTCCACAGTGCCACCCTTGACCTATACTGTCTGGAGTATTTCTTGTCTTGTTTGTGAGGGCAACTGAAGCTTCATTTTTAATAAATGTAAAAGTTGCAACACATTTTATAGCAATAAAAACTTGAGCACTTAAGCGATCATAACCTCTTTACCACCCAATTCGAATAAAAATAATTAGTATGACTTTATATATAAAGTGATTTTTAAACCCTCAGCTTTTTAAAAACATTTTAGCAGCCAATTTAATCACTGAGCATGCAGTGTCTATCTTTTTAACCCTTACCTTTTTCAGAATCCTATGGAGTCACCCATGCATGCAGGGACTCAAGTTGTGTCTCCCTACACTGTGTGCATCAACAGAAACACAGCCCCATAGCGGAGCCAGTAGCATTGAAAGTTGTAAACTGCAAGGTCTGGGATAATAATTTTAACAAAATGTTTACTGGAGAATGTTTATTTTATTGTGCTGAATATGTTAAGCTAAAAAAAGCTACAAGCTAAATTTTAACAAACATGAGACAATTCAGTAGTTTTTTTTTTTTTTTTTAAAGTGTAGTTATTTTTTTTTTTATTTAAGTAAACACTGTAACAGCTACACCACAAAAATATATAATTACAGTGCAAATAGATTTGGCACATGAATAGGTTAATAATGATGTAAAGATTTGTTTTTAAAAACAAAATCAATGTGAAAGGTGTACAGGCTGAAGTCACAGAGGTGAGAAAATATTGTGCACATCAATGAATGTAAATAAATTAGCTTGAAACACATAGCAAATCTATAAAACAGCCATAGCATACTTGTGTTTTATAAAATATAGCTTAAAATACCACATCTACATCTTACAACATGTATTGTTCATTATAAAGTGAATCACTTTAATTAGAGATTCTGTTTCAGAATACTGTTGACAGATTCAAGAAAAAAACACCAAATAATGAAATTATTAAACTTGAGAATGATGCATGTAAGAGTCAATCTGGAAACATTGTTTTTTTCTTAACTGTACTCAGAATGAGTACACAGGGAATTAATACTATTCTGAGTTATCAGCCTCAATATAAATATACATTTTGACCTGTTGCAGTGATTAAAATGCAGGCACAGTGGTTCCCTCAGGTTTATTGACTTTATTTCCAGGGTCAGCATGGGTTAGTCTCTGGTGTTAAAATCCCATTAGTTTAAGAACTGTTAAAAGTTAAGTTAAAAAAAATAAGTTTTCATTCCCAACACAAAGCCAAATGTTCTTTGTTTCAGCTTTCAAAAGTCACTCATGATACCTAAACACTACAAGTTCAGAAAGCAGTAAATGTATATAGTGCCTTTGTCCAGATGACCACTAACATGGGTAATGATTTAGGTCACTATGAAAAAAAAGACATAAGACCTCAGACATAGGACATTTGACATATTATAAAGACATAAATACTTAAATCTCACCTAGCCATATACATGCTAAATTATATTTGTTCACTTTTTATACATTAGACAACAACTGAAACCGATTGTAAGTGCCGATGTTCAAGTAAAATACATACCTATAAGCAGAACTGTAGTCAAGTACAAAGTTCCAATCACTGCCAAAGCTGTTCAGTTCTAAAGTAAACTGTAATTGACTTTGATTTTCCTCCTATTTGTTAGAATCAGTAATGTCCCTTCTTGCATCCCTCACGTTTAGCCCTACTGCTCAATATTCTTGCTGGACAACTCTCTGCCCACACTTTACAAAAGTAAGTCCACCCCTGGGTTGTCACAGTGGCACTGACGCATAAAATACACATCACTAATAGCTTTCATGCAGCTTGGAAGCTGAAGAAAATCTTAAGAGATCTGCCACCTATTATTTATGCCTGCATCAAGCCCCGCTGATGATCTTTATTATGAGTTTTTATTTTCAGTGTACTGTCCCATGGGAAGCAAAGGCATCATGAGAGCAGGAGAATGAGACTTTACATTCTGGCATCTGTCTACTAAGCCAGGAACACTTTGTGGCTGTGCGTGATTGGCGATTTTGGGTTGTCTGAAAGCACTTTAGAGATATGGCGTCTGCTGGCCTATTACAAAACAAAGTCAAGATCTGACATGGTGCAAAGTTGATTAAAGTTCTATTTTAAATCTAATTATAGGAAGCAAAATTACTAAGGTTGGGTTCACATTACTGCCGTATGCGGCTCACAGCAGTGGTCTGGTGAGTCCCCACCGTTTCAGGTCTGAATTCAGCCCAAATTCTTGGGCAGAATTCGGACCTGAAATGGACTAAAAGACACACAGGACTCCTGTGCAAATTCGCACCAGAGCTGCAGTGGAGATATATGAACCTGCTCCATAGAGAGCCGGTCACAATCTCCTACCATGCGAACCCAGCCTAAAGGTGAACACATTTTATTTTCAAGTGTCTGCAAATCTAGTTGTACTATATAATGTAAATATAAGGTAGCTTAAAATGCTAAAATACAGGGAATGGCAGGTTATAAATTTCAGAAAAAAATTATATAAAATTAAATTTCAGCAAAAACAAATAAATGAGAAGTGGCACTTAGTAATTAAGGGTGAAGGCATATGAGCAAATACAGCATGATTTCAGGTTCATTCAGCCTGAACCGAGATTTGTTTGAGACACGCCTGATCTTTCTGAGTTCCCTTACAGATGCTCCTGACCTGCACCTCCTTTTAAGTTGCATCAAGCTGTGTTCGCACTTCTATTTTTTTTTTATTGGGAGAAAAACCAGTTCTGGCAAAAGGCAGCATTTTTTCATAATATTGTTATCGAATAAAAACTCAAATGTATATTCCATTTATCTCAACTAGTATAAAGGAATTCATTACTTAATTCTGTTTGTTTTAAGACTTTATAAGCCTGCGGTTTTCTTTAACGCATGATACACCGTCTAAAAGATAGGAATCTCTTTAGAAATGTTAAACCTGAACCTTTTTGCTTCCGTGGCGGGGTGCACCTTGAAGCTTCCAAAAAAAAAAAAAAAAAACGGTACTTCACAATTCACAAGTTTGTCTAAACAGTATCATTTGCAGTAGTGCAAACTTTTTCAGATGCCTTCTACCAGGTTTATTGCAGAGAGCTACAAAAGTCTACTAATAATCTTCTAATATGGAGCTCTAGTTACCTGTCAAATTTTATCTTGAATTGTAACCTTCAGTTTGTTTTAAATAACACTGGATTTTTAGTTCTGTTGTAAATTCACAGGGTTCATACACAAAACCAAACCTGTGGAAACATGTAAAAATGATCAGTTTGATGATTATGGAGACTACTTTTTTTAGGCAGTGAAAAAAGTCTATATAGCTTCACATTATCGTGATACTAATTTCAATAGCATGCATCAGTAATGAAAACAAAGGGAATAGAGAAAGATAAAAAGAATATATGGCATATTGTTTCGTAACCCATGCTCATAAAAAAAATAAAAAAACAAACAAAATAAAAACTATGGCATTATGCTTGCAAGTTTGTATTGTCTGCTGGGAGTAATCCTTGGTACAAAAAAAACAATCACATCAATATCATGAGGGATACATCACAGAAATCAATTCCATTGAGTTTGCGAAGCAATACAAAAAAACAAAACAAAAGAAAACCCAAAAATAAAGAATGTAGTGTCTGTAAATACAGTCTAGTTTGTCTGTTCAGTCTATAATTCTAACTACAGCTTTACAGCACAGAACGATCAGATAATAATCAGCAAATCCTTGCTGAAAAATTAGTGGCACAAAGATTTCTCTCCTGAAACAGCAAAAAAAAAAAAAAAAAAAAAAAATACTGTTGCAGTCATTTAAACGTATTAGTAAATTTAAAATCAATTTTTTTTCTCATAAAATGGGCTTTTTTTTCTTCTTTTTTCTTTCTCATGTTTCGGACTATCAACGCTTGCTTCAAATTGATCCAGCCTTCTCCCTTAGACGCCTTGAGCTGATGAAGAAACTGTGGTCATACTTGCAAGAAGACACTTAAAGAATGGAGCATGGCTTTTTGTCCTTGAATGGATTTTCTGAAGTTGGCATTCCAACCAGCAGCGGGTCATTTTTAGCATTCTGCTCACAGTAGTTCATGAGGTCTGATGCTGCTTTAGATACCTAAAATTTAAAATATAGAGCAACAACTGAAAATCATGCATATATTACTTTAAACATGAAAATTCTCTTTCTCATATGCGATCCTTGAGTACTTTGCACTGATCCAGAATATACAGAACAAGAGTTCTGGTCACCTGAGTACATTAGCTACCTGCTTGTTCCAGGTCAGAAACCTCAGGAAAAGGAGGGGTAGGGACAGGGCCGTTTCAAGGAATTTGTGGTCCCCAAGAAAATGGACATGGAGGCAAAGTCCAAAGAATGCTATGTGTCACAGGAGATTCAGTTTGCTGTTCCCGGCAGGCCGGACTGAAAGGAAGTGAGCACTTAGTGTGTGCACTTCCTGTCAGTCCGGCCGGGAAAAGGAAACAATCTCCTGTACCACGTGGTACCTGGCCAGACTGCAGGAGGAAGGAACAGGAGATTGGCCAAACTACAGGCCGCAGCATTTATAGGAAGCGGCGGCATGGCAAGGGTCCGCCCTGCTGGGGCCCCAGGCCAGCACGGGGCCCTAAGCAATTGTTTGGTTTGCCTGTCCTGTTGCAACTAGCCTGGGTAGGGATGGCCATGCAACTAAAAATTTAATAAGCAGCTCAGTTGTGTGGTTGATTTACCCTAGGTATGAGTTTTTCAGAATTGTATTTCTTTTTAACAAACTGTGAATGGCTGGTTAAGGAGAGGACCGGGGAAGCAGGCCGCCACATCCCCCCCCCCCCCCAAAACAATACTGGTCCTTTGGATCTAGCATGGATTTTGGGGGGAGCCCTACGCTAAAATGCAAAAAAAAAAAAAGCATGGGCCCTGTTCCCCCCCCCCCAAAATCCATACCAGATCCTTATCCGAGCATGCAGCCCAGCAGGTCAGGAAACGGAGGGGATGAGCGAGTGCCCCTCCCCCCTGAACCATATCAGGCCACATGGGGGGTAATGACTTGACAAGGGGGCGGAGATACCCAGTGACATCAGCGGATGACTGCCGCCGCTTATTTAGGAACAGCCAAACGGTGGAGCAGGCAGAAGGCAGGACCAGACCTTTATTTTTATTTTTCAGGTAAGTGGGCGTCGTAATTCACAATGGATCTACATCGCGGGGGTCAGTTTCTTTTTAAAAGGACTTGTCAACAACTTGACTTGTCAACAACTGCCTACTGTTAATTCTTATGCTACACTTTTTTGTTGGTGAATGAGTAGGGCATGTGGGCATGGTTCAGGAGGGGAGCTGCCCTACGTTTCCTGACATGCCAGACTGCATGTTTGGATAAGGGTCTGGATTTAAAAAAATAAATAAATATATATATATTTTGGTGTTGGGTTTCCCGCAAAATCCATACCAGGCAGTTTTTTTATTTATTTTTTCAATATTACTCTTTTTAATTGCTGGCAAATCTTTTTTTTACCCAGCTGACAGCTCATCAATTGTTAAGGACGCAGTGGCCGGCTTCCCAGCCCGCTCCTTAACAGGTATTCACAGTTTGTTATTGCTTAAAAAAAAAAAAAAGCCACATCACACATTTTTGGTGCGGGTCCAATGAAGTCTATTACAGGCAAAGCGTAATCTGCTGTGGGGGAAAAAAAAAGTCCCCTGACCCTTTCAAAAAATGCATAGATGTGAACGTGTACCATAGCAAAACCACGTTAAAGGGACTGTAGTGTGTTTCTGCAAACTGCAAAACCCACTAAAAAATACATAGGTGTGAACTTAGGGTTACTAAAACTGGAAAGCGCAAAACCTGGTGCAGTTCTGCATTGAAACCAATCAGCTTTCAGGCTTTTCTATCAAAACGTAATTGAACAAGCTAACGTTAGGAGGCAATTGCCCATCATGCACAGTTACACCAGATTTTGCACTCTCCAGTTTTAGTAAATCATCCTCTGAATTTATATATCAGTATATATTTTCTTTAACGAGTATATAAACCCCTACTCTTATTCCAATAATTTTTTTTATATCCGTAAGTTCAAAAAACTACCTGTTCATCTTATCAGTAATTCAGAGCTGTTCTGTGCTAGCAATCAGAGGAAAATGCAAGAACAGAGATAAGGGTGTCCTGTGTCTTGCAATTTACTTGAGGAAAATTTTACAGGCAAGTCAAAAAGGACACCCCTTGTGAAGGCCCACAGGCAGGACAAAAAAGAATTCAAGGCTCAGATGAAAGCAGTGGCCGAGAGTTAAACTCACACTATGTACTATATCTAAACAGTGTATGAAAAAAAAAAAAAAACTTTGGGAGGTTTTGAATCTGAACAAAGAGGGCAGGACAATGTCCCGATCAAATAGGCAGAAACAATCTTAGGTAAAAAAAGGAAGCCGAGGCCTCATAACCACATTGCCTTTTTGAAAAACAAGGAAGATTCTGTACAAGGCAAAGCCGCCAGTTGTGATAACAGACTGAAATATTTGCCACATGAAAAAAAAAAGACTTTAACCACTTCAGCCCCGGAAGGTTTTACCCCCTCCTGACACTTTTTACAATTTGGCACTGTGTTACTTTCACTGACAATTGCGCGCTCATGCGAAGCTGTACCCAAACAAAATTGGCGTCCTTTTTTCCCCACAAATAGAGCTTTCTGTTGGTGTTATTTGATCACCTCTGCGGTTTTTATTTTTTGCGCTATACACAAAAAAGAGCAACCATTTTGAAAAAAATGTTTTGGGACTTTTTGTATAATAAATATCCCCAAAAATGTTTTTAAAAAACAAATTTCTTCATTAGTTTTGGCCAATATATATTCTTCTACATATTTTTGTAAAAAGAAAACTGCAATAAGCATATATTCATTGGTTTGCGCGAAATTTTTAGCGCCTACAAACTATGGGAAAGATTAATGGCATTTTTTATTTTTTACTAGTAATGGCGGTGATCTGCAATTTTTAGCGGTATTGCGATGGACAGATCGGACACTTTTTGGGACCATTGACATTTATACAGTGATCACTGCTATAAAAAGGCACTGATTACTGTGTAAATGACACTGGTAGGGAAGGGGTTAACACTAGGGAGCGCTCAAGGGGTTAAATGTGTGTTCCCTCAGTGTGTACTAACTGTATGGGGACTGGACTGAGTAGGTGAGGAGACATATCGCTGTTCCTACTTACTAGGAACAAATGACATGTCTCCTCTCCTCTGAAAGCACAGGGATTTGTGCGTTTACACACATAAATCCTTGTGCTGGTTCTCGATTGCGCGTGGCCGACAGCAATCGTGACTGCCACCCACACACATCAGGGCCTCTGCCGTGCAGCGGGTGCATGCTGAGCGCCCTCTGGCGGATCTTAAAGGAACCCTGTATGGGTTTTCGCGCAGGGGAGCGCTCACGTAAATACACGTGAGACGGTCGGGAACCGGTTAAAGTGCTACTAAACTCATAACAGTAAAATCAGTCTGTATATGTAGTAAAGCCTGCTCGTTATACTTACTGTGGAACCTAAGGGGTAATCCTGCGCATTGTGTAAAAGGGCTGTTTGATCCTGTCTTCTCTGATCCTCTCCTTCCATCTGCTGATGGAACAGAGCCCTAGGAGGCACTCTGCACATAATCAGTTTGGTGTATTGCTAGAGTTTTTTTTTTAATTTGGGGGGGAGAGGGTGCATGTGATCAGCACAGAGCCAATGTCCAGAGGGTCATGCAGCCTCAGAGGGCTGTCAGAGGTGAATGAAAACTCCCCCTGCAAGCTTTAACCAGTGCTCAGCCAGACACTGATAGAAGTCACAAGACTGCTATATACTGCTGGTGAGAGAGGGTATTTAGAAGTTTATATTTACTAACATAATTGCATTTCCATGTACTGTGGGAGACCAAATATAGTGAATGCATGGTCCTGGGTTTAATAACACTTTAAAAAAAAAAAAAAAAGGTTGGCCAAATGAATATCCTGAATAGGCTCAAAGGGAGGCTTCTGTAGAGCTAACCAGACCGAAATAATATCCCAGGGTGAAATAGGTGCAGGAACAAGGGGAGAGATGGGAAGCCAGCTCTAAACAAAGGCCTTAATCAGAGAAGTGGAGGCCAAAGATATGTTCCAAGAAGTATTGTCTGAGATTAAACTTTTGTGCCTTGCAACATGCACAGCCAGCCTTCAATATGTGATAGTAAGACCTCCTGGGAGGTTGATTCCCTAGCTTTAAGCAGTGTAGGACTAATTCAGTCGGAGGGACCCTGATCTCTCCAGACTTGGGTTTCAACAGCCAAGCCATTAAATCCAGAGCCCAAGAAGCAAAATGGTAGGGCATTTATTTAAATTTTTTTTGAAACAGCAGGTAAAGATGATTTTGAATAGCCCATTGAGTGTCTCCTAGAGACAGAATTCACAAAATCCATCTGGCCCAATTTGGTGCTACTAAGATCACCATAATGCTCTCTATTCTTGATCTTGCAAAGCAGTTCAAGGAGGAAATCATTGCAGAGGGAAGGTGTATATCAGTGGAAGTTAATTATGAAGGGTATCCAGTGTATCCAATGAAAATGCCTTTCGATCCCTGAAACTGGCCATGAACCTGTCCGCCTTGCTATTGATGTGGTTATCAATTGGACTGAAGGAAATTTCTTAAAGAGCAAAGTTCAAGCAGGGAAAAGTCAGGGAATGACATCTCAGCCTGTATCCCTGGGAGATGCCCTCTGTCCAGGTGGATGAAAAAGCCAAAAGATGTCTTCTCCTACTGCAAAAGTAGTGGTGCCCCTTCGCTGTGATAAGGACTTGGTGCCAAACTTGACTGGATTGAATATTCAGAAGTACTTGGCTTCTGAAGCAGAGGTCTAGGATTGAAGAAAGGAACTCGTATGGCTCAGTCAGATGTGCAGCTATCAATTCTTCCCCTCTAAAAAGCAATCCATGATGGATTGCTTTTCACAGGGCGTTTGACCGCACTGCACCTGGTAGCAGGGCAGTTGCAGTGTGGCCCTAGTTATTTAAATAGGTGGCATTATGGGAACAGTATCGCCCATTGAACGCAATTCAGCATTTGAGTTTTGCCACAGCCACCAAGCATCACAGTCACGGCACGTGTACAGCCCTGAGTGGCTCCTTGTTTAGGATGGTTGGTCAGTGGGTGCTAAAACCAAAACAAAAGCAAGAATTAAATAGGGAAATGTTAGCTGGGAAATTAAGTACCTTGATTCTCTCAAAACCAGCCTCGATGCGGAGCTGTTCCACCAGCTTCCGAGCTTGTGCTATGTTGTTAGAGGTTGACATTATCTGCCATATATCTTCCTACAAAACCTGAAGAAATTTCTGTAAAAGGAACAGAATGTTACTTAACAAGATGTATGTCATGATTAAAGTGTTATTAAACTCAAAAGCAATATATATTGCAGATTACCAATTCTTAGATGCAATGACTGCATTAGTTATCTTTTTTAGACTTTAAAAAAAAAATGATTCTCTTTATTTCAATTTAACATCGTATAAGCATAGTGTCAAGTAAAAAAACAAAAAAAAAAAAAAAAAAAAAAAAAAAACATAAATGAGTCATACATCCGCACAAGTGGTCAGCATGGCCCAACAGATAATAAGGATCTATGTTAAAGTAAGGGCCCACAAGTTTCACATAAAGAATTAGTATTTTCCCATAAAAATATCATATGTAACTGACTACGGTATCCAGATACATAATCAACCCCTCACAGATGGAACTCATAATTCATACTAACTGATACTGGACCCCATCACATTGTAACAAAGTGCTACATGCAGTAACAGTGGCGATAACAAAGAAAGACCGTTCTCACTCAGATGCAGTAGATGAATCATTCACCCATCCTCCCCACACTTTGTCAAATTTTGCCTGAACCCCTCTACTGGCATATGTAGCCTTATAATAAGGTAGGGCTTTATTTATTAGAGCTTTCCAGGCTGTGATGATCGGAGCATTTTTTTTCCAAGGAAGGACGATGCTTTTTCTAGCGTAATAAAGCAATAAGGTAAGGAGAGTTAGGATTTTTTTTTTTACTTTTTTCCCTCATTTTCAGCTGGTGAAAGTGTTTTTCAAAAGAACAAAGCAGTATCTGTTATGTGGGTGAGACAAACCATTTAACATTGGCAGGGGTGCTTAGAATGATTTATTTAGTGTATTTAAATCTGCTAGTCCATCTAACACTCCCCTACCCATAGACTGACAATGCTGCTGTCCAAAAGGTACCTGACCTCACTAATTTACTTCTGGAAGAATGTTCAAACATTCCCATAGACACACTCCTAAACCTTGCGGACAGTCTTCCCAGAAGAGTTGAAGCTGTTATAGCTGCAAAGGGTGGGCAAACTTAATATTGAACTCTACGGACTAAGACTGGGATGCCACTAAAGTTTGTGTAAAGGTATATATATATATATATATATATATATATATATATATATATATAATTTGCATCAGTCACTGCCCTCAAGGAGCTTACAATTTAAAGTCACTAACTCACATTCATACATACATATACTAGGGTTAATTTAGACAGGAGACAAATATTAAAGAGGAAGTAAACCCTGATGGGTTTACTTCCTCTTTCATTCCCTGCAAAGGAAAAGCATAATGGACTACAATGCATCGCATAGTAGCCCATTATGTGTCACTTACCTGACACAGGAGCCAGCGATGTCACCACTGTCCCCTGTAGTCCGGCGCATCCATCTTTTCGGTGGGGTCTCGCAGCTCCGCCGTTGTTGGAAATGCCGCGCTCAGTGCGCCTGCGCGCCGCTGTCTACGGCGCATGCGCCGTAGACAGCGGTGCCTGTCTTCGGGCAAATATATTTCTTGGACCTACAGGTAAGCCTTAATCTAGGCTTACCTGTAGGTCAAAGTGGTTTGTAAGGGTTTACAATCACTTTAATATTATTATACAGGATTTATATAGCATCAACAGTTTGCTCAGCACTTTACAACATGAGGAGAAAAGTATAGCAGCGCTAAAAAAAACAAAAAAAAAACAATCTGTGTGTGAACCCAATATTAAATAAATTAATAAAAAAAATCTACTCTTATGATAAAAAAATATGTGATCAATATCGCATGATTAGAGAAAATATTTGTGTGTGAAATCAGAAGTGTTACTCCCTATAAAAAATAACACCAAAACATATAACCAACAGAGACATGATAAGTGAATATCACAAATAATTAGAATTATTACATAATCACATAAATAATTACTAATAAATAGATAAATCAAAATAAGTCAAATTAAAGTGACTCCTAAACAAAACGTGAGAACGCCAAAACGCCTTCAATAGTGAAAAGTAGTAAATATCAGTGTAAATCCACCACCGATGTGATCACCGTAAAAAACTGGAGGCTTACCAGCTAGTAAGCCTTTAGGGCTTGCGACCTAAACCTGGTCAGGGCCTTTAAATTTCAAAGATGTATCAAGTGTCTCTTGTCCAGAACTCCTCTCTCTGGGACACAACACGGTTAATGGAAATCACCTGAACACCTTTCTCCAGCAATGGGACATATTCAGCCAGCTCACCGGAGCACAAATGTAGACCCCAAAGGCAGTCACGGGAAACCCAAAAGAGAGAAGCTCACCATGGCATAATGCCGTAAAAATATTTATTAAAATAAAAAGTATTGCAAGTATTGTAAGTGCAATACTTTTTATTTTAATAATAGGATTTTTGTACTCACCGTAAAATCCTTTTCTCTGTAATTCACCGACCGACACAGCTCCTCTCTAACTAAATGGTTTATTAGCCTGCCATTAGGAGAACTAGGCAAAAATTGTAACACAATACACAGAACTTTAGTTCCGCCCCCCGGGGGGTGGGCCATGTGCTAACAACCCTACCTGCTCCAAGGCAGAATTCAGTACATCAACAAGCAGTATAACAGAGAAAAAGGAGGGGTGGGTGCTGTGTCGGTCGGTGAATTACAGAGAAAAGAATTTTACGGTTCGTACAAAAATCCCATTTTCTCTTATATTCACCGACCGACACAGCTCCTCTCTGTAACTAAATGCGACGTCTCCAAGCAGCGCCAAACGAGGGGTGGGAAAAAACAGCATTAAAACTTCATCCACCATGGAAAGTGGGAACTAGTGAAACTAAACCCACAAAAAAACAGCAGTGTACAGAAAAACACACCGCCATAACTGGGCATTCTCAACAGGAGAGATCCCCAACACCGCAACCATTTTGCGGAAGTAATGCAACAGTGCATTAACAAACAGTACTGCGTTTTTATCGAAAAAATCAGGAAAAAATCTCAATTGCAAATACACGGCCGTTGGAGTTGGAATCACTGAGTCTGACAGACCCCGGTTCATCAGCACCTGGCTCTCAATAGCCATGCCATTAAAGCCAGCGATGGTAAAGCAGGGTGAAAGATTGGACCTTGAGATAGGAGGTCCTCTCGCATCGGCAGTCGCCAAGGAGTGTCTGCCACCTGATGCACCAGGTCTACGTACCAGGGCCGCTGGGGCCAATCTGGGGCAACCAGGATTACTGGGATCCCCTCGGCTTCCACTCTGCGAAGCAGACGTGGCAACAGTTTTAGTGGAGGAAAGGCGTAGATCAGCTGGTACTGATCCCACGGAGCCACCAGTTGTAAATGCAGAAGTAAGATAAAAAAAACCTGTGTGTAGCAGCCTCCCCAGCACCCCTCTAATTACCTACTTGAGCCCCTTCTCTCTCCAGCGACATCCACAATCCCCTAAGCCATCCAAGACACTCCTCCCAATTTTCAGAGACAGAGCAGCACCGCTATTGGCTCCCATGGCTGTCAAAGTCAGTCAGACAATCAGGGGGGGAGGGGGTGGGGCCAGGGTGGGGCTCCGTGCCTGTTGGCCAGGTCGGTGACCCCTAGAGCAAGTTGGAGGGAGAAGCTAGAAGCAGCAAAGAGGGACCTGCGAAAAGGAGGATCCAGGCTGCTCTGTGCAAAACCAACTGCACAGAGGAAGCATGTATATTATGTTTGTTATTTAAAAAAAAAAAAAAAAAGAGCCTTTGCAATCACTTTAGTTTTAAAAAGTGTGTGTATATTGTAGAATATAAAATATATCGATTTTTTTTCCACGCCAAGTTTGTGCATTTGTCAGACTATAATAAAAGCATGAAAAACACATTTATCAGTTATTGTAAAGATGGTCAACATGACTAAATTTGGCCTGAGCATCTAGACACTGATTTGTGGCCACAGAAGGGCAAAGTAAAATTAAACCAAGCATAAATTAAATTATAAATATGTTAAAATTACACATATCATGAATAACCATAAAAATGTTGAGACAGAGGCACAACAATAAATCATTTGTTCAACTGTGCCATGTTGGTGGTTTTCCCTAGGTTTGGAATGACATCTTCTTTTAGAACAAAATTCTATTCTGAAAGTACACAGTAAAGCAGGTTTTACTAAAGAAGTTGAGAACAAATTGAATATTCCCTTCAATTATCCATTGACGTGAAATAGTATCTGCATGTGAATATTGGGTTGCAAAGTGGTCAATATTCTATTTGTCATATGACTGGATAATTAAGTGAATATTCACACATTTCTTTAGTGAAGACTCTTAACTTCATAATAAATCAGCTTCTTTATGCCAGCGCTCGCAGAGACAGGACAGCTCTGCCTCTTTTCACTGACAGGCGTACTTTCATTTGGCTTGGGATTAACTTGGAAACAGTGGCTACAGAATATGTAGCCCGCACATCAGTTTCAATACATTTTTATTGATGGTTAAGCAATATATTACAATACAAGCAAAGGATGCTAATCAAAAGGCTGTAACGCAGCACACCTATATAGTAATAATGAAATCATGAAAATTGAAACCACATATACAGCGGATCATAAAAAGTCATAATGTAAATTTCACTATTGTAGAGACATTCTTCAATATCTCCAACGCTTAACCACTTGCTGACCACCTGCCACAGTTATACTGTGGAAAGGTGGTTCGGCTGCGTGAATCGCTCTAGCATGTGTGGGCACATGCACTTGCCAATTGGTCAGCGGGGGAGCCAATCAGTGGGCCCTGCAGACGCGATGCAATGTCCACTGCCCGTGATCCTTCCCCGCAGAGACATAATGAGGATCTGCCAAAGTAAACAAGGCAGATCTCTGTTCTGCCAGGGGATGACACAGGGTCTGGTCTTCCTGCTATGCAGGAAGATGGATATCTGTGTTTTCCCAGTCAGACCATCCCCCATACAGTTAGCAAACACACTTAGGGAACACAAGTAAGCCCTTGATCATCCTTGACGTTAACCCCTTCTCTTCCAGTATCATTTATATAGTACTCAGTGCATATTTTTAGCACTGATAAGTGTAATAATGTCACTGGTCAAAAGGTGCCTGATCTGTCCACCACAATTTCGCAGTTCTGCTAAAAATCACTGATCACCGCCATTACTAGTAAAAAAAAAAATTTTTTAAGTAGTAATAAAAATGCCATAAATCTATCCCATTTTTTGTACACGCTATAAAACTTTTACGCAAACCAATAAATATACCTTTATTGGTATTTCAAAAATATGTAGCAGAATACTTATTGGCCTTAACTGATGGAGATAGCAGAAAGTAATAAATATAGATTTTTTCAAAATCGGGGGTCTTTGTGTATAGCGCAAAAAATAAAAACTGCATAGGTGATCAAATACCACCAAAATAAAGCCCTATTTGTGGGAAAAAGAACATCAATTTTATTTGGGTACAGCATCGCACGACCGCGCAATTATAAGTTAAAATAACGCAGTGCCGTATCGCAAGAAATGGCTTGATCATTAAGGGGGCAAATCCTTTCGGTCCTTATGTGGTTAAAAAGCACTTCTAAGCATGAGCCGACTTAAAATGATGACAGTTTGTGCAGGAGAGAACCTGCCGCAGTACAATTGCGGCGGGCGGTCATGAAGCTGTTAATCTAGTGTGTTGAGGCCATACTGTGAAGATTGTCAATGTTTTATAAAACATTCCATTTGTAGACTACATGGAAGTAGGGGCTATACTCAAAAATGTATGACACGGAATCGCTGTCTTGCTGGCATACCTGCGGCCAATTTGGAAAGTTATAGGAGTTGCAATGGCAGAAGGTTTTTTATATTAATGTATTATATGCATTCTACTCTGACACACAGCCCGTACTCTTTCAAGAGGCAAATTAACCCAACTCTTCCGACCAGCCTGGATGGAGCTAGGCCTTCTGCAAAGGACATCAGGGTCTGTTTCCCACACCTGGTCGATATTTCAAGCTGAACTAAAACTCAGCCCGGGCTGCCAACCACCAATGTCCAGTGGCGTTAAACTTTGTAGTGGATAGTAAATAAGTCAATGGGTTGTCAGTCTTCACCACAAAAGGTAGCCCCATACAGATAAGCTACGTGACTATCTACCACGGCCCACTTTAGGGCCAAGAACTCCAACTTATGCACAGGATAGTACTTCTGGGGGGGGGGGGGTGAGGCTGCGACTCACATAGGCCACGAGCAACGTTTCCCTTCTGACTCTTGGTACAACACCCCTCCAATGCCATCTCTGCTGACATTCATGTGTAATTAATATGGTTTTAATGGATTGGTGTAGGTCAGGGGTGCCCAACCAGTGCCCCGGGGGCCACATGTGGCCCGCGGAGCCCTCTGATGTGGCCTGCGACCTCCTGCTCTGGGATAGAAGAGAAAGAATACTGTTATTAAAGGTCAGTTTATTAGTAAAATCACAGCGTATATATGGGCATATCTTTTCTGCAGTGGTTACTGGGCTGCTTTCAAACTGATCCGCAGGTGTAGAGCAGTTTACCTGAGGGTTACCTGCACTGAGCCATAGACTTCTATTATTACCTGCAAGTTTGGTGAGCTATGTGAAAGTGCACCAAACCTGCAGAATAAAATAGAAAGCTATTGCAAACTGCAGGAAAGCCAAAAGGTACACTGCATTGCACACGTGGTGTGGGTAAACTGCAGCGCATCAGTGTGAAAGCAGCCTTGGACCCTTTTCACGCAGTCAGTCTGACAGTCCGACCAATTGGACCCTCCATTCACCTAAGTAATGGGAGATGCCATCCACTGCTCCGCTCGTTGTGGCCCCGCGACCGGTTACCAAGTTGCTTAAGTAGCCCTTGCTCTTCAAAAGGTTGGGCACCCCTGGTGTAGGTCAACACTGGTGCTTTAACCAGGCACTCCTTCAGCCGTTCGAAGGACCTTTTCACACTTCATTGTCCATTGTTCCTGGATAGATTCACGAGGCCTCATGGGACCTCCCCTCTGAGTTCTCTGCTGTTCCCCTTCCATTTGCTTCTGTAACAACTCGGTCAACGGGCAGGCAATCTGCAAGAAGTTCTTCACAAATCGCCAATAGTAAGAGCAGAAGCCCAAGAACGACCTCAACTCAGTGACGGTATTTGGGCGATGCCAGGAAGTGACAGCCTGCAGCTTTTGAGGGTCTGTTGCTATCCCTTAGGTGGACACCACATTTCCTAGGTATGTGACTGAAGCAGTGGCATTGTTAGGAATGGACGGGGGTGCGGACCACACCCGGGTGACACCCACCAGAGGGGTGACAACTTCGCACAATCCACACACCCCACTGATCTGAGTCTCTTCGGTGTTGTGCCAATTGCTGAAATAGGCTCTTGGCTTTGATTGGTACTCCACCCCTCCAGCCCTCTGCTCCTCCCACACTACATGTACACAGGAGGAGGGAGTCTGAGGAGGGACACCCAGTTTTGCCTATGCCGTGCTGTTCTGGGGTCTGAACAGTGTATTGTATTTGTACATGGACATATTCTGGGGGCACTAAAGGAGGAGGGGTGACTACTAGCACAAGTGGAAAGGGTAGTCTGCACTGAGATGGGTCTATGCTGATGGGGGGGGGGGGGGGGGTCTGCATTGAAAAGGGTCTATGCTGAGGAGGGTGGGTGGTCTGTACTGAGGGGGGTCTATGCTGATGGGGGGGTGGTCTGCACTGAGAGAGGGTCTATGCTGATGGAGGGGGGTCTGCACTAAGGGAGTTCTATGCTGATGGAGGGAGGGTGGTCTGCACTGAGAGGGATCTATGCTGATGGAGGAGGGTGGTCTACACTGAGGGGGGTCTATGCTGATGGAGGGGGGTGGTCTGCACTGAGAGGGATCTATGCTGATGGAGGCGGGTGGTCTACACCGAGGGGGGTCTATGCTGATTGAGGGGGGGTGGTCTGCACTGAGGGGGTCTATGCTGATGGAGGGGGGTGGTCTGCACTGAGGGGGGTCTATACTGATGGAGGGGGGTGGTCTGCACTGAGGGGAGTCTATGCTGATGGAGGGGGGTGTATATGCTGAAGGAGGGGGGTCTGTACTGAGGGGGAGGTCTATCCTGATGGAGGGGGTCTGTACTGAGGGAGAGGGGTCTATACTGAGTGAGGGGGGTCTGTACTGCAGGAGGGGGGTCTGCACTGCAGGAGGGGGGTTATACTAAGGAAAGAGGGTCTGTACTGCGGGAGGGGGGTTTATACTAAGGAAAGGGGGTCTGTACTGCGGGAGAGGAGTCTGTACTGCAGGAGGGGGGTCTGTACTGCAGGAGGGGGGTCTGTACTTAATGGAGGGCTGTATGGAATTATTGGAGGGGGGTATGTACTGAAGGGAGACTATAGTTGGTGGAGGGGGGGGGGTTGGGGTTACAATTTTTTTTCTGCACCGGGTGACAACAACCCTAGTGATGCCACTGGACTGAAGTCTGATAGAACTGGCACTTCTCCAATGACAGCCTCAACCCCTAGTCATGTAACCACTGGGAACTTTCTCCAACCGAGCTTCATGCTCCTCCAACGTTCGCCCCAAACACAATGATGTCATCGAGATAAAATAGCAAGTTCATATCACCCATGGTGTTCTACATCAGCCGCTGGAAAGTGGCAGGGGCCCCGGGTTAGTCCCTGGGGCATCAAATTCAAAGAACCCCCAAGGGGCTGATGAAAGCCGTCTTTTCTCGGTCATCTGGGTGCATGGGGATTTGGTAGTAATCATTCTTTAGATCCAACACACTGAACCATTTGGCGTCTGATAAGCACTGTAAGGCTTCTTCTATACGAGGGGTCATGTATTGATCTGGGCTAGTCCCACGATTCAAGGTTTGGTAATTGATGCACATCCGAAGGGACTCATTATTCTTCCTTACCACTACAATTGGGGAGGCATAGGGGCTCCTGGACTCCTTAACCACTGGGCACTTAAACACCCTTAATAACCAGACCAATTTTCAGCTTTTGGTGCTCTCACATTTTGAATGACAATTACTCAGTCATGCAACACTGTACCCATATGAAATTTTTGTCCTTTTTTTCACACAAATAGAGCTTTCTTTTGGTGGTATTTAATCACCTCTCGGTTTTTTTTTTGTGCTATAAAAGAAAAAAGACCAAAAATTCTGTAAAAAAGTGAATTTTTATTTGTTTCTGTTTAAATTGAGCAGATTAGTAATTTTTCTTCCTAAATTTTGGCCAAAATTTATACCACTACATATCTTTGGTAAAAATAAGTACAAATTGGTGGATATTATTTGGTCTTTGTGAAAGTTATAGAGTCCACAAGCTATGGTGCCAATATCTGAAAATTGATCACACCTGAAGTACTGACGGCCTTCTTGAGACCCTAACATGCCATAAAATTACAAATACCCCCCAAATGACCCCTTTTTGGAAAGAAGACATTCAAAGGTATTTAGTAAGAGGCATGATGAGGTTTTTGAAGCTGTCATTTCTTCCCAGAATTCTTTGCAAAATCAAGATTTTTTTTTACTTTTTGTTTTTCCACAAAATTGTCATATTATCAGTTTATTTCTCACACACAGCATATGCATACCACAAATTACACCTCAAAACACATTCTACTATTACTCCCGAGTACGGCGATACCACATGTGTGAGATTTTTAAACAGCGTGGCCACATACAGAGGCCCAAAATGCAGGGAGCGCCATCAGGCGTTCTGGAGCACCCAGGACAATTCTGACATTTCTCTCCTACATGTAAAAATCATCATTTGCTAGAAAATTACATAGAACCCAAAAACATTATATATTTTTTTTTTAGCAAAGACCCTAGAGAATACAATGGTGGTCATTGCAAATTTTTATCTCACACGCTATTTGCGCAGCAATTTTTCGAATGCGTTTTTTTTGGGAAAAAAACAGTTTTGTGCTTAAAAAAATAAATAAAAAAAACTGTAAAGTTAGCTCAATTTTTGCATAAAGTGAAAGATGAAGTTATGCTGAGTAAATAGATACCTAACATGTCACTCTTCAAAATTGCACATGCCCGTGGAATGGCGCCAAACGTCGCTACTTAAAAACGTTCATGGCGATACCTCACATGTGTGGTTCAAACACCGTTTTCATATTTGGGTGGGGCTTAGGTATGTGTTCGCTTCTGCTTGTGAGCACATGGGGACAGGGGCGCTTTAAATCTTTTTATTTTTTTTTTATTGTTCATTTTACTTTATTTATTTTAGTTTGACATTTTTTTCCCCAAAAATACATTTTTGATCACTTTTATTCCTATTACAAGGAATGTAAATATCCCTTGTAATAGGAATATGGGATGACAGGTCCTCTTTACAGTGAGATCTGGGGGTCAATAAGACCCCACATCTCACCTCTAGGCTGGGAAGCCTGAAATAAAAAAAAAAAAAAAAAAGAAGATTCTGGCTTTGATCGTATTGGCAAGTTGGTAGAAGCACCGGAGGGCGGCGAGGGGGGGGGGGGGGGGGTGTCTATGGCTGGGTATTGCAGGGTATCACCGAGTATGGCTGGGTATCTCCGAGTATGGCTGGGTATTGCAGGGTATCTCCAAGTATGGCTGGGTATGGCAATTTATGGCAGGGTATTGCAGAGTATTGGCGGGTATTGCAGAGTATTGGGGGGTATTGCAGAGTATTGGCTGGTATTGCAGAGTATTAGCTGGTATTGGAGAGTATTGCCAGGGTATGGAGGGGTTAAATTCGGTGAGCAGCGATGTGGGCACTGCAGATGCAGCCCACAGCGCTGCTGACACTGATCTCTTCCCCCTCCGCTGTACCGATCAGTACAGAGAGGGGAGGGAGGAACCGGCGTCATAACATGACGCAGGTTTGTTTACAAGTGATTACTCCGTCATTTGACGGAGCGATCACGTGGTAAACGGCCGCGATGAGCGGCCGTTTACCGTGATGCGCCGGGTCCACAGGTGCTCTCGTGTGCACACCCCAGGGGGCGTGCGAGAGCAGAATTCTGGGAGGCCATTAATTAACGGCCTCTCAGAGTTAAACAACCGCCCTGAAGCCATTAATCAGCTATGGGCAGTTGTTAAGTGGTTAATGACCCCTGATTTCTTCAACTCAGCCAATTTCTCTGGAAGATCCTCCAGATCACACAAGGGGATTTGTCTCGCCCTTTTTCGAAATGGCTTAACTTCAGTCAGTCAAATTCAATGTGGAGCACATTCTTGGAGAACAGTTTCTCCCCCTGAGCTATCTGAGCTTTAATCCTCTCCTCCCATGAAGGGGGTGGAGTTGGGATACCTTTGATAAAGTCACATGGACAGTGACGCAACGCGTCAGGAAAGAGAGTCGGGTGATGTTCGTTTCCGATCCCGGTTGGGATCGGTAACACTATTCATTACTGCTGTTGTTTTATTATTTAATTGTAAGTGTTTGACCTTTTATTAAACCACTAGTTTTTAATACTGTACTATGGAGTCCTTCCTTTTCTCTCTTTAACACTTGGCTGTGTGTCTGGAGGCCCTGGATAGTCCAGATGGAGCATAGAGACTCACAGGAGCTGTGCTATCAGGGGGAGCCTGGGAACAGATCGGCCAGTGAGTTTATCTGTAAGGCTGTCTTTATTCCTCATTTGAGGTGAGAGGCTGGGGGAAACACTATCCATTATAACACACCGGAGAGTGCTTGGACGGGGTCACTCGTGTAGCTAATAAACTATATTGCATATTGAAAAGAGATCGACACAACTGGATTGCATTTCACTGTGTATGGGACCCTGCTCTTTCACAAACTTTTCGGATTTACGTTTATATTTCTTCAAGATTGTCTATTCATTGATTGAGCAGGTTTACAGACTATTTTGGACATCCCTGATTTCTTGCTGCTATTTGCACGTTATTAGGTGCAATTTATTTTTGTTGATATTTTGCACATTTATTGTTGCACAATTATTGCTGCACTTTATTCATTATATACTATTGCTATTTTGCAAAGATTGTTGATCTTGCATTATTTGTAAATTGCTACTTTGCACAGATTGTGGCATTTTGCACTTCATGTTTGCTCATTTGCACTGATTATTTTGCACGTTGGATTTATCATATTTGAGGATTTTTAGCTATTTATATGTTGTTTGAAGGATGGTTATTCAATCAATTGCTATAGCATTGGTTTGCTAATCTCTGGCTATACAATTTTGATGAATAAATCAACATAAGGACGATTTATCTCTTTGGATTTATCCTTTTGGAGTCTCCAAAGGATTTATGTTTGCCAATTCGTTTATTAATGGCTTTTATGCCATTTTAAGTAAGCGACACATTATTATTTTTATCTTTTAGAGTTGGGCAGTGGTTCTTATTTCATTTCCCTTCAATGAGTTATCTCAATGCCCACTACTGGGGTGGCAGCACTCAGTTTTCCAATCACTATCCGAGGCTTTAAGCTGATTAGGTGGCTGGTGACATTACGCACGCTGACAGGAATTCACCCCCCACTTCTTAGTAAGGCTCCAGTGGGGACAATCTCCGGGACCAGTTCTATCCCATACTCTTCTTCCGTTGCATCAGCTTCTATCATCACATATGGACCTGGTTGGTCCCATGACAGCTTGACTTTGGCTTTCAGACAGGCCCTCTCTCCAGGCTGCAACACCTTCTCATGGGTATCCAGTCGCCACAATCTTCCCATTCCTTCAGCAGGTGCCTTCTCTTGCACTCTGAAACGCCTGCCTCAGTGTGAATCTTCCCTACTGGGGTGCCCTCCACAGCCAGAGGAGCGAGGAGTCTCCTCACCAGGTTGGTGCCTATCAATAGGGAGTTTTGGCCTGCCCCAAGAGGCCAGGGGCAAATGACAGCCAGTGTATGAAAGGTCTCTGGTTTTCCTGCTAAATCAGAGTCGAAAAATTATCTTGATGGGTATCTATCCATCATATGGGCATATGGGTTTCTCACAGGAGAATGCGGTTTAGGCGAGCCTGGTCAACATCTTTGGGGTCAATACCCCTTTTGAGGATAATTTGATGCAGTATTCTGTCTACTCACATGTACTCAGACAAACTCTCTCCCTTTTGTTGGTGAGTATGGCTGAATTTATACATCAGGTCAGCAGTAGTTTCAACCCTTCTAAATACAGCATACAGGCCATCTACTTAGTCCATGACAATACAAGTTTTCTTGCCCATCCTCAGATTATGGATAACATCAGCCACTGGGCCTCGAAGGCTCTCACTAAGCCGTTGTCATTTCACAGCCTCTGGAACACTCCACTCTTCCACGATATGCAGAGCCTGACTCATCCAGTTCTCAAACTCGTCTTCTCCCACAGGGGCTGGCAATTGCCCGGAGAAAAACCTAAGTCTTCTATAGCTCTGATTGGTATTTCCTGATCCATTCTTCACCAAGCTATCAACCAATCAGCTCATAACCATTTTAAAAAGAGAGGGGTAGGGTACCGGCCCCTTGAGAGTCGGCTCCCACAGGTACAGGACCCTTCCTCCTGAAAGCACACAGGCACCTCTTCCTGACATTCTATCAGTGCCCTGACTTGATCCAATTCCTCCATGGCTTCTGTTTCCACAATGTAGGCGCTGTGTCCTAGTGCCATTTTTCTCAAACACCTTCTGACCTCTCTCTTAGTATGCTCATTTCCCGAAATCTCAAACAGTGCTTTTCTCTGTTGAAGGTCCATGACTTGTGCCCCAAGCAACCAAGGCCATTGAAGCGGCTTCCCACGCAGATTGTGGCTCTGGTCTAGGTCGGCTAGGGTCAGCTTCAGATAGCATCTCGGACAAGCCCCAAAAGTAGCACAACCCCCTAAGGCACTGCTTGGAATTACCTGCGCTGCCATGACCTGGTGAACATTCCAACCCACCTGACACTCAAAAATAAATCAGACAACTCTGTATTCACGTTCTGATAATGTTTACTAGAACATATTGAAAAGGATATTGACACAAAAAGGAGGTAATAGATCTGCTGAGTTTTAGTCGACAGCGCCAACTCAGCACAGGAATTCCTCCAAATAACACAAAGCAAGATATGATCAAGTAGAACGGTATATTATATACATTGGGTCTTACTGACACACTTCTTAAAAGGGAGTCCCTGGCTCACCTATAACTATTACCCTAATGGGAAGTCAGACTTAAAGGTGATAGTATAAGGGCCCTTATAGCAGTAATGTCCCTGTTGCAGATCTGATGTTCTTCACCGGCATGTAGGAGCTCATTAACTGTAATCCAATCAGGTGTGGTAACAAGCAACAGGTTCCTTGTAAAGAAGAAACTAAAGGTGTCTATGCACAGTGTTCAAATCAAGTTCAGTGAAGGATTCCTAAGGTAAAGATGTCTTTGTAAAGTGTCCCAGTGGAACCGTGATAATGGATTTGTAAAGGTTGGGCGATTGGCCTTTCAACAACCAGGCCAATATGATGTCTTCTAGACAGCACCTCGTGTAGCGTCACTCGTGTAGTGGACCCACTGTCTCGATCTCCCTATACCTGGTACAAAGAATAGTAGGCGACCGGAGTGCTGCTAGATGGACGTCCAATGACATAAGGCAGAGCTAGACCCCTCCGCTATAGGTTGAAAGGTGGTACACCGCGTGGTAGATCGCGACCCCTCTATCCATGCACGGAGAGGTCAGTCTTGCGTCAGACCAAGGAGGAAGAGAGCTCCACGTGGGCTTTTGCTTCTTTTATAGCTACTCACTCCCAGCAATCTTTCTGATGGTAGCAAAGATCCCAGGGATATGTAGTCCAGGCACATAATCGTGCAAAGCAATTATCAGTCGGGAGAACTACCGATCCCACAATCCCTTTTATTTGGCACACAAATACAATGTCACCTGTTACACTGATCACTAGAGGGACATGTGATGCATGGAAATGCCAGAGGGTACTTTATTTGCAGTCCATATTGCTACATCAGTATATAAATTTTGCTGCCTGTGCCCCAAGAAAATAATTTCAGTACACAATGTTGTTTCTTACACACTAGAGCAGGGGTGTGCAAACTTTTTTCAAAGAGGGCCAGAAAATTCGATCTAAGTGTATTCGTCCGAGCACTAATACATGGCCCAACAAGAATTCTCTTGCCTTTGTGCTGTGTCTGGTGAACAGATGAGATTGGTTGTGTTATTTGGACACACCGTATTTATTCGGCTTATACCACGTACCTTTTAACTTTAAAAAGGAAGTCTCAGGAAAAAAAAACTTAAATTTTAAATAAAGAACTGTGAAGCAAAATAAGGGTCAGTACCAATCAATGCAGCCTAAACAGTGCCCATCTGCAGCCCCCACCGTACTGACATGAATGCAGCCCCCACCGTATTGCCATGAATGCAGCCCCCACACTTTTACATGAATGCAGCACCCACACATTGCCACGAATGCAGCATCCACACATTGCCATGAATGCAGCACCCACACATTGCCGTGAATGCAGCACCCACCGTATTGCCATGAATGCAGCACCCACCGTATTGCCATGAATGCAGCACCCACCGTATTGCCATGAATGCAGCCCCCACACTGACATTAATGCAGCTCCCACCGTATTGCCATGAATGCAGCCCCCACACTGCCATGAATGCAGCCCCCACACTGACATTAATGCAGCCCCCACACTGACATGAATGCAGCCCCCACACTGACATGAATGCAGCCCCCACACTGACATGAATGCAGCCCCCACATTGCCATGAATGCAGCCCCCACATTGCCATGAATGCAGACTCACCATTGCCATCAGTGCAGCCTGATTCATGTCCCTCTGCAGCCTTGGAGGAGACAGGGAGGGGGCGGGATGAGCGCCGACAGACATACAAGAGAAACTCCTGTTTTTAATGGACGGCCTCTTTAATTGAAAGTCCTGCCTCTTACGATGGACAAAACAGTTGTCCAATTGCAGCGCAGGAGGCGGGACTTCCTTTTACACAGGACGCTGTGTAAACAGGAAATACTCCTGTATCCACCGCACTCGTCCTGTCCTCTCCATTGCAGCCAGCATATCTATCTTTTGTGGCCCCCGATGCTCGGGGATTCGTTGGGGGCCACAAAAGATATATATGTCAACATTACCAGGCGGGCCATCCAAAACCGGTAGCGGGCTCAACACTGTTGGTAGCTGTTGTATATTTGGCGTTCTATTTCATGTTCTTTTAGATGTGTATTCATATTATATGTATCTATTATGCTAATAAATATTTTTTCATATTTGTTATACATTTTTTGGGAATCCTGCTATACTTTCTGCCCATAAAATCCCGTGGGGCAATCCTTATCTGTTTCTATTTCTTACACACTAGCAGAGTCAAATCACTATAAATGTTTCAAAGAATATTATCCTACACCTGTGTTTCTATGATTTAAATGTGAAGCAAAAGCAAAATTTGGCTCTGTAGATTTACATGTCGAGCATACAGTATATAGAAATTGAAAATCCTACTGAATAGGCAGGAAGGTGCAATACCAGTTTATACATAGAGTCCAGGTTTTTAAATAAATACACAAGTTTACGTGTGTATTATATCTTGAAATTACCTATACATTTTTAGGGAGGTAAAGGAAAAATGAATGCGTGGGGATGGGGGTGTCACTTGTCACAGTTGGTCATTTTAAAACAGAAAAAAAGGCATGAAACTTACCTCCTCTCCAACGGTCTGGGTCCATCGCTGGCATCTCTCCTCAGGTGCTGTTCCTTGGACATCTCTATTGGCTGGCTCTGTATGATGTAACTTATGCATATGTAGAGGTCAGTTGTCAACATACAGGGACGATGCTGGTGCTTCTAAGTTGAGCTGTGCATTACAGCTTGGTTTACATGCCACAGAAGTGTGAGCAGGCAGGAATGAGTTGTTTTTATTCGCAGAAGACATTTAATGTCTCTTCTGCAATAACAGCCTGCCTGCTCGCTGTCTATTATAAGAAGATTTCAATTCCACTTTAAAACACTCAACTTTGTTTATCCAGGGCAGACACTGTTTCACATTCTGCTGAGAATTGTATTTATTATGTCTTTAATGCTAGCTGTTAAATCTTCCATATGCATGATGTCACTGATCTCATGGATTCATACACTTAAAGCGGAGGTCCACCCTAAAGTGGACCTTCCGCTCATCGGAACCCTCCCCCCCTCCGGTGCCACAATCGGCACCTTCCAGGGGGGAGGGGGGTGCAGTTACCTGGATAATCCAGGTAACTGCACCCACTTCCGGGACAGCTCTCTGCGGAAAGGGGCGTAACTTACGCCCCTTTCCGCAAGTGCCCGCCCCTTCCCGCAAGTGCCCCGCTGCCTGCTGGGAAACACACAGCTCCCAGAGGCAGCGGGGAGCGTCCTTATTGCGCAGCGCAATTCGCGCATGCGCAGTAGGGAACCGGGAAATGAAGCCGAAAGGCTCCATTTCCTGATTCCCATACCCAAGATGGCGGCGGCAGGACCCGACAGACGACCTAGCGATCGGCTTCGGGTGCCGACATCGCGGGCGCGCTGGACAGGTAAGTGTCACTATTTTAAAAGTCAGCAGCTGCAGTATTTGTAGCTGCTGGCTTTTAAAAAAAAAAAAAACGTGGAGTCCCGGTGGACTCCCGCTTTAATGAAGGTGGTGGGGTTGCTTTCCCTAAATATTTTTAAAAATGAAGGCCTAACTAAATAGCAAGGAAAACTTAGAAAAATATAATAAAATGAATTTCACTACAAAAATATAAACTTAGCCTACCTTAAAGGTGGACAGTGTGTAGTGGACAGAGTATTTAATTTTTTATTATTTTCCACCATTTTATTTTGTTTTTACAATTTTTTTTCCACCCCCTTTTTTTTTTCCACCAAAGCCTCGTGTGAGGCTTTGGTGAAATATCAGGGGTCTAAACAGACCTCTAACATCTTACCTTTGCAGCAGAGAAAGGAGATTGAGGACACAGCCCCCAATCTCCATTTCTACAGCTTCACTAGAATGAATGGACAGGAATAGCTCTACAGAGCTTCCCAAGAAACCTGGATAGGAGAGGTGGCGATGCCCTCCATTTTCCTCCTGGAGGAAGAAGAGGTAGAAGAGGAGAGGCAGGCTTTCAGTGGTTGCAAGAAAAAAATGAAGGGTATTGGTTCCTCTATATGTCACCCCTCCTATCCAGGTGTAGAACCAAAATGTGACAGGGTAGCCACCCAGCCCCCTGGACTGTGGGTCAAGGTTGCAATTGCGATCACCAGTGTCTGCATATATGCACAACATGCCCAGCTACGCCAGTGTTTTTTATATATGCACAACAGCAAAAGAGAAATCCATTTAGCCATTATCACTAGCTGCATCTTCCCTTTTTTAAACCAGAGACACACTTTTGAGCCAAAGGGCAGGTTCCATAGCTGAAAAATTGACTTAATAAAATTAAAGTTAAATGCAGGCAGAAATCACCTGGAAGCATGCTGCATTTCCCAATCAACACAAGCACAAAGCAGGTCAACAAATGTTACATACCACAGTCGATGGCAATTTTTGTGAGTGAAAGCAAGATCTGTAATGTGTTACATATATCAGTCTAAAGCCATTAAAGCAGTAATGAACCCAAAACCAAAAAACTTAACATATTGTAGCATACAGTGCCTTCAAAAAGTATTCATACCCCTTGAAATTTTCCACATTTTGTCATGTTACAACAACCAAAAATGTAAATGTATTTTATTAGGATTTTATATGATAGACCAACACAAAGTGGCCTTTAATTGTGAAGTGGAAAGAAAATGATAAAGGCTTTTCAAAATTTTCTACAAAGTGTCTGAAAAGTGTGGCATGCATTTGTATTCACTCCTTTACTCTGATACCCCTAACTAAAATCTAGTGGAACCGATTGCCTTCAGAAGTCACTCAATTAGGAAATAGAGTCCACCTGTGTGCAATTTAATCTCAATATAAATACAGCTGTTCTGTGAAGTCCCCAGAGGTTTGTTAGAGAACCTTAGTGAACAAACAGTACCATGAAGGCCAAGGAACACACCAGACAGGTCAGGGATAACGTTGGAGAAGTTTAAAGCAGGGTTAGGTTATAAAAAAAAATTCCAAGCTTTGAACATCTCATGAAACACTGTTCAATTCATCATCCGAAAATGGAAAGAGTATGGCAAAACTGCAAACTTACCAAGACATGGCCGTCCACCTAAACTGACAGGCCGGGCAAGGAGAGAAGAGAAGCAGCCAAGAGGCCCATGGTAACTGTGGAGGAGCTGGAGAGATCCACAGCTCAGGTTGAGAGAATCTGTCCACAGGACAACTATTAGTTGTGCACTCCATAAATCTGACCTTTATGGAAGACTGGCAAGAGGAAAGCCACTGTTAAAAGAAAGCCACAAAAAGTCATGTTTGCGAGAAGTCATGTGGGGGACATAGCAAATATGTGGAAGAAGGTGCTCGTCAGATAAGAGCAAAACTGAACTTATTGGCCTAAAAGCCAAACACTATGTATGGAGGACAACTAACTGCACATCACCTGGAACACACCATCATGGTGGTGGCAGCATCATGTTGTGGGGATGCTTTTCTTCAGCAGGGACAGGGATGCTGGTCAGCGTTAATGGCAGGGTGGATAGAACCAAATACAGAGCAATCTTAGTATGCAAAATACTTGAAACTGGGGCAGAGATTCACCTTCAAGCAGGGCAACAACCCTAAACATACAGCCAGAGCTACAATGGAATGGTTTAGATCAAAGCATATTCATGTGTTAGAATGGCCCAGTCAAAGTCCAGACCTAAATCCAATTGAGAATCTGTGGCAAGACTTGAAAATTGCTGTTCACAGACACTTTCCATCCAATTTGACAGAGTTTGAGCTATTTTGCAAAGAAGAATGGTCAAAAATGTCACACTAGATTTGCAAAGCTGGAAGTGACATACCAAAAAAGACTTGCAACTTTAATTGAAGAGAAATATGCTTCTACAAAGTATTGGAAACCATTTATAATTTTCCTTCCACTTCACAATTATGCCACTTTGTGTTTGTCCATCACATAAAATCCAAATAAAATACATTTACGTTTTTGGTTGTAACATGAGAAAATGGGGAACATTTCAAGGGGTATTAGATGTGGTGGCTGCATTCGTTTTCTTTTTCAGGCTTTATCTTCTGTTTTCACCTGGTGATCTGACCAGTATTGAACTCCCTGTAATAAAGTGTAGTCTGTACAGTCTGGATGAAGGAGAAAGAGAAACCTTTGGCCTTAGGGTGCCTACACTCTGGATAAATGAGCAACAGAGACACCTATGGACAGCAGCATTGAAATTTAAGTCAAGCTCCAGCTCACACCTTTTAACGTGGTTCTAAAGTCAGAAGTTTTTATTTTATTTTACTGCATTCATTGCATTAAGATAAAAAACCTTCTGTGTGCAGCAGCCCCCCTAATACTTACCTGAGCCCCATCTAAATCCAGAGTTGTTGCACGAGAGTCTTGGTTGTCCGGGACTCCCATCCTCACTGACTAAGACAGCAGCGGGGCGCCATTAGCTCCAGCTGCTGTCAAAGTCAGTGAGCCAATGAGGAGAGTGAGGGGGCGGGCCAAGCCGTGGCTCCATGTCTGAATAGACACACAGAGCAGTGGTTCAGTTCAGGTGCCCCCATAGCAGGCCGATTGCTGTGGGGGCAGGGAGGAGGGGCCAGGAGCACCAGCCCGACAAGCAGATGATCTGAGCTGCTCTGTGCAAAACCACTGCACAGACCAGGTAAGTATGACATTTGTTTTTTCCATTTAAAAACAACAAACATGATTTTAGTATTATTTTAAGCAGTTACAGCTCAGTTTTTTTCTTTTGGGATAAAGGTTTTACTTAAAGCGGTATTCCGCTTAAAAAAATAAAAAATAAAAGTTAGCAGCTACAAATACTGCAGCTGCTGGCTTTTAATAATCGGACACTTGCCTATCCCAGGGTCCAGCGATGCGGGGGATCAAGGCCCTGCTTGTCCCCCCCCTCCGCTCGGGCGCCGCCAGCATTTTAACTGTGGGCACTCACTGCGCTTGCTCGCGGCTGCGCAATCATCTGGGACTTGTCACATGTCTTAGATCATGGGTCTTCAAACTACGGCCCTCCAGTTGTTCAGGAACTACAATTCCCATCATGCTTAGTCATGTCTGTGAATGTCAGAGTTTTACAATGCCTCATGGGATGTGTAGTTTCGCAACAGCTGGAGGGCCGTAGTTTGAGGATCCCTGTCTTAGATGATTGACAAGAGGGAGGGGAGAGAGGCGATCTCCCTTCCTGTGCCAAGGGAAGTGACGTCAGGAGCCCAGGCGCTGAAGGAGGCAGACTATGAGGGACCCCCTAGCAACCGGCATTTAGAGTTGATTAAAAAAAAAAAAACTTTTCTGCAAATGTTTTTTTTTCTTTTTTTCTTTTTTAAGAACAGTAATAATTTTTTTTTTTTTTGGGGTGGAACTCCACTTTAAGTAAATAAAATCCAATCATTGTATATCACCGACAGTGATAAAGGGTTTGTGTCAACCCTCTAACTGCTACATCTGCAGGACTGCTTGCCCTGTTGGAAAAAAAAAGACAAAAAAAAAAAAACAGACTTACCGTACTGGCCAGATCACCAAGTAAAAAAAAAAATGGAAAGAATGCAAATGCAGCCATCACAACTTAGAATTGGTAAGCTGCTTTTGTACCACTTTAAATGTATCCAAAAATGTAAAGATAATCATTTCAAAGTGAAGCACAGCAGAGCCTTCTTAAAACCAAAAGGTTTCTGCAGGCATAATTTTCATCACATATCTAAAGACAACAGGTTTATTCCTAACAGGTGTAAGAAAGTGCTTTTCAGAGCCTTTCAGCTCAACTAACCATAACCTGTCCGGTTATATGTATGCCTAATTCCCCGTACACGCGGAAATTCCGATGGAAAAAGTCAGATCGGATTATGTTGTCGGAAAATCTGATCGTGTGTGGGCTCTATCGGACTTTTTCTGTCAGATTTTCCGATGCACAAAGTTTGAGAGCTGGATCTAAAATTTTCTGACAACAAAATCCGATCGCATAAATTACGATCGCGTGTAGACAATCCTGACAAAGTGCAACGCATGCTCAGAATAAACTAAGAGATGAAAGCTATTGGCTACTGGCCTGTTTATAGTCCTGACGTACGTATTTATACGTCACCTCGTTCAAAACGATCGGATTTTTCAACAACTTTGTGCGACCGTGTGTATGCAACACAAGTTTCGGCCAAAATCCGTCTGAAAAAATCTGACGGATTTTGTGGTCGGAATGTCCAACCGTGTGCACAAGGCATAATATAATACACACGATGAGATCCAAAAAAATATCTGTTTTTTTTTTTTTGCACGCTCTCGGGGGATCCGAAAGGAATTTTCTCCCTTGTTGTAGCAAACTGGAGCATGCAATGCTGGGGTTTTTTTGCTTTCCTCTGGATCAACTTGTGGGTATAGGATTGTGTATATGGGATTGTTGTTGTCATGGTTATGCAGTGATCTTCCTCTGGTTGCTTATCTCCCCTCATGTCTTCTGACTAAGAGGCCAGCCACTTCCACCTGGTGGTTTTTATAACCTCTCCTCTAAGCATGGCTCCACCCCAGGCCCTATCAGGGAACCCTATATTAACCTGTGCACTGCAAGCCAACAGTGCTGATCAGCCATTGTGTATTCATTGTGTGTTTGGCTTCCTGGTTCCTGCTTGTCGTGTGCTCTATGTTTGACTCTGTTACCGACCTTGGCGTGTTCTCAACAATTCCTGTCTGCTTGTGACCTTGACCTTTTGCATGTCCCTGACCATCCCTGTCTGCCTGTGACCCTGAACCTTTGGCGTGTATTCTGTTGTTCCTGTCTGCTAGTTGCTCTGACCTCTACCGTATCCCCTTACTATCCTTGTCATTCCAGCCTGCTGCTTCCTTCTCCTGTAGTCTACTGTGAGCGTGAGCTGTGAGACCCTAGGGGCCATGACCTGGAGCCAGACTGCAGCGAAGTCCATCCTCAGCACTGGAGGCTCTGGCGAACACCCGCTGGCTCTTAGACTCCGCGCCCTGGGGAATCTATGCTCCAGCTCCCATTGGGATCTGCGTTAGTGATCCTGTAGACCTGTGTCCTGAATCTCCCTGGGTACAATCCGCAGCAGTCAGTCCTAAGGTCCACTACCTAGCGGTGCACTTCCGACTCCTACGGAGTGCATCTGTCACCTGGTCTCAGGCGACCTGACAGTTGTATTTATTTATTTTTTGGTTGAACTTGATGGACTTTTTTTCAACCAGACTAACTATGAGTCTCCTTATGGAAAATGAAGAGGTTACGAAAATTCTCATACGACAATACTCGTATTGTATTTATATTGTATTTTCTGATGAAACCTGTACTGATTAAACAAAAATCGTACTATTTGGTATTGTACAAGAAAAACTTTGGTGTTTGTCTCTTCAGATAATTTCTGATGAACTATTGTGATCGGCTCTCGAAAAGCTGTGTACAAACGATCAGATTATCTTTAATCGCTTCGAAGCAGTATTTTTCATACGATTTTCTGATCGTGTGTACAGGCCTTTACTTTTCTGCTCCTCCTAACAGATAGACAGATTAGAGCAAATGTCTGAATTTGTAAGGGTACCTGGACTCTAGCTAGATTAGCTGTTGCTGTGTAATCTTTTACCACAAAGAATATGGTATGTTAGGTTTGCGTTTTGCTCTAAAGTGGCATTCAAAGCCCAAATAAACTTTCTAAATAGATTACTGTAATGCAGTCAGGCTGCATGTACAGTCCATTAATACATATACTCATCTTTTTTTTTTGCGGTGGGGGGTTTACTTGCTATGTGCTGGAGAAAGGGTTAAAATACCCCAGGATTGGGATCACACCCAACAATCCCTGCTCTCACAAAAAAACAAATTGTATTGTTACTTCATAGGGACTGAAGCTCTCTGTGCACACTACTTCAATCAACAGTGCTCCCCTTGGTTCAACTCAACAAGCTGCCAGTGCATCAACCCTTAGGCTCGGTTCACACAGGGGCGACTTGTCCAGGCGACTTCGCCGCCTGACAAGTCGCCCCCATTCTGTACTACGGAACCGTTCTAATAGGAGCGACTCGAGTCGCTCCGACTTAGAAAAAAGGTTCCTGTACTACTTTTGCGGCGACCTCGGGCGACTTGCATTGACTTCTATACAGAAGTCGTTTTGCAAGTCGCCGCTGAGGTCGGGGCGCGGCAAGTCGTGCCGCGTACGGTGTGAACCGAGCCTTACTACAGAACATACCAATTAATAAAAAAAAAAATAATGTAATGAAAAGGAGTTTTTTTTATTACTATATATGCAGCCAGGCTGCATTATGGCAATACAAAAGGTTGAGTTGGGATAGAAGAAATGCTCCTGTACAGTGGTGATCAGTGAAGGAAGTGTACTGCTACAGTTGCAGTCAGTGGAGTGTAGGAAAGTGTGACGCTACATTGGGCTAGTGAACCAATATAAAGGGGCAGTGACTAGATAAATGTGTTGGTACAGTGGCAGTCAGTAAAAAGCTGTGCTAGTATAGTGGTGGTCAGTTGGGAAGTGCTCTAGTATAGCGGCAGTCAGTGTGTACAGTTACACACAATGACAGTCAGTGAACAAATCTGGCATTAGATTGCCAATCAGAGCAGAAGTGTAAATATACAGTGAAGTGTGTGGTACGAGGGTGGTCAGTGAACAAGCGTGTGATTTGCAGGAGGAGTTTGAGGGTTTTTTAATTTTTATTTTTAACTACTCTTCTGTTGAAATGTGCTTTCTTCAGAAAAAAAAGTATACTTATGATGTATGCAATGTACTGCCACAATCAAAATTTTGCACAGAGACAGGGTGTGGAAAAAAATAATGAAAAAATATTTCTATTGGAATTCAAAACAATATTTTTATATGTAGTGAGCACTGCTTTTGGTAATTTGCATGCAAAGAAGTTAATAATGAGAAGGCTTGCCAGGACATGCTAAACCTTCAGAAGGATCAGCACCTAGATATAATTAAATATGTGGAAAAAAAAGAATGCCATTGTCATGTATGCTTTCTCTTTCAAGTTTAATTTCATCATAATGACAGGAAGCAACTTTTAAAAAGATGTCCTATGCTAGATTTGAATTCCATGCATAGTTCTGCGAGTTACACAGCAGCTACACCTCAATTCCAAATAAACCAATTACTCCCTTGGCACTACACGTGAGTAGATATTTATCATGTTGATGTGAACTCTGAATAAATGATGGATATAAATACATTTATGCACATTTTAGAGATAAATACCAACTATGATACCTCAATAAGGATAATAATACACAGTTAGTACTCAAAATCTACCTACCCTTTGGAAAAGTATAATTGCCCTTCTTTACTACACAAAAACGCAAAAAAAGTAAGTAAAACTTTAGGGCCAATTCACATGGACTTGGGCTAAAATGTATGGAAAATGCATGTACAATTCCATCCATTTTAATGCGTGCCAATATTCATTCACATACATTTTGATGTCCTTTAGCATGCATGCGCATCGTTATGGTGTGAAAAGGGCATATTGGAAAATGTTTTTCAGATGTCCTTTCGTTGATCTGTGTTTTACAGCAGCACTAAAACGCAGTGGGAATTGGCCCTTAAAATCGGCAAGTGTCTCTCCAGAGCATTATACAGTGCCTTGCGAAAGTATTCGGCCCCCTTGAACTTTTCAACCTTTTGCTACATTTCAGGCTTCAAACATAAAGATATAAAATTTTTATTTTTTGTGAAGAATCACCAACAAGTGGGACACAATTGTGAAGTAGAACAAAATTTATTGGATATTTTAAACTTTTTTAGCGAATAAAAAACTGAAAAGTGGTGCGTGCAAAATTATTCGGCCCCTTTACTTTCAGTGCAGCAAACTCACTCCAGAAGTTCAGCGAGGATCTCTGAATGATCCAATGTTGTCCTAAATGACTGATGGTGAAAAATAGAATCCACCTGTGTGTAATCAAGTCTCTGTATAAATGCACCTGCTCTGTGATAGTCTCAGGGTTCTGTTGAAAGCACAGAGAGCATCATGAAGACCAAGGAACACACCAGGCAGGTCCGTAATACTGTTGTGGAGAAGTTTAAAGCCGGATTTGGATACAAAAAGATTTCCCAAGCTTTAAACATCCCAAGGAGCACTGTGCAAGCGATCATTTTGAAATGGAAGGAGTATCAGACCACTGCAAATCTACCAAGACCTGGCCGTCCCTCTAAACTTTCAGCTCAGACAAGGAGAAGACTGATCAGTGATGCAAAAAAAGGGAAAAACTGCGCTACGGAATACAAATGGTATTGAACGGAAGCTGCAATTCAAATGTACACCAAGAATACACCAAACAGAAATAGAAAAAAGAAAGAACTGCGCTAACCACGAATACCCAATGTGAGTAGGGTATGTATATGTGCCAGACCCACGATATGGGTCTTAGTATCTTAATGTCTCAAAGACCACCTCCAAAATATAGTGCAAACCATATACAAATAAGTGCAATTTAAATACAAAAACAAACCATAAATGCGTGTCAATAGTGTGAGTTCCCAAACACAATATGAGTATATCAAACTCAGTGCATATACCTCTAGAAAATAAAAAAATTTAAAAAATAGAATAGAATATGAAAAAAATGTTTGCAATTTTTTACGTAAATGAACTAACAGGAAAAGAGATTGTATTTAGAGACACTCTATATAATGTCCATATAGTCATATATCAAAAAATAATAATAGACTGTCCATATAGTAAACAAACACCAGTGAAGTGAAGCTTCAAGTGGAGTACAGCAGTGAAGAACAATCCTCAAACAGCTGAGTTATAAGTACACAAATTAAAATCTTCTCCAAAGATGTACTGTGCTTTTCCCATCACCGAATGTGTGAATTGGCTCCTTACCAGATCCAACCGACCCCCCGTTACAGAGGGTCACCACAGGCGACAATAGTCAAAGGATATCCGGATAGCGATTCCTCCTCAAGCGATCCTGAATCTTTCACGCGATAGGGTTATGGCTGTTATTCCACATATCACTCCCAACTCAACGTGGTATCACATAGGGAAAAACATAGGCTCCAGATAGTGTAAAACCAAATGACTTTAATTTGCAAAAACGAACGTATACACTTACATAAAAGACTTTAAAAGCAGGTTCAAAACAGAAGCGTGCACCGGCCGGATGCACGCCAACGCAGAGACCGACCCGTCCTTCCTGGTCCAAAAAGAACGAACACGACTGGGGTGACGTCGACACGTTCGCACCGCCCTACGCGTTTCCTAATAATTTACGTCGTCCAGGGGCACGGGCGGCGTGCGACGTCACCCCTTTTATAACCATCAACTTAACCAAGCCTCGCTTTGAGTCAGCGGCCATCTTAGATATCACTTAAGCATTAGGAATCAATGACCATGGGCCAAGCCTCACTATCAATCACGAACGTCAGATGTGCGTATCCGCAGCGAATGTCCTATGATTGTAGACCATACCTCGTTTCCATACGAACGTCATATGGTCATAAACCAAGCCTCACTTCCAGGTAATAACCCTATTGGAAGAGAGACGTGGCAAAAGCCCTCATTTTAAATTACCCTTCCCATGTCCAGAAATAGGGCCTAGTGTAGGTCAAAAATGAGGGTAAACTAAAATAAAAAATCAATAAAATGAAGAATAATAAATAATAATAAAAACAAAAAAGGTTAAAATGAAGTAAAATATCGCAAATTGGTATAGAGATACATCAAAAAATTATGCGTTTCTCGATGTATTTATATGTCCATCAGATTCAGTTAAGAACTGGGGCTACTGTAAACATGTATTTCAAATACCTTACTGACTCGCGTATTCCCCAGAGATTAGCCTAGGGCATCCCAAACAAATATCGAGGAATGCAATTAAACGTGAGTCCCCACATCTAGAGGGCCGCCAAACCCAAAGCCAGGCCTGCCATCCAAAAGGGGCCCAAAAAGGAGAAAAACAAGGATATGTTCTACAATAATATGTACCAAAATAAAACAGCAAGAAAAAAGTACAGTAAAATGGTATTTCACAGTAACTAATACAGGAACCGTGGTAGAAAAGCATTATATCAAACAAGTCACCTCAAGAGTTGTTAATAAAGGCATTTACATCGGTGTCCACATTAAGGCCAAACGGAACATATGTTTTTAATTTATGGATCCAGGCCATTTCGAGCTTGGATATTTCCCTAACCAGGGACCCTCCCCTCCAGTGGGGCCTATATTTGTCTAAACCGACAAATAGGGTGCCTGATGGGTCTCTCTTATGTGTCTGGTCATAGTGTCTGGACACAGGGTGTTTGTCAAACCCACGTCTGATGTTGCCTATGTGTTCGTTCAACCTGACGCGGAGTGCCCTCTTGGTCCGCCCTATATACTGGAGGCCACAAGGGCACTGTAAAAGGTAAACCACAGCCTCCGAGGAGCAAGTAATGAAAGACTCTATTTCGTATGTTCTAGAGGTGCTTGAGGATGCAATGCTAGAAATCTTAGAGCCCCTATGTGAATTCAGGGTGCAAACCTGACAGTTCTTACATTTATAGTAACCAATTAAATTTTGAAAGAAACATCTATTGGCCCTAGGCGGGTCTTGTACACTGGGGGCAATTTTGTTTCCCAGTGAAGAGGCCCCTTTAAAAATTATTTGGGGTTTAACGGGTAGAATTGGGTTCAAAACATGGTCACTAGTGAGTAAGTGCCAATGTTTTTGAATCAAATTTCTTACACCGCGATGTTGGACTGAGAAAGTCGTAACAAACGGTACACCACCCTGTATGTTAGCCCTAGCACTTTGTCTACGCCTCAGACGGAACTGTTCGGACATTGCAAAATATGATGAACAGGCAGCGATTTTGGCAGGTAGATTTCTGGAAAAGGGATACGATCCCGTTTCCCTTGACACAACCATGATGACTGCCCGGACTAGAGATAGATCTTCACTACTGGCAGACAGACAAAGTGCTAGGGCTAACATACAGGGTGGTGTACCGTTTGTTACGACTTTCTCAGTCCAACATCGCGGTGTAAGAAATTTGATTCAAAAACATTGGCACTTACTCACTAGTGACCATGTTTTGAACCCAATTCTACCCGTTAAACCCCAAATAATTTTTAAAGGGGCCTCTTCACTGGGAAACAAAATTGCCCCCAGTGTACAAGACCCGCCTAGGGCCAATAGATGTTTCTTTCGAAATTTAATTGGTTACTATAAATGTAAGAACTGTCAGGTTTGCACCCTGAATTCACATAGGGGCTCTAAGATTTCTAGCATTGCATCCTCAAGCACCTCTAGAACATACGAAATAGAGTCTTTCATTACTTGCTCCTCGGAGGCTGTGGTTTACCTTTTACAGTGCCCTTGTGGCCTCCAGTATATAGGGCGGACCAAGAGGGCACTCCGCGTCAGGTTGAACGAACACATAGGCAACATCAGACGTGGGTTTGACAAACACCCTGTGTCCAGACACTATGACCAGACACATAAGAGAGACCCATCAGGCACCCTATTTGTCGGTTTAGACAAATATAGGCCCCACTGGAGGGGAGGGTCCCTGGTTAGGGAAATATCCAAGCTCGAAATGGCCTGGATCCATAAATTAAAAACATATGTTCCGTTTGGCCTTAATGTGGACACCGATGTAAATGCCTTTATTAACAACTCTTGAGGTGACTTGTTTGATATAATGCTTTTCTACCACGGTTCCTGTATTAGTTACTGTGAAATACCATTTTACTGTACTTTTTTCTTGCTGTTTTATTTTGGTACATATTATTGTAGAACATATCCTTGTTTTTCTCCTTTTTGGGCCCCTTTTGGATGGCAGGCCTGGCTTTGGGTTTGGCGGCCCTCTAGATGTGGGGACTCACGTTTAATTGCATTCCTCGATATTTGTTTGGGATGCCCTAGGCTAATCTCTGGGGAATACGCGAGTCAGTAAGGTATTTGAAATACATGTTTACAGTAGCCCCAGTTCTTAACTGAATCTGATGGACATATAAATACATCGAGAAACGCATAATTTTTTGATGTATCTCTATACCAATTTGCGATATTTTACTTCATTTTAACCTTTTTTGTTTTTATTATTATTTATTATTATTCTTCATTTTATTGATTTTTTATTTTAGTTTACCCTCATTTTTGACCTACACTAGGCCCTATTTCTGGACATGGGAAGGGTAATTTAAAATGAGGGCTTTTGCCACGTCTCTCTTCCAATAGGGTTATTACCTGGAAGTGAGGCTTGGTTTATGACCATATGACGTTCGTATGGAAACGAGGTATGGTCTACAATCATAGGACGTTCGCTGCGGATACGCACATCTGACGTTCGTGATTGATAGTGAGGCTTGGCCCATGGTCATTGATTCCTAATGCTTAAGTGATATCTAAGATGGCCGCTGACTCAAAGCGAGGCTTGGTTAAGTTGATGGTTATAAAAGGGGTGATGTCGCACGCCGCCCGTGCCCCTGGACGACGTAAATTATTAGGAAACGCGTAGGGCGGTGCGAACGTGTCGACGTCACCCCAGTCGTGTTTGTTCTTTTTGGACCAGGAAGGACGGGTCGGTCTCTGCGTTGGCGTGCATCCGGCCGGTGCACGCTTCTGTTTTGAACCTGCTTTTAAAGTCTTTTATGTAAGTGTATACGTTCGTTTTTGCAAATTAAAGTCATTTGGTTTTACACTATCTGGAGCCTATGTTTTTCCCTATGTGATACCACGTTGAGTTGGGAGTGATATGTGGAATAACAGCCATAACCCTATCGCGTGAAAGATTCAGGATCGCTTGAGGAGGAATCGCTATCCGGATATCCTTTGACTATTGTCGCCTGTGGTGACCCTCTGTAACGGGGGGTCGCTTGGATCTGGTAAGGAGCCAATTCACACATTCGGTGATGGGAAAAGCACAGTACATCTTTGGAGAAGATTTTAATTTGTGTACTTATAACTCAGCTGTTTGAGGATTGTTCTTCACTGCTGTACTCCACTTGAAGCTTCACTTCACTGGTGTTTGTTTACTATATGGACAGTCTATTATTATTTTTTGATATATGACTATATGGACATTATATAGAGTGTCTCTAAATACAATCTCTTTTCCTGTTAGTTCATTTACGTAAAAAATTGCAAACATTTTTTTCATATTCTATTCTATTTTTTAAATTTTTTTATTTTCTAGAGGTATATGCACTGAGTTTGATATACTCATATTGTGTTTGGGAACTCACACTATTGACACGCATTTATGGTTTGTTTTTGTATTTAAATCGCACTTATTTGTATATGGTTTGCACTATATTTTGGAGGTGGTCTTTGAGACATTAAGATACTAAGACCCATATCGTGGGTCTGGCACATATACATACCCTACTCACATTGGGTATTCGTGGTTAGCGCAGTTCTTTCTGATCAGTGATGCAGCCAAGAGGCCCATGATCACTCTGGATGAACTGCAGAGAACTACAGCTGAGGTGGGAGAGTCTGTCCATAGGACAACAATCAGTCGTACACTGCACAAATCTGGCCTTTATGGAAGAGTGGCAAGAAGAAAGCCATTTCTCAAAGATATCCATAAAAAGTCTCATCTAAAGTTTGCCACAAGCCACCTGGGAGACACACCAAACATGTGGAAGAATTTGCTCTGGTCAGATGAAACCAGAATCAAACTTTTTGCCCACAATGCAAAACTATATGTTTGGCGTAAAAGCAACACAGCTCATCACCCTCAACACACCATCCCCACTGTCAAACATGGTGGTGGCAGCATCATGGTTTGGGCCTGCTTTTCTTCAGCAGGGACAGGGAAGATGGTTAAAATTGAGGGGAAGATGGATGCAGCCAAATACAGGACCATTCTGGATGAAAACCTGTTGGAGTCTGCAAAAGACCTGAAACTGGGACAGAGATTTATCTTCCAACAAGACAATGATCCCAAACATACAGCAAAATCTACAAAGGAATGGTTCACAAATAAACGTATCCAGGTGTTAGAATGGCCAAGTCAAAGTCCAGACCTGAATCCAATCGAGAATCTGTGGAAAGAGCTGAAAACTGCTGTTCACAAACGCTCTCCATCCAACCTCACTGAGCTCGAGCTGTTTTGCAAGGAAGAATGGGCAAGAATTTCAGTCTCTCGATGTGCAAAACTGATAGAGACATACCCCAAGCGACTTGCAGCTGTAATCGCAGCAAAGGGTGGCTCTACAAAGTATTAACGCAAGGGGGCCGAATAATTTTGCACGCCCCACTTTTCATTTTTTTATTATTTAAAAAAGTTTCAAAAATCCAATAGATTTCGTTCCACTTCACAATTGTGTCCCACTTGTTGGTGATTCTTCACAAAAAATAAAAATTTTATATCTTTATGTTTGAAGCCTGAAATGTGGCAAAAGGTTGAAAAGTTCAAGGGGGCCGAATACTTTCGCAAGGCACTGTACATCATTACAATTAAACAGGCAGATAAATTCCCTGACTTGCATTTTATTTTATGAATCTTTAAATGGCCATTGCAATAACCACTTAAAAGACCAGGCCTCTTTCTGACATTTGTTATTTACAAATAAAATCTGTATTTTTGCTATAAAATTACTTAGAACACCCAAACATTATATATATAATTTTTTCGCAGAGATCCTAGAGAATAAAATGGCAGTTGTTGCAATATTTTATGACACACTGTATTTGCACACGCATTTCAAACGCATTTAAAAAATTTTAAAAATAAAATCAATTTTTAATTAATTAAAAAAACAGTAAAGTGAGGGGTGTGGCCTGCAGCGGAGCCGGATGGACGCGTAATCTTGGAGCTCCGTCTTCACAGGGACTAAGCGGCACATAGCAACCCTTCAGGGGCTCACCCAAAGCCCGTTTCCACGGCGGACCGGACCGGGACACCTTCGGGAATATGCCCAGCAAACGGCGGAGCGATAGACGCCAGCAGCGACTGCCGGACTTTTACTCAATGAAGAACCCTGGAAGTAAGCAAGATGGCGCTGAGGCCTACACTCCTCCAGCTGCATCGTACAAAAAAAAGTCACTTAAAAAAGGTAATCAGCCATCCAAATCACCCTCACTTAGCAGCCAACACTCCTATCCCCCTTCTCCTTCATCGAACAGCCCTGTTAAATCTAAACCCAGGCTGGATGATGACGGATTGAGCCCGGCCATGAGTTCAGTGCTAGAATCAGGGGATGACACGTGAGAGATGCCAGAATCCATCAAATCTTTCCCCACAAGCAATCAACCTGTAGTTGATACGGTGTTAAAAGATATGTTAATGTCATTAAGAAGCACAATCCAGGTTGACATGGCCACACGTATGAACAGATTTTTTTTTTTAACAGAAACGTTTTTATTGATTAAAACAAAGCATCAATACAACTTATGCACAGTTCTCAATACAATCATAATTTACAGGGTTCAGACCTCAATCCTAGTTACCACAAGTGAGGGATAGGGAAGGTGTTACATATTAAATATTAAGAGAGCGTGCACTCAACTATGGATCCCAGATGCTGCCAAACTTCTTGGGACATTTCCGCCCCATATATGTAAGCTTATAGAGTGGCAGCACCGAGTCCACCATCGAGTGCCACTGGGACACTGTAGGGGGAGATGACTTCTTCCACATCTGCAGAAGCACTTTTCTAGCATAAAAACATAGATAGAAGAGCAGGAGACTCTTATAGGTAGCCTGAACCACAGTATCCGTGACTCCAAGGAGAAGCACCTTCGGATCCATGGACACTGCGAGACCAGTGGCTGCGTTAATATCTACCAGTATTTGTCGCCAATAATCCTGAATGACTGAGCACTCCCAGGTAACGTGATAGAAGGTACCAACTGCCCGCTGGCACTTAGGGCAAAGTTCAGACTGGGCGGGGTAGATCCTGGCCAAGCGTTGAGGGGTATAGTAGGCTCTGTGCAAAAATGTTAATTGAATGAACCTATCCCTTGCAGAGATTACCCTAGGAAGGTAATTCTGAAGTGCTGATTCCCACTCCTCCTCAGAGAGGGATGGGATGTCCCCCCTCCAAACCAGAAATAAGGGTGAATCCCCCTCCGGGCGCTCACAGGTGAGGCGTAGATATATGGAAGAGAGAATCCTGTCCACCCCACGGGATGCGAGAAACCTCTCTATCCCATGAGGCTCGACCAGTACCCTCCCGGGGAATTGGGCCTGCGAGGCATGTTTCAGCTGAAGGAACCGAAACAGCATCCAGGAGGGAAGACCATAGGCCTCTCTGAGGTCCGGAAAGGGGGTGAGAGTCCCCCTAGGCATGATATGAGCAAGGGTAGTGATTCCAAACCTGGTCCAGAGGCCTGGGTCTGGAATAGAACTAAAATGCCGAAGTTTGGGGTTGCCCCATAGCGGGCTATGAGGGGAGACGGAGTCCGCAGCCTTAACAGTGGCAGCGACTCTGTCCCAAACTTGGATGGTAGTCCGCATCGGGATCGTTACGTGTGGGCTGGATTTGGCTCCCCGGTAAACTAACCCCGCTAAAGCTGTGTATGAGCCCAGGATCGCCGCCTCCAACGTAACCGCCGGGTTAGATTTAGGCTGGGTGAACCACCAGCGGACTGTGACCAACACCGCAGCCCAATAATACCGCCGGAAACAGGGCAGCGACAGTCCGCCCGAGGACAATGGCAGCTGCAGCTTGGCCCTAGAAATTCTCGGAACCCTACCGCCCCATACAAATGAGGAAACTACCCCATCTAACTTGCGGAAGAATTTGGCAGGGATCGGGACGGGAGTATTACGGAACACATATAAAAATTTAGGGAGAAACGTCATCTTAAGTAAGTTAACCCGTCCTACCGGTGTCAGGGGCAGCGTCTTCCAGATTTGACATTTCGCCGTTAAAGCGTTCAGGACTGGATATAAGTTGTCAGCCAGAAATTGGGAGAGGTCTCTAGAGATCTCAATCCCTAAATATCTGAAACGGGAGACCCTCTGCAGTGGGGACGAGGGGGGCGGGGAGGGTGTAGAATCAGAGAGCAAAAACAAACTTGACTTACCCCAATTAATCCGGACCCCCGAGAATCTACCATACTCATCAATTATGGATAAGGCCGACGTAAGGGAGTCCGAGGCATCCCCGAGGTATAATAACGCGTCATCCGCATATAGCGACACCCGCTCCACCAAGGGGCCCACCCCCAACCCCCCCACCCCCTCCGCAGAGCGTAGAAGAATCGCCATGGGCTCAATGGCCAGGGCGAAGAGCCCCGGAGACAGGGGGCAGCCCTGCCTCGTGCCCCTGCAAAGGCGAATAGGGGAGGAAATGACGCCACCCGTGCGTATGCGAGCCATAGGGGAGGCATACAGTTGTATCCAAGCCACAAATTTAGGACCAAACCCAAATCGGGCAAGGACTTGCCAGAGAAAGCCCCACTCAACGGAGTCGAAGGCCTTCTCCGCGTCTAGAGAGGCCACCGCTCCCACACCCTCCCCCCTCCCCAACCACGCTATATTCGTAAAGAGGCGCCGCAAATTAATATCAGTGCCTTTTCCAGGCATGAAACCGGTTTGATCCCCATTAACTAACGCGTGTATTACCGTGTTCAGCCTACTAGCCAGTATCTTCGCCAATATCTTGGCGTCAACATTTAACAAAGATATCGGCCTGTAGGATGAGCAGAGTTCCGAGTCCTTCCCCGGCTTTGGTATTAGTACAATGATAGCCTCTGAGAAGGAGTCAGGAAGGGCATTCATCTCCAAGGCCTTGGTGAGGATAGCATGGTAATAAGGGACTACCACTTCTACATTGGTTCTGTAAAACTCCGAGGGGAGTCCGTCCGGACCTGGAGTCTTCCCCGCCTGAAGGGATTTAATCGCCCTCTGGACCTCGAGTACAGTAATAGGGCTCTCCAGGGCTAATGCAGCCTCTCGAGTCAGGGCAGGGAAAGCCACCCTGTCCAGAAAGGAGGTCAACTCCCCCTGGGAATACGTGGCTTTAGATTCGTACAGGTGAGTATAATACTGTTCAAACCTAGTGTTGATTTGAATGGGGTCAGAGAGAAGAGTACCATCAGGCCCTCTAATGTTAGCAATGCAAGAGCTCGCCGTCCGCTCCGCCGCCAGCCAGGCCAGCAACCTCCCCGGACGTTCACCTTGCTCAAAAATCCTCTGCGTCTGGGAAAGAAGGAAGCGGCGGCAGGAAGCGGTGCGGATCAGCGCCAGCTCCCTGTACGCGGTGAGCATATCTGCATGGGAACTCGGGCTCGGGGAGCTGGCATAACGGTCTTCTAGGGTTAGTGCTTTACGCTCTGCTTCCGATAGCATCAATCGCGAGGCCTTTCGGATCTGAGCAATATTAAACTGGTACCTGCCCCTAGCATATGCCTTAAACGCATCCCAGACCGAGGCCGGCGATGCCGAATCAGCGTTATGGGTCCAATAATCCCCCAGCTCCGACAACACCAGCGGGGACACCTTTTCATCCGTAATCCAGTACCTGGAAAGTCTCCAAAGCCCCATCCCCGCTACCGAGTCTGTCCGGAGAGTCAGCATCACCGGGGCATGATCCGAGATACCACGGGACAGGATGGAGACCTCGGAGACCCTCTGCAACAGAGGAGTGCTCGCATAGATCAGGTCTATCCGTGACAGAGTGGCATGTGTAGCCGAGTGGCACGTAAATTGTTTGGCTACAGGGTGTTTCCACCTCCACAGATCATGTAATCCGAACGTTGCAGCCCATCTGGCCAGACCCGGATCCGCCACCCGCCCAGTCGCAAGCCTGTCGACACTCGGATCCGGGGGCATGTTAAAATCCCCAGCAAGAATGATATTAGTCACTGGGTAGCTGGCCACCACGGCAAGAATTTTCCTAAGTGTCGAGAGGCCCGCCGGCGGCGGCACATAGAGTCCTACCACCACCATTTCCACCCCATCACAGATTGCATGCAGAATAACATATTGCCCATCAGGATCTAAATGTAAATTCAGCAGTTGAAAGGGGAGCGCCTTATGTACCAAAACACTAACCCCCCTAGAGTGAGAGGAGAAAGTGGAGTGGTAGTAAGAACCCACCCAGGGCTTTTTAAGCGCGAGAATACGGGAACCCGTAAGGTGAGTCTCCTGCAAGATGTGCGGGAGAAACTTCTTCAGATAAGTAAAGAACAGGGAACGCTTAATTTTGGAGTTCATTCCCCGCACGTTCCAGGATACCAACCTTAGGGGAGCCATAATAGAGAGAACAAAAATGTTGCAGTCCCGACCCCATCACCCCCTCCCTTCTTCCATAACCCAAGACTGAAATGAAGAAGCAGAACCCTAAACCCAGAGCAGGAGAACTCCTGCATGTTACAGTGCAATGAGAAAAGTGCATACAGTCTACCCAAAACATGGGCCCAGGTAACAAACCCAATACAACCAACCCGTCCCCCCGCCCCCCACCCCACGCTACCCACCCCACGCTACCCCCCCTAACTTGGGTGCGTTTGTAGCCCGAAAAAATACATAACTCTCAGACCCTTGGAAGCAGTGTACCAAGAGGGCGCCTAGGAGGCACAGTAAAAGTCAACCACGACTAATCTGCCACCGCATAGTCAGGCGGATAAACAGTCCTGTAATATCAATCTCCCTGCGGATAGGGAGTCACCCGAACAGACAGGTCCGGGGGCACAGTTCTTGATGTTGCTGAAATGTGGGATAAAGAGAAACAGTTCATCAGCTCGGCACTCATCGGCTGGAGTAAACCCACATGAAATAGAACAGTACAGTCCCCTCACTCCATCACCGAGGATAGGTGGTAAGCGCATAACCAACCACAGTCAGTGTTCTCAGTCCTACAGCCCAACCAAAAAGGGATGAGGAAAGGGAAGGGGAAGAAGAGGGACCACGAATAGGGACAGGGGAACCCAAAGTCAGTAGCGAGACAGCCCTCCGAGTAGAGTAAAAAGAACATCATAAATCAAGGCAGGACAACTGCAGGAGGGAGCCAGCAAAGTTAACAAGAACCAGATAGAGAGGGGCAAAGACCAGCCTCACCGATTAACGTCGCGGCAGGGACTCCAGCCAGTTGGATGCATCTTCGGGCGAGGTAAAGAATCTAAAAGTCTCCCCATCCTGGACTCGAAGGCGCGCCGGGAAGAGCATGCTATACTTCAAGCCCCTCTGCCGCATGGCCATCTTCACATGAGCGAACAGCTTCCTTTGTTTTTGTGTTTCCACAGAGAAGTCCGGGAATATCATGAGGCGGGCTCCCTCAAAACGGAGATCCTCCACATTCCTGCTCTCTCGCAACACCAAGTCCCGGTCTCTATAATTGAGGAGTCGTAAAATAAGAGTGCGAGGGGGGGCTCCAGGAGGCCCCCTAGCCGCTGGCATTCTGTGTGCTCTCTCGACCGCGAAAAACGGCGAGAAGGCCGCCTGGGGAAAGAGCTGGCGAAACAGACGCTCCACATAAGCAGCAGGGTTGGAGCCTTCGGATCCCTCTGGTAGACCAATGACCCGGAGATTGTTTCTCCTATTGCGGTTCTCGGCGTCTTCCGCACGATACTCCAACGCCCGTACCTTAGTAGTGAGAGTATGGAGGGAGGCGGTATGCTCTGCCAGGGTGTCCTCTGCAGTCCCCACGCGGTTTTCAACTTCCGTTAGCCTGGATCTAAATTTATCCATATCTTTCCTAATCAGTCCCATCTCAAGCTGAATGGTATCTATCTTTGCCGTCAGCGTGGTTTGGCACATACCGATGGCCTGCATAAGGGCAGAGAAATTATCCTGATCCTGGATTGCAGGGTCAGCAGGATCTGTGGCAGCGGCCTGCGACGCCATGACTGAGAGCGTGCAAGGCCGAGGTCCTCCACCGCGGAGCTGGGTACGCGGCGTAGCGGCTTTCAGTGGAGTCCCGGACTTCTTCTTGCTGGGCATACCACTCCAGGAGATCGGTATCTGGGTTCCAGGGACCCCGAAGGTGGCGTTATCCGCAGGGAAACAGGATAGTTAGCAGCGCAGGTCACGGAGCTCCCGGACTATGCTTCCACTCCGGTCGCCATCTTGGACACGCCCCCCACGTATGAACAGATTTAACAGAGACATTTAAGCAATGGGGGATAAGGTCGACCATATTGAGGTTAAGATGGGAGAATATGCTGCTACCATAAACGACCTCGTAGACGCAAACGAGGACAAGGAGGGTGAGAATGAATGGATCAAGGCAAAATTGGCAGACATGTAAGATAGGTCAAGGAGAAACAACTTGAAAATAAGAGGGATAACAGAATCGGTGCAACAGAGTGATTTGAGTCACTACGCAGCGACTATGTTTAAAACTCTCATCCCGAGCCTTACTGGTCTAGACCTTACAATAAACAGGATCCATTGCCTCCCTAAACCAACTCACCTGGCTGATCATATTCCTCGGGATGTAATCCTGAGGCTGCACTTCTTCCATGTGAAGGAGAATTTAATGGTACAAATGAGGAAGCAGAAGCAAATACCAACATCATACCAGAATTTACAATTCTTTGCGGATCTCTCGCAGCATACCCTCCAAAAATGGAAAAATTTGAACACAGTGACCAAAGCTTTAAGAAACCATAAAATTCCATATCGGTGGGGCTACCCAACCAAAATCACCATAACCAGAGACAACCATTCCCATGTGATAACAACCTTAGATCAGGGAGTTTCTTTTCTACGGGAATGGGGAATATACCCGGAGCCAAACGGGGATAATCCCACTACTAGCACGCCACGCCAGGTAAATAGCGCGTGGAAGGAGGTTACTTCCAGGAATGCAAAATCACACCTATGAACCTTACCAGAAGGATTCACTTTTCCTTTTTATTACCTCCCTGGTCCCTGGGGAGTGGAGGTCGGGATTGCAGGGTCGAACTAAAACCCCCCTACTATCAGTTAGCAGCTGACTGCTGCCTATAGGTGCTCCGCACCAGCCTTTCTGTTGCACCATATTTCGTGCGCTACTTTTGATTTTCCAGTTTTTATGTTGTTGTTCCCCTTTACCTTTTTTTTTAATTACTTTTTTTATTTTTTTGTGGTTGAACTTGGACATGTGTCTTTTTTCAACCTGACTAACTATGTAACTATGTAACCTTTCTTTTATATTTTTGGGATGTTGACAGACTCCAATGGACAGAGAAGATATTCTATCACAGGTCCGCCACAACTGAGGATCACCGACGAATGGCACCACTCCAAAACATCGCATATAGGTATGGTCTGGACAAATACTATCGACCCTAACGCTCATATACATTTAAAAGTTTATCTACAAACCTAGCTATGACACTTTCCCCTTCAGATGACCTTTAATATAGTATTAACGCTAAGGGACTAAACCACCCAGCTAAGCGCAAGTCTCTTTGGAGGGAAGCTCTTATACATAGAGGAGATGTACTTTGCGCACAAGAGACCCATTTCCCTGCATCAGCTCCTCCTAGATGCACACATAGGAACTACCCCTTCATTTTTACTGCCAATGCAGATACAAAGACCAAAGGAGTTCTTATAGCCATCAAAGACACAATGGCATTTAAACTACATACAGTCATAAAAGATCCACATGGAAGGTTTCTGATACTCATTTGTGATCTGAACTTAACTACATACACAATCGTCACAGTCTATTCTCCAAACAAACATCAAGTTCGTTTTTTTAACAAATTAATGGATAAGATCAATCTCCATCTTAAAGGCAGGCTGATAGTATGCAGTGACTTTAATGCTATACCGGATCCAACTTTAGACTCAACATCCCATGTTAAAATGCCATGCTCCTACCCTATCACTTGCTATTAACAACCACAACCTATACGATGCATGGCGTTGTCTATACGCCAGAGAAAACAACTCTTATTTTTCCCCACCTCATCAAGTCTACACCAGGATTGACTTATTCTTAGTAGACCAACGAGTATTACTCCAAACCACTTCCACTGCAATCAACACAATAACTTGGTCAGACCATGCCTCTATTGTTTTATCCGTAGCGGACCTATCATCTACCAGACATAAGTCTATTTGGCGATTGAACCCTCTTCTGTTGCAATGGGAGGAAACTAAAAAAGTCCTTCACGCCCAACTCAAAGAGTTTTTTTCTACTAATGTAGGTTGGTTCAAGACCCCTTCATACTGTGGGACGCCCACAAGGCGTTTATGAGGGGCATACTGGTACAGTTGGGGGCTAGAGAGAAGAGGCGGAGGCAAAAACGGCTAGAAGATCTCACGACAGAGATCAAGATTTTAGAAGGGCAAAATAAAACAATGTCTACACCTTCCCTTTCTAAAAAGTGAATACAGCTTAGACATGACCTTAGGCTAATGTTACTTGATAACTTTGAAAAATCCTCCCGGCGTCTAAGGCCGCGTACACACGGGCGGACTGTTCGCCCAACCTTGTCCGCTGAACAGTGTTTGGGCGGACAGTCCGCTCGTGTGTGGGCTTTCAGCGGACAGTTTCAGCGGACAGTTGGACGGACAAAGTCTTTCGGAAATTCCGAAAAACTGTCCGCTGAAACTGTGTTTGAGCGAACAGTCCGCCCGTGTGTGGGCTTGTCCGCTGTACTTTCGAAATGAGCGGACTGTTCCCGCTCGGAAAGTCCGCCCATTTCGAGCGCGTGTACAGGTAGGCGGGGCCCGCGAAGGAGACGTCGCGGGCTCCGCCGCCTGGAATGGGCTTAAAGGGGAACCCCAACGCCGAAAAAAATCGGCGTGGGGGTTCCCCCCAAGTCCACACCAGACCCTTGTCCGAGCACGCTACCCGGCCGGCCAGGAAAGGGGGGCGAGCGAGCGCGCCCCCCCTCCTGAGCCGTACCAGGCCGCGTGCCCTCAACATGGGGGGTGCCTTGGGGAAGGGGGGGCCGCGCGGCCCCCCCACCCCAAAGCACCTTGTCCCCATGTTGATGAGGACAAGGGCCTCTTCCCGACAACCCTGGCCGTTGGTTGTCGGGGTCTGCGGGCGGGGGGCTTATCGGAATCCGGGAGCCCCCTTTAAGAAGGGGGCCCCCGGATACCGGCCCCCCACCCTATGTGAATGAGTATGGGGTACAATGTACCCCTACCCATTCACCTGTGAACTAAAGTACAATAAAAAACACAACACAGAGAAAAAATATTTTATTGCACAGCTCCGGGGGTCTTCCGTCTTCGGGGGTCTTCTCGCCGGACTCCTCCGCTATGTGTGTGTAGCTCTTTTGCTAGCGGAGGAGTCCGGCTTTCTTCCTCCCCGCCGCCGGCCTCTTCTCCCGACTTCGGGGGTCTTGTCCCCCTCTTCGGTTCTTCTGCCGGGCCACCGCGCCTGGTCCGGTGGCCCGGTCTTCTGTCGCCGTCTTCCGTTCTTCTGTCGCCGCCTTCGGTTCTTCTGCCGGGCCACCGCGCCTTCTTGTAGCTCTTTTACAGGCGGTGGCCCGGTCTTCTGTGGCCGCTGTCGTCGCCGCCGCCGCCGCCTTCCGTTCTTGTTCTTCTTCTTGTTCTTCTTCTTCTTCTCCTGGAGATGTTGACTCGACGATCTCTCCGGCCGGAATGCCAGAGCCGCGCTGTGCGGTCACTTATATAGTGACAATGGGGCGGTGTCACATGGTATATGTCACATGGGTTGGTCACATGGTGACCCCGCCCCCTTACGATGTCATAGTCCCCATGTGACATCAACCCATGTGACCAACCCATGTGACATATACCATGTGACACCGCCCCATTGTCACTATATAAGTGGCAGCGGAGCGTGTCCCTGGCATTCCGGCCGGAGAGATCGTCGAGTCAACATCTCCAGGAGAAGAAGAAGAACAAGAAGAAGAACAAGAACGGAAGGCGGCGGCGGCGGCGACGACAGCGGCGACAGAAGACCGGGCCACCGCCTGTAAAAGAGCTACAAGAAGGCGCGGTGGCCCGGCAGAAGAACCGAAGGCGGCGACAGAAGAACGGAAGACGGCGACAGAAGACCGGGCCACCGGACCAGGCGCGGTGGCCCGGCAGAAGAACCGAAGAGGGGGACAAGACCCCCGAAGTCGGGAGAAGAGGCCGGCGGCGGGGAGGAAGAAAGCCGGACTCCTCCGCTAGCAAAAGAGCTACACACACATAGCGGAGGAGTCCGGCGAGAAGACCCCCGAAGACGGAAGACCCCCGGAGCTGTGCAATAAAATATTTTTTCTCTGTGTTGTGTTTTTTATTGTACTTTAGTTCACAGGTGAATGGGTAGGGGTACATTGTACCCCATACTCATTCACATAGGGTGGGGGGCCGGTATCCGGGGGCCCCCTTCTTAAAGGGGGCTCCCGGATTCCGATAAGCCCCCCGCCCGCAGACCCCGACAACCAACGGCCAGGGTTGTCGGGAAGAGGCCCTTGTCCTCATCAACATGGGGACAAGGTGCTTTGGGGTGGGGGGGCCGCGCGGCCCCCCCTTCCCCAAGGCACCCCCCATGTTGAGGGCACGCGGCCTGGTACGGCTCAGGAGGGGGGGCGCGCTCGCTCGCCCCCCTTTCCTGGCCGGCCGGGTAGCGTGCTCGGACAAGGGTCTGGTGTGGACTTGGGGGGAACCCCCACGCCGATTTTTTTCGGCGTTGGGGTTCCCCTTTAAGCCCATTCCAGGCGGCGGAGCCCGCGACGTCTCCTTCGCGGGCCCCGCCTACCTGTACACGCGCTCGAAATGGGCGGATTTGCCTCCGCCTTACGTGGGCGAGTCCGTTCATTTCAAAAGTTGAGCGAACTGTTTGCCCAACCTTGTTCGTCAAACAGTCCGCTCGTGTGTGGGCAAGTCCGCTCATGCAAATTTTGAGCGGACTGTTTGATGAAACTGTTTGCCGAACAAGGTTGGGCAAACAGTCCGCCCGTGTGTACGCGGCCTAAGAATGACCTATTATGTACAAGGTAATAGAGCCAATACATTGTTAGCACAAAACCTTAGAGGGCACAGATATAGAACTAAAATTCTGCATATTATTCACCCAGCCACTAAACAAAAAGAACACCACCCCCCAAAAATAGCTGATGCTTTTAGCTTCCACTATGGAACCCTCTATAATCTAAAGAACGACTCCGGAACAGCACAGCCAGACCCAGACACGATTAACAAATTCCTAGCCCATCTAAAGATACCGAAGTTATCTCTTACCCAACTTCAATCGCTAAATGAACCCTTCTCCGTACTAGAAATCTATACTGCTATACAAAACCTTCCCTCTAATAAATCACCAGGGCCAGATGGCTTTACAGGGGAATATTATAAGACCTCCCTGACCCTCTTGTCCCCGCATTTACTCCAAATATTTGACTCTGCCGCTGCCTCCGCCTCTTTTTCGCCTGAAATGTTAGAAGCACTAATTGTCGTCTTGCCAAAGCTAGGGAAGGACCCAGATACACCTGCAAATTTCAGACCGATCTCTCTTTTGAACACTGATTTGAAGCTCTAGGCAAAACAGGAAAACATCAGATGCCACTCGTAGACTTGTGAATATTATTCACATGGCAGAACAACAGAGGAGGCCTTCTCTGCTTCTAGCGTTGGATGCAAAGAAGGCCTTTGACCGGATACATTGGCTATATTTGGCTAAGGTGTTAAAAGCCTTCGGTTTTGAAGGGACTATATTCTCCGCCATACTGGCACTGTACTCCAAGCCATCGGCCAGGGTGTATACGTCGGGCATTTTATCTTCATCTTTTAGTATATCAAATGGAACTAGACAAGGGTGTCCATTGTCGCCCTTGATCTTCAATCTCCTGATGGAGCCCCTAGTTATATACATAAGGAATCACCCCGATATTAAAGGTTTCCCAGCAGGTACCGAAATGCACTCTATCAGTTTATTCGCTGATGACATAATTTTGATGTTGACTGAGGTGGGTCCTTCCCTGGCAGCGGCACATGAATTATTAAAGTTGTTTACCAGTCTTTCTTATTACAAGGTTAATGAAGCTAAATCTTATATACTTAGCCTGGGAATTGATAGAACTATGGAAGTAGGGCCGAAACAACTAATCGATTAATCGACAACTAATCGATTATGAAATTAACCGATTACCATTTTCATAATCGATTAATCGGCCAGTAACATAATGGGGTTAAAAAAAATAAAATGAGCCCTTTATAGTACAAAAAGAGCAAATAATCGCTACTGTAAATATTACTCTCACTGTTCTACAGTAAAAAAAATGAACCCCTTACAGTAGTGATTATCTGCTTTTTTCTACTATAAAGGGCTTATTTTAGTTTTTTTTGTTTAACCCCATTATGTTACTAAACGTCTTAGACCTGGTTCACATCTATGTGTTTATTCATGCTTTTTGCAGAAATTCACTACAGTTCATTTACATGGTTTCCTATGTTCACATTTAAAAGGGTCGGGGACTTTTAACGCAAAATGGTGCTTTATTGGTTCTCTATTCTTCAATGGAGAAGCTGCAGAAAAGCACAGGGCTCGACAAAACCTGGGCGCCAGGTCGCATTTGCGACTAGAATTAGCGAACTGGCGCCTGGGGCAGCACAGCTGGGGGTATGCTGTCTCCGCGGACCCCCCCGGCGCGATCGCGTCGGGCCGCGCCGCCGGCGGCCGGTAATTTAGCCCCCGGCTTTGAGGCCTTCTACGATCCTATGGTTCCTTCTGGAATCTGGTGCCCTCTTGTGGTGGCCGTTGGAATTACAACCAGCAATGCTAATGGATGCAATGCTAATTTTCCCTGCCTGCCAGCCTATCTTCCTTCCCTTTACTCAGAACCCCTAAAAATTATATATATATTTTATTCTAACACCCTAAAGAATAAAATGGTGGTCGTTGCAATACTGTCTGTCACACCGTATTTGCACAGCGGACTTACAAGCGCACTTTTTTGGGGAAAATGTATTTAATAAAAAAAAAAATAAGACAACAGTAAAGTTAGCCCAATTTTTTTTAATATTGTGAAAGATAATGTTGCGTCGAGTAAATCGATACCAAACATGTCATGCTTCAAAATTGCGCCCGCTCATGGAATGGCGACAAACTTTTACCCTTTAATATCTCCATAGGCGACATTTAAAAAATTCTACAGGTTGCACTTTTTAAGTTACAGAGGAGGTCTGGGGCTAGAATTATTGCTCTCACTCTACCGATCGCAGCGATACCTCACATGTGTGATTTGAACACCGCTTTCATATATGCGTTCGCTTCTGCACGCAAGCTTGGCGGGACAGGGCGCGTTTAAAATATATATTTTTTTATTTTAACTTTTATTTTTATTTTTTTCACTGTTCTTTAAAAAAAAAAAAAAAATGTGTGTCACTTTTATTCCTATTACAAGGAATGTAAAAATCCCTTGTAATAGAAAAAAGCATGACAGGTCCTCTTGTATATGAGATCTGGGGTCAGAGAGACCTCACATCTCATATTTACACTAAAATGCAATTTAAAAAAAATTTGTAATTTGAAAAAAATAAATAAAATGTCCCTCTAAGAGCTATGGGCAATGACTTGGAGACAGGTGAGGGGCTTGGGGCTACCTTCCCCTCACTCGTCTCCATGTCAGGCCAGGGACAGGTCCGGATCGCCGTCACGGACCCGGCTCCTAACTTTTTTAGCTGGCTCCTAGATTCCAAGCAAATTTGTCAACCCCTGGAAAAGCATGTAATGCGTTTTTGCAGCAATTTGTGTTTTTTAATCTGCCCAAAAAAAAAATGAAAAAAATGCAAATTGCAGTAAAATCACATGCGCAAAAATCAAAACATACAGCAAAAAGCACTGCAGAAACAGATAAAAAAACAAACTGCATAGGTGTGCACAGAGCCTTATGTTGGCCACACGGATCAATTTTCAGATGAGAATATTCAGATGAAAAATCTTTGTACATTCGCTGAAAGAATTTTGTTACAAGGTTTCACTTGTTTTTAACATTCTGTTTTTAAAATGAATGTAATTTCTGAACGAAAACCACATACACTGTCTGAAAATTCTTTTGACCAAGCAGTTTTCTATTATTTCCAAATTTTCCTGTCACTGTGGTTGAAAATTTAAGTCAATTTGACCCACTTTTTTTTTTTTTTAAAGTTATTAACCGATTAATCAAAACAATAAAATCGGCCAACTAATCGATTGTCACTGTGGTTGAAAATTAAAGTCAATTTGACCCACTTTTTTTTTTTTTTTTTTTTTTTAAAGTTATTAACCGATTAATCAAAACAATAAATCGGCCAACTAATCGATTATGAAAATAATCGTTAGTTGCAGCCCTATATGGAAGCTAACCTTAGATCGCAATACCCATATGCATGGAATACCAAGGGAATACGCTACTTAGGCATAACACTCACACCCCACACTGATCAGCTGGTTGATGCAAACTACACTTCATTCCTTAACCACCTCGCGCCCACCCTATACCTGAATGACGACGCTTTCCTCCGGGAGGCCATCCCTGGACGTCCTAATGTTTACTTCCGCAATGCGCGCCGCCGCGGGCACGCATCACAGAAGTTCTGTGTTCGCCGTGTCATTCGGGGACAGGCAAACACAGATCGCTGTAAACGGCCAATCACAGCGGCCGTTTACAGCCCGATCGGCGTGTCCAATGGGAGATGATCTCATATGTAAACATATGAGATCATCTCTCAGCGCCGCTCTCCCTCCTCACACAGACAGAGTGTGAGAGGGGAGAGATGAACGGCTGCAGCGGCAGCCGTTCTACTTTGATTTCATAAAAAAAAAAAAAGTGCCATCCTCCCCCAGCAGTGCCATCCTCCCCCAGCAGTGCCATCCTCCCCCAGCAGTGCCATCCGCCCCCAGTGCCATCCGCCCCAGTGCCATCTGCCCCCAGTGCCATCCGCCCCCAGTGCCACCTGCCCCCAGTGCCATCTGTCATCAGTGCCACATAGTGCCATCTGTCATCAGTGCCACGTATTAGTGTCATCTGTCATCAGTGCCACATATCAGTGCCATTTGTCATCAGTGCCACCTGTCAGTGTCACGTGCCATCTGTTGTCAGTGTCACGTGTCATCAATGCCACTTATCAGTGCCATCTGTCATCAGTGTCACACGTCATCGGTGCCATGTATTAGTGCCATCTGTCATCGGTGGCACATATTAGTGCCACGTATTAGTGCCATCTGTCATCAGTGCCACGTATTAGTGCCACATGTCATCAGTGCCACGTATTAGTGCCACGTGTCATCAGTGCCACATATTAGTGCCATCTGTCATCAGTGCCACATATTAGTGCCATCTGTCATCAGTGCCACGTATAAGTGTCATCATTGCCACGTATCAGTGCCATCTGTCATCAGTGTCACGTGTCATTGTCCTGGCGCTTCAAAAGTGTAATAAATAGTCAACAAGTTAGATGTGTAATTTATGTTCCTAGAACACATGATGGCGCTCCCTGCATGTTGGGCCTCTCTATGTGGCCAGGCTGTGAAAAAGTCCCACACATGTGGTATTGTAATACTCAGGAGGAGTAGCAGAATTTTTTGGGGGGTGTCATTTGTGGTATACACATGCCATGTGAGAGAAATAACTTATTACAATGACAATTTTGTGGAGAAAAAAAAATGAAAAATCTTAATTTTGCAAAGAATTGTGGGAAAAAAATGACAACATCAAAAAGCTCACTATGCCTCTTACTAAATACCTTGGAATGTCTACTTTCCAAAAAGGGGTCATTTGGGGGGTATTTGTACTTTCCTGGCTTGTTCGGGTCACAAGAAGCGAGATAGGCCACCAGTACATCAAATGTGATCAATTTTGTGCGATTCGCACCACAGCTTGCAGACTCTCTAACTTTCACAAAGACCAAATAATATCCACTAATTTGGGTTATTTTTACCAAAGATATGTAGCAGTATAAATTTATTAAGAAAAATTAATAATTTGCATAATTCTGTCACAGAAACAAAGAAATTTGTTTTTTTTCAAAATTTTCTAAACCACAAAACATTATTTACTAAATCACCTTCTATGAACACATATGAAATTGACCTAGCGGCTACATACTCCATTGACTAATGGAAAAAGGCACTGTTAGCAACCTATAAAGCTACTAAAAGTATCAATTTATGGGAGCTACATCAGAAACTACTATTAAGGTGGTGTTTGACCCCCACGAGAATAGCAGGTTTTATCAAGCAATCATCCCCATTGTGCTGGAGGCAATGCGGGAATAGAGGCTCGCTAATCCACATATTTTGCAAATGCCCTACATTACAACCACTATGGACATCCATCTTTAACATTATTGATCGATTATCAGGCATACAAGCTCCCAGGGGTCCAGGGATGGCCATACTCTCTCTGGGAATAGAAATGGTTCCTCCACCCTTTAAGAACATAATTTCTCACATCCTCCTGGGAATGAGGTTGGAGATTGCTAGGCACTGGAAACAACCAAATGTCCCGACTCTCTGGAGGGTTACAGACCATCAATCTCCATATATGCTCTGAAATTATGTTTGCCATCTCGCAAAACAACACCCAATCAACACAAATACACTGGAAACCTTGGATCGACTGGTACGACCTAAACAAAGTCTGACAAACACTAACTATTACCACAAATAGGGTCTTGCACCCATTGCTTTTGTTTAATGTTCAAGAGTCTGTCTTCACATATAGTCAAGCGTCAGAAATACCCTGCTCAACTTACTAATCTTGTTGCTACTCTATTATTGCTGTGTTAACTATCTTAATAGAATAGCCTAACTTGGCACATAGCGGTATGGTGGGGCGCCTGGGTGTGTGGTTTGGGATCTCCCAGCTGCTCTTCCAAGGAGTCGCAGTGTGTACCCAATAGGGGCGGCTCGGGAGGGGTGGCTGGGGCCGGGGCCGCGCAGTCGGGGCGTCCTCTTGATTGGTCGTTGCTGGACCTACTCCCAACTTAAATAAATGTTATATCTCTAGAAGATGGTTGGGAGCAGGCTTAAGACTATAAGATTATGAGATTAACAGCGAATGCAGATGTACATTAAGTAAATTGTTCTACCCAAGGCGCTTACAACACCTCAAAGAATTGTATCAATGATTTACTTGTCATTCATCCCTGTTTTATTCTATGATTTTTACCTTTTTCTTCTGTTTCTGTGATCCTAACATAATTTGTATCTGAAACATTTTCTAATAAAAATAAATGGAATAAAAAAAAACATAAAGTAAGCCCAATTTTTTTCTATAATGTGAAAGATGATGTTACGCTGAATAAACAGATACCTAACATATTATGCTTTAAAATTGTGTATGCCCGTGGAATGGAGACAAACTACGGTACTTAAAAATCTCCATGGGCAACACTTTAAACATTACAGGTTACTGGTTTGGATTTACAGAAGAGGTCTAGTGCTAGAATTATTGCTCTCCTAACGATCGTGGTGATACCGCATATTTGTGGTTTGAAAACCATTAACATATGTGGGCATGACTTGCGTATGCATTCGCTTCTGCACGTGAGCTTGGAGGGACAGTGCGATTTATTATTTTTTTCTTATTTATTTTTACACTGTCCCTTTAAATTGTGTATATATATATATATATATATATATATGTATGTATATATATATATATATATATATATACACACACACACACTGTATATTCCTAGCAAAAAGGCCAAATATGGAATCAAATTCTATAAGCTATGCAAAGGATCCACGGGATATCTGTATACGTTCCACATATATGAAGGAAAAGATTCCCATCTCCAGCCCCCTGAGTGCCCAACCTACATGGGCACAACCGAAAAAATCTTATGGGACCTGGCTTACCCACTGCTGCAAAAAGGTCATTACATATACCTGGATAAGTATTATACTAGCCTGCCCCTTTTTAGACACTTACACCATGCAAAAACTCTGGTCTGCAGAACCTCCACAAAGAACAGGAAGGGCTTTCCACAAGCGCTTGCGAACAAGAAAATGCAAAGGGGGGAAAAAGCAACACTGAGAAACGATGAAGTGCTGGCCTTGAGGTGGAAAGATAGGAGGGATGTATACATGCTGTCCACCATCCGTAAGGACACCACAGTCGACATTCCTGGAAAACATAGTCCCATTCAAAAACCAACATGCGTCCAAGAATATAATCTTTACATGGCGAGGGGGGGAGCTTCAATAACCAAATGCTTCAGCCCTATTTGGCGACAAGGAGGTCCCGTTTCTGGTATAAAAAGTTACGATTTATCTTTATCATTTGGCAATTTACAATGCACGTCACCTACACCAAATCCGAAGAAAGCCCCACCCCCTTCCTAAAATTTGTAGAAGAAATAATGATGTCCCTCGTCTATCGGATCCCCCCCCCCCACCGGAAATCTTTGCTATGATGCGGTTAGCCGACTTCCCGGACAGCATTCCATCATCTGAAGCAGGCCGAAGATGCCAAAAAAGGTGTTGCGTATGCAGAAAATTGGGGATTCAAAGAGATACCAGCTACTATTTTCCCCAGTGTCCCTCTAAACCCGGCCTAGGCATTGAAGAATGCTTCCGACATTCTCATACATCCCTAAAATATTAGCTCATATTTTTAACCATTTCCCCATTTTCATCATCTGTGCTATTTTCTATGCTTCCTAAAATAATCATGCCATTGCCTTCCACGTGAACTGCCTCTGGCCTGTTTTTCGGCTATGCCTCTGTCTACCGCTTGGACTGCTTCCATGTGAACTGATCCTGGCCTGTTTTATCAAATATACTTCTGCCTACCGCTTGGAGTGATCTGTTGCCCTGCTACTGTAGTACACAGGGGTCACACAGAATTGTTTTTCCGGATGGAGAATTTTTTTTTTCTCCTGGTTTGGTCATTTCCGGATTAGGGTCCGGAAGCATCAAAGAGATTAGGGTGGGAGAAGCCTCTACCCTTGTGCCCAGGTCTTACCTGACTTAGGCCATCAGCCTGTTGCTGACTAACTGCCATCATGCCTCTGCCTGCTACCTGTACTGTGAAAATATTTAGCTGTAGCAAGAGGCAGTAGGTTTATGAAAGGCAGGAGAGCGGTACAATAATGAGTGTCTGCAGGTAACAATGTAACAGGACCAACATTTTGGCTTTGCTGACCATGTCTCTGCCTGGACAATTCCTTTAGACAAATGCTTTGGCTGTGCTGACAATATCCCTGTACTGACCATAGACCATATTCCTTCCTGCTGCCTAAATATTTACTTTTGATGTCGCTAAGCACATCACTGCCTGCTGCCTGGACCAATGCTCTCTTACGTGGACAGCTGCACTACTAAAATCACCACAGGTAATATATTTTTTTTTACCCTTTCCTCAATAGAATTTATTTTGGAGTGTAAGGCCCCTTTCACACATGCGGACAGTATGTCCGTATTTTATCCATTCTTTTGCGGATGAAATACGGACATACATGCATTCCTATGGGATAGCCGGTGTTTGCGGATGAACATCTGCAGACACCCGCTATCGTCCGCCTCCGCATTTGTCCGATTCTGCAGACAGAGGAAAATCCTATTTTTCTATCTGTCTGCAGAGCGGATCGGATGAACACAGACAGACGGTCCGTGTTCATCCGATCCCCCATAGAGGAGAGCGGAGAGCTGACAGGGCGGTCCCTGCACAGTCTGCCGGGACCGCCCTGTTATCCGCCGGCTCAGCGGGGACAACGGAGCGATCCCCGCTGAGCAAGCGGATCATCACGGGGCGGATCATTACTGATCCGTCCCCGTGTGAAAGGGGCCTAATTCTTGGTATTTACATGTTGTGTTAGAAAAATGAAGGGCCTTCAAAAGTGTGATAGGTCATCATGACATTAAACTTATGCCTGAAGGGGCTACTTGAATGTTAGGCCTCTGCTAAGGATGAGCTCTGGAGTGTACGCACAGCCCACATGCAGAGCCCGCCAGGAAGTTGGCACTGCGCTGATCAGAAGCAGCGAGACATTTCCCAATCTCTGCAGCCGCGCACCGGGACAATGTCTCACTGCCTCTGATTAGTGCAGAGCCGACTTCCTGGCGGCCTCTGCACATGGGCTGTGCAAACATGCCGGAGCGCATCCTTAGCCTCTGCAGGTAGCCAGGCTGTGTAAAAGTCTCACACATGTGATATAGTAATACACAGGAGGAGTAGCAGAATGTATTTTGGACTGCAATTTTTGCTATGTGCTTAGTGTAAAAAAAGCGTTTTAATTTTCTTTCCACATTATCCTAAAAACTTGTGGGAAAAAAATAGGATTTTTAAAAGAGCTTACACGTAAAATCCTTTTCTTGGAGTACATCACAGGACACAAAGCCATAGTATTTACTGTATGGATTATATAAGCACCTTTAGGGTATGGGCACTGGCACACCCTAGACAGGAAGCTTAGCTCCTGTCTAGGATGGGAGTACCTCAGGTTTGTAGCAAAGCAATATACGTGTATTAGAAGAGGGGAGGGACTTCTGCGTCCTGTAATGTACTCCAAGAAAAGGATTTTACAGGTAAGCCGTCATAAAAATCCTATTTTCTTCACGGGACATAGAGCCACAGTATTTACTGTATGGGATGTCCCAGAGCAATGCTATCTGAGGGGAGGGAGATATAAACAAAAGTAGGGTGCAAACAGACCTGAGGCGATATCCTCATGCCTTCTTACATCCACCTGATAGAATCTGGTGAATGTATGGACCAGGCCTCCCGGGCTCAAATCTACGGCCTTGCCTGCTGCCGGACTGCTCCCAACCTGAAAGGCTGGCATCTGTTGTTACCACCTTCCAGGTAACTGGTAAGAAGGATTTCCCTTTCCAAAGATTCTCAGGTATCAACCACCAACTGAGGCTCTGACGCACTATTGGCGACAAAACGCATTGGAAAATCTAGCGCCTGGACTTTCTTGTTCCAAGCAGACAGGATACTGTTTTGCAGCAGTCTTGAATGAAACTGAGCATAGGGAACCACTTTGAATGAAGCCATCATCTTTCCAAACAACCTTGTACACAGGCGAATAGAAGGACCTTTCTTTGCACTGACTACCTGAACCAGGCTCCTTTAGGACGCTGATTTTTGCCTGTGGTAAAAACACCCTTTTCTGGGTTGTATCTATAATCAGACACAAGTACTCTAGTCTTCTTACTGGCTTTAAAGAAGACTTCTCTAGGTTGAGGACCCAACCTAGGTATTCCAGTTCGTTGACTGTGGTGACCAAGCTTTGCATACCAACCGGTCTATTAGGAGCAGGTCATCTAGGTAAGCTATAATCGTTATGCCCTGGGCCCTTAATCTGGAGAGAAGAGGGGCCAGAACCTTTGTAAACACCCGAGATGCAGTAGCTAGACCGAAAGGCAGAGCTACAAACTGAAAATTACGTTTTTCCACTTCAAAACGCTGATATTTCTGATGAGTGGGGAAAATAGATACATGCAGGTATGCCTCCTTGATCTTGATAGATGCCAGAAGTTCTCCTCCTTGTAGGATGGAGACTACTGATGGGATTGATTCCATGCGGAAAGATCGAATTTTTAGGAACTGGTTTAGATCTTTGAGATCTAGAATGGGTCTGACATCTCCATTTGGTTTTGGCACTGTGAAAAAGGTTGAATAAAACCCCAACCCCTGCTCTTCCATGGGAACCACCATGATCACTTTTTGCAACAAAAGTTGGTCTAACGCTTGAAGGAGAGACTTCTTTTTCTCTGGATCTTTGGGAACATTTGATCTGAGGAAACGAGGAGATGGGAATTCTTGGAACCTAGAGTCATTATGGAGACCACCCATTTGTTCTGAAAATCCTCCTGCCAGACCTTTGAGAACTGTAGCAGTCTTCCCCCCACTCGAACGAAAGGGGGGCGCCCCTTCATAAAGAGGCTTTAGTGTTCTGTCTTGTAGGTTTACTTCCCCAGGACTTCTTTTGACCCTGGGGTTGACTCCGAGTTTTACCTCTTCAGCCTGACGGTGGAGGCCATTGCGACTGCCTGGAGACTGATAAAGACTGAGACTGCTTAAATGAGGGATGTTCACGCCTTTTCTTAACTGGCAAAAGGGTACTTTTCCCACTTTCAATCTTTTGGATATAATCAATCAATTGTCCAAATCATCCCCAAACAGGCTTACACCGCGGAAAGAAAAAACAGCCAAGAGCTTTTTGCATGACGCTCCGGCTGACCAATTTTTCAACCATAAGATTCTACACATATGCACCAACCCAAGCATAAGGCGAGAGGTCTGAAGTACAGAATCTCTGATTGCGTCAATTGCAAAACCCAAAGCCGCTGGCAGCTCAGCTAACTCCTGGGCCTGATGTTAAGGGAAAACCTTGAGCACCTGTTTCAAGTGGCCTCTCAAGGATTGACACACCCCTACTGCAGGTTGAGTTACTGAACCTGCCAAGGAAAAAATGTTTTTTAACAGGAATTCCAACTTTTTATCAGCTGGGTCCCTAAGCATTGACAACAGGACAAGTCAAACTTTTATTTACAGAAGATATAGCAGTGTCAATTGCTGGTATACCCCACATCTTTGTAAATTTTTCGTCCATAGGATAAAGTGTTAAGCATTTTTTACCTCCTAAAAAGTTTTCATCTGGGTGATCCCACTCAGAATATATAAGCTTTTCCAGCAATGAATGAACAGGAAAAGCATGCACAGCTTGAAGAGCCTTCAGTGAACCCAAACAAGAAGTGGACTTTTCAACCGACACAGTTACGGGTAACTTAAATATGGAGCAGACCATTTCAGTAAGAGAATGCACCAGAAATTTCTCAGCCTGTGAAGCTGAAGAGGGTCCTTCCCCACTTGATTCCTCAGAAGAGGATTATACAAAGAAGAGGGATGAGAAACAAAAGGGACTGGAGAGTCTTATAAAGAAACGGTCCATACTTAAACCACCAGTTGCCACCCCTTGGGAGTGATGGAAAGTATTCATAAGACCATCAAATTCACTGCCACAAAATTTAGCCATATTGGAGAAAAAAAAAAAAAAAAAAAAAAAAAAAAAAAAAAAAATATACATATATGTTAAATCAAACAATATTCTACAATCCTGTCTGCTGGATTCTTATCATCTGATATTGAATTTAGCAAGAGCGGGAACAACCTTCCCCAAGTTACTGTGCAGTCAGCAATTGAGACCTCAATTAAAGCCTTTATCTATGATTGGTGACTGGGCGAATAGACACCCTGTTTTTACTATAGATAAAAGATAGGTATAGATATAGGCTAGTGGTCTAGTTACATTTAATCTATATACTTAAAGAGTGCCACGTCCCAGTGAAAATTATACAAAGAAGAGGGATGAGAAACAAAAGGGACTGGAGGGCAACCAACCCCCGGGACTTTTTTGGCGGCACTAAATATACTTAAACCATATGTAAAATCATTGAAATTTTTATTTAGTGTACAAAAGACATTTTGCGAACACAATAGACAATTACATCCAATAAACAGACAAAGTGACAAAGTGCATATACAGATACAGAAAGTTGGTATGTGGGCTTATGCAGCTCCATCCATTACCACATTCTTATATGATTTAAACTGCATTGTTTCTTTCCTACATGTTTCGCTCTTCAGAGCTTCCTCAGGACAATTGCAGCAAACAAAAAAAGAAAACTGAAATTATAGAAGAAAATTTGTTTCAATACACATATATAGCATTTTTGTACATATAATAAGCCCGGAACACAGGCATAGGAAATGTCCACCTGTATGGTTTGACATATCATAATTACATTAGTCTAGTGATGGATTCACCCCAGTCTAACAAAAGCGGCCCTAACTGCGGGGAAACCATCACCAGAGAAATATTTCTATTTAAACATAAGGACATAATTTGCATATCAATAGTAAATCTATGAATTGTTTGTCAAGAAAGGGGGCAATTGAACCATTTCCAAGAATGGCGTCCCCAAATTTATTTGCATACTTAGTGCATAAATGGTGTAATTTTCCTACTAAGGAAAATGCAGACTGGGTTGTAGAACACAAAAAAAAAAAAAAAAAAAAAAAAAACAACAAAAAGGGAACCAGCAACTGGACCATGAGATATATCTACTTTTCAACAAAAGAATCAAATAATAAATATAGAAATAAAAAATATAAAAAATATATATATATAGAACTGAAGTCTTACCCCATATAATCAGGCAAGTTGCTTGTATTATTTGTCGTTAATATCGTAAATTGGGTATATCAATTAACATTGGAGTGAGGACAGATAATCTCTTCCTCCTTTGCTTATCAAGCCAGCGAACCGCGGCAAGAGCCCCCATTTAGGGATCCCCCATTTCCGTCCCCAGGAGGATCTGCAGAGGCACGAGAAATATGTGTAAAATATATCTTAACTATTGGATTTTATTTATCTATCAAATGGCACTGTCCAGGTTTCTAACATACCTGGTAGTGATATGACAATGAAGAAATGAAACCAGTTCACGCAGCCCGGTATCCACATGTACCATATATTGTCAGATAAAGATTGGATGAGATGTGTTTCTGAACACGAGAAAATTCTCTGTGTTGATCACTGAAACAGGAGAAATAAACGAAGAGACCAAGTCTTCATTATAGCCATCCCAAAAATAAGAGTAAAAGATGCATAGCCCTAAAAAATTAGGACTGCAGGCATGTCCAATTGGTCCAGTAAAGACAGATTTGTCTTACCTGTTAAATGAAGCAACGTGGTCTATTCGATAAAATTTTAGGAGTTTCCTCCATCCATTTGGTGGCTCCACGTGTCCGCTCCCAATGCTAGCTTGGATAGCACTGACCGGGAACCGCGAATTTAAACTCGTGTCTCCAGCCCAGCAGCGTCTGACGTCATTGCTGGGTTGCGGGCACACCTAATGGGAGGATCCCCTTCGTGCGCACGCGCGCACGACGTATTTCATTCGTGCGCACGTAGGTGTTTAGTGCGCATGCGTAACGAACGTGTTACACGTCCGTGCAATGCGTCAGCCATTTTAGATTCTGGCCGAAGTGAAGGGCTTTGCCAGTAGTGACCCTTGTGAGTCATAATTCAAGCAAATGGGTACACAGGCTCCCGACTTGTGTGTCGGTTGCCATATGTCCCTGGTTTCAAATGATGGAAATAGAAACTGGAATACTTGAAACCGGCAAACCTAAAGAGGGGGATTAACCCATATTTGAAATGGGGCGGGCTGACCAAACCCTCAACTGGTTGAGGAAGGTTATAGGTCAGATCCGCCCCGGGGTGCCCGTACAGACCAAAAGGGGGCAAAAAATAAGTAAAGGAGGGTCCCTTTTGTATCGTAGAGTGCCTACCTCAGCTCGCTGGCTTGAAAACACCTCATTGTTTATGGCTTTTCGAGTGGCCCAGGCCCGTGCTGTTAAGGGGGAAAAAAGAAAAAAAAAAAAAAAAAAAACCATTTTCCATCTCACATTTATTTCCTCCCTGCCTATGTAAGGAAAGGTTTAAAACTGATTGAATCATTGAGTCCCGGAGATCGAGTGGCCCCCAGATTGTGTATCCATCTAGTCTCCCGCTGTAAGAGTATATTGTTGTAATCTCCACCCCTTTCTCCCGGAGGGACATGTTCCAGGGGGAAGAAATGCATAAGACTATCATTATACTGATGGTATAAACCAAAATGTCGGCTGATTGGGGTTTCCATCTTCCTCCCCCGCACCAGGGACACATGGTCCCTGATGCGGTGGAAGAAGGGACGTTTGGTCTTCCCAACATAAAAAGCATTGCATTGACAGATCATAATATATACCACTCCTACTGACTGACATGTTACAGCGAATTTAGGCTTGAAAGTGTGGCCATTGGGCAGGCGTATGGATTTTGACGCATGAAGATATCGGCAGAAGCCACATTTGTGGCAAGGGGTACATCCCACCTTTGAGCCCACCCTCGAGGGAGGGGAAAAGTGGCTTTGTACCAAAGAGTCCTTTAGAGATCGTGATCTCCTGTATGTGATACCCGGAAAATCCGGGAGATGTTTTGCTAGGGTGGGATCTCCCTTTAAGAGATACCAGTATCTCTGAAGGGTCCCCTTAATTTGCTGATGTTGTCCATTGAACGTGGTGATAAATCTCACCCCTTCAGTGTTTTTAGGCCGTTTAAGACTGTGTATTAAAGATGCCCTATTCTGTTTTTTGGCTCGTATGTAGGCCCTTTTGAGGCTCTTGTTACTGTAGCCTCTTTGTCGGAGGCGAAGTCTCAGTTCCCTAGCTTCTAAATTAAAATCCTCATGACTGCTGCAATTCCGCTTGAGCCGGAGATATTGTCCGTATGGAATACTCGCTATCAGAGGGGACGGGTGTGAGCTCGAGGCATGCAAAAGTGAATTTGCCGCAGTTGCCTTACGGTGAAGAGTTGATTGAATTCCCCCTCCCACATCAGTAAAGATTTGCACATCAAGGAAAGTTATCCTGGACAAACTCTTTTCCATGGTAAATTTTAAATTAAAGGAATTTATGCCCAATAGATCTATAAAGGTATTCAGATCATTTTCATCACCCGTCCAGACAAAAAAAATGTCATCAATGAATCTTCGCCACATTGGTATTAAATCGAAGAATCGTTGAAGATTCTCCTGGCGGAAGATTTGGCGCTCCCACCCCCCCAGGTAGAGGTTGGCATAGGAGGGGGCACATTTGGTCCCCATGGCAACCCCCTGTACCTGGAGGTAGTGGGAGCGCCCAAATATAAAGATGTTGTTGGTGAGAATAAAATATAAAAGGTCCAAAATAAATCTCCTGTAGTTGGGAGGGATACGTCCATCCTCCACAATGAAACTTTCAATCGTCTGAACCCCCAAATCGTGGGGGATTGAATTATACAAGGCCTCAACGTCTAGAGTGACCAACCAGGTCCCCTCTGACAGCGAGATCCCATCAAGCGCCCGCAGCAAATCAGAGGTGTCTCGAAGGTAGGATGTTAAGCCCTCTACATAGGGGCGCAAAAAGTCGTCGACTAGAGCACTTGCATGCTCCGTCAGACAGCCTCGTCCTGATACAATAGGACGGCCCGGGGGCTTCGAAGGATGTTTATGCACCTTTGGAAGGGCATACATTGTTGGAGTTTTGGGATTCAAGACATGTAAATATTCCCAAGTCTTTTTGGTAATGGTCCCCTGTCTATAGGTTCTCGCTATCAATTTATCGAATTGGACACGAATATAACTTATGTGGCTCGCTGGAATCTTTCGATACCATTGTTTATTTTGTAAGAGTTTTAGTACCATCTCTTCATATTGGGTGACGTCCATTATTACAAGGTTACCCCCTTTATCTGCCGGTTTTATTATTATATCTGTGTTAGATTTTAACAAAGATAAGGCCTCTTTTTGTTGTTTCGTGAGATTGGATGGTTGTGTGTCCTTCCATTTTGTTCTTATTATTTCTTTGGTCACCTGTTGTACAAATGCCCATATATTGGGATTGTTTTGCAAAATGGGGAACTTGTTAGATCGAGGTTTGTACTCTCTGATTACAGATGAAGAGTGTGGTTCCGAAGTTGCATCTCGAGGTGCCCGATCCCCCTCTTGGTCAGCGAGCATTGTAGATGCTTCCTCGAGATCTGTGGAATCAATACCCCCTTCATCCCATAGTTCCATTAGATCCTCAATGGCCCTAATTTCCGAGAGACTAAGGCCATCGAGTGAAGCAATGGAAGATTGTGGGTCTTGTTTTGAATTAAATGGTTTGTCAAAAATAACTTTAAACATGAGTTTTCGAGCAAACAGATATGTGTCCTTAACCACCTCAAAGGTATCAATAGGTTGTGTGGGACAAAAGGAGAGGCCCAATCTTAATAAAGAGATTTGGGCCTCAGTGAGTGAAAATGAAGAAAGATTGATTATTTCAAAGGGATTTTGTTGTGTCTCGAGTGAGTCGTGGTTTGATCTGGTAATTTGGGAACAGGTTGGTTGAAAATGGGGGCTGTGCGAAAACCCGATTCAGTGGTGGCCATAGACCGCCCCCCCTCATTCAGGGGCGAGACCATGGGCACCTGTGGATCGGTTGTGGGGTTGGAATGTGAAAAAGGTGAAGTGTTCGATTTAGTCGCAGAAGCCACTTTGGCTGCTGCGGCTCTAGTGTGAATAGACGTGTTGGGTGTGTGGGAGGTCGATTTCATATGAGAAATACCTTCCTTTTCATTAGTTCGTTTGGAGTAACGTGTTTTCTTGCCCGACGCTGTGTTTACTGTGGCCTGTGAGGAGGAAAGAGAAGAGGAAGAAATGGAGGAGTTAGAAGACATATCTGAATCCATTGGCTCTATAGTATCAATCCGATTTTTCCCTTGTTTAGGCATGAATCTAGTTTTGCTAGTACGATTAGACAACCAATTGTAGGCCTGGTTGTTGTCGTAAGCTAGTTTGTCTCGCATATATTTTTTTTCTTTGTTTACAATTAGTGTGGCAACATAGTGTTCCAAGTTTGATTTCAAATTCAATTCACGATCCACAAAGGATTCATGAGAAATCACTTGGGTATTTTCTTCATACAATTTTTGGATTTCATTGTCAGTAGTGTTCAGCTCGTTGGTATAATGGGCACATAATATCTGCATCATCGCAGTAGAACACTGCTGAAGATTGGCTTCCCATTGGCTTTTAAAAGAAGACTCAATTTTGTAAATGGTAGGAAAAATCTGTATTCTGAGGCCCCAAGGGGACATCTCGTCTTCTATGTACTTAAGAAAATACTGTTTGTTCCAATATATTCGCGATTTTTTTTCCAGCATGCGCTGGAGTCTTATAAAGAAACGGTCCATACTTAAACCACCAGTTGCCACCCCTTGGGAGTGATGGAAAGTATTCATAAGACCATCAAATTCACTGCCACAAAATTTAGCCATATTGGAGATATTTCAAATATGGGTTAATCCCCCTCTTTAGGTTTGCCGGTTTCAAGTATTCCAGTTTCTATTTCCATCATTTGAAACCAGGGACATATGGCAACCGACACACAAGTCGGGAGCCTGTGTACCCATTTGCTTGAATTATGACTCACAAGGGTCACTACTGGCAAAGCCCTTCACTTCGGCCAGAATCTAAAATGGCTGACGCATTGCACGGACGTGTAACACGTTCGTTACGCATGCGCACTAAACACCTACGTGCGCACGAATGAAATACGTCGTGCGCGCGTGCGCACGAAGGGGATCCTCCCATTAGGTGTGCCCGCAACCCAGCAATGACGTCAGACGCTGCTGGGCTGGAGACACGAGTTTAAATTCGCGGTTCCCGGTCAGTGCTATCCAAGCTAGCATTGGGAGCGGACACGTGGAGCCACCAAATGGATGGAGGAAACTCCTAAAATTTTATCGAATAGACCACGTTGCTTCATTTAACAGGTAAGACAAATCTGTCTTTACTGGACCAATTGGACATGCCTGCAGTCCTAATTTTTTAGGGCTATGCATCTTTTACTCTTATTTTTGGGATGGCTATAATGAAGACTTGGTCTCTTCGTTTATTTCTCCTGTTTCAGTGATCAACACAGAGAATTTTCTCGTGTTCAGAAACACATCTCATCCAATCTTTATCTGACAATATATGGTACATGTGGATACCGGGCTGCGTGAACTGGTTTCATTTCTTCATTGTCATATCACTACCAGGTATGTTAGAAACCTGGACAGTGCCATTTGATAGATAAATAAAATCCAATAGTTAAGATATATTTTACACATATTTCTCGTGCCTCTGCAGATCCTCCTGGGGACGGAAATGGGGGATCCCTAAATGGGGGCTCTTGCCGCGGTTCGCTGGCTTGATAAGCAAAGGAGGAAGAGATTATCTGTCCTCACTCCAATGTTAATTGATATACCCAATTTACGATATTAACGACAAATAATACAAGCAACTTGCCTGATTATATGGGGTAAGACTTCAGTTCTATATATATATATTTTTTATATTTTTTATTTCTATATTTATTATTTGATTCTTTTGTTGAAAAGTAGATATATCTCATGGTCCAGTTGCTGGTTCCCTTTTTGTTGTTTTTTTTTTTTTTTTTTTTTTTTTTGTGTTCTACAACCCAGTCTGCATTTTCCTTAGTAGGAAAATTACACCATTTATGCACTAAGTATGCAAATAAATTTGGGGACGCCATTCTTGGAAATGGTTCAATTGCCCCCTTTCTTAACAAACAATTCATAGATTTACTATTGATATGCAAATTATGTCCTTATGTTTAAATAGAAATATTTCTCTGGTGATGGTTTCCCCGCAGTTAGGGCCGCTTTTGTTAGACTGGGGTGAATCCATCACTAGACTAATGTAATTATGATATGTCAAACCATACAGGTGGACATTTCCTATGCCTGTGTTCCGGGCTTATTATATGTACAAAAATGCTATATATGTGTATTGAAACAAATTTTCTTCTATAATTTCAGTTTTCTTTTTTTGTTTGCTGCAATTGTCCTGAGGAAGCTCTGAAGAGCGAAACATGTAGGAAAGAAACAATGCAGTTTAAATCATATAAGAATGTGGTAATGGATGGAGCTGCATAAGCCCACATACCAACTTTCTGTATCTGTATATGCACTTTGTCACTTTGTCTGTTTATTGGATGTAATTGTCTATTGTGTTCGCAAAATGTCTTTTGTACACTAAATAAAAATTTCAATGATTTTACATATGGTTTAAGTATATTTAGTGCCGCCAAAAAAGTCCCGGGGGTTGGTTGCCCTCCAGTCCCTTTTGTTTCTCATCCCTCTTCTTTGTATAATTTTCACTGGGACGTGGCACTCTTTAAGTATATAGATTAAATGTAACTAGACCACTAGCCTATATCTATACCTATCTTTTATCTATAGTAAAAACAGGGTGTCTATTCGCCCAGTCACCAATCATAGATAAAGGCTTTAATTGAGGTCTCAATTGCTGACTGCACAGTAACTTGGGGAAGGTTGTTCCCGCTCTTGCTAAATTCAATATCAGATGATAAGAATCCAGCAGACAGGATTGTAGAATATTGTTTGATTTAACATATATGTATATTTTTTTTTTTTTTTTTTTTTCTCCAATATGGCTAAATTTTGTGGCAGTGAATTTGATGGTCTTATGAATACTTTCCATCACTCCCAAGGGGTGGCAACTGGTGGTTTAAGTATGGACCGTTTCTTTATAAGACTCCAGCGCATGCTGGAAAAAAAATCGCGAATATATTGGAACAAACAGTATTTTCTTAAGTACATAGAAGACGAGATGTCCCCTTGGGGCCTCAGAATACAGATTTTTCCTACCATTTACAAAATTGAGTCTTCTTTTAAAAGCCAATGGGAAGCCAATCTTCAGCAGTGTTCTACTGCGATGATGCAGATATTATGTGCCCATTATACCAACGAGCTGAACACTACTGACAATGAAATCCAAAAATTGTATGAAGAAAATACCCAAGTGATTTCTCATGAATCCTTTGTGGATCGTGAATTGAATTTGAAATCAAACTTGGAACACTATGTTGCCACACTAATTGTAAACAAAGAAAAAAAATATATGCGAGACAAACTAGCTTACGACAACAACCAGGCCTACAATTGGTTGTCTAATCGTACTAGCAAAACTAGATTCATGCCTAAACAAGGGAAAAATCGGATTGATACTATAGAGCCAATGGATTCAGATATGTCTTCTAACTCCTCCATTTCTTCCTCTTCTCTTTCCTCCTCACAGGCCACAGTAAACACAGCGTCGGGCAAGAAAACACGTTACTCCAAACGAACTAATGAAAAGGAAGGTATTTCTCATATGAAATCGACCTCCCACACACCCAACACGTCTATTCACACTAGAGCCGCAGCAGCCAAAGTGGCTTCTGCGACTAAATCGAACACTTCACCTTTTTCACATTCCAACCCCACAACCGATCCACAGGTGCCCATGGTCTCGCCCCTGAATGAGGGGGGGCGGTCTATGGCCACCACTGAATCGGGTTTTCGCACAGCCCCCATTTTCAACCAACCTGTTCCCAAATTACCAGATCAAACCACGACTCACTCGAGACACAACAAAATCCCTTTGAAATAATCAATCTTTCTTCATTTTCACTCACTGAGGCCCAAATCTCTTTATTAAGATTGGGCCTCTCCTTTTGTCCCACACAACCTATTGATACCTTTGAGGTGGTTAAGGACACATATCTGTTTGCTCGAAAACTCATGTTTAAAGTTATTTTTGACAAACCATTTAATTCAAAACAAGACCCACAATCTTCCATTGCTTCACTCGATGGCCTTAGTCTCTCGGAAATTAGGGCCATTGAGGATCTAATGGAACTATGGGATGAAGGGGGTATTGATTCCACAGATCTCGAGGAAGCATCTACAATGCTCGCTGACCAAGAGGGGGATCGGGCACCTCGAGATGCAACTTCGGAACCACACTCTTCATCTGTAATCAGAGAGTACAAACCTCGATCTAACAAGTTCCCCATTTTGCAAAACAATCCCAATATATGGGCATTTGTACAACAGGTGACCAAAGAAATAATAAGAACAAAATGGAAGGACACACAACCATCCAATCTCACGAAACAACAAAAAGAGGCCTTATCTTTGTTAAAATCTAACACAGATATAATAATAAAACCGGCAGATAAAGGGGGTAACCTTGTAATAATGGACGTCACCCAATATGAAGAGATGGTACTAAAACTCTTACAAAATAAACAATGGTATCGAAAGATTCCAGCGAGCCACATAAGTTATATTCGTGTCCAATTCGATAAATTGATAGCGAGAACCTATAGACAGGGGACCATTACCAAAAAGACTTGGGAATATTTACATGTCTTGAATCCCAAAACTCCAACAATGTATGCCCTTCCAAAGGTGCATAAACATCCTTCGAAGCCCCCGGGCCGTCCTATTGTATCAGGACGAGGCTGTCTGACGGAGCATGCAAGTGCTCTAGTCGACGACTTTTTGCGCCCCTATGTAGAGGGCTTAACATCCTACCTTCGAGACACCTCTGATTTGCTGCGGGCGCTTGATGGGATCTCGCTGTCAGAGGGGACCTGGTTGGTCACTCTAGACGTTGAGGCCTTGTATAATTCAATCCCCCACGATTTGGGGGTTCAGACGATTGAAAGTTTCATTGTGGAGGATGGACGTATCCCTCCCAACTACAGGAGATTTATTTTGGACCTTTTATATTTTATTCTCACCAACAACATCTTTATATTTGGGCGCTCCCACTACCTCCAGGTACAGGGGGTTGCCATGGGGACCAAATGTGCCCCCTCCTATGCCAACCTCTACCTGGGGGGGTGGGAGCGCCAAATCTTCCGCCAGGAGAATCTTCAACGATTCTTCGATTTAATACCAATGTGGCGAAGATTCATTGATGACATTTTTTTTGTCTGGACGGGTGATGAAAATGATCTGAATACCTTTATAGATCTATTGGGCATAAATTCCTTTAATTTAAAATTTACCATGGAAAAGAGTTTGTCCAGGATAACTTTCCTTGATGTGCAAATCTTTACTGATGTGGGAGGGGGAATTCAATCAACTCTTCACCGTAAGGCAACTGCGGCAAATTCACTTTTGCATGCCTCGAGCTCACACCCGTCCCCTCTGATAGCGAGTATTCCATACGGACAATATCTCCGGCTCAAGCGGAATTGCAGCAGTCATGAGGATTTTAATTTAGAAGCTAGGGAACTGAGACTTCGCCTCCGATAAAGAGGCTACAGTAACAAGAGCCTCAAAAGGGCCTACATACGAGCCAAAAAACAGAATAGGGCATCTTTAATACACAGTCTTAAACGGCCTAAAAACACTGAAGGGGTGAGATTTATCACCACGTTCAATGGACAACATCAGCAAATTAAGGGGACCCTTCAGAGATACTGGTATCTCTTAAAGGGAGATCCCACCCTAGCAAAACATCTCCCGGATTTTCCGGGTATCACATACAGGAGATCACGATCTCTAAAGGACTCTTTGGTACAAAGCCACTTTTCCCCTCCCTCGAGGGTGGGCTCAAAGGTGGGATGTACCCCTTGCCACAAATGTGGCTTCTGCCGATATCTTCATGCGTCAAAATCCATACGCCTGCCCAATGGCCACACTTTCAAGCCTAAATTCGCTGTAACATGTCAGTCAGTAGGAGTGGTATATATTATGATCTGTCAATGCAATGCTTTTTATGTTGGGAAGACCAAACGTCCCTTCTTCCACCGCATCAGGGACCATGTGTCCCTGGTGCGGGGGAGGAAGATGGAAACCCCAATCAGCCGACATTTTGGTTTATACCATCAGTATAATGATAGTCTTATGCATTTCTTCCCCCTGGAACATGTCCCTCCGGGAGAAAGGGGTGGAGATTACAACAATATACTCTTACAGCGGGAGACTAGATGGATACACAATCTGGGGGCCACTCGATCTCCGGGACTCAATGATTCAATCAGTTTTAAACCTTTCCTTACATAGGCAGGGAGGAAATAAATGTGAGATGGAAAATGGTTTTTTTTTTTTTTTTTTTTCTTTTTTCCCCCTTAACAGCACGGGCCTGGGCCACTCGAAAAGCCATAAACAATGAGGTGTTTTCAAGCCAGCGAGCTGAGGTAGGCACTCTACGATACAAAAGGGACCCTCCTTTACTTATTTTTTGCCCCCTTTTGGTCTGTACGGGCACCCCGGGGCGGATCTGACCTATAACCTTCCTCAACCAGTTGAGGGTTTGGTCAGCCCGCCCCATTTCAAATATGGGTTAATCCCCCTCTTTAGGTTTGCCGGTTTCAAGTATTCCAGTTTCTATTTCCATCATTTGAAACCAGGGACATATGGCAACCGACACACAAGTCGGGAGCCTGTGTACCCATTTGCTTGAATTATGACTCACAAGGGTCACTACTGGCAAAGCCCTTCACTTCGGCCAGAATCTAAAATGGCTGACGCATTGCACGGACGTGTAACACGTTCGTTACGCATGCGCACTAAACACCTACGTGCGCACGAATGAAATACGTCGTGCGCGCGTGCGCACGAAGGGGATCCTCCCATTAGGTGTGCCCGCAACCCAGCAATGACGTCAGACGCTGCTGGGCTGGAGACACGAGTTTAAATTCGCGGTTCCCGGTCAGTGCTATCCAAGCTAGCATTGGGAGCGGACACGTGGAGCCACCAAATGGATGGAGGAAACTCCTAAAATTTTATCGAATAGACCACGTTGCTTCATTTAACAGGTAAGACAAATCTGTCTTTACTGGACCAATTGGACATGCCTGCAGTCCTAATTTTTTAGGGCTATGCATCTTTTACTCTTATTTTTGGGATGGCTATAATGAAGACTTGGTCTCTTCGTTTATTTCTCCTGTTTCAGTGATCAACACAGAGAATTTTCTCGTGTTCAGAAACACATCTCATCCAATCTTTATCTGACAATATATGGTACATGTGGATACCGGGCTGCGTGAACTGGTTTCATTTCTTCATTGTCATATCACTACCAGGTATGTTAGAAACCTGGACAGTGCCATTTGATAGATAAATAAAATCCAATAGTTAAGATATATTTTACACATATTTCTCGTGCCTCTGCAGATCCTCCTGGGGACGGAAATGGGGGATCCCTAAATGGGGGCTCTTGCCGCGGTTCGCTGGCTTGATAAGCAAAGGAGGAAGAGATTATCTGTCCTCACTCCAATGTTAATTGATATACCCAATTTACGATATTAACGACAAATAATACAAGCAACTTGCCTGATTATATGGGGTAAGACTTCAGTTCTATATATATATATTTTTTATATTTTTTATTTCTATATTTATTATTTGATTCTTTTGTTGAAAAGTAGATATATCTCATGGTCCAGTTGCTGGTTCCCTTTTTGTTGTTTTTTTTGTTGTTTTTTTTGTGTTCTACAACCCAGTCTGCATTTTCCTTAGTAGGAAAATTACACCATTTATGCACTAAGTATGCAAATAAATTTGGGGACGCCATTCTTGGAAATGGTTCAATTGCCCCCTTTCTTGACAAACAATTCATAGATTTACTATTGATATGCAAATTATGTCCTTATGTTTAAATAGAAATATTTCTCTGGTGATGGTTTCCCCGCAGTTAGGGCCGCTTTTGTTAGACTGGGGTGAATCCATCACTAGACTAATGTAATTATGATATGTCAAACCATACAGGTGGACATTTCCTATGCCTGTGTTCCGGGCTTATTATATGTACAAAAATGCTATATATGTGTATTGAAACAAATTTTCTTCTATAATTTCAGTTTTCTTTTTTTGTTTGCTGCAATTGTCCTGAGGAAGCTCTGAAGAGCGAAACATGTAGGAAAGAAACAATGCAGTTTAAATCATATAAGAATGTGGTAATGGATGGAGCTGCATAAGCCCACATACCAACTTTCTGTATCTGTATATGCACTTTGTCACTTTGTCTGTTTATTGGATGTAATTGTCTATTGTGTTCGCAAAATGTCTTTTGTACACTAAATAAAAATTTCAATGATTTTACATATGGTTTAAGTATATTTAGTGCCGCCAAAAAAGTCCCGGGGGTTGGTTGCCCTCCAGTCCCTTTTGTTTCTCATCCCTCTTCTTTGTATAATTTTCACTGGGACGTGGCACTCTTTAAGTATATAGATTAAATGTAACTAGACCACTAGCCTATATCTATACCTATCTTTTATCCTCAGAAGAGGAGTCATCAGTCTCTTCCGGGTCCCCTGAGGGGGATTCATCTTACCTTTCCCAGAGTTCCTCTGTTTGAGGGTCCTGGGTGGTAGAAGGGGACCTAATGCGTTTTCTTCCACTTTTTTTCTCCAATCCACTCATGGCTGAGGAAAAAAATATATACAGGGGCTGAAATGCCAGAAGCAGTTGCAGCCCCTAACCCCGATGCCTCACTCTGACAAGCCTTCCCAGGTCTTTCAGGGGAAGATGGTGTTGCGGGGGGGGGGGTCCTCAGAGCCTGAGGGAGATCCCTTTGAGCCCCTATTTTTCAGGGTATTTGTACCTCCCCTTCTGGCCATAGTGCTAAGCACAAATGCAGAGGTACTACCATAAATGCACCCACTGCTGAGCAAATAGTCCAGCAACTGTCGCTGCTATCCAGGCTCAGTCTGATGCCAAGTAAACGTGCCTGGGAATGCCTGAGTCATCCACACATGCCATCAATCCGCTCTGTGTCCCTCCTTTAGCTGTATGCACCTGCAAAAAGTGCACCTTTATAGCTATGCTCTTGACAGCCCCCGGTGAGGACTTTAGGCATAGCAACATTTACTTAAAGGTGAAAACCCACAAGAATTTGAAAAATTCCTTAGGAATCTCCTGGGGCTTGGGAAGCACCCTTCCAGGAAATATGGCTGAAAAAAACAAAAACACTGAATCCTGGGGTGCAGCTCTCTAAAAAGAGAAGTGTTGCAAGCAGAACCTTGTTTCTTCCGACACGAGGCCGGGGTACTATTCAATTCGGCCTGGAAAAGACACTTTGAATGGATCTGGTTGCATGGCTTGCCCCAGCAAAGATTTCTCCAGCGGAGCTCAGCACAGCACGTCTTTACTCGTGACCAACACCTAAGACACGAAAACACTGAGGTACTTTCAGCAAGGGTAGGGGTTATATAGCGAGCTAAACTTTCTGTCTAGGGTGTGCCAGTGTCCATCACCTAAAGGTGCCTATATAACCCATACAGTAAATACTATGGCTCTGTGTCCCGTGATGTACGATAAAGAAAAGGACATGTTCAAAAGACTCATGCCTTGTAGAATATTTTGGGATGTTTGCTTTTTAAAATGGGGTCATTTTGTGGGTGTTTCCATTGTACTGGTGGTCCAGGGCCTTCAAAAGTGTAATAGGTCCTCATGGCATTAGATGTGAAATTTATGCTCATAGAATGCCTGAAGGTGGTACTTGAATGTTGGTCCTCTGTATGTGGCAAGGCTGTGTAAAAGTCTCACACATGTGGTATTGCCATACTCAGGAGGAGTAGCAGAATGTTTGGGGGTCTAGGTATAGAGTATGCATATGCCATGTGAGCTAAACAACCTGTTACTATGACAATTTTGTTTAAAAAAAAAATCTTAATTTTGCAAAGAAAAATGGGAATAAATTACAACTTCAAAAAACTCACTATGCCTCTTACTAAATACATTGGATTGTCTATTTTCCAAAAAGGGGTCATCTGGGGGCATTTGTACTTTCTTGGCTTGTTAGGGAGCCAAGAAATGAGATAGGCAGTCAGTACATCAGGTGTGATAAATTTTCAATGATTGGCACCATAGCTTGTAGACTCTAATGCAGGCTATACATGGTTGAATTTCGAACAAATTTTCTTTTCAAAATCAGAAAATATGTTTTTTTTTGTGATCCGATGGTGTCACCATTGATTTTCGAAATTCGGCCGACCAAGCCTTCAATTTCACCTCATGTTGCTACAGAAAAGAATTTTCGTGGCCGGGAATCTTCTTTTCTCTCTGTAAATTTTATTTTCTTATTACATTTCTCGCACGATTCTCCCATCATTGATTAGAAAATCGTTCGGTTTGCAAAAAATTTCCAACATGTCCGATTTCTCAAATTTGATTTCCACACGAAAATCGTCTGTTGCTACAGCCCACTAATGGTGCGAAATTCATACGAAAATTCTTAGATACGATTTTGGAAAGAAAATTCTTTCAAAATTCGAACCGTGTATGGCCGGTGTCCTATCATATACAGTCCCCCATCGGATAGTGTCCGCTGTGTACTGCGCATGCGCAGTACACCGCACACACATATTCCGAAAATACCCGAAGATGAACAGCGCCTGCGCCGTGAGTCCAGGTTCTAGCCCCACCATTCAAGTGGACACAGAGTTGGAATAAAAAGAGCCGAGTGCAGCGAGGCCGAGCCCGAAGCATGGCGAGCGACCCTCTAATTTTCCCAGCCCTATGTCCGCTTGGATGGTGGGCCTACCACCTCGACTCACGGCGCAGGCGCCGTTCATCTTCGGAGATTTTCTGAAGCTTCTTCTGCTCCGTACTGCGCAAGCGATGCGCATGCGCAGTACGGGGCGGACACTATAAGACAGCAGGACACTATATGCCAGAACACCGGCATAACTTTCACAAAGACCAAATACATGGAATTAGGGTTATTTTTACCAAAGATATGTAGCAATATCAATTTTGGCCAAAATTTATGAAGAAAAATTATTAATTTTCTAATTTTTATAACAGAAAAAGAAAAATGCATTTTTTTTTACAAAATTTTTGGTCTTTTTTTTTTAATTATAGCACAAAAATAGAAACCCAGGAGTAATTAAATACCACCAAAAGAAAGCTCTAGTTATCTGAAAATAAGGACACAAATTTCATATGGGTACAGCGTTGCATGACCTGTCATCCGCCTGCTCAGAGGGGATCAGGGGAGTGATCCCCTGCTGAGCAAGCGGAGTTCGTCCAACGGTGGCGTCTGTGTGAAAGGGGCCCAATTGTAACAAATATGCAATAAATAAATAAAAAAATCAAGAAGGGGGAAATACTTTCCAAGCACTATATAGTTAGAAAAAAAAACACATTATCAAACTTTTACACTTTCCCAAGCAACATCACATAGGAAAGAAATCTCTAGAAATTATATAGTTAAAAGCAGAGCTCTGCCCAAAAGGAGAAGCGACACTTGTTTGCTTTCTCCCCCCTCTGCTGCCATATTTAGCATATTTTGGGGGGGGGCGGGTACAGTGGTCGTCTTGGAGGTGTCTGGAGTCGTTATGTTATACTACTGCCCTGCGGCCCAGTCTCTTAAGGGAGGGGGATCATGCTCTGCTTCAGTATGTCACAGACTGTACATGTTGGCATGCATGGTTCCCTCAATGAACTGTAGCTCCCCAGTACACTCATGCAGCACCAGACCATGGCTCTCCCACCACCATGCTTGATTGTAGGCAAGACACACTTGTCTTTGTACTCCTCACCTGGTTGCCCCAACACACGCTTCACACCATTTGAACCACATTTATCTTGGTCTCATCAGACCACAGGACTTGGTTCCAGTAATCCATGTCCTTGTCTGCTTGCCCCGTAAACTGTTTGCAGGCTTTCTTGTAAATCATCTTTAGAAGAGACTTCCTTCTGGTAGGACAGCCATGCAGACCAACTTGATGCAGTGTGCGGCGTATGGTCTGAGCCATGACAGTCTGATCCCCCCACCCCTTCAACCTCTGCAGCAATGCTGGCAGCACTCTTACATCTATTTCCCAAAGACAACCTCTGGATATGACGCTGAGCATGTGCACTCAACTTCTTTGGCTGACTATGGCAAGACCTGCCGAGTGGAACCTATCCTGTTAAACCGCTGTACGGTCTTGGCCACCGTGCCGCAGCTCAGTTTCAGGGTCTTGGCAATCTTTTTTATAACCTAGGTCATCTTTATGTAGAGCAACAATTCTTTTTTTCAGATCCTCGGAGTTCTTTGCCATCAAGTGCCATGTTGAACTTCCAGTGACCAGTATGAGAGAGTGAGAGCAATAACACCAAATTTAACACTCCTGCTCCCCATTCACACCTGAGAGCTTGTAACACTAACGAGTCACATGACACCGAGGAGGAAAAACTGCTAATTGAGCCCAATTTGAACATTTTTACTTAGGGGTGTACTCACTTTTGTTGCCAGTGGTTCAGACATTAATGGTTGTGTATTGAGTTATTTTTAGGTGACAGCAAATTTACACTGTTATGCACACGATCAGACATTCCGACAATGAAATCCTGGGATTTCTTTCTGACGGATGTTGGCTCAAGCTACTCTTGCATACACACGGTCGCACAAATGTTGTCGGAAATTCCGATCATCAAGAACACGCTGACGTACAACACGTGCGACGGCACTATAAAGATGAAGTTCAATAGCAAGTGCGCCACCCTTTGGGCTCCTTCTGCTAATCTCATCTGGTGTTTATCTCATGTTAGTAAAAGTTTGGTGAGAGACGATTCGCGCTTTTCAGGTCGTTACTGCTCTTCAGTTTGTGCTTGTGGGTTCGTATATGTTCTTCAGTGCGTGTAGTCAGTTTGTATCTGGTTTTCAGTGCGTAGTTTTATATTACGTATTTGATTTCCAGTGCGTTCTTGTCTGCTCATTTCTGAATTTCGGCTCGCTGTTCTCAGGCCGTTCTGATTTTCAGTACATTCTGTTAGTTAATTCTGAACAGCCTACCATTTTCAAGCCATGTTGGGTGTAGGTACTCATCGTAGAGTTTGTGCTGTGCAGGGGCTTGGTGTTGGGGTTCTTGCTTTGACCCAAGCCCAGTCCAAGAACAGGGCGAGGAGGAGTTCATGGATGAAGAATTGGTTGCTCTAGCGCATGGGTCTTCAAACTATGGCCCTCCAGTTGTTCGGGAACTACAATTCCCATCATGCTTAGTCATGTCTGTGAATATCAGAGTTTTACAATGCCTCATAGGATGTGTAGTTTCGCAACAGCTGGAGGGCCGTAGTTTGAGGATCCCTGCTCTAGCGTGACCAATTCTCACACATGCCTTTGTTGTGGGAGATCCGTGTGAATAATCCTGATGATTTCAGGAATTATCTCCGGATGACGGACCCCGTTTTTCACCGTCTGTTGGCTTTGCTGTCCCCTTATATTATGAAGCAGGACACCTGCATGCGGCAAGCCATCACTCCTGAACAGAGGCCAGTCGCCATCTTGCGGTAATTGGAGGTGGGGAGAAGTCTGCACATCAAGTTCTCGACAGGCATCTCCCTCCAGGCTCTGGGAATCATTATTCCAGAGACCTGTCATGCTATCATTCAGGTGCTGCAGAAGGACTATATTAAGGTTTTCTCCTTTAACATCACCGTATATGTATTTAAATAAATGTATTTTTTTTTATTTTATTTTTGCTACGTCAGCGAATTCTCTAGAGGGACGTAAATCAACTTTTCGTTCATCACTGTCTCCTTTCATCTTCACATCATTGTAGCATCTCAATATATATTAAAAATTATCAATAACAATTAGTTTAGATATTTTTCCCTTATTAAATTCATATCTTTTATTCATCGTACACCTCTTTATTATTTCCCTTCCCATTACCCACCCCCCCCCCCCTCTTTTCCCCAGCTAAATGTCAGCATTTTCCCGTCTCCTCCTATCCTCCTCCCAAATTGGTCTACTATGGTCTTAAATATTCTGCGTAACTCCAATCCTTCTTAAAATCTTTCCAACATTCCCATTTTTTTTATTACTGCTTCTCTTTTATTATCTTCTCCACTACTCAACTTTTCCATCTTATATACCTCTTCAACTGCATCTACCCACTCCCACATTGTTGGACTTTCCACCTCCTGCCACTTTTTAGGGATCAATTTCTTCGCTGCGTTAAGGAGGTGTGGGATAATAGTTTCTTGATATTGTTTTTCGTTACTCTTTGTTCCGTGGAGAAGTACAATCCAAGGATCCGCCTTCACGCTTATTTTAGTTATTTCTCTTATCTTTTGCAAGATCTTACCCCAATAAATTTTGATTTTTGGGCATCCCCACCATAGATGTGCCATTGTACCTGTGGTTTTACAGCCCCTCCAACATTCTGCTGATCTTCCCTGTTGGTATTTTGCAGTCTTATCCGGCGTGTTGTACCATCTAGTTAGGCACTTATAGTTCATTTTGGCTGTTTTACTGTCTATTGCCGAGCAATGTGTTAGTCTTAATATTTTGCTTATTGTGTCTTTATCCCTCTGTGTTCCTAATTCCTTTTCCCACTTTTTGATATATGGCGGGGTCTCCAGCTCTCCCACGGACATCAGCAGTCCATACATCCTGGATACAATTCCTTTAGAGTTGTCTGTTGTACAGAGTCGCTCCAACATGGTCAGCTCCTCTCCAGATCTTATTGGTTGAGGTAAGCTTCCAATAAAATGGGTCAGCTGGAGATACCGCCATTCGCACATTCCCATTAAGCCCTTCTGTGCCAATTCCCTTAGTGTTATAAGTTTCCCTTCTTTCATAATATCTTATTTGTATTTTTTCTTTTTTTATCCAATTACCTCCTATTTCCTTTTTCCCGGGGGGAAAAAACTCATTTTCCTTCAGTGCTATAAACGGTGAATTAAAGTGCCCATTTAATTTTTTGTACACCCCATCCCAAATTTTTAATGCTATTCGTGTCAGCTCATTTGTGTTCGCATCCAAAACCCTGAATTTTGGAGGGTTCCATACTATTTTATCTAATTGTGCCTTACTATATGTGTATTCTAATGCCCCGTACACACGAGCGGACTTTTCAACATCCAAAGTCCGAAGGACCGAGTCCGTCAGACTATCCGATCGTGTGTGGGCTGCAACGGACTTTTGATTCGCCAAAGTCTGACGGACTTTAGAAATGAAGCATGCTTCAAATTTTCCCAAAAGAACTCCGCCGGACCCGGTCCCCTTCGAAAACTCCGCTCGTGTGTATGCTACTCCGACGGACTAAAACCGACGCTAGGGCAGCTATTGGCTACTGGCTATGAACTTCCTTATTCGAGTCGGGTCGTACGTCATCACGTTCGAATCCGTCGGAGTTTAGTGTGATCGTGTGTGGCCAAGTCCGTTCGGCCGAAAAGTCTGTCAGAACTCCGTCGGAACTCCGGCGGAACTCCTTTGGAAGTCTGTCGGACATAAGTCCTCTCGTGTGTACGGGGCATAAGTGTATCCACCTTTTCTCATTTCCTGTCTCACCCACCCATTCGACAATTCTAGACAGCACTATTGCCTTATAATAATTGTATATATCCGGGACTGCAAGCCCCCCTCGCTTTTTTCCCTGTTTTAATATTGAATAGGAAATCCTTGGTTTTTTATTCTTCCAAATAAATTTAAGAAATATGGATTTCAACTTTGAAAAATAACCAGCAGGGATTTCAATCGGCATCATCTGGAATTTGTATAAGATCTTTGGGAGGATAAAAATCTTTAATGCGTTTATTCGTCCCAGCCATGATAATGGACTATTACCAAGTCTTCCAAGTTCTTTTTTAATTTCGTTTAATAGTGGGATGTAATTTAGTTGATATATCTTCTTTAAGGAATTTGCCAGTTTTATACCTAGGTATTTCAACCCTTTACTCCATGTATATTTGCATTCTTTTTGGATCTGTTGTACTTCTTGTTTACTAAGGTTGATGTTTAAAATTTCAGATTTTATTTGGTTAATTTTAAAGTTCGACAGTTCCCCATAATATTCCAGGGCCTTATTTAACTTGGGTAATGTGTTCTTAGGGTTGCTAATATAGAACAATACGTCGTCTGCAAAGGCAGCCAATTTATGTACCTCTTTCCCCACTTCAATTCCTGTAATTTCCGGGTTATTTCGAATCGTAGAGAGTAATGGCTCTAACGATAATACAAATAAAAGGGGGGAAAGAGGGCACCCCTGTCTAGTCCCATTTTCCATCTCAAAGGGCAAGGAGAGAGACCCATTTATCTTTATAGTTGCTGTAGGGTGATAATATAATGTTTTGATCCATTGGATCATCCTTGGTCCAATTCCTTTTTTTCCAATGTCTGGAACATAAATCCCCAGTCCACCCTGTCGAAGGCCTTTTGAGCATCCGTCGACAGTAGAAGGACCGGGGATTCCCCCTCTGAGATAGCAACAGAAGAGTTCTCACCCCATTGTCCTTGCCTTCTCTCCCAGCTACGAACCCGACCTGGTCCGGATGAACCAGTGAATTCATCGATGTTTTAATTCTTCCTGCTAATATTTTAGCAAATAATTTAGTGTCTGCGTTCAACAGCGATATCGGTCTGTAGCTGGAACACATAGTCTTGTCCTTTCCCTCTTTTTGGATTACAGTAATTGAAGCTGTCAGTGCCACTTTGCTCATTTCATAATTTAGCCCTAACCCATTCATGTATTTACAAATTCTAGGAATCAGAATATCTTTAAATTTTTTGTAGTAGTAAATTCTTAGTCCGTCGGGTCCAGGGCTTTTCCCAGGGGCTGAATCTATCAATGCTTTATTTATTTCCTCCTCCGTAATGGGACTTTCTAAGTTTTCTTTTTCGTTTTCAGTAATCGTAGGTAATCTAGCATTGTTTAAGTATTCATCTATTTTCCTTTTTTTTTTCCCTCTTTTTTCCCTTTCCTTTTCCTTATTTTTTACTGCATAGAGTCGATTATAGTAGATTCTAAATGATTCTGCTATTTCTTTTGTTGTATATACCATTGCCCCGTGTTCTGTTTGGATTTTCTCTAAATAATTAATAGCTTTTTTCTTTTGAAGCATTTTAGCTAAATACTTAGTGGGTTTATTACCTTCCTGATATCTTTCTTTGGCCAATTGATTATATATTCTTTTGGTTTCCTGTACCATTAGCTCTCGTAATTCTTCCCTTTTGGTCACTAATTCTTGAAACTGTTTTTTATCTGTGGGACTATTTTTATGTTGTTGCCCCATATTAAAAATTTAATCTCTCAGTTTTTGTTTCTGAATATTTCGTTCTTTTTTTTTTCCTTGACCCTAAGGCTATCAAGATCCCTCGGATGTACGCCTTATGGGCATCCCAGAGGGCTTGTCCTGAGATCTCATCTGTGCAGTTTAATAAGAAATACTGTTCTAGTTCTTTATGTACAATTTCATACCCTTCTTTGTCCTGAATTAGTTCTTCGTTTAAGTGCCACGGGAGGACTTGTCTATGTAGACCTGAGATCGACATTTTCATCTTTACAGGGGCGTGATCAGATGATGTAGTTATTTCTATACTAGTTTCTATAACACTTTCCAATGCTCTATGTTCTACAAAAAATATAATCAATCCTAGAATACGACCCGTGCACAGGGGAGTAAAACGTATAGTCCGCCTCTTCCAGATGTTGGACCCTCCAAACATCTACCAGCTGACAGTTCTTTAACCACTTGAGATCCGCGCTATAGTCAAATGACGGCTACAGCGCGGATCTCAATTTCCGGGACTACGTCTATTGACGTCGTCCCCTTTAAGAGCTCCCCGCGCGCTCCCGGGAGCGCGCATCGGGGAAAATCTGTGTTGGCCGTGTCCCCTGGACACAGCCAATCACAGATCGCTGTAAACGGCCAATCACAGCGGCCGTTTACAGCGCGATCGCCGCCTCCAATGGGTGATGATCTCAAATGTAAACAAATGAGATCATCACCCATTGCCGAATCTGTCTCCTCACACAGCGATAGCGTGTGAGGAGAGAGATAGTGTGAGTTTAAAAAGTTGACTGTTTTGTGCCATATATACCCTGCCAGTGCCCATCTATACCCTGCCAGTGCCCAGATCTACCCTGCCAGTGCCCAGATCTACCCTGCCAGTGCCCAGATCTACCCCACCTGTTCCCACCTGTGCACCGCCAGTGCCCACCTGTGCACCGCCAGTGCCCCATCTGTGTACCGCCAGTGCCCATCTGTGCACCGCCAGTGCCTGCCAGTGCCAATCGGTGCCCATCTGTACCAATCGGTGCCCATCTGTGCCGCCTCAGCAGTGCCCATCTGTGCCGCCTCAGCAGTGCCCATCTGTGCCCATCTGCTGCCTCATCAGTGCACATCCGTGCAATAAATCAGTGCACATCTGTGCCGACCCATCAGTGCCCATCTGCCGACTCAGCAGTGCCCATCTGTGCCGACTCAGCAGTGCCCATCTGCCGCCTCAGCAGTGCCCATCTGCCGCCTCAGCAGTGCCCATTTGTGCCACCTCAAAAGCGCCCATCTGTGCCACCTCAAAAGCGCCCATCTGTGCCACCTCATCAGTGCCCATCAGTGCTACCATGGCTAAACGTGTCTTTTCCGCTGAGGAGGCGTACCAAATTATTTCCACGGCTGACGAGAGCAACGGGGAGCTCTCCTCTTCAGATTCCTTTTCGGATTCGGATTCTGAAGCCGACGTAAATTATGAGCCAGTCCTCAGCAGTGAAACACTGACTGAATCCGAGGAGGAAGATATCCGGCCCATCAAGCGAAGGCGTTCTAGTGAGGCAGTGCCGTCCACCAGCACCGCAGTGCCCCAGCAAGAAAGGCCAAGTACCAGTGGGGTGTCATCTCAGCCCCAAAGGGTTAGGAGCCATGCTGGCCTTCCCTATGCCCTTCAGAACCCCTTGTGGCTTCCTCCTAATTCAGGAGAGGCCAATGTTCCCCCTTTCACCGCCCAGCCAGGAGTCCAGGTGGACACGGAGAATTTTACGCCAATAGATTTTTTTAATTTAATTTTTACGGAGGATATGTTATCATCAATTGTGGCCCAGTGCAACCTGTATGCACAACAATTTATTTTTCAAAATCCGACCTCTTATTATGCCAGTCCCTACGAATGGAGAGACCTAACGGTGGAGGAGTTCAAGGTTTTTTTAGGCCTCACATTTAATATGGGACTCAACAAAAAAAATCAATTACGTAACTACTGGTCAACCCACCCCCTCCACCACTCACCGCTCTTCTCCGCGGTAATGCCCAGAAGCAGGTATCAGATGATCCTGAGGTTCTTACATTTCAGTGACAATTCCCAGTGCCTTCCACGAAATGATCCAAATTATGACCGGCTTTACAAAATTAGACCAATACTGAATTATTTTTCAGAAATATTCCCCAAATTGTTTACCCCGGACCAACACATATGTGTGGATGAGTCCCTTATTAAATTTAGTGGCAGGCTTAGAATGAAGCAATTTATGCCCAGCAAAAAGGGCCCGCTATGGGGTGAAGGTCTACAAATTATGCGACCGAGCCACAGGGTACACATATTCATTCAAGGTGTACGAAGGGAAGGACCCCCAGCTACAGCCCCCTAATTGTCCGGACTACTTGGAATCCAGCGGAAAAATTGTTTGGGACCTCATATACCCCCTACTGGATAAAGGCTACCACCTTTATGTAGATAACTTCTACACATCTCTGCCCCTGTTCCACAACCTTCACCGGAAGAAGACGCCAGCATGTGGCACTGTAAAAAAGAATCGGAAGGGCTTTCCTCAAAGTCTGGTGAACAAGAAGCTGCGAAAAGGAGAAACCGCAAGTCTGAGAAACAAGGAGGTTCTGGCAGTGAAGTGGAGGGACAGAAGGGATGTTTATATGTTATCTTCTATCCACAACGATACCTTCGTGGAAATCCCCAGAAGGAATGGCCCCGTAAAGAAACCCAAATGCATTTCCGAATACAATTTGTTCATGGGAGGAGTCGACTTCAACGACCAAATGATGGAACCATATCTTGTCATAAGACGGACATACCATTGGTACAAAAAAGTAGCAATTTATTTTTTTCAATTGGCCATTTATAATTCCTATGTCATTTACCGCAACGCCACCCAAAACCCCAAACGTTTCTTTGGCTACCAGGAGGAAGTTTTCACTGCCCTTATTTTCCCAAACGGCCCACCAGAAAATATCCGATCAGACGTTGTTAGTCGACTCTGCGAGCGCCACTTTCCCGATAAAATCCCCCCCAAACCAACAGGCAAAAAGACGCCAAAAAAGATGTAAGGTGTGTACCAGAGCAGGAGTCAGAAGAGACACATCTTATTATTGTGCACAATGTCCTTCCCAACCAGGCCTCTGTATAGGCGACTGTTTTCGGCGTTACCATACTTCAATAAATTTTTAGTGAAGTATGGTAAACATAATCCTCAGTTCCTGCCTTCATACACCTTCACACCCCTTATGCCACTGCCTGCTCTGTAACTGACCCTGGCTTGTTATTTGACCACTCTTATGCCTGCCGATTCTGTACATACCGCTGCCTGATCTGGAACTGACCCTGGACTGTTATTCCACCATGCTTCTGCCTAATGATTCTGTACATACCTCTGCCTGATCTGGAACTGACCCTGGACTGTTATTCGACCATGCTTCTGTCTAACGATTCTGTACATATCTCTGCCTGATCTGGAACTGACCTTGGACTGTTTGACCACGATATTTGCCTGCCTCTTGGACTGATCTTGTATTCTGCAACTGGACTAGTGGGATTCAACACGGGGTCTCACATATGTGAGGGGCTCCAGTATAGTTTTTCTGGAAGAAGAAATCTATTTTCTTTGTTTTCTTATTCCTAGATTAGGGTCTGGAGACTCGGAGGCTTCAAAGAGATTTGGGAGGGAGAAGCCTCTACCCCTATCCCCATTCTGTCCTGAACGAGGCTCTACTTCTGTCTGCTGCCTGTAGGACTTTCTGCCATCATGCCGCACTGACCACACCACAAGGACCTGCCTACTACCAGGACCAATATTTTTGACATCTCTGCACTGACCCTGGACTGTAATATGGACAGTATCCCTGCCTGCTGCATAAAAAACTGTGTTCGCTGTTGCTGACCCAGTCCCTGCCTGCTGCCTGGACCAGTGATATCCTCCTGTGGACAACTGCGCTTCTAAAACCACAGGTAATCTTTTCTTTACCCTTTGCTCAGCATAATGTATTTGGGGGTGTAAATCTTGGTATGTGCAGGCTATGTGTCCCTGGAACGCCGACGGTGTTTCTTGCATGTTGCGCCTCTGTATGTGGCCAGGCTGTGTAAACGTCTCACACATGTGGTATTGCCATACTCAGGAGGAGTAGGAGAATGTATTTTGGGGTGCTATTTTTGCTATGTAAATGCTATGTGTTGGAAATATCTTATAAACGGACAACTTTGTGTAACAAAAAATGCGTTTTCATTTTTTTCCACATTTTCCAAAAACTTCTGGAAAAAAATGAACCATTGAAAAGACTCATTATGCCTCATAGATTATACGTTGGGGTGTTAGCTTTCCAAAATGGGGTCATTTTCTGGACGTTTCCATTGCCCTGGTGTTCCAGGGCCTTCAAAACTGTAATAGGTGGTTGAGAAATGAAATGTGTAATTTATGCTCCTAGAATGCCTGAAGGATGGTACTTCAAAATTAGGCCTCTGTATGTAGTCAGGCTGTGCGAAAGTCTCACACATGTGGTATCGTTATACTCAGGAGGAGTAGGAGAATGTATTTTGGGGTGTTATTTGTGGTATGCACATTCCGTGTGGGAGAAATAAGCTATTACAATGAAAATTTTGTGGGGAAAAAAAAAAATCGTAATTTTGCAAAGAATTGTGGGAAAAAATGACAACTTAAAATAACTCACCATGCCTCTTACTAAATACAGTGGAATGTCTACTTTCCAAAAAGAGGTCATTTGGGGGGCATTTGTACTTTCCTGGCTTGTTAGGGTCTCAAGAATGGAGATAGGCCTTAGTACATCAGATGTGATCTTTTTTTGCAAATCTTTACGATTTGCACCATAGCTTGTAGACTCTATAAATTTCACACAGATCATATAATATGCAAAAATTTGGGTTATTTTTACCAAAGATGTGTAGTAGTATAAATTGTGGCCAAAATTTATGAAGAAAAATTGCTAATTTGCTAAATTTTGTCACAGAAACGAAGAAAAATTCTTTTTTTTTCAAAATTTTCGGTCTTTTTTCATTTATAGCGCAGAAAATAAAAAACCGAGAGGTGATCAAATACCACCAAAAGAAAGCTCTATTGGTATGAAGAAAAGGACAAAAAAATCATTTGGTTACAGTGTTGCATGACTGAGTAATTGTCATTCAAAATGTGAGAGCACTGAAAGCTGAAAATTGGTCTGGGACTGAGGGGGGTTTAAGTGCCCAGTAAGCAAGTGGTTAATCTTTGTTTTATCTTCTTTAATTGTAAATCACTTGTCCCCTGTGCACCCGACGTACATCTAGTTTCGGATCTAGACAAAAATTTATATCTCCCATCACTATTACCAGGCCTTCCCTAAATTCCTGTAATTTAGCTAAAATTCCCATTAAGTATTTTATTGGGTTCTTATTCGGTGAGTATATGTTAGCTAATGTACATCTTGTATTACCCATTTTTCCTTTTAGGAAACATATAACCAGTAAAAAAAAAAAAAAATTGTCGCCTATGGGGTGTAATTTGTGGTATGCATATGCTGTGTGTGAGAAATAAACTGATAATATGACAATTTTGTGAAAAAAAAAAAAAAAAAAGTAAAAAAAAATCTTGATTTTGCAAAGAATTGTGGGAAAAAATAACAAACTTCAAAAAACTCATCATGCCTCTAACTAAATACCTTGGAATGTCTTCTTTCCAAAAAGGGGTCATTTGGGGGGTATTTGTACTTTTCTGGCATGTTAGGGTCTCAAGAATTGAAATAGGCCATCAGTACATCAGGTGTGATCAATTTTCAGATATTGGCACCATAGCTTGTGGACTCTATAACTTTCACAAAGACCAAATAATATTCACCAATTTGTACTTATTTTTACCAAAGATATGTAGTGGTATAAATTTTGGCCAAAATTTATGAAGAAAAAATTACTAATCTGCTAAATTTTATAACAGAAACGAAGAAAAATTCATTTTTTTACAGAATTTTCTGTATTTTTTCTTTTATAGCACAAAAAATAAAAAACCCAGCGGTGATTAAATACCACCAAAAGAAAGCTCCATTTGTGTGAAAAAAAGGACAAAAATTTCATATAGGTCCAGTGTTGCATGACTGAGTAATTGTCATTCAAAATGTGAGAGCACCGAAAGCTGAAAATTGGTCTGGTTATTAAGAGTGTTTAAGTGCCCAGTGGTCAAGTGGTTAATAGCCAAGTGAGTTAACATAAAAAAAATCTATGCCAGATAGAATCCATGTGTAAATTGTTGAGAATAAAAGATGAAATGAATGAAAATGATCAGTATTTGTTTACATAGATTTCTTTTAATTAACCACCTCCCGCCCGCCCTATAGCCGAATGAGGGCCGTAGAGCAGGCGGGTTCCTTCGCCTGGTCGTCCCTGGACGTCCTTGTGTTTACTTCCGCAATGCGCGCCGCCGGGGGCGCGCATCGCGGAAGTTTTGTATTTGCCGTGTCTCCCGGAGACAGGCAAACACAGATCGCCGTGAACGCCCAATCAAAGCTTTGATTGGCCGTTCACAGCGCGATCGCAGCTGCCAATAGGAGATGATCTCAAATGTAAACATATGAGATCATCTCCCATTGCCGTGTCTCTCCCTCCTCACACAGAGACAGCGTGGATCTGTGAGTCAGCCCCAGTCCAACTGTCAGCCCCAGTGCCATCTGTCAGCCCCAGTGCCATCTGTCAGCCCAGTGCCATCTGTCAGCCCAGTGCCATCTGCCAGCCCAGTGCCATCTGCCAGTAGTGCCAGTGCCACCAGTGCCACCTGCCAGTGCCACCTGCCAGCGCCTGCCGTCAGCCCCAGTGCCGTCAGCCCCAGTGCCTTCAGCCCCAGTGCCGCCAGTGCTAGTGCCACCTGCCAGCACCAGTGCCACCTGCCAGCGCCATCCGTCAGCCCCAGTGCCGCCAGCCCCAGTGCCACCTGCCAGCACCAGTGCCACCTGCCAGTGCCAGTGCTGCCAGTGCCAGTGCCACCTGCCAGCACCAGTGCCACCAGCCAGCGCCAGTGCCATCCGTCAGCCCCAGTGCCGTCAGTGCCACCTGCCAGCACCAGTGCCACCTGCCAGCGCCATCCGTCAGCCCCAGTGCCGCCAGCCCCAGTGCCGTCAGTGCCACCTGCCAGCGCCAGTGCCACCTGCCAGCACCAGTGCCACCTGCCAGCGCCATCCGTCAGCCCCAGTGCCGCCAGTGCCACGTGCCAGTGCCATCCGTCAGCCCCAGTGCCGTCAGCCCCAGTGCCGTCAGCGGCAGTGCCGTCAGCGCCAGTGCCACCTGCCAGCGCCACCTGCCAGTGCCACCTGCCAGCCGCAGTGCCATCTGCCAGCCCCATTTGCCAGAGCAATTAGCCAGAGCAAATAGCCAGCACCATCTGCCAGTGCCAGCCCCAGCCCCATCTGTCAGCCCCATCTGTCAGCCCCATCTGCCTCCAGTGCCATCTGTCAGTGCCACGTGTTGTCAGTGCCACGTGGGGTCACTTTGTGGGCATTTCCATTGTCCTGGTGCTCCAGGGCCTTCAAAACTGTAATAGGTGGTTGAGAAATAAGATGTGTAATTTATGCTCCTAGAACACCTGATGGTGCTATTTCAATATTGGGCCTCTGTATGTGGCCAGGCTGTGTAAAAGTCTCACACATTTGGTATCGTTATACTCAGGAGTAGTAGAACGTATTTTGGGGTGTCATTTTTGCTATGTACATGCTATGTGTTGGAAATATCTTATAAATGGACAACTTTGCGTAAAAAAAATGCGTTTTCTTTTTTTTTCCACATTTTCCCAAAACTTCTGGAAAAAAATGTGGGCATTTCCATTGTCCTGGTGCTCCAGGGCCTTCAAAAATGTAATAGGTGGTTGAGAAATGAAATGTGTAATTTATGCTCCTAGAACGCCTGATGGTGCTATTTCAATATTGGGCCTCTGTATGTGGCCAGGCTGTGTAAAAGTCTCACACATTTGGTATCGTAATACTCAGAAGGAGTAGCAGAACGTATTTTGGGGTGTCATTTGTGGTATACACATGCCATGTGAGAGAAATAACCTATTACATTGAAAATTTTGTGAAAAAAAAAAAATCTTCATTTTGCAAAGAATTGTGGGAAAAAGATGACAACATCAAAAACCTCACCATGCATCTTAGTAAATACCTTGGAATGTCTACTTTCAAAAAAGGGGTCATTTGGGGGGTATTTGTACTTTCCTGACTTGTTCGGGTCGCAAGAAATGAGATAGGCCACCAGTACATCAGGTGTGATCAATTTTGTGCGATTCGCACCACAGCTTGTAGACTCTCTAACTTTCACAAAGACCAAATAATATCCACTAATTTGGGTTATTTTTACCAAAGATATGTAGCAGTATAAATTGTGGCCAAAATTTATGAAAAAAAAAATTATAATTTGCAAAATTTTATCACAGAAACAAAGAAATATGCGTTTTTTTTCTAAATTTTCGGTCTTTTTTCATTTATAGCGCAAAAAATAAAAACCCCAGAGATGATCAAATACCACCAAATTGTCATTCAAAGTGTGAGAGCACCAAAAGCTGAAAATTGGTCTGGTCAGGAAGGGTGTTTAAGTGCCCAGTAAGCAAGTGGTTAAAAGGCTGCCTGTTAACCTAACGGTATTACTCCACAAGACAAATGTTTGGGTCATGATCTCTGCTATATGAATCATTAGGGAAATTAGATAGTTATGAACAGTATAACTATGGTGGTTAAAAGTAGAAATGATCACATTTACCTAAAAATAGTCTGACTAGAACGCCACATTAGAAATAGGTCATCTGGGAAGAAATTAGTAGACAAAGGACCGAGCTTTAGGAATCAGTCTTATTACGGTATGCTTAGCGGATGGTGCCCTCTTACATTTGCCCACGTTTCAGAGACAAAAACAATATAAGAGGACCTTGTGATTTCCCAGATCTCAGCCTGTCTTCCTGACATCATGATCATGTGAGTTGTGCAGCAGGCAAGAATCCCTTACAGTACAGGCGCAAATAGAGATCCTATTGTTCAGTGCTTGTTTATTAGGCAATTACTGGGATGAGTCTTGAACTAGAGAGCAGAGCATCAGCACATGAAAAAAAAAAAAGAAAAGAAAAAAAGAGAGAGTGGGTGTGAGGATTCATTGACTGAACTCTACACAATATCTACCAATGTTTTAGCCTGTGGTTCAGTAAAGCCAATCTCTAAAATCTGTATCCCTTGTCTTTAGGATTCGTATATTTATTTAAATTGTAATTGAAGCAATTTCAGTCAATGTGACCCTGTATAATAGAAACCCATCTATACTTTCCCTTCTAGTGGCTCATGTCTTTGAAAACATTGCTTATTCGCTGCACCCTGGTAGCTGCAGGTATTCCATACTTTCAGACTTGTAAATACCTGCTCCTAGTGCCACATGTAGTAAATTGGTTTACAATACACCTTACAATCAGTGGCAGTTATAAAGGACACCCATTTCAGGGAACAAATAATTCCAACCCTTCAAAAGACAATTCACAATTTTAAACCATAGCTGCAACACACACGTTACAAAGAAAAAAAAAAAAAAAGACTAACACACATCTTCCCAAAGGGTTTCTTTCACTGGACACACTGAAATAGCCCAAGCAGGTACTATACCTCAGTACCAAATCAAATTCACTTTATAGGTTTTGTGCTCAATAAGCCTGACTTCTTCGTAGAAGTAGAACCAAGACAGTGGAGGACAGTGGTCCTCTTCTATCCCTCCCCAAACTAGACCAATACTTAAAAGAAACTCCAGATATGCTGAACCCTATATAAAAACTTCACATGGCCAGTAAATAGACCAATACTGATAAATTTCCTGGCCCTAAATACCTCATCCTAGTATATTTTAAAATGCATTTTCCCCAACTAAACCAACACTTTCCGAAAGCCGATAATTCACAAAGAATGTGAAATTTTCCCCCGACTTGCTAGGGGTGCATATTACCTTGCTTTTAAAAGGCCCTTTAACCACTTCAGCCCCAGAAGGATTTACCCCCTTAATGACCAGGCCATTTTTTGCGATATGGCGCTTTAACTGACAAAAACGTGGTCGTGCGACGATGTACCCAAGTATATTGACTAGTTTGCACAAAAGTTATAGCGTCTACAAACTAGGGGATAGATTTAGGGACTTTTCCTTTTTTTATTGTTTTTACTGGTAATGGCGGCAATCTGCAATTTTCAGCAGGACTGTGACATTGCTGCGGACAAATCTAACCGTAAGTGACACTTTTTGGGGACCAGTGACACCAATACAGTGACCCGTGCTAAAAAAATGCACTGATCAATGTATAAATGACACTGGCAGGGAAGGGGCTAACACTAGGGGGAGATCAAGGCTTTAACTGTGTTCCCTCAGTGTGTTCTAACTGCATGGGGGGGTGGGCTCACTGGGACAACAAAGAGATCGCTGTGCCTGATTACTAGGAACAGCCGATCTCTACGCTGTTGTGTCAGAATGGGGATCCGCCTTGTTTACCAAGGCAGATCCTTGTTCTGCCTTCTGTACCGCGATCGTGGGATGGCCGATGAGTCAGTATTGCATAGTATCTTATGCATGAAATGACATACAGGTATATCATTTCGCGCAGCCGGGACATCCTGCCGCAGTATATGTGGTGTAGTCAGTCCGGAATTGGTTAAAAAAACAAAAACAAGAAAAAAAAATTATTTATTCATATATAAGCTCCCTGTCAGAAACCATGAATCAGACCGAGACAGAAGTACAGTTAATCACTTGTTTAATAATAATAAAAAGGTAAAACAGAGTAAGCGTAGTCAATGCATAGCCAGAGTTCAGTAACCAGATCGGGTAGTCAGCCAATGCCAATGTCAGAGAGCCAGAAATCAATGTAATAGTACAGTAAGCAGGATCAGGAGCCAGAAAGGACGTCAGCCGAGCAAGTCTTCAACAAGAACACAGGAGAAAAGTCTCTGAGATGTGACCAAAGGTGAAGGCAGAGATGAAGTGAGCTGGACGGCTTTACGTAGACAGGACTGATGAGCATATCAACAACAGCTGAGTCACTGTGGAGAGAAAGGAGCTGCCAATTAGCCGACAGCTGAGCGGCCATCTCAGAGAAGAAAGGGCTGAGCCCAGCCCTGACAGTACCCCCTCCTCAAGGACCCCCCCCCTCGGAGGACCACCGGGCTTGAGGGGAAAACGTCTATGGAAATCACGGAGCATAACAGGGGCATATACGTCCGAGGATGAGACCCAAGAGTGTTCCTCCAGACCGTACCCCTTCCAATGCACCAGATACTGTATGCGCCCACGGAACCTATGGGAGTCAACAATGGATTGTACTTCATACTCATGGTTCTCATCCTGTATAGGGGGAGGACGTGGCACCAAGGTGGTAAAGCGGTTGCAGACCAAAGGTTTCAATAAGGAGACATAAAACACATTAGAGAAGCACATACTAGGAGGAAGGTCCAACACGTAAGCCACTGGGTTAATCCTGCGAAGGATACGGAAAGGCCCGATAAATCGAGTTGCGAACTTCAAAGAAGGAACACGAAGTCGGAGGTTGTGAGACAACAGCCAGACTCTGTCCCCAACCTGGTAGGAAGGCGGAGGCAGGCGTCTGCAGTCAGCATGGAGTCTGTACCTATCGTTAGCATGTCGCAAAGCCTCCTGGACTTGTGCCCAAGTGGAACGAAGACCACGGAGATGCTCCTCTAATGCAGGAATACTCTGCGGAAAAAAAAAGGCAGGCAACACGGTTGGAAACCACAGTTCACCATAAACAGGGACAAACGAGAAGCTGAATTTAACCACTTGCCGACCGCCTCACGCCGATGTACGTCGGCAGAATGGCACGGGCAGGCATAAGCACGTACATGTACGTGATTTGCCTCCCGCGGGTCGGGGGCCCGATCGGGCCCCCGCCCGGTGCCTGCGGCGGTCGGTTTTCGTTCGGGAGCGATCCCGGACGAGGGGACGGCCATTCATTCATGGCCACCCCCTCGCGATCGCTCCCGACGAATGGAAATCCCCGGTGACATCACTTCCTCTCCTGTAATGTAAACACAGGAGAGGAAGTGATGTATTCTCTCCTCCGTGTCGGTATTTTTCGTTCCGACACGGAGGAGAGCGGATCAGTGAGTTGCACCAACACATCCCACACACAGTAGAACATGCCAGGCACACTCACACCCCCCCTTTACCCCCCGATCACCCCCCCAATTACCCCTGCCCCCCCAGTCACAGTGACACCAATGTCATTTTTTTTTTTTTTTTTTTTTTTTTTGCATTGGTGTCATTTGTGACTGTAATAACTGTTAGGGCAGTTAGGGTTAGCCCCCTTTAGTTCTAATGTACCCCCCTAACCCCCCCAATAAAGGTTTAACCCCGTGATCACCCCCCGTCGCCAGTGTCACTAAGGCTGGGTTCACATTGCAGCGGTTTATGAGAACGAATGTGATTCGCACCGCACTGCAGTGCAAATCACATCCGATCTCTGTGCGATTCGAGTTCAGCCATTCGCCGCACCCGCCGCACCCGCCACACCCGCCGCACCCGCCGCAAATTCGCACGGGACCCTTTTTTTGGCCCGCAGCAGAATCGGATCGCATGGGTGTTCACACCATGCGATCCGAGTTTGCAGATCGCACTGCGATATGCGAACTGATCTGGGGGTGTCAGTAACATTTCACTGACACTCCCAGCAGTTCGCATAGGGCAGTGTGAACTGCCGCCGGGAGGCATGCGATGCGGGAACCCGCCGCGGATTCGCGGCGTTTCCGCATCGCTCCAGTGTGAACCCAGCCTAATAAGCGATCATTTTTCTGATCGCCGTATTAGTGTCACAGGTGACGCTAGTTAGGCAGGTAGGTATTTAGGTTCGCCGCAGCTTTTTATAGCGCTAGGGACCCCCATATACTACCGCATAAAGCCCCCTGATTGCCCCCTAGTTAACCCTTTCACCAGTGATCACCATATAACTGTTACAGGTGACGCTGGTTGGTTAGTTATTTTTTTATAGTTTCAGGGCACCCGCCATTTATTACCTAATAAAGGTTTAACCCCCTGATCACCCGGCAGGTGTCATTTGTGACTAATAACTGTTAGGGCAGTTAGGGTTAGCCCCCTTTAGTTCTAAGGTACCCCCCTAACCCCCCCAATAAAGGTTTAACCCCGTGATCACCCCCCGTCGCCAGTGTCACTAAGGCTGGGTTCACATTGCAGCGGTTTATGAGAACGGATGTGATTCGCACCGCACTGCAGTGCAAATCACATCCGATCTCTGTGCGATTCGAGTTCAGCTATACAGATAGTATGGCTGAATTCGTGTCGCACCCGCCGCACCCGCCGCAAACTCGCACGGGACCCTTTTTTTGGTCCGCAGCAGAATCGGATCGCATGGGTGTTCACACCATGCGATCCAAGTTTGCAGATCGCACTGCGATATGCGAACTGATCTGGGGGTGTCATTAACATTTCACTGACACTCCCAGCAGTTCGCATAGGGCAGTGTGAACTGCCGCCGGGAGGCATGCGATGCGGGAACCCGCCGCGCATTCGTGGCGTTCCCGCATCGCTCCAGTGTGAACCCAGCCTAATAAGCGATCGTTTTTCTGATCGCTGTATTAGTGTCACAGGTGACGCTAGTTAGGCAGGTAGGTATTTAGGTTCGCCGCAGCTTTTTATAGCGCCAGGGACCCCCATATACTACCGCATAAAGCCCCCTGATTGCCCCCTAGTTAACCCTTTCACCAGTGATCACCATATAACTGTTACAGGTGACGCTGGTTGGTTAGTTATTTTTTTATAGTTTCAGGGCACCCGCCATTTATTACCTAGTCTCACTAGTGTACCCCTAAATTTAGGGGTGTCTACTTTCTAAAATGGGGTCATTTGGGGGGGGGGGTTTGTGCCATCTTGGCATTTTATGGCCTTCAAAACTGTAACGCCCTTAGAAAGCCTGAAGGCGGTGCTTGGTTTTTGGGGCCCCGTACGCGGCTAGGCTCCCAAAAAGTCCCACATATGTGGTATCCCCGTACTCAGGAGAAGCAGCAGAATTTATTTTGGGGTGTCATTTCACATATGCCCATGGCATGCGTGAGCAATATATCATTTAGTGACAACTTTGTGAAAAAAAAAAAAAGTTTGTAATTTTCCCGCAACTTGTGGCAAAATATAAAATATTCCATGGACTCAACATGCCTCTCAGCAAATAGCTTGGGGTGTCTACTTTCTAAAATGGGGTCATTTGTGGGGGTTTTGTGCCATCTTGGCATTTTATGGCCTTCAAAACTGTAATAGGTAGTGAGAAGTGAACTCAAAAAATTACGCCCTTAGAAAGCCTGAAGGCGGTGCTTGGTTTTCGGGGCCCCGTACGCGGCTAGGCTCCCAAAAAGTCCCACATATGTGGTATCCCCGTACTCAGGAGAAGCAGCAGAATTTATTTTGGGGTGTCATTTCACATATGCCCATGGCATGCATGAGCAATATATCATTTAGTGACAACTTTGTGAAAAAAAAAAAAAAAAAAAAAAAGTTTGTAATTTTCCCGCAACTTGTGGCAAAATATAAAATATTCCATGGACTCAACATGCCTCTCAGCAAATAGCTTGGGGTGTCTACTTTCTAAAATGGGGTCATTTGTGGGGGTTTTGTGCCATCTTGGCATTTTATGGCCTTCAAAACTGTAATAGGTAGTGAGGCGTGAAATCAAAAATTTACGCCCTTAGAAAGCCTGAAGGCGGTGCTTGGTTTTCGGGGCCCTGTACGCGGCTAGGCTCCCAAAAAGTCCCACATATGTGGTATCCCCGTACTCAGGAGAAGCAGCAGAATTTATTTTGGGGTGTCATTTCACATACGCCCATAGCATGTGTGAGCAATATATCATTTAGTGACAACTTTGTGTAAAAAAAAAAAAAAAATTTTTTTTTTGTCATTATTCAATCGCTTGAGGCAAAAAAATAAAATATTCAATGGGCTCAACATGCCTCTTATCAATTTCCTTAGGGGGTCTACTTTCCAAAATGGGGTCATTTGGGGGGGTTTTGTACTGCCCTGTCATTTTAGCACCTCAAGAAATGAGATAGGCAGTCGTAAACTAAAAGCTGCGTAAATTCCAGAAAACGTACCTTAGTTTGTAGATGTGACAACTTTTGCGCAAACCAATAAATATACAATTATTGACTTTTTTTTTACCAAAGACATGTGGCTGAATACATTTTGGCCTAAATGTATGACTAAAATTGAGTTTATTGGATTTTTCTAATAACAAAAAGTAGAAAATATCATTTTTTTTCAAAATTTGCGGTCTTTTTACGTTTATATCGCAAAAAATAAAAATCGCAGAGGCAATCAAATACCATCAAAAGAAAGCTCTATTTGTGGGAAGAAAAGGACGCAAATTTTGTTTGGGTACAACATTGCATGACCGCGCAATTACCAGTTAAAGCAGCGCAGTGCCAAAGTGTAAAAAGACCTCTGGTCATTTACCAGCAAAATGGTCCGGTCTGAAAGTGGTTAAGGTACTATTGTGAGCAAACTCTGCCCATGGTAAGAGGTCTGACCAGTTGTTAGGATGGTCAGAAATATAGCAACATAGGAACTGCTTCAAGGACTGATTGGCTTGTTCTGCGGCCCCATTAGACTGCAGGTGATACACAGAGAAGAAAGCAAGCTGAATACCAAACTGTGCACAAAAGGCTCACCAGAACCGGGGCACAAACTGACTACCCCTGTCTGAGACAATCACCTTGGGTAGCCCATGTAAGCAGAAGATCTCCCGAGCAAAAATAGAAGCCAGTTCCTTAGAAGTAGGAAACTTCTTGAGTGGAATACAATGCAACATTTTCGAGAACCGGTCAACCGCCATAAGGATAACAGTGTTGCCATGGGAGTTGGGTAACTCCACAATGAAATCCATAGACAGGTGGGTCCAGGGCCTCTCTCCATCAGGTATGGGTTGTAGGAGGCCCACTGGAAGGAGCCATGGAGTCTTAGTCCGAACACACGGAACAGGCAGCTACGAAGGCAGTTACATCAGCACGTAGACTAGGCCACCAGAATTGTTGGGAAATGGCCAAAAAGAGTTGATTCCTTCCAGGGTGGCCAGCAGCCTTGGGAGAATGGTAAGTCTGGAGCACGGCAGTAGAGAGATTCTCGAGAACAAAGTAGCGGTCACAAGGTTTCTCAGGAGGAGCATCGACCTGAGCAGCAAGAATTTTGTCACCCAAAGGAGAAGACTGGTGTGAACCGTAGCCAGAATATGATCAGGAGGAATCACAGGAACCGGAACAGACTCCATCTTGGAAGCAGAGGAAAATTGTCGTAACAAGGCGTCACCCCTTACATTCTTAGTATCGGGTAAGAATGAGACAATGTAATTAAAACTCGACAAGAAGAGCCCATCGCACCCTTCTGGGAGAGGTGCTTAGCCTCAGACAAGAATGTGACATTCTTATGATCAGTAATGGCGCGTACACACGATCAAACAATCGGGTGGAAAAGTCCGGCAAACTCAAGTCCGCCGGACAATCCCCCCCGTGTGTAGCCTCCGGCAGACTTTTTTGACCCGAAAGTACGGCGGACTTAGAAAGTAGTTTTGCACTCCAATCTTCCCGCCGGACTTGCATTTCGGGGGACAATCCGGCCGTGCGTATGCCAGTCCGCAGTACTTTCGAAATTAACGGACTTTTTCTGCCCGGAGAAAAGTACGCTCATTTTGAGCGGGTCTCCAGGTAGGCGGGGCCCGCGAAGGAGATGTCGCTGACCCCGCCACCTGGTATGGACTTAGAGGGGAACCCCAACGCCGAAAAAAAAAATCGGCGTGGGGGTCCCCCCAGGTCCACATCAGACCCTTGTCCGAGTACGCTACCCGGCCGGCCAGGAAAGGGGGGAGACGAGCGAGCGACCCCCCCCCTCCTGAGCCGTACCAGGCCGCGCGCCCTCAACATGGGGGGTGCCTTGGAGAAGGGGGGGCCGCGCGGCCCCACCACCCCAAAGCACCTTGTCCCCATGTTGATAAGGACAAGGGCCTCTTCCCGACAACCCTGGCCATTGGTTGTCGGGGTCTGCGGGCGGGGGGCTTATCGGAATCCGGGAGCCCCCTTTAAGTCCATACCAGGTGGCGGGGCCAGCGACGTCTCCTTCGCGGGCCCCGCCTACCTGGACACGCGCTCGAAATGAGCGGACTTTCCTCCGTGTGTGTGGGCGAGTCCGTTCATTTCAAAAGTAGAGTGGATAGTACGGCGGACTTAGTACGCCGTATTAGTCCGCTGAAAAAGTGCCGTGTGTGGGCAAGTAGCCCGTTCGGAAAGTCAGACGGACAGTCTGGCGGGAAGTCCGCCAGACTAAGTCCATCGGATAGTCCGCTATGTGTGTACGCGGCATAAGAATGAGAACTGGCATAGTATTACCTTCAAGGAGAGGTCTCCATTCTTTCAGGGCTAAAATGATCGCCAACAGCTCTCTGTCACCAAATCTCGAAATGTACACCGCCTGTGACAATTTCTTGGAAAAGTAGCCACACAGATGCATAGCGCACTCAGAGTTAGGACATTGAGACAGAAGGGCGCCAACTCCAGTCTTGGAAGCATCAACTTCTAGTATAAAAGGCAATGCAGGATCAGGGTGTGCCAACACAGGAGCAGAAACAAAGGCAACTTTGAGACTTTCAAAGGCCTTAATGGACTCCGGAGACCAACTCTATGGGTTGCCATCTTTCCTGGTCATATCAGTCAGGGGCTTGACCAGAGACGAAAAGTTACAAATAAACGTCCAATAATAGTTGGCAAAGCCAAGAAAATGCTGCAGAGAGCGTAAACCCATGGGTCGAGGCCACTGTAGGACCACTGAAAGTTTCTCTGGGTCCATCGAAAAACCAGCAGTGGAAATGACATAGCCCAGGATTTTCACCTGTTCACAATGAAATTCGCACTTTTGCAGTTTACAATAGAGATTTTTCTCTCGTAGTCTCTGAAGCACAAGACAGACATCTGTGTGGTGGCTCTCCAGGGACTTGGAAACTATGAGGATATCGTTGAGATAAACCACCACACATAACTGAAACAAATCTCAGAGGACATCGTTAATGAACTCCTGGAAAACTGCCGGAGTATTACAAAGGCCAAAAGGCATTACAAAATACTCATAATGACCTGATCTGGTATTAAACGCAGTTTTCCACTTGTCGTCCTCTCCTTAATCCTGATGAGATTGTATGCCCCTCTCAAATCAAGCTTTGTGAAAACCGTTGCTCCCTTGAGGCGGTCAAATAACTCCATAATCAACAAAATGGGATAGGCATTCTTAATCCCTGTAGTCTCCTCTGCCATCCCCCTCCAGCAGTCCCCTACACATCACAGCCGCCCCCCCCGCACACAGACACAGAAACCTGTGTAGATTGCAGTTTCCTACCTGACAGCGCGTATACAGCAGAGTGGGAGCCAGCACAGTACTAGACAGACAGAGGGTGGAAGCAAGAGCTGCCAAAGTAAACTTTTCACAGTGATAACCTGGTGATTGGTTGCTAGGACCTCCTGGTGTCCTAGAAGTCAATCACCTGCTGGTTAACTCAAAAGATTAACTGAGGCAGCTCCTGCACTCCATCCAGTACAGCCCTTCCTCTCGCTCTCCACTCTGTTGTGAAGATGAGAGAGCTGGAGGGTGGTGGCAAGCGGCGCCATTTTCATAATCCACTTGTCTGTTGCCCACCCCCAGGATAAACAATACAATATGTACTGCTTTTCACCCTTACCAATCCTGATATCTCTCTCCTAAATCTGTTGAAAGAATTCAAGATCTATGGCAAACATGTGTATACTTACCTGCGGTCCCGAACTTCCTCTTCTCAGGTCCCCCCCGCTGGCACTCCTGGCTACTCTCTGGCTAGTGCCTCCAATAGAAAGCTGCTTCCCATGGGGGCAACTCGTGTGGTCTTGCTCCTAAGCTCCGCCCCCTTGTCACTGGCCTGGATTGACAACAGTGGGAGCCAATGGCTCTCACTGCCTTAGCAAAGCCTGTGAAAACCGACAGTTACAGTAGGTCAGAGAAGAGCTGAAGACGTGCACAGCGCTGGATCGAATGAGTGGTTAGGGTAAGGGGGGGCAGGGGTCAATATCGATGTCTAAACATTTTTTTAAGAAATGCATTAAGGTAAAAAATGGTTAGGGTTAAGAACCACTTTAAAGTTTAATAAAGCTGAGGCCCCAGAGATTATACCCCCCAACAATTACATAGACTAAAATCAAATACCTGGAAACTCTAATACCCCAGAACCATAGTGACACCTATGAATAAAATTTTATCTATCCCTGAAAAACAATTTAAAATATACAGTCATGGGCAAAAATATTGGCACCCATGAATTTCTGTCACATAATGCACCGCCATGGAAATTCTTGCAATTAAAAATGTTTAGGCATTCTCATGTTTCTTTTGTTTGTATTGGTAGGACACAAAAAAAGAGAAACAAAAAGCCAAATCTGACACATACCACGAAGAACTCCAAAAAATGGACTGGACAAAATTGGCAACTTCCCAAAACGGTAAGAAATAACTGCATTTCAAAGCTTGCGATGCTCCTGTAATTTGTAATCAAACTCCCCTGTATCACTTAACTTAAGGTGTTGACAATATAGAAATCACACCGATAACCAGGTAAAATGGTGAAAAATGTACTCAACCTTTCTGTTGTGCATCTGTGCCCTGCACAGAGAAGAGAGAGGGCAATAGAAAATTGTCTAAGGATTTAAGAACAAAAATTGTGAAAAAGCATAGACAATCTCAAAGTTACAAGTCAATCTCCAGGGATCTTAATGTTCCTGTGTCCACTGTGCGCAACTTTGTCAAGAAGCTTACAGCTCAAGACACTATAGCTAATCTCCCTGGACGTGGACGAAAGAGAAACATCTATCAAAAAGTTTGCCAAAACTTACCTGAGGAAGCCAAATTCCTGTCTTACAGAAGGACACTGACCCAAAGCACACGTCAAAAAGCACCCAAAAATGGCTTAAGACAAGGATGGAGAGGACTGAACTGGCCAGCAATGAGGCTAGATCTAAATCCCATGCAGAAATCAGAAAACAGCAATTGGGAAAAGGAACCCTTCAAATCTGAGAGACCGGGAACAGTTGGCGAAAGAGTGGTTCAAATCTCCAGTAGAAAGATGTAGGAAACTCATTGATGGTTATAGGAAGCAATGGATTTTAGTTATTTTTTCCAAGGGGCGTGCTACCAAATATATAATTGAGGGTGCCAAAAATGTTGTCCAGTCCATTTTTGGAGTTTTGCGTGGAATGTGTCAGATTTGGCTTTTTGGTTCTCCACTTTTTTGTGTTATACCAATACAAACAAAAGAAACATGAGAATATGCCTAAACATTTATAATTGCAACCATTTTCTGGGTGAAGTGGTGCATTATCTGACAGAAATGCAGGTGTGCCAATATTTTTGGCCAGGACTGTATAGAATAGGCATAATTTAAAGACTTCAGGGAGGATCCTGACTCCACTTTTCAATCAATGTTTTGTGGATATGTTATGGCTAAATCACAAAGCAAAGACTTGCATCGGATAGTGTCCCCATACAGCCAAATATCAACGATCTCCAGTAATCAACAAACGTCTCACCCAAATGAGAGGGTAATGTCACCAAGTGAAAAAATGAAGCAGCATATAGTGAAGCTTGTTTTTCATAAAAATAATTGAATGTGGTAACTCACATCACAGTACAGGAAACCGATCAAGATAAAAAGCGGCCACAGTTCTCAGCGTGCTTGTGTCTCAACCAGCCTGACATGTTTCATCCCATTGGATATCATCACAGACAATATCCAATGGGATGAAACATGTCAGACTGACTGAGACACAAGCACACTGAGAGCTGTGGCCGCTTTTTATCTTGACAATCGGTTTCCTGTACCGTGATGCAAGTTACCACATTAAATAATTTTTATGAAAAACAGGCTTTACTATATGCTTCTTCATTTCTTCACTTAGTGACATTATCCTATCATTTGTGTGAGACCTTTGCGGATTACTGGAGATCATTGCCATTTGGCTGTATACAGGGCTGGAGCAAGGATTTTTGACACCCTAGGCGAAACCTCATTTTGCCGCCTCCCCCTTGGCTCCACCCATGTTGCCCTGCCCATGTATAGCCCATCTTTTTCATGAAGCTCCCGTTAAATGCTGCCTCACCAGGGCCCATCAATGCAGCCTACTAGCTCCCATCAATGTTTGCTTGCTTCCATGCATTCGGGAGTTGGGACACAGACACAGTCCTCAACCGCTGGTGTGCCTCTGACACTATGTGCATTTTTGGTCCGTCAGAACAGCATACAGACGAGCAGGTTTTCCCGATAGGATTGGGTTCCGTCCGAAATATTTAGAACATGTTCCATTTCTAGGTCCGTCAGAATTTTAGATGTAAAAAGTCTAATGGGGCATACACACGATCAGACTATACGATTAAAAGTTTCCATTGGACTTTTTCTGTCGGACATTCCACTCATGGGTACGAGGCATTAGTTACTTTCTGCAGAGAGAAGAGAGTAGGAACACCAGTGGTTGGACACCCCAGGCAGCAGTGCGCCCTAGGAGACTACCTAGTTTGCCTAGTGGTGGCACCGGCCCTGGCTGTATGGGGACAGTATCAAATGCAAGTCTTGCTGTGCAATTGAGCCATATCTACAAAACAGTGATTGGAAAGTGGAGTCAGGATCCTCTGTGAAGTCGTTCACTTACATCTGCTTTATATTTATTTCTGGTAAGCAGATTGGATTCACACGCGGTGTGGTGTGCCTTTCTACACACTGAAGTTGGTGAAGGGACTACATCTCTCCTTCCTTTTACAAATGAGACTGTTTCTAGTAGAATAGCGCTACATGTGGACTTTTTATCTTTATTATTTACTTATCAACAAATTGTGCTGGCTGCTTATACTAGGATCGTTATTTCCCAGTAGCGCAGATACCCACCTGTTTTCTAGTAACCACTTCCGGACCGCCCACCGACGTTATACGTCGGCTGTTTGAAGAGGAATATCCTTGTTATGGCAGCAGCTAGCTGCCATAACTCCATGATCTTCTTCAGTGAGTGGTCCTGTTTAAGATAAAAGTGGTCTCTGCGGAGGATTCGCTGTGAGATCACTTTTATAACGATGGGAGAAGCCCCCCTCCCGCCGTGAACCAGTGCCCTCCGCCGCTTACCAGAGCCGTCGGCAGCCACGGAGGCAATCTTAATTACAAAATTAAAAATTTTTGTTTTTATTGCATTTTAGTGTAAATATGAGATCACAGGTCTTTTTGACCCCAGATCTCATATTTAAGCGGTAGTGTCATTCTTTTTTCTATTACAGGGGATGTTTACATTCCTTGTAATAGGAATAAAAGTGAAAAAAAAAAAAAAAATTGTAAAAATACAAAATAAAAAGGTAAAATAAATAATAAAATTATATTTTTTTTTTTAAATGTGCCCCGTCCAGACGAGCTCGCGTGCAGAAGTGAACGCATACGTGAGTGCGCCCGCATATGAAAACGGTGTTCAAACCACACGTGAGGTATAGCCACAATCGGTAGAGCAAGAGCAATAATGCTATTGAGATTTTTAAGGGTAAAAGTTTGTCGCCATTCCACGAGCGTGACATGTTGGGTATCAATTTACTCCGCGTAACATATTTCATACTATAAAAAAAGTTATGTTAACTTTACTGTTTTCTTATTTTTTAATTCAAAAAAGTGTATTTTTTTTAAAAGAAGTGCGCTTGTAAGACCGCTGCGCAAATACGGTGTGACAAAAAGTATTGCAACAACCGCCAATTTATTCTCTAGGTTGTTAGAAAAATAAATGTATAATGTTTGGGGGTTCTAAGTAATTTTCTAGCAAAAAAAACAGTTTTAACTTGTAAACAACAAATCTCAGAAAGAGGCTTGATACTTAAAGCGGGATTCCACCCTAAAGTGGAACCTCCGCTGATCGGATCCCTCCCCCCCTCCGGTGTCACAATTGACACCTTTCAGGGGGGAGGGGGGTGGAGATACCTGTCAAAGACAGGTATTTACATCCACTTCCGGGCATAGACTCCCGTGGGAGTCTACGCCATTTCCTGCCCTGCCGCGCTGTCTGCTGGGACACACACGGGTCCCAGTGACAGCGCGGAGGTTTCCTATTGCGTGGCACGACTCGCGCATGCGCAGTAGGGAACCGGGAAGTGAAGCCGATTCGCTTCACTTCCTGATTCCCTCACCTAGAATGGTGGCGGCAGCAGCCGAGAGATCGATCGGCCTCGGCATCGCTGGAACCCGGGACAGGTGATTGTCCATTTATTAAAAGTCAGCAGCTGTAGTATTTATAGCTGCTGGCTTTTAATATATTTTTTTTTTTGGTGGAATCCCTCTTTAAGTGGTTAAGACTATATAGACACTCACGCACCTCCTCCCTACTGGAAAATAAAGCACAAGTGCTCTGGGAGAAAGGACACACTGTACACCCCCTGAACAAAACACTATGTTTATTTCACTTATTCACAAGAGACAAATGCAAACTGTTCAGGGTCAACTTTATTTTTATATGACATTAAAAGTCATCTCTAATTTACTTTAATCTTGCCTTGATGCCCTGTATCACATTCTATTTTATGTACTTTCAGAGGGTTACTAGAATAAAGAACTGAAAAAATAACCAGTAAATAAGTAGCCAAGCAAAACACCACTGAGCAAGGCAGATACCGCTCAGTCTACAAAAATGCTGTGCATTATCCCACAACAGGATTAACCACTTTCAGACCGGACCATTTTGCTGGTAAATGACCAGAGGTCTTTTTACACTTTGGCACTGCGCTGCTTTAACTGGTAATTGCGCGGTCATGCAATGTTGTACCCAAACAAAATTTGCGTCCTTTTCTTCCCACAAATAGAGCTTTCTTTTGATGGTATTTGATTGCCTCTGCGATTTTTATTTTTTGCGATATAAACGTAAAAAGACCGCAAATTTTGAAAAAAAATGATATTTTCTACTTTTTGTTATTAGAAAAATCCAATAAACTCAATTTTAGTCATACATTTAGGCCAAAATGTATTCAGCCACATGTCTTTGGTAAAAAAAAAGTCAATAATTGTATATTTATTGGTTTGCGCAAAAGTTGTCACATCTACAAACTAAGGTACGTTTTCTGGAATTTACGCAGCTTTTAGTTTACGACTGCCTATCTCATTTCTTGAGGTGCTAAAATGGCAGGGCAGTACAAAACCCCCCCAAATGACCCCATTTTGGAAAGTAGACCCCCTAAGGAAATTGATAAGAGGCATGTTGAGCCCATTGAATATTTTATTTTTTTGCCTCAAGCGATTGAATAATGACAAAAAAAAAATATTTTTTTTTTTTTACACAAAGTTGTCACTAAATGATATATTGCTCACACATGCTATGGGCGTATGTGAAATGACACCCCAAAATAAATTCTGCTGCTTCTCCTGAGTACGGGGATACCACATATGTGGGACTTTTTGGGAGCCTAGCCGCGTACGGGGCCCCGAAAACCAAGCACCGCCTTCAGGCTTTCTAAGGGCGTAAATTTTTGAGTTCACTTCTCACTACCTATTACAGTTTTGAAGGCCATAAAATGCCAAGATGGCACAAAACCCCCACAAATGACCCCATTTTAGAAAGTAGACACCCCAAGCTATTTGCTGAGAGGCATGTTGAGTTCATGGAATATTTTATATTTTGCCACAAGTTGCGGGAAAATTACAAACTTTTTTTTTTTTTTCACAAAGTTGTCACTAAATGATATATTGCTCATGCATGCCATGGGCATATGTGAAATGACACCCCAAAATAAATTCTGCTGCTTCTCCTGAGTACGGGGATACCACATATGTGGGACTTTTTGGGAGCCTAGCCGCGTACGGGGCCCCGAAAACCAAGCACCGCCTTCAGGCTTTCTAAGGGCGTAAATTTTTGAGTTCACTTCTCACTACCTATTACAGTTTTGAAGGCCATAAAATGCCAAGATGGCACAAAACCCCCACAAATGACCCCATTTTAGAAAGTAGACACCCCAAGCTATTTGCTGAGAGGCATGTTGAGTCCATGGAATATTTTATATTTTGCCACAAGTTGCGGGAAAATTACAAACTTTTTTTTTTTTTTTTTTTTTTTTCACAAAGTTGTCACTAAATGATATATTGCTCACGCATGCCATGGGCATATGTGAAATGACACCCCAAAATAAATTCTGCTGCTCCTCCTGAGTACGGGGATACCACATATGTGGGACTTTTTGGGAGCCTAGCCGCGTACGGGGCCCCGAAAACCAAGCACCGCCTTCAGGCTTTCTAAGGGCGTTACAGTTTTGAAGGCCATAAAATGCCAAGATGGCACAAACCCCCCCCAAATGACCCCATTTTGGAAAGTAGACACCCCTAAATTGAGGGGTACACTAGTGAGACTAGGTAATAAATGGCGGGTGCCCTGAAACTATAAAAAAATAACTAACCAACCAGCGTCACCTGTAACAGTTATATGGTGATCACTGGTGAAAGGGTTAACTAGGGGGCAATCAGGGGGCTTTATGCGGTAGTATATGGGGGTCCCTGGCGCTATAAAAAGCTGCGGCGAACCTAAATACCTACCTGCCTAACTAGCGTCACCTGTGACACTAATACAGCGATCAGAAAAACGATCGCTTATTAGGCTGGGTTCACACTGGAGCGATGCGGGAACGCCACGAATGCGCGGCGGGTTCCCGCATCGCATGCCTCCCGGCGGCAGTTCACACTGCCCTATGCGAACTGCTGGGAGTGTCAGTGAAATGTTACTGACACCCCCAGATCAGTTCGCATATCGCAGTGCGATCTGCAAACTCGGATCGCATGGTGTGAACACCCATGCGATCCGATTCTGCTGCGGGCCAAAAAAAGGGTCCCGTGCGAATTTGCGGCGGGTGCGGCGGGTGTGGCGGGTGCGGCGAATGGCTGAACTCGAATCGCACAGAGATCGGATGTGATTTGCACTGCAGTGCGGTGCGAATCACATCCGTTCTCATAAACCGCTGCAATGTGAACCCAGCCTTAGTGACACTGGCGACGGGGGGTGATCACGGGGTTAAACCTTTATTGGGGGGGTTAGGGGGGTACCTTAGAACTAAAGGGGGCTAACCCTAACTGCCCTAACAGTTAAGTTATTAGTCACAAATGACACCCGCCGGGTGATCAGGGGGTTAAACCTTTATTAGGTAATAAATGGCGGGTGCCCTGAAACTATAAAAAAATAACTAACCAACCAGCGTCACCTGTAACAGTTATATGGTGATCACAGGTGAAAGGGTTAACTAGGGGGCAATCAGGGGGCTTTATGCGGTAGTATATGGGGGTCCCTGGCGCTATAAAAAGCTGCGGCGAACCTAAATACCTACCTGCCTAACTAGCGTCACCTGTGACACTAATACGGCGATCAGAAAAATGATCGCTTATTAGGCTGGGTTCACACTGGAGCGATGCGGAAACGCCGCGAATCCGCGGCGGGTTCCCGCATCGCATGCCTCCCGGCGGCAGTTCACACTGCCCTATGCGAACTGCTGGGAGTGTCAGTGAAATGTTACTGACACCCCCAGATCAGTTCGCATATCGCAGTGCGATCTGCAAACTCGGATCGCATGGTGTGAACACCCATGCGATCCGATTCTGCTGCGGGCCAAAAAAAGGGTCCCGTGCGAATTTGCGGCGGGTGCGGCGGGTGCGGCGAATGGCTGAACTCGAATCGCACAGAGATCGGATGTGATTTGCACTGCAGTGCGGTGCGAATCACATTCGTTCTCATAAACCGCTGCAATGTGAACCCAGCCTTAGTGACACTGGCGACGGGGGGTGATCACGGGGTTAAACCTTTATTGGGGGGGTTAGGGGGGTACATTAGAACTAAAGGGGGCTAACTCTAACTGCCCTAACAGTTATTACAGTCACAAATGACACCAATGCAAAAAAAAAAAAAAAAAATGACATTGGTGTCACTGTGACTGGGGGGCAGGGGTAAATGGGGGGGTGATCGGGGGGTAAAGGGGGGGGTGTGAGTGTGCCTGGCATGTTCTACTGTGTGTGTAGAGTGTTGGTGCAACTCACCGATCCGCTCTCCTCCGTGTCGGAACGAAAAATACCGACACGGAGGAGAGAATACATCACTTCCTCTCCTGTGTTTACATTACAGGAGAGGAAGTGATGTCACGGGGGATTTCCATTCGTCGAGAGCGATCGCGAGGGGGTGGCCATGAATGAATGGCCGCCCCCTCATCCCGGATCGCTCTCGAAGGAATGCCGACCGCCGCAGGCACCGGGGGGGGGGGCCCGATCGGGCCCCCCACCCGCGGGCAGGCAGGGACTTATATATACGCCCATATGCCTGCCCGTGCCATTCTGCCGACGTATATCGTCGTGCGGCGGTCGGCAAGTGGTTAAAGTAGTTGTAAAGCCTCAATGTTTTTCATCTTAATGCATTAACCATTTAAGGACCAGGACTATATTTCAGACTTGTTGGGGAAAAAAATATATTTTTTTAAATTAAAAAATAAGACAACAGTAAGGTTAGCCCTATTTTTTTTTATATTGTGAAAGATAATGTTATGCCGAGTTAATTGATACCCAAAATCTCATGCTTCAAAATTGCGCCCACTCGTGAATAGCGACAAATTTTGACCCTTAAACATCTCCATAGGAGACTGTTAAAAATTTCTAGAGATTATCCGGTTTGAGTTGCTACTTTAGACACACATATGCATATCTAGTTTTTTCAGCTGTTGGTCCATTTGGTCAAGTTCTCCCACACCTTGAGCCACAAGTTTACCAGCATCTACCCAGTATCTGTCTTGAGGAAGCTAATATTTTTGTGAAACATGTCGACAAGCACATTTTTGTAGGCATTACTGGATCAGAAATTTTTCTTTTACCTTGATACAGTATTAAATTAACCTTTGTACCGCAGGCCCAGTCTTCTACAACTGCATTATTGGGTAACTGTGTCCATACAGGGTGTTTGTATGTTGTTTAAATGTTTTTTAACTATGTTGTAATAAAAATTTTTTACAGATTCTCTCTCTCATTATGTACCCACAAAGTCCGTTAATTTTTTGACTTGGTCAATCCTTGAATATGAGATACAGAGCAGGTCTTTGGGTGGGCGGGGCTGGGACCCAATGTCTGTCAATGGAGCAGGAAAGTATAGATATGTTTGGAAGAAGAAGAAGAGGAAGAAGAAGAAGAAGAGGAGGAAGAAGAGGAGGAAGAGGAGGAAGAGGAAGAAGAAGAGGAAGAGGAAGAGGAAGAAGAAGAAGAAGCAGCAGCAGCAGCAGAAGAAGATTCTAACCTTAGAAGCAGTTTCAAAGAAAAAGATGCTTACAAAAAGATTAAAACATGGCCAAACCCCCCCCCCCCCAAAAAAAACATACAATGGATGGAAGATACAATAAAAAAAAAAAAGTATTAGGGCCTGTATTAAACGGGCTTTGGGCTTGCATTGATGGCATCACAGCTTGAGACACTTCTGAGAGCATTAACAGATGCATTTGACCTCCTTTTGACCTGGCTTGAGCAGATTTTTAAATTTCCCTTAGACCTTTATGGGAATGCAAAACTCGCTGGAAGCGAACAAATGGCCATTGACACTGGCTCATCATATATGCCAATGAAAGGCTGCTGGAGAAGTGCTTGGTGTCTTGTCGAGCATTGCTGAGAAATGGGTCTGAACAGAGGTGGTAAGGTGGGGGAGATTTACACAGAATACAAGGAATAAGTGTCAAGAAAGGATATCAATATTCCACTTCAGATTTTGCACCTGGATGAGGAGCCACAGCTACCTAGAGTAAAATGGGTCCCTAGGTGTTTCAGGCAGAGGGAAAAAGATTGGGGGTAGGCTGAAGATGACCCAGAGTGTTTGATACACAGCTGCGAACAAATGTGTTGGTATCCTGCCAAGAAAAAAGGAAGAACCTACAATTTTCTGTCAAATAATGTAAAATAAAACTGGCATCCATCACGGTTTGTTCCATATTATATAAAAATCTGACTCAACTTTAAAAATTTTTTTTAACATAACATTATAAATTAAAGTGGTAATGGATTTTTTTTTTGATGTCATAATGTTGAGTATAAGATTTCCTAGTCTTGCCACAAAGAATTAATCAAGCTCTGAGCAATCCTCTTATTGTTCAGTGAGATAAACCTTGACAAACAGAGGAAAACTTTGTCAAATCCTCCCCCTTGCTGTGAGTGACAGGTGATTTACATATCTCGTGCACTAGCCTAAGAGACAGGCATTATTTTTAATTCCCTCCCACTCCTTTCTTCTGCTACTCTGTAAGGAATGGCTGTTCCACACCTCAGCATGATTTGGCATGCTGACGTCATGTGGAGACTTTTCTGTGTTTTGACTGGATGTTAGTGATCATAGCAGAAGTTCAGTGTAAGAAATACACAGGAGAAAATGAAAGTTAATAAGGGGAGTGTAGAGGTGGGCGGGGAGTCTACTTAAATCACGACTCCAATCACTGAGCCCTGGAAAACAGACACACTCACAAAATCTTCAGTTTTTCGGGTCTCATAGCAGACAGAGGGGACAGTCCAATGTTTTGTTCTTAGCCATTATTGGGTGTGTTTAACTATGTTTTGGGCCATTATCCGGTTAATGATCCCATCACTTGTGACTGACAGGGCTTTATGACCCTGGGCAGTACATCCCCCTCCAGAATTCCCTGACCGTTTTGAGATTTCATTTTGGCCTGCAAAGATTTACCACCACGTGTCAGATGCTGAAAAGTAGACGCAAAGCATAACCACACAGTGGGTACAGTAAGAAAAATCAACCAACAAAATCAGCTTCTGTGCATGTCAAACAATTAGCTTCATTTTCAAAGTTTAACTAAACAAGAAGATGATAAAAGAGGATTGGTTACTATTGACATCTGCCTCAGATTCGGTCTGCTCCATTTTATTTGTCTATGAAGATAGAGCTGAAATGACTTGCTAAAAAGCTCCAGAAGCATTGTGACTTTGTATGTTCTTTTTTAACAGCGGACCCCTACTAGGTCTTCTTTTAAACCAACAGTCACTCAAAAAGCAAAAGCAGTTCGCTGCAGCCTGTCAGTGATCTGTGTAGATGATGATTTTATTGTTCATCTACACAGACTGCAGCCATCCAACAGCAGTGCACCAAGCATCATCTGTCCCTATAGAGCACAGTAACATCTGTCACAGTGTACAGTGATCACAAACATATCTTTAAACAAAATCAATCAGCGCTGAACAAAATAAATTAAAATTAAAATGAAATGCTAAAATACTGCAGCTAGAATACTATAGGTCAAAATACCAAATCCCACATTGAAAATAAAAAGTAACAGTACAGCGCAGATAAAAACTAACAAAAATAAATATAAATATAGCACATATAGAAAAGTCTATAAATAGAAAGGCCAGTATGGTGGCCTGAAATTATGGGAGGAGCCCGGTGGAGTATATAACCAGCCGTCCGCCTGTCTTCCTCGTCGGTTCCGGTGCGCGATACCTGATACGTCAGATATCAAGGGCCGACTATCCTAGACCAGACGCAGTAAGCCCGTTCGTGAGTTCCCGCGTTGTTCGTCTCCGTCTTGACCGTCTTCCCGTTCATCAGCGTCCGTGGGTTTCGCCGTCGGAGTGTCGTCTTACCCATCGAATTTGTCGTTACACGTCGGGCCGGCTGTCGCAGGTAGGGCTTCGGCACCCCCTTTTCGGTTCATGTATTACGATGTCCCATCAACATTCCCTGAACGCACGAACTGCTCGGATGTTTTACTGTGACTCTCGTACTCATGTCGCTGTTTCTACTTTCGATGTAGTCGTTATCACCTTCGGTCGATCACGCCACGTCAGGCGATTCATTCGCAGGTACGACATTCGAAACCGTTCGACTCCCCGAGCATTTCTATTAGTATCGGTCGAATCGTTCGACTCACAGCCGACTGCTTGTTACGACAAAGCAAGCAGTCCGCACGTATCGGTTGGTCTGCTCCAGTTCGAATATATCTCATCATTCATGCAGTTGTGTTATGTATCTCGTTTCATCTCATGTCAAGTCATTTCAGTCCCACTCATTTCTACCGTTTCAAATCATTTCTGTCACTAGCCGCGCCCGGCACGAATCCTGTCGCACCTCTGGTGCACCGATTCGCTTTGAAGTGCCCCAGGGTTCGGCCTCATTTCTGTACATGCTCCAGAGACTGAGTCACTCGCAGGTTCACGCACGGTCCCTGATTCTTGTCTTTGTCATGGCATACCATTTCTGTCACGTATTACGCTCCAATTCGAATCCTGTCGCATTCTTCTATGCACCGATTCGTCCTGGTGTGCCCAGCTGCTACGCCTCATTTCGGTACATGCTCCAGAGACGGATTCATTTTTCGTAACCTGCAGTCCAGTCGTTGAATCCGGTCTCTGTCATGGGATATCATTTCTGTCACTTATTACACTCCAATTCGAATCCTGTCGTATTCTTTTATGCACCGATTCGTTCTGGTGTGCCCAGCTGCTACGCCTCATTTCAGTACATGCTCCAGAGACGGATTCTTTGTCGTAACCATCAGTCCAGTCGTTGAATCTTGTCTCTGTCATGGCATATCATTTCTGTCACTTATTACGCTCCAAATTCGAATCCTGTCGCATTCCTTATGCACCGATTCGTTCTGGTGTGCCCAGCTGCTACGCCTCATTTCAGTACATGCTCCAAAGACAGGATTCATCTGTTTAGTTCAAGGGCTCGTCCTCTGATTCTTGTCTTTGTCATGGGTTTTTCATTTCATTTCACCTATCACGTTCCGGTACGAATAGTCACATCTGTGTACCAAATTCGTCTCGGCGTGCCCCAGGAATGGCCTCATTTCAGTACATGCTCCAGAATCCGTTTCGTGCTCGGTCGCAAGTTGTGGCATGGCGATCCGGATCTCTGTCATGGCAGGTTCTCTCATTTCACTGTCACATACCGCTTCCCGGCTTGGGTCCAGTTGATTCTTCAATGTTTGGATGCCTGCCGGGGGCCTTGCTCCTCGGCCTCATTTCATTATAGATTGCCTCAAAAGAGAAAACACAGCTTTGTTTAGGCGTGTCTCGCTGTTTTCTCCACATACAAGCGTAGACTTCTTGCAATCGTTGCAAACACACATCCAGGCGTAGACTTCTCGCAATCGTTGCAAGCACGCATCCAGACATAGACTTCTCGCAATCATTACAAGCACGCGTTCGAGCATAGACCTCTCTCACTTGTTACTAGCACGCATTCGAGCATAGACCTCTTGCAATCGTTGCAAGCACGCATTCGAGCATAGACCTCTTGCAATCATTGCAAGCACGCATTCGAGCATAGACCTTTTGCACTCATTACAAGCACGCATTCGGGCATAGACCTCTTGCAATCGCTGCAAGCACGCATTCGAGCATAGACCTCTCGCGATCATTACAAGCACGCATTCGAGCATAGACCTCTTACACTCATTACAAGCATGCATTCAAGCATAGACCTCTTGCAATCGTTGCATGCACGCATTCGAGCATAGACCTCTGGCGATCATTGCAAGCACGCATTCGAGCGTAGACCTCTTGCACTCATTACAAGCACGCGTTCGAGCATAGTCCTCTTGCAATCATGGCAAGCACGCATTCGAGCATAGACCTCTTGCAATCGTTGCAAGCAGGTGTCCAGGCACAACGTGTTGCAATCATTGCTGGCAGGCACTTCTGGCTTGCTCAATAGATTGCTTTAGGGAAAACCTGGATACCTTCCTAAATGTACGTTGTATTACGGGGTACTTATATTTATAGGTATAGTTGATCCAGGGAAAAAATCCGATTCCCTCTCGAGGGGTCAGGAAGGAATTTTTTCCCCGGCTGTAGCAAATTGGCCTATGCTCTGTTGGGGGTTTTTTGCCTTCCTCTGGATCAGCTACGGGCGTAGAATTGGGTGTGTCGGGGGGTGTGATACCTTATTTATTTTGATTTGGTTGGACCGGAGGGACTTCTGTCTTTTCCGGCCTGGCTACTCATGAAGCCTACCATAATTCCTTGCAGTCGTTGCAGGCACGCATCCTAGCATAACATCTTGCAGTCGTGGCAAGCACGCATCCTGGGTAACATCTTGCAATCATCGCAAGCACGCATTCAAACATGCATTCAAGCACAACTCCTGTAGTCTTCGCAGTGCACATGCGGTAACACGAATTGCTCACAGTCACTACGTATACATCTCCAGTGACAAACTCCCGGGCAATTGTCGCAAGCACATGTTTAAACGCAACTTTTAGTCATGCCAAGGCTCGCGATTTGGCATAACTTCTTGCAATCATTCGTTGGCAAGCACGTTCTCAGTGGCACACAAACTGGCTACACGTCATTTTCAGCAGCACTTAATTGGCCACTCGTCTTCTGTGGCTTTTCTTACAAATTACTCACTGTTGTCTGTCTATCCGTCTCTTCCTTAGGACAGTTGAGTTCAGGTTCCGTCCCGCACCAGGATCATGTTGTCACACGCAACTGGCTTCTTCCTGTAGCACGCCCAGGCTATTTCTAGCCAGCGTTCAGCATTTCTTATCCTTACAGTGCACGGAGAGCCATCTGTCGTTACGGCCCATACAGCAAGATCCCCACCACGAGGCGTCCAGAGGCATCAGCCCATAGCCAACGGCAAACGCTCGCCATCACAACTGCCATCTTCAGGGGCATATTATATCCTCGCATATTCTCCAGTCTAGTCGTCCACCTCCGGCTCGCAGCTCCCCGGCCTCCCCAGTTACTGGCAATTCCTGGCTGCGCCAAGGCGTCCTCTCTGTTGATTATGTCCTTCCTACGTCAACTGGTCCAACTCTTGTTGTTGTTTCAGTTCAACATCCATTGTTCCTGTATCCACGGTAAGTTCAATCAGGCAGCGGACGCCCTCTCCCGCTTTAACCTTGTCTCTTTTCCGATCAGGTACCCGGAGCCGGACCAACATCAGCAGCTATCCCGGACTGGTCTCAACTAACCCTGGATTAGCCCCTCACCTCCTAGCGGCTACCCAACTTATCGATCACTCCCTTTCCCGCAATACCCTCAAGGCCTATCAGTCAGCCTGGAGGGCCTTTAACCGCTTCATCACGTATCACAGCACGGTGACGTCCCGTGTCAAGCAAGTCGTAGCCTTCATTTCCTACTGCCACTCGCAGTTGGTGTTATCCGTTAATACGATCCGGCTATACCTGACCGGTGTACAACATTTCACGTCCCTCCAGGGCCCTACCGTACCCTCCTTATTTTCTTACCACACCGTTCGGGCTGGTGTGCGCAGTGTCCAGAAGCGCCAGCCGATGGCCGGCGCCAAACCACCGCCTTTCACAGGAGACGTTCTAGAACTATGTCAGATATCCTGGCCACTTCACCTTACGGTCTCCACATGAGTGGCATTTACAAGCAGCCATACACCTGGCCTTCTACGGCTTCTTACGGCCAAGCCAGTTTACTTGTAGTAGCCTCACAGCACGCATGCTGTACAAGCACCACCTGGTCCGATACGAAGACCATTTCATCTTACACTTAGCAGTCTCCAAGACGCGGCAGCTTGGCTCGGGTATGGACATACACTTCTATAAAACCAACAACCGCTGGTGCCCGGCCACTGTTCTCATCCGCTTGTTGCCCCCTTTTTGGCCAACCAAACAGGAACTGGCCCGCTTCTGCCTTTTCACACGAAAACTCTCAACGCAGCCCAGTGCATGGAGCATGTCAGGATACTCCTGGGCATCTTTCACCTCAATCCTGCTCACTACTCCGGACATTCATTCCGTATCGAAGCAGCTTCTACGGCCTCCCGCCAAGGGGTCCCGGTCCATGTTATCAAGAAATTGGGTAGATGGAAGTCCTCCTGTTTTGCCCGTTACATACCCAATCTGCAAATAGAGATGGCCCAGGCCTTTGTCAAACTCACCCAGTGACAGTCTTGATTCAACAAAGTGCAACCCCTACCTGGATGTTTTGCCCCCTTATTTTGGCATACCGTACGTTAGACCAGGGCACACTTTCAGGTCCATTTCAAGTAAGCGAGTTTATGTTAACCTTGTTTGTCATCCTTATCCGTATCGGTCTGAGGGCTCTGGACCATAAATAGAAAGGCCAGTATGGTGGCCTGAAATTATGGGAGGAGCCCAGTGGAGTATATAACCAGCCGTCCGCCTGTCTTCCTCGTCGGTTCCGGTGCGCGATACCCGCCCACCCATCCCCTTTATCAGGGCATTTCTCTAAGCATACTCCTCAAGTGAGTACTCATTTCACCCATTTCATATTCATTTCATTTTAAGGTATGCCCCCTTATTTTGGCATACCGTACGTTAGACCAGGGCACACTTTCAGGTCCATTTCAAGTAAGCGAGTTTATGTTAACCTTGTTTGTCATCCTTATCCGTATCGGTCTGAGGGCTCTGGACCATAAATGAAATATAAGATAGGATAAATAGATTTTCAAGAAGAAACCGCATGTGCAGTGTGTCTTCAATCAGCAAAAACAGGTGATGATGTGATCACTTCCACCAAAGAGCAAGATGGACTCTCACCTCAAATACTGGACCCCTGATAAATCAGACAAGTCAAAAACGCATATTCCCATCAAGGGTTAATCACAGCAATCAGCAAACAAAACGGGAGTGCTCCGGAGGTGGATCCTTTTCATGTCCCAAATACCAGCATGATTCCACATAAAAGCATAAAAGACAAGATCTAGTGCTCTCCGTTTATGAAGGATTTATTAAAAGAAATACAAAATAAAGTGGTACACTCACATGCTTTTGCACTGATCTCCAGTGCCGAGTGGTAAGCATAAATACAGGTACATACAGATGTCCATGCACGGATCAGTGTTGCGGCTTGCGGGTGACGTCACGGCTTGAGCCACGTGGTCCGTACGCGTTGCGTTCCCGAAAGTAGGCGGGACTTCATCAGCGGCGACGGCGTGACGTCGGACAGCCGCTTTTAAGCTAGCACACACTGATCTATGGCCAATGAAAAGAGCAAGTGTGCGCAAGTCAGCTACACAGGGCAACTACAACAAACGTGACCCCGGAAGCCCAATGTGCACACAATGAATGTCAAAAGAGAGAGGAGATACAAAAATAACTAAAAGTTACAATTGTTAAAATATATATATATATAACATATATATATAACAAAAATTATACATATTCATAAAAAATCCATACAATAAATAGAAAAAATATATTAAAAAATACATATCTAAATGAAAATGAAGTTGCTACAAAAAATTTAATGAAGTTACTACAAAAAATTTATAATATGAAAAAATAGAAATAAAAATGAAAATAAAAATAAAGACAAAAATTATGAAAATAAAAAATAAATAAAAATAAAAATAAAAAATAATAATAAATAAATGAATAAAAAGATATAAAATGAAAATAGAAATGAAATAAAAACACATCACCTATCTGAAATAAAACAATTTAAATTGAAATCAACATTCAAGCCCCTCGGGGCAAGAACCTTGGTTTCATGAATCCAGTATGATTCTCGCCGACTTAGTTGGCGTATGAAGTTACCTCCACGCCAATGTTTCGTAACTTTTTCAATCCCTCAAAAACTCAAACTTTTTGGGTTCTGAGCATGTACCAATTTAAGGTGACGAGACACATTATGTGTTCTAAGGCCCTTCTTGATATTATTAACATGCTCACCAAGCCTAACATGAAGGGGCCTAGAGGTCCTACCAATATATTGAAGGCCACAGCCGCATTGGAGCATATACACAACCCCCACCGTAGCACACGTAATTGATTGATCAATTGTATACTCCCTCTTATTACTTGCAGCAACAAAAGATTTCCTCTTTTTTATATTACATCTGGAATGTTTGCATGCTGTACACCGACCGCACGCATAAAAACCAGACAAAAAAGAAAATAACCTACTTTCTGTTTGCACAGGGGGATCAATAACACTAGGGGCTATCTGATCGCGTAGTGAGGGGGCCTTTTTATATATAAAAGAAGGGCGTTCAGGTAAAAGAGGTCCCAATACCCGATCCTGTTTCAATATGAACCAATTTTTTTGCCACCAATTTTTAAAAAATTTTGTACTGTACATTATAGTCCAAGACCATTCTAAAATTAACACCTTCTCCTATTGGTTCTTTAACTCTATCGCCAACCAATAGAGATCTGTCCAACTGTTTAACTTGAGCGACTTCATGGTCAAGACCAGGTTTGTCATAACCTTTCTCCTGAAATCTAGAGGACAAAATCTGAGATTGACGCACAAAATCATCCACATTGGAACAATTACGCCTCAATCTCACATACTGTCCTCTGGGGATATTGCACAACCAAGACTTATGGTGGCGACTCCCCAGAGGAATGTACGAGTTACGATTGGTTGGTTTAAAGTAATTTTTTTAACAACAACCCATCTCCATCTCTGCTAATCTCAAGGTCCAAGAACACCATCTTATCCTGACTAATATTCCAGGACAACTGAATATTCTTGTTATTAGCATTCATGGTCCCAACAAACCTATCCAAACCAATATGATCCCCCTCCCATATCATGATCAAATCATCAATAAATCTTTTGTAACAGATTAATTCAGGGGGGCGACTATGGAAAACGACATCCTCCTCCCAGTGGGCCATAAATAAATTGGCCACACTGGGAGCGAACCTGGCCCCTATAGCCACCCCTCTTGTCTGCAAATAAAACGGTTGATTAAACCAAAAGTAAATTTCTTGTCAAGCAAAAGTCTAGACACCTACGGAGGTACTTTTTATGGCCCTCAGAAAGATCAGAAAATTTGGACATGGCCCACTGTACCGAAGCCAGCGCATCATCATGACCGATGATAGTGTAAAGAGAGCCTACGTCAGCAGTAACAAGAAAGCATGATGCCGAACACTCTAATGATTCAAGAATTTGAATAATGTGTTTGGTATCCTTGAGGAATGCCTTGGTTTTTGACACTAGGGGCTGTAGAAAACTGTCAATATATTGACCCACCCTAGAAGTGAGGGAATCAATGCCATTAACTATAGGCCTGCTGGGAGGATTAACACAATCCTTGTGTTTCTTCTGCAGGCTATATATAATGGGGGTTCTACAGAGCAACAGATCTAAATAGAGTCCCTCTTTTTTATTGAGAATATTCTTACCTTTCCCTTCCTCTATCAACCAATGTAATTCATCCTTATACTGCAACATAGTATCCTTACTCAAAATTTGATATGTATCAGTGTCACTTAAAAGTCTGTTCATTTCAGACATATATTTAGTCTTGTCCAAAATGACCAACACCCCACCCTTGTCAGCAGGGCGTATAATGATATCATCCCTGCTTTTCAAGGACTCCATACCCTGTTTAATACACTGGGGGTCTCTCACCTTACGTATTTTCAATGTGTCTAGATCATTTAGTACAACATTTTTAAAAACCTCCAAAAACGAATTATCAGTATTTAGGGGGTTGAGCGTAGACTTATTGCGAAGATTAGAGTAATGGTTCTCAAATGCCTTTACCTGCCTTACTGGATTGGAAAGAAAATATTTCTTCATATTTAAACTTCTAATGAACTTCTGAATATTAACATAAGTGTGAAATTTATTTAAATTCCTAACAGGAGCAAATTTAAGTCCCCTATCCAAAACGTTCAGCTCGTTATCACTCAATGAGCATCCACTTAGGTTGTAAATACCAGATCCTACTGGGGTCTTTGTCTTTTGAGTTCTCCTACCCCCTCTTCTTCCTCTCTCTCTTTTCTTTTTCGGACCTGACTGTCTGACCGAGGGGTTACTTGTGATTGATGTCTCCACCACTCCTGGTGGATCGGTTGTTGTACATAGGGACCCCTCCCGGGTCCACTCTGTGCCCCCGAAAAATCCCCTCCCTCACACGCTCCATTATACTGTAATGCCGCAAATCTATTGGAAACAGGTATAGGGTACTGGGATGGACCCCCAAAGAGATGGAGATGGGTTGTTGTTAAGATGGGTTGTTGTTAAAAAATTACTTTAAACCAACCGATCGTAACTCTTACATTCCGCTGGGGAGTTGCCACCATAAGTCTTGGTTGTGCAATATCCCCAGAGGCCAGTATGTGAGATTGAGGCGTAATTGTTCCAATGTGGATGATTTTGTGCGTCAATCTCAGATTTTGTCCTCTAGATTTCAGGAGAAAGGTTATGACAAACCTGGTCTTGACCATGAAGTCGCTCAAGTTAAACAGTTGGACAGATCTCTATTGGTTGGCGATAGAGTTAAAGAACCAATAGGAGAAGTTGTTAATTTTAGAATGGTCTTGGACTATAATGTACAGTACAAAAAATTTGAAAAATTGGTGGCAAAAAATTGGTTCATATTGAAACAGGATCGGGTACTGGGACCTCTCTTACCTGAACGCCCTTCTTTTATATATAAAAAGGCCCCCTCTCTACGTGATCAGATAGCCCCTAGTGTTATTGATCCCCCTGTGCAAACAGAAAGTAGGTTATTTTCTTTTTTGTCTGGTTTTTATGCGTGCGGTTGGTGTACAGCATGCAAACATTCCAGATGTAATATAAAAAAGAGGAAATCTTTTGTTGCTGCAAGTAATGAGGGAGTATAAAATTGATCAAGTAATTACGTGTGCTACGGTGGGGGTTGTGTATATGCTCCAATGCGGCTGTGGCCTTCAATATATTGGTAGGACCTCTAGGCCCCTTCATGTTAGGCTTGGTGAGCATGTTAATAATATCAAGAAGGGCCTTAGAACACATGTGTCTCGTCACTTTAAATTGGCACATGCTCAGAACCCAAAAAGTTTGAGTTTTTGGGGGATTGAAAAAGTTACGAAACATTGGCGTGGAGGTAACTTCATACGCCAACTAAGTCGGCGAGAATCATACTGGATTCATGAAACCAAGGTTCTTGCCCCGAGGGGCTTGAATGTTGATTTCGATTTAAATTGTTTTATTTCAGATAGGTGATGTATTTTTATTTCATTTCTATTTTATATCTTTTTATTTATTATCATTTTTTTTTTTTTTTTCATTATTTTTGTCTTTATTTTTATTTTCATTTTTATTTCTATTTTTTCATATTATAAATTTTTTGTAGCAACTTCATTTTCATTTAGATATGTATTTTTTTAATATATTTTTTCTACTTATTGTATGGATTTTTTATGAATATGTATAATTTTTGTTATAGATATATTTTTTTGTTGATGTTTTGCTTCATGCACGGGTCAGTGTTGCTATGGGTGATGTCAGTGGCTGTGTGTTTTTATTTATAGCTTTTGCAGGTTAGGACTGATCGGTTGAGGGATATATATACCCCGATTAGTGCGAACACTGCGTGAATATTATTGTATACATTTCAGCGGTAATATAATATTTTATCGCTATCTCGGTGTGGGATATGTGTTTAAACTGCCCTTTTTAAGGGCAGCTGGAGGTGTAGAGTGTACTCTGTACTAATCACCACCAATTATTACGTTCTCTTTGTGTCCCTCTGGTGATTTTTAACAATTGTAACTTTTAGTTATTTTTGTATCTCCTCTCTCTTTTGACATTCATTGTGTGCACATTGGGCTTCCGGGGTCACGTTTGTTGTAGTTGCCCTGTGTAGCTGACTTGCGCACACTTGCTCTTTTCATTGGCCATAGATCAGTGTGTGCTAGCTTAAAAGCGGCTGTCCGACGTCACGCCGTCGCCGCTGATGAAGTCCCGCCTACTTTCGGGGACGCAACGCGTACGGACCACGTGACTCAAGCCGTGACGTCACCCGCAAGCCGCAACACTGATCCGTGCATGGACATCTGTATGTACCTGTATTTATGCTTACCACTCGGCACTGGAGATCAGTGCAAAAGCATGTGAGTGTACCACTTTATTTTGTATTTCTTTTAATAAATCCTTCATAAACGGAGAGCACTAGATCTTGTCTTTTATGCTTTTATGTGGAATCATGCTGGTATTTGGGACATGAAAAGGATCCACCTCCGGAGCACTCCCGTTTTGTTTGCTGATTGCTGTGATTAACCCTTGATGGGAATATGCGTTTTTGACTTGTCTGATTTATCAGGGGTCCAGTATTTGAGGGGAGAGTCTATCTTGCTCTTTGGTGGAAGGGATCACATCATCACATGTTTTTGCTGATTGAAGACACACTGCGCATGCAGATTCTTCTTGAAAATCTATTTATCCTATCTTATATTTCATTTATAGACTTTTCTATACGTGCTATATTTATATTTATTTTTGCTAGTTTTTATCAGCGCTATACTGTTACTTTTTATTTTTTATGATCACAAACATATGCCACACTGTACGGATTTTTTTTTTTTTAAAGAAACAGTGTAAAAGGCAAATGCACGCATACATAAACTGCGTTCACACCACAAGTGAGGTATTGCCACGTGACAGTGTGAGCAATAATTCTAGCATCAGACCTCCTCCAACTCTAAACTGGTAACCTGTAAAGGCTTATAAAGCATTGCCTGTGGAGATTTTTAAATACTGTAGTTTGGCACGATTCCAGTGTGTGCAATTTTAAAGCATGACATGTTTGGTATCTATTTACTCAGCGCAACACCATATTTTATCAAAACATTTGGCATTATTTTGTGTAATAGCCACCTGATCAATTCTACACATGCTGCAAGGTGCCAATTCCCCCACACTCCACTTTCCATGTATCCTGGACTCATCTGCTACTCCTGCTGCACTCATGCAGCCATGGCCCATGGTAGGTGTTGGGGGAGAGCAGAGGACAATCAGGATCCATTTGTGGATCTCTGCACTGAATGAGGCCAGAAACGTCAAGCTGCTCGTCAATTCTGGTTTCAGAGCTGTCTTTCCTTGGCTGCAGTGTTGGGGAAGAAGCTGATGAAGCACTTAATCAGCTTTAAAGGGGTGCAAAGGTGACATTAGCAATCCAAAATAGTTATGGTTGTTATTTTTTTTTTTTTTTTTTATAAATTCTTTTTTTTTTTTTTCCACAGGGATAATTTCACAATTATTTCACAATTATAGATCGAAATATCCGTATATCTTCCATGTAACATCTTCCCTCTTTAAGACATACATCAATAAGAAAAATTCAATAATTATACTTTCTACCACTGGTTCAACCTTTCTTCAGATTTACCACAGAGAGAAAAAAAGATAAAGATACTTTACCCTTGTTACTCTTTTTCTTTCCCCTTTCTTTTTTTTCCCTTATCCCTTGGCCAGGGACTCCCCTGCCCACGAGGTCTACCTTAATCACCAAAAACAAAAAAAAAAGTATAACTAAAAACATAAAAAATATTGTACTCTGTCTCTCCTATTCATCCCCCTTCCCCCTTGATCATCCCCCTACCACGTCTTACATAGATATTGTTCAGTACAGGATTTTATTAGGGATTTCGTTCCCTATATCTAATATAGGGAGACCATACCACCTGGTATCTATCTTCTTGTTCTCTCAGCATCATAGTGAGATTTTACATTTGCTGAATTTCGGTTATTCTCTCAAGCCATTGTGATCTAGTTGGGAGTATAGTACTTTTCCAAAGACTCGGTATACAGACCTTTGCAGCATTCAGCAAATGCTTCAAAAGTGAGCTTCTGTATTTTTCAATAGACATTGGAGCATCATGCAGCAAATAAGCTGCTGGACTTTTCTCAAGAGACACTTCAGTAATTTCCTTAGTTGTTTCCGCGACCATGTTCCAGAATTCTTCCACTCCGGGGCATTCCCAGAATATGTGTACCATAGTACCATCCGCACCTTGACATCGCCAACAGAGATTGGACATTTGTGGATATATCTGATTCAGTACTGACTGTGTTCTGTACCATCTAGTCAAAATTTTGTATCCTCTTTCTTGATATTTAGTTGCCATAGAAGTCTTATGTATAAGACTACAAATGTTAGTTTTCTGTAACTCTGAGAAAGTTACTCGCAGATCTCTTTCCCAGGCTTGTAAAAATGCTAATTCTTGTGGTGCTTTCAACTCAACCGGTAGGGCGTACATAGCTGATTTATGGATGTTTCATAGGTTCCTCCTTCAGGCACATCTGCTCAAAGTAGTGTATGTACTCCTGACAATCTCAGTGTTATTGATCGGAGAAAGGCCTTCAGCTGTATTCACCTAAATAGATCTATTTCCCCTGCAAATTCTCATTCAGCCTTCTCACCCGTCACCACATGATTATCTCTTACAAAATCTCAAAGCCTGCTTACTCCTCTTTGCCTTAAATTCCCAAATCCACAGTCTGACAGAACTAGTTCAAAGCTCGGTGTGCCCAGGAATGAGATCATGGGACTTGGATACCTCGATATCTCCGTATTCTTAAATGTCTTTTTAACTGTTCGAAGAGTCACACCTATTGTAGGATGTCTCTTCACCACCTGAGGTATCTCAGTATCCATGAGCCATGCTATCCCCTCCAAGGGTATGGTGGTCACCACTTGTTCTATACAGATCCAAGGTTTGACCTTTTTCGATGTGCACCACTCCATTATGCGTGCTAAATGTGATGCTTCATAATAACCAAAAGGGTTGGGAAATCCAACCCCTCCTCTCTCTTTTGGTTGAACTAGGGTGTCTCTCCGCACTCTCGTTGGTTTCTCTGCCCATATAAACCTTGCAAACCTTGCTCTGAGATCTCTCAAAAATCCTGGGGTAATCTTAATCGGGGTAAGGTCTGGAACAAATATAGCAATCTGGGCATAACATTCATTTTTATAATATTGATTCTACCAAACCACGTAAAGACTTCCTTATCCAACGCTGTAGGTCTAGTTTTATCTGTCCCACCAATGGTATGAAATTGAGTTCAAACACTCTTTCTAATTTATTTGTTATCTTAGTCCCTAAATAAGATATATACGAGTCTGTCCATTTAAAAGCAAAATTAGCAGATAGATTACTTCCACTCCCATTGCTTCCGATTTGCTATAAATTTATCTTAAAGTTGGAGATCTCTCCATATTTACGCATTTCCGATATTAAGGAAGGAAGCGACAACACTGGAGAGGTTATAAAAAATAGCAAATAGTCTGCATAAGCCGCAAGCTTATGTTCTTCTCCTTTGGTCAAGATAACTCTGATATCTGAATTAGCCCGGATGGTTCTCAGGAAGGGTTCTAATGTAAGGATAAAGATAATAGGCGAGAGTGGACAGCCCTGTCGTGTCCCGTTGTGTATAGAAAAGTGTTCCGATATTGTATCGTTTATTTTAACCCTTGCTTTTGGACACAAATATATGCTTTTAATCCAGTTAAGCATTCCACTACCCAGTCCTATATGTTGCAATGTAGCTTTCAGAAATGTCCAATCTACTCTGTCAAAAGCTTTTTCTGCATCTGCAGAGATAAGTACTAAAGGTTTCTGATTGCATTGAGCCAGGTATATTGCACTCAGAACCCTCTGTGTGTTCTCTCTGCCTTCCCTATCCGGGGTAAACCCTACTTGATCAGGGTGTATTAGGGCCGGGATATATGTTAGTAATCTAGTGGCGAGTATTTGTTAGGATCTTGAGATCCACATTTAACAATGAGATTGGGCGATAGCTAGCACATTGTGCTGGATTGTGAGGGGTTAGCTCGGCAGCGGGTGTGTGTGACCCCCTGGATGGGTTCACAACACAAAGTCAGGCACAGCAGACAGCGGTGTAGGTTCAAAAAACAAAAGATCCGGTTTATTTAGGCTACATGCAGTGATACATATAACAGCCAAACAAAATAAAACAAGAAAATAAATCCTGGTCAGCTTGACCTCTAACTACACACGTAGACTCCCTGTCTAACAACTGAGAACAGCCTTGTGCTGCCCCAGTCCCTGTCCCTGTTGTAGAGATTTGCCACACAGGCGTTAACTCACCGCACAGAACAGGTGTCACACTCCCCAGTCTATACAACACAAAAACTGGTTCCAGGATGGAGCATCTCCCTAAGCATGCTGGGGTTTTTTGTAGAGGTCTTAATGAGCCCACCTACTTCAGCTGGGCTCATTAACTCTTCCCCTCTAATTGTAAAAGTCTGCATAAAGCCTGAATCTAGGACACACATATTTACCATCCTGGATACAACCAGGTGACTTTACCTGCCTGCTGCCACATACCCCCCCCCCCTCTTGTTTCAACCTTGGGGTTGTAACACCAGCAGTCAGACACGCATGTATCCGAGACAAAGCATCCACATTCCCCATTTTAACACCAGGGCGATGCTTAACTGTAAAGTTAAATTCCTGTAGGGCTAGGAACCACCTATTTACCCTTCTATTGGTCTCCTTGTTCTGAGCCATCCACTTTAAAGGAGCGTGATCAGTCACCAGGTCAAAGTGCCTACCTAGCAGATAGTACCGAAGGGAATCTAGAGCCCACTTCACTGCTAAACATTCCTTCTCAATCGTGGAGTAATTTACCTCAAGGGACTTTAACTTCCTGCTGAGGTAAATGACTGGGTGCTCTTCCCCGTTCCAGACCTGGGATAACACTGCTCCTAACCCAACGTCTGATGCATCAGTTTGTACAACAAAGTCCTTAGAGAAGTCTGGTGAGTACAACACTGGCTGGCTACATAAGGCTGTTTTTAAGGACTGAAATGCTTCCTCAGCCTCTGGGGACCATTTAACCATAACCGACTCTTTCCCTTTTGTCAGGTTGGTAAGGGGCACAGCCTGAGAAGCAAAATGGGGAATGAATCGTCGATAATAGCCAGCGATTCCCAGAAAGGCTCGTACCTGTTTCTTGCTGTTGGGACGTGGCCAACTCTGTATGGCCTCGACTTTATTGACTTGGGGTTTTATCACCCCCCTCCCAATAGTGTACCCAAGATATTTGGCCTCCTCCTGTCCAATGGTACACTTCTTTGGATTGGCCGTAAACCCAGCTTCCCGGATAGAGTCTAGGACTGCTTGTACTTTTGGCAAATGTGAGACCCAGTCTGTGCTATGGATAATCACATCATCCAGGTAAGCTGCAGCATATTTCTGATGGGGCCTCAGAATCTTATCCATTTTCCGCTGGAATGTTGCCGGTGCATTCTGTAACCCAAACGGCATTCTCTTATATTGGAATGCCCCATCTGGGGTTACAAACGCAGTTTTCTCCTTGGCCGACTCGGCCAGGGGAATTTGCCAATACCCTTTGGTGAGATCAAGAGTTGTCATATATCGGGCTGTTCCCAGCCGGTCAATCAACTCATCTATACGCGGCATGGGGTAGGTGTCAAATTTTGTAACTTTATTTAATTGTCGAAAATCGTTACAAAACCACCAGCTCCCATCAGGTTTGGGCACTAGTACGATAGGACTGGACCAGTCACTCTGGGACTCCTCTATCACACCCAATTCCAGCATCCTTTGAACCTCCCCACGTATTGCCTCCCGTCGGGCCTCTGGTATTCTATAAGGTTTTAGTTTTACCCTTTCTCCTGGTGGGGTGATAATGTCATGCTCTACGCCAGATGTTTGTCCCGGAAGCTCAGAGAAAATCTCTTTGTTACGAAGTACAAACTCTTTAACCTCCTGTTGTTGGGCTTTCGATAAGGTGTCTGCTATTCCAACCTCAGGAACTAAGCAATCAGGCTGTACTTGTGACAAAGTCTCTGCGACTAGGGATTCCCTATCCCTCCAGGCTTTCAGCAGATTGACGTGATAGATCTGCTCCGGCTTTCGCCTTCCTGGCTGTCTAACCCTGTAGTTCACCTCACTAATTTTTTCAATTACTTCATATGGACCTTGCCATTTGGCCAGAAATTTGCTTTCAACCGTAGGGACTAGCACCAAGACCCTATCCCCCGGGGAAAAAGTACGTGTCTTGGCCCCACGGTTGTACACTCTCTGCTGTGCTAACTGCGCTTGGGTTAAATGTTCCTTTACAATTGGCATTACCTGTGCAATTCTATCTTGCATCAGGGCGACATGCTCAATCACGCTCCTGTGAGGAGAACTCTCATTTTCCCAAGTTTCCTTGGCGATATCCAGCAGCCCTCTTGGGTGTCTCCCATAGAGCAACTCGAAGGGTGAGAAACCCGTAGAGGATTGGGGTACCTCCCTAATGGCAAACATCAGATAGGGTATTAGACAATCCCAATTCTTTCCATCTCTATCCACCACCTTCTTTAACATTTGTTTTAGGGTTTTGTTGAATCTTTCAACCAACCCATCTGTTTGGGGGTGATACACAGATGTACGCAATTGCTTCACTTTGTACAACTTGCATAATTCTTTCATAACCCGGGACATAAAGGGTGTACCTTGGTCCGTAAGCAGTTCCTTACAAATACCCACGCGGCTAAAAACAAGAGATAGCTCTTTGGCTATGGTTTTGGCCGATGTATTTCGAAGAGGAATTGCTTCCGGATAACGGGTAGCATAGTCCAATATAACCAAAATGTACTGATGCCCCCTAGCAGACTTCATTATCGGACCTACCAAATCCATTGCGATCCTTTCAAAAGGGGACCTCAATGATAGGAAGAGGTACCAGCGGGTTACGGAAATGTGGCATAGGTGCCGACTTCTGACACACAGGGCAGGAGGAACAATAATTTTCTGTTTCCTTCATGACCCCAGGCCAATAGAATCTCTGCAGTACCCTCTCTCTGGTTTTTTCGGTCCCCAGATGACCTCCCAGAATGTGCCCATGGGCCAATTCTAACACCAACTTCCTGTAAGGTTTGGGCACCACAAGTTGCTCAATGGTTTCTTCTGCCCTTTGAGCCACTCGATACAGCAGGTCCCTTTCCACAGTGAAATACGGGTAAGTGCAAGTCTTATCTGGGTTCACTAACTCGCCATCTATTTTCACCACATTTTCCTGTGCCTTTATTAGGGTGGGGTCTTTTAACTGTTCTGTGGCAAAATTTTCCCTGTGAACCTCAAGGTCCGAAAACTCCACAGACGGCATGTTTTCAGCTGAGGATGTTGGCTCCTCCCCAGTTTCTCGAGTTTCCCCCGCCAATACCGACAAGGGAAATTCAGGAGAGTCCTCACCACTCCCAGAGGAATTCTGGTCATCTTCCTGGTCTATAGGGGCACCAGTGGGGGGCTCAGGACAATCCCAGAGTTCCCAGAATTTTGGAAAATCCCTTCCCACAATAGCATCATGTGGTAAGTGAGACACTAACCCCACCTGATGAGAGAGGTTACCTTTGGGGGTCTCAAAAAACACTGAAGTTACAGGATACTCTCGGGTGTCCCCATGCACACAAATAACAGCCACCCTGTTCTTCCCAGAGACCTCTGTAGTAACTAATTCAGCTTTTATCAATGTTACCAGGCTACCTGAATCTAGCAACACATCAACATGCCTACCATTAATACACATTTTACATAAATGTCTCTCAGGTCCCCGAATGGCAGTGCATGCAACTGTCGCAAACAGCGACTGACGTCTCTCCCTTATAAAGTCACATTGCATAGGCTCATCCACAACTGGGCAATTGGCTGCAATATGTCCCTCTTGCCGGCAGCGGTAGCAAATAATCTTTTTCGCTGCCTCTTGCAGCATGGGCTTCCTGGGCTGCTCCCGCCAGACCTTAGGTAGAACTCCCACCCTCTCACTCTCTCCACCCTCACCCCTTGGAGTCATCTTACCCGTCACTGGGGATGATCTGGTCTTAGGGGGGAAAGTCCGTGAGTCCCTGGAAGAGGTGGTCAGGTTCTCTGTAGCCAAGTACCTCTCAACCAGATCCACAAGTTTATTTGCATTTTCTGGGTCTCCATGGCTTACCCATTTTTGGATGGCAGTAGGAAGAGCTCTCAGGAAACGATCCATAACCACACGTTCCACAATGTTTGGTGCAGTCAAAGTCTCTGGCTGCAGCCACTTCCTGCTCAGGTGAATGAGATCATACATTTGAGACCTGGGAGGTTTTCCAACCTGAAAAGTCCAGTTATGCACACGCTGAGCCCGGACGTCCAGGGTGACACCCAGCCGTGCCAATATTTCTGCTTTTAGCACCACATAGTCTTTTGCTTGGTCAGGCTCTAGGTCATAATAAGCTTTCTGCGATTCCCCAGTTAACAGAGGGGCCACCAGTCCAGCCCATTGCTCCTTAGGCCATTTTTCCCTTTCAGCAGTCCATTCAAATGTGGTCAAAAACACCTCCGGATCATCCTCTCCAGTCATTTTTGTCAGTAAACGGCTCACACCAAAGGATGCGGTATTATTGTAACCACTTGCTTCATTGGTCTGCGGACGTTGCTGTATTAATGTCTCTATTTTCTGTTGAAAATTCTGCTCTTGCTTCTGCAACAGGTCTATGAAGCGGGCTTCAGATCGCTGCTGGGCTTGTTGCTGAGCTTCCAAACTCTGCTGGTGAGCCTTCTGCTGATTTTCCAAACTCTGCTGCAAAGTTGCATTTATCTGCTGCTGGGCTGCAAGGCTCTTTTGTAAACCTGCATTTGTTTGCTGCTGATTTGAATTTGCTTGTTGCTGGTTTGCATTTGCTAGAGCCAGCTGTCTCAGTATCTCCTCCATGCTGGCCTTAACAAAAAAAAAGTTGCCCGCATTCTCCACCAACTGTGAGGGGTTAGCTCGGCAGCGGGTGTGTGTGACCCCCTGGATGGGTTCACAACACAAAGTCAGGCACAGCAGACAGCGGTGTAGGTTCAAAAAACAAAAGATCCGGTTTATTTAGGCTACATGCAGTGATACATATAACAGCCAAACAAAATAAAACAAGAAAATAAATCCTGGTCAGCTTGACCTCTAACTACACACGTAGACTCCCTGTCTAACAACTGAGAACAGCCTTGTGCTGCCCCAGTCCCTGTCCCTGTTGTAGAGATTTGCCACACAGGCGTTAACTCACCGCACAGAACAGGTGTCACACTCCCCAGTCTATACAACACAAAAACTGGTTCCAGGATGGAGCATCTCCCTAAGCATGCTGGGGTTTTTTGTAGAGGTCTTAATGAGCCCACCTACTTCAGCTGGGCTCATTAATCTTTGCCTCATGCCTGCTGCCACATGGATCTTTCCCCTCCTTCGGGATTACTGTAATATGAGCCGGCATCCTTTGATGCCAGCATCCTTTGTCCTTCCCGAATTGAGTTAAATGCTGCTAGAAAAATTCCGGTGCCAATTTTTCAGCATAGTTTTTATAGTAAAGCAACGTGTACCCATCTGGTCCTGGTGCTTTACCTGTTTATAATGATTTAAGGGCTTCTACTCTTTTGTAATTGGTCCATCTATATCATTTGCTCCCTCTTTAGATATCTTCAGCATTCCTGATGCTAATATGTGTTCCTTTGCCTCCTCCCCTCTTTTCGATATCGTCCCATCCGCTGCCTGACTCTCAATTTGATACTGACCTGTGTAGAAATCTCTAAATTATTTTGCTATTACCTACGAAGAACTAACCAATACATCCCCAGATGTTTTAATATGGTCAGTATGGTTCCATGCTCTCATCTAAGCGCATTTGCCATCAGCCTGCTTGGCTTGTTTCCACATTCATAGAATATACAACGAGCTACTTTAGCTTTTGTTTTGTCCATTAATAACAAATTTAGTTTGTTGCAAAGGCGTGTTAATTTCTCCTCCGTCTGTAACACTAGGGTTTTTTTGTGTGCCCTTTCTAGTGCATGGATTTCTCCAAGCAGGGAGCCAAGCTTTGCGCCCAGAGAGCGTTTTCTATACGCTCCTAAGGATATTAGAACTCCTCTGATATAACACTTATGCGCTTCCCATATACATAAAGGTGTTATTTCCTCTGATTTGTTATTCAAAAAGTACAATTCTAACTCCTGAGCAATTTGTTTCTCATATTCTGGTTCCTTCAGGAGTGTTTCGGTGATCTTCCAGTACCATTCCCGTGGGCCTCTGTCTCCCCATTCTATAACACAGTGTCGGTGCATGATCCGATAGTGTAAATGAGCCTATGGAGGCCTCCAATATACACGAAAGGGCATTCTGAGATACAAAAACATAATCAATTCTGGTATATGTCTTATGTCTTGTTGAAAAGAATGTATAGTCCCTTTCGTGTACATTGAGGGTCCTCCAGCTGTCCACTAGTTGCAAGTCTTGTAACAATCTCTTTGCTTTGCACAGTTTTGTATAGGATATATGTGAGGTTCCCTTCGAAGCCTCTAAGGTATGATCTAATGCCATATTCATATCCCCTCCCACCATCAGAACTCCTTCTTTGTTTTGATGCACTATATTTAAATATGTCTCTAGGGCTCCTATTTGATCCTCATTTGGTAAATATATGTTCACCAAGGTGACCTTTTGCTCAGCCAGATATCCCTTCACGATAAGGAGGCGACCTGAGTCATCTGTAATTATCTTTGATTCTTTCCATGGCAACTGTTTTGCGAAGATGATTGATACTCTATTTGCTTTTGTGGTCTGGGAGGCACTATGGTACACTGTGGGAAATTTCTGGTTTCCTATCCTTTTTAAAATGTGTCTCTTGAAGGAAAAATAATCTGAGATTTAAATCTCCCTAATAATCTCATACGTTTCTCTGGGCTATTTCGCCCCTTCACATTGTAAGAAGTCAAAGTTATTTTAGTCATCTTGACACTCTTTAAATTTCCCCCAACGGGAAGGGTACTCGGCAAGGGGGAGGGGCAAGGAGGCAGACTGCCGTACAAAAAAAAAAAAATTTTAACCAGAGAGATTCCCTTTAGGGTTTAGCTAAGTTATCCAATCTCCCCAAAAAGAGAAGAGAAGAAAAAAAAAAGCCTCCAACTTCCCTCTGCTTGGAGAGGAGGCGTTTTAAGTGGGGAAAGTGGTTAATCAAGGCAGATGAGCTGCGCCACAGCATCTGTTCACGTGCACCCTATCGTCCATCTTTAAATCTTAACAACATTATATTATTTATTACCCTCTCTTTTAATATTTCACCATTCTTGGTGCTCCTTTCTCCAATAGATTCTCGTTAAGGACACAGATTAAAAAGATATATATCCATCACACCATTCCATCTAATTCATCCATCGAATTTTCCATTTTAGATCTTTCCATCTATTAAATCTTCTGCCCTTGTTTTAACTTCGGATTGTAAAACATTTTTTTTCTGCCTGTAAATACCTTATACAGCCCACTTCCCGTTTCTTTTTCTGGTAAAATGCCTAGGCTTATGACATCATGCACAGCTCTCTCTCCCACACTCCTGAGAGCTTGCCAAGGAGGGAGGGGGGGGGATGAGTCATAAGCGGGCCAGTGAGAGCTGCAGAACTGGAGGTGCCCCTCTGTGTGTCTGCGTAAATCCATAAATTGAACAGGCAGCAGCTTCAGCTGCCCACAAAATGGATGCAGCCAGACTTAGTGGAGAGAGATTTCTGGAGCATATTTGGCAAGTACAGAATAATAGTATATATAAAATAATATGCAAAGTGGTAGGAGGGAAGCTTCAGAATGGCAAAGATGTTTTTATTACAAATTATGTAAGCAGACTGTAGTTCCTCTTAAAGCATCATTAAAATCATTGCTCCTTATTTTTATTGATACATGTCCTCAAGGGCAGTGCCCAGACCCCCATACCCCTTTTAGAGCCAATTATTTGCATATAAGCCTTCAAAATGGGCACTTTTGATTTTGCCTGTTCGGCTCCCATAGGCTTCAATAGAGTTTTCTGTTTGGGTTAGAACACTTCCCCTGTTCAGAAGTTCTGCTGCAAACTGAACAGGGGGGTGTTCGGCCCATCCCTGTCTGTAGTCAGTGATGATGGAGGACAGTCTCTATATACAGTAAGGAAGGTGGGTGTACATATAGCTGTATATACACCCATCGTCCTTCCTGTATATAGAGACCTTCTTCCATCATCACTGACTGCAGTTATATATTATCTGTCCTGTATACAGTTATATACACACACCCACCTTCCTTTCTATATATACACACTAATACCATCCATCCCCTCTATATACACACTGTACAGCCTCGGTACTGTACAGGCCAATTTTATGGGCACAGGGAAGCTGCAATTGATGGACACAGTGAAGTTGCATATGATGGGCACATGCCTGTGCCTTATGTGATAATGACTCAGCCCATCTGTTTAATGACATTGTTGAAAAGGGGCGGAGCATGGGTGACCTTAAAATGATGCCCCCTTCCCTGAGAAAAGATCTACGGATGCCCATGACGCCAATAATAATACATATATATTTATACTGTATATATCCTGTGAGCAGAGAGTAGGTCAGAGACACACAGCCTGGCTCAGGAGCAAGCCCGCACATGCACATTCATAGCAAATGGTTTTCTATGATGGTGCACGTAGAGAAAGAGCTCCGGTGAGGGACCCCAGAAGAGGAGGCTTGGGGTCCCTCTGCAAAACTTTTGCACAGAGCAGGCAAATACAACATGTCATTTTTTTTAAAAATCAGAGCTTTTACAATCACCCATAATCTCTCAAGCATACTGTACAATTTTGAGCATCAGAGCAGCATATAAACAGCGCTAATTAATCATTGAACACAGACCATGAACACTAGAGCATACAATCACATCTAGCTTGCAAGCTATTTTGCCCAGGGCTTTGAAATGTTCATTCTTGAAGACCAAATAAGTCAGGAGTAATTACAGAAATTACACAGCGAGAGGGAAAGCAATGACCGGCAGGATGTACTTGCAGATCCAGCAGCAAATAAATCTGTTATCAGCATATTTACAGGTTGAGTTATAAAAGTACAAATATTCAGGCATACTTTTTAACCACTTCAATACCAGGCATTTAAACACCTTCCTGCCCAGACCAATTTTGAGCTTTCAGCGATGTCGCACTTTGAATGACAATTGCGCGGTCATGCTACACTGTACCCAAATGAAATTTATCATTTTTTTCCCACAAATAGAGCTTTCCTATGGTGGTATTTGATAACATCTACGGTTTTTATTTTTTGCTAAACAAATAAAAAAATACAGAAAATTGAGAAAAAAAAAGTTTTCTCCTTCACTGATGGGGCTACCCTGATGGGCATTAATGAGGTGGCACCAATGAAGTGGCACTGATGAGGTGGCATTGATGGACACTGATATGTGGTAGGCGGCATGGATGGGAACTGATAGGTGGCACAAATTGGCACCGATAGCTGGCATGGATAGGCAAGGATAGGCGGCACAGATGGGCATGGATAGGCAGCACAGGTGGGCATGGATGGGCACTGATAGGCAGCATTGTATTATATTATACTGTACTAATGGATGCCAATCAGTGCCAAACAATGCATGCCAATCAGTGATGCCCATTGTGGGTACTGATTGGCATCCATTGTGGGCACTGACTGGAATCCCTGGTGGTCTAGGGTGGCATACCTTATGCTGGGCATCCCTGGTGGTCTGGTGGCGTCCCAGTGTGGGCATCCTCGGGGGGAGGGGGGGGGCTGAGCTGATAATCGATCAGCACAGACCCCCCCCCCCCCGTCAGAGGAGCAGCCGATCGGCTCTCCTCTACTCGCGTCTGACAGACACGAGTGAGGAAAAGCCGATCACCAGCTCTTCCCATTTACACTGTGATCAGCCGTGATTGGACATGGATGACCACGTGGTAGAGAGTCTCTGTCGGAGACTCTTTACCGAGATCGTAGTTGCAGGGTGTCAGATTGACACCACGGCAACAACGATCGCCGCGATGCGCGCCCCCGGGGGTGCGCAGCGGCTCAAAATCCTGATCACGTCATATGACGTCCGGTCAGGATTTTTGAAACCACTATGCTGCCGTGTTTCTGTTAAAGGGCGGGCGGCAAGTGGTTAAAGAGGTACTTACCCCCCTACTTATCTTTAGTTTCTTCAACTTGAGAATCAGGGACAGTGCATGACCATTGTTACATGCTTTCCCATACAATCTCTCTGCTCCAGAAAGCGCACAAAAGTTTCAGACATTAAATTGTATAGCCAAAGGTTTTTTTTTTTTTTTACCCATACGTCTCTTATGGGTCACTGGAGTACATTTACGGATATACTCCAGGAGGGGCCCAGAGAGTAAGCTGATAGCAGGATATTGCCTATCAGCTGACGAGGCACAGCCACGCCACCTTCAGTAAGGATCTTGACAATATTGTCAGGATCTATTCATCCACATGACAGCTACCTCCACCATTCAGCACAGAGTTGAAAGCCAGGCAAGAGGTAGCCAAACACGATCCATTTTCAACCTGTTGCTCCAGTGAGAGCTAGAAGTGCAGAGTGAGGAGCAGGGACTATTTCTACATTTACACCAGCAAATAGAGACAGTGTGAAAGGCAATGGCAGGAATACGAGATTCCTACTTCAGCTCTCAGCAGCTAGGTGCAGCCACTGGCTCCATTCACTATAAAAAGTTTGCCGGCAGTTGCAGCTATTCCCAGCTCATTGCACAGCCAGTGATTACCTGCGATGATCACTACTGGATGACCCAAACCATTATGGCTGCATTCCAACTTGAGATCAGCAAGTAATTCCCTTTCACCACACAGCCAAGTGTGCAGGCCAACACCAAAAATTATATATTTTTTTAAAATAAATTTTTGTTCGACAATTTGCTTTAGTTTATCATGGACCAGACAAATCTTTTTGCCCAACAGTATATTATCAACAACCCCAGTTCATCCTATGCCCAGTCATATGAGTGGAAATTTTTTGTTATTTATGGGCCTCATCATTAACATGGGCTTTCCAAAAAAAATAATGAAGGACATGCTTACTGGTTCATCCACCCCATCCATTACATGCCCATTTATTCTGCTGTAATGAACAGGTCATGCTATGAGATGATCATTTCAGTGACAATATTCAGTGCCCTCCCCGGGATCATCCCAACTATGACAAATTATACATTTCCTCACTTTTTTCCCCCCCAGAGATTTGCTGAACTTTATGTCCCTGACCAAAACGTGTGTGTGGATGAGTCCCTTGTTCACTTCAATGACTGGCTGAGAATCAAGCAATACATTCCCAGCAAAAAGGCCAGATAAATGCAGTAATGCTCTACAAGCTTTGTGAAAGAACCACTGGATATTTGTATGCGTTCCATGTGTACCAAGGCGAAGACTCCCAGCTGCAGCCTCGAGTGCCCAACGTACATCAGCACAAGTAGATAAATGGTCTGGGATCTGGCTTTTCCCATTTTCCAAAAAGGTTATGCGATCTACCGTGATAATTTCTAGACCAGTCTACCCCTTTTCTGCCACCTGTATCATGAGAAAACCTTGTCCTGCGGTACCACCTGAAAAAACAGGGCTTCCCACAAAATTTAGTGACCACAAGGCTACAAAAGGGGTGAATCAGAGAGTCTAAGCAATGAGGAAGTGCTGGCCTTGGAGTGGAAGGATAAGAGATGTATATGTCCTGTCCACCATCCACAATGACACCACCGTGGAAATTAAAGGAAGACAGTCCTATCCAAAAGCCTGCATGCATCCAAGATTATAATCTCTAAAAGGGAGGGGTGGATTTCAATGATCAGATGCTGCAGCCCTATTTTGCTACAAGGTGGTCCCATTTCTGGTACAAAAAAAAGTTGCAATTTAGCTTATTAATTTGGCCGTTTATAATGCTTGTGTCACCTACACCAAATGCACGGAAAGACCCAGCAGCTTCTTCAAATTTATAGAAGAAATAGTCACGTCCCTATCTACCAGCAAGGATCCCCCTCCAAGGAAACATGCGCTCTGATGCTGTGAGCAGACTTCATGAGCGCCGATTGAGAGTATTCCACCAACAGAAGGGGGGCGAAGACTCCAAAAAAACAAACAAAAAAAAAACCTGTATGCAGAGGGGGAGTTAGAAGGGACACCAGTTTTCAATGCCCCCAATATGCCAACTGCGTCTGACATTTTCACATGTCACTAAAATATTAACCCATATTTCTAACAGCCTGTCATTTCCCCGGTTTCATTTTTCTGTGCTGATCATATGCCTGCTGCCTCAAGCAACCATGCCATTGCCTTCCATGTGAACTGACCCTGGTCTGTTTATTGACTATGCCTCTGTCTGCCATTGTTTATCCACCACATTTCTGCCTTCCACCTGAACTGACCCTAGCCTGCTTATCGACTATGCTTCTGGCTGCCATCTGGATGGTTTAATGACCATGCTTTTTGCCTGGAGCTTGGACTACTCTTTTTTCCCTGCTACTGTAGCAGTGGGATATAAGATAACGCAGGGGTCTTGCATATGCGAGGAGCTTCACAATAGTGCTCCAAGTAGAGAAAAACAGTTCTTGGTTTTCAATACCCAGATCAGGGTCTGGAGACCAGAAGCTTTGAAGAGATTTGGGTGGGTAGAAGCCTCTACCCGTCCCCATTCTTTCTTGACTGAGGCCCCAAGCTTGATGTTCCTGCATGCTGTCTGGACCAATACTTTGGCTGTGCTGACCATATCTCTCCCTGCTGCCTGTAATGACCTATAACTTTTTATGGGCCAGCCTGCTGCCTGAACCAAACTTTGTACTTTGGCTGTGCTGACCATATCTCTGCCTGCACTGGCTCAGGACTTTTCATGGACCATGTTCCTGCCTGTTGCTTGGACCAATACTTTGCCTGTACTGACTATGGACAGTATTCTTGCCTGTTGGCTGGATGATTCCTTTTACTAACCCTGACCACGTCCCTGCCTGCTAACTGGATTCTAATGCTCTCCTGTGGACCACTGCACTACTAAAACCACAGGTAATCTTTTGTTTACTCTTTGCTCAGCAGAATGTATTTTGGGGTGTATTTCTTGGTATGTACATGCTATGTGCTAGAAATATGAAAGACCTTCAAACATGTTATAGGTGTTCAGGAAATCAGATGTGTAATCGGAGGAGGAGCAGAATACATTTTAGGGTGTAATTCTTGGCATTTCTATGCTGTGGAAAAAAAATTACATTTTTAAAAGACTCATTATGCTTCTCTATGTTTGCTTCTCAAAATAGGGTCATTTGTGGGTAATTCCTATGTCCTGGAGCTCCAGGGCCTTTAAAACTGTAATAGGTAGTAAAGAAATTAGATGGGTAATTTATGCTCCTAGAAAACCTGAAGGTGCTACTTGAATGTTAGGCCTCTTTATGTGGCTAGGTTTAAAAAAAAAAAGCCTCACACATGTGGTATCGCTATACTCAGGAGTAGCATAATGTGTTTCGGGGTGTAGTTGCAAGTATGCTGTGTGAGAGAAATAACTTGTTAAATATGAACATTTTGGGGGGGAAATCAAAAAATCTTAGTTTTGCAAAGAATTGTGGAAAAAAAAAAATCACAACTTTAAAAATTCACCATGTCGCTTAACTAATACTTTGAAGGTCTACTTTTCAAAGAGAGGGCATTTTGGGGGTATTTGTACTGTACTGGCATGACAGGCCCGTACGTCAAGTGTGATCAATTTTCAATGATTGGTACCATAGCTTGTAGACTAATTTTTACACAGACCAAACATACACCGATTTGGGTTATTTGTACCAAAGCAATGTAGCAGTATAAATTTTAGCCAAAAGTTACGAAGAAAAATGACATACATTTTTGCAAACAGAAATTAAGAATTTTTTTTTTTTTTTTTTTTATCATTACATTCATAGCGCAAAACAAAACCCAGTGCAGAGTAAATAACACAAAAAGAAAGAAAAAAAAATACAAAAATGTCATATTATTCCTCTGCAGTGTACGCCATATTTTTTCAAGGGAAACAATCAGCCCAGTTTGGCTTTCTACTTTATTAGCTAACTGCAGTGAATTTGCATGGCAATTTATTTTTTCAACTATCATCAGAAGATGCTCCTGTCGAGGTGTTAACTTCCATGTGGATGGTCTGGACATCCCTGTGAGATGGTTGCAGTTCCATATTTGTAAAATTTTTGTATCACTTTTGCTACAGTATTCTGACTGATAAGTAAACAATTGCTGATCTTCTTGTAGTCTTCACCTTTGTGTAAAGAAATAATTTTCTCTCAGGCCTTGTTACATTTCTCCTCCATTTGGTGCCATTAATGACAGCATGAAATAAGGGGTTTTCTTTGTTAACCACTTCAGCCCCGGACCATTTTGCTGGTCAAAGACCAGACCATTTTTTGCGATTCGACACTGTGACGTTTTAACTGACAATTGTGCGGTCATGCGACGTGGCTCCCAAACAAAATTGAAGTCCTTTTTTTCCCCCACAAATAGAGCTTTCTTTTGGTGGTATTTGATCACTCCTGCGGTTTTTATTTTTTGCGCTATAAACAAAAATAGAGCGACAATTTTGAAAATAAAAACGCATTATTTTTTACTTTTTGCTATAATAAATATCCCCCAAAAATATACACATTTTTTTTCCCTCAGTTTATGCCGATATGTATTCCTCTACATATTTTTGGTAAAAAAAAAAAAAAAAAAAAAAAAAATATTGCAATAAGCAATTATTGATTGGTTTGTGCAAAATTTTTTTTTTTACTAGTAATGGCGGCAATCAGCGATTTTTATTGTGACATTATGGCGGACACATCGGACGTTTTTGACACATTTTTGTGACCATTGTCATTTATATAGCAATCAGTGCTATGCAAATGGGCAGATACCTGTGTAAATGACACTGGCACTGAAGAGGTTAACCAGGGTGTGGCAGTGTAGGGGTTAAGTGTGTCCTAGGGGCTTGTTACTAACTGTGGGGGTCTGGGCTATGTCTTAGTGAACACTGATCACTTGTTGCTAGGCAGAACGGGGAGATGCCGATGCAAACAGCCTCCCCATGAGACGATCGCAGGTATCCCCGCGGCGATAGAGTCCGGGGGGCCCACGACCGAACTCATGGTAGTCCAGCCAGGCACGCGTGTGCACTGCCAGCGGCGCGCATGCGATGGCAGGGCGGCAAATACAAATGGACGTACCTGTACGCCAATTTGCCTGCCCGTGTCATTCTGCCGACGTACATCATCGTGCGCTGGTCGGGAAGTGGTTAAGGGAGGTGTTTCTAACTGTGGGGCAAGTGGCCTGACTGGAGGAGAGCGATTGCTGTTCCTGCTCACCAGGAACAGACAAAATCTCTCTACTCACCTGTCAGAACAAGGATCTGTTCATTGACAGATCCCCATTCTGGCTCTATTGTGCAGCGATCATGGGTGGCTGGCACATATCGCGGCTGCCAGTCACTCACCTCCAGCACCGTGCGCATGCCCACTGCATTACACAAACTGTAGTACAACTACAGCGATTCATGTAATACAGGACAGTGGCTCGTCGGCAAGTGGTTAATGAAACCATCTGTAGTTGTAGTAATTCTTGTTAATTTGGATTTTGTTGGATAAAATTTAGCTTTGCTCCTAAGACTTTCACTGGAGTGTATTCATTTTTGCAACATGGTCTTGAATTAATTTGTTAGGAAAAATACTTCTGTGTGTGCAAATGAACAAATATTCGTTGCAATCAATGGCCCGCATTTGTGGGAGTATATTGTAGTATCCCACAGAAAATGTTGATTCTGAAAGGAAAGTTTTATGACAAATCTGTTGGGGTGTACTCATTTATGCTGAGCACTGTACACATTTACACCAACTGTAGCAAAAGTTACCTTATAGATTCCAGAATTAAATTTTGGAGTGACGGAGACTTATTTTATTCAGCTGTAAATTTGCTAGCTTAATCTACCTTGGAAAAATCAATTAAAAAAAAATGTAAATCTTTTTGAAATCCTATAGGCATCCAGACCTTTCTTTCTGAGGACTATTTTGATCTAGAAAGATGGCACTGCACATCATTAGCAAGGAGAACCAGGCCTTAGATATCAGACATTTCAATACAACAGTTCTACCAGCATATTCTTATGCCGCGTACACACGAGCGGACTTTTCAACATCCAAAGTCCGAAGGACTGAGTCCGTCAGACTATCCGATCGTGTGTGGGCTGCAACGGACTTTTGACTCGCCAAAGTCCGAAGGAGTTTAGAATATGGAACATGCTTCAAATTTTTCCGAAGGAACTCCGCCGGACCCGGTCCCCTTCGAAAAATCCGCTCGTGTGTATGCTACTCCGACGGACTAAAACCGACGCTAGGGCAGCTATTGGCTACTGGCTATGAACTTCCTTATTCGAGCCGAGTCGTACGTCATCACGTTCGAATCCGTCGGAGTTTAGTGTGATCGTGTGTGGCCAAGTCCGCTCAGCCGAAAAGTCTGTCAGAACTCCGTCGGAATTCCAGCAGAACTCCGACGGAACTCCTTCGGAAGTCTGTCGGACATAAGTCCTCTCGTGTGTACGGGGCTTTAGGAGGCTTTAATCATTGGCATCTTTCTGCAGGCACTATTTGAATGAAGATCGATTGTCCTGCCTGTTCAAATGTGTTGAAAAAGTACATTTCTATAAGATGAATTAACTTTTTTTACATGACTGTAAACTCGCATTAGCAGTATTGTCATCTATGTGCTTAAAAGTACAGTAGAGAGAATTTTAGAAAAATCTGAGATTCTTAGATTATATGATCTTGGCATGCTTGAAAATGAGCTGCTGCCAGCAGCACACGTGCCAGAAACAGCACACAGGTTTCATCACAAAGGAATGCTGCTCTGTACTAAACTCTATTACGGAATGTTTCAGCTGACATGCACATGGTGCCAAAAAAACACTGTGCACACTCTATCATTTCTATAAAATAGAATGCTCTATTATATTTACTAGAAAATGCGTGCCAGGTATTAACCACTTCTCGACCGCCCCCACACAGATATACTGTTGCAGGGCAGACGATGTGCGCCGGATTAACTATCTGGTACGTGATCAGTGCTTCCGGGTAGAGGGCTTGCGTGCATGCTGCCCCAGCTGTACTGTGATTTGTCATAGCAGAAGCCGATCAGCAGGGCCCGGGCACAGAAGAGAGATCTGTGTTGGTAGATTCTATTTGATTGCACAATCATGTTTAGACACTCTGGGCAACAGAGGGTTTAGACTAAAAATGCAGGTTGTTAGAACAATGACTTCTTGACCTTATATCAATTTCTGTGACTTCAGTTAGACTTTAACAGTTTATGAATACTTTTTTGACAACATAAAAAGCTACACACACTTATTACAATGTGATATCCCCGCTATATCAAGGGGTGCAAAGAAAGTCCTTTCCCAATCAATTAGACAAAACTAGTTGAATGTAGAGATTGTAATGGGGGTTACATACTTAATGTGACTGTAGCCGCATTAGTGCAATTGTGACAGAGAAAATTGAGTACTGTCGGCGATACTTTTTTTATTTGCACTAACATACAATTTTTCAGGACAAGCTTTCGAGGTATGTCCCCTTCTTCAAAGTCCAAACAGTACTCTAATGGGTGTTAGGCATTTATACACACATTGAGTTCCAATTGTTCAATATCCTGTGTAGTAAGAGGGCCTACCTAAACAATCTAGTCAATTTTATATTCAATCCAGTAGACAGCTATGCTCTGTCAGTGATTAATGCAACCTCATGCAAATTTAAAATAAATTTAGTAGACTGTATAACCAAACTATGAAGTGTGTGTGTGCGATTAATTCATTCTGATTTCACTGCAGTTGCAAAGATCAGACTTTGAAATTACAAGTATCTTTCCGAGTCTAATGTCATTTAACGGAACCTTTTTCAAACTGCCTTAACCACTTGACCTCCGGAAGATTTTACCCCTTTGATGACTAGGTCATTTTTTGCTATTTGGCACTGCGCTACTTTAACTGGTGTTTGCACGGGCACTGTAACCAAACAAAATTGATATAATTTTTTTTCACACAAATCAAGCTTTCTTTTGGTGGTATTTGAAGCTTTTACTAAGCTCTCTTAGTAAAAGCAGCACATAGCACACATATTACACAATGTTAAAGAGGAACTGCAGTCTACTCACATAATTTGCAATAAAAAAGCTTTCTTACTGGATTTATACAGAGGCACACCCTCCAGTTTTGCAACCCTGCATCTCTCATTGGCCCTCTTATGACTCACCCCCCCTCCCTTCCTGGCAAACTCTCACGAGAGTGATGGAGAGAGCTGTGCATGATGTCAAGAGCCTAGGCTAATTACCAGTCAACAGGAAGTGGGCTGTATAAGGTATTTACTTGCATAAAAAAAGTTTTACTATCCAAAGTTAAAACAACCAGGGCAGAAGATTTAATAGATGGAAAAATGAAAAAAAATGACTGAAGGTCCGCTTTAAGCACAGTTAACCCCTTCCCAGACAGTATCATTACTACACTAACAGTTTCACTATGTCATTGCCAGTGTATCCCCCCCGGCAGCCTCAGCTAGTGTTAGATTGCCCACCACACTATCACAGTCCCACGATAAGACACCGATTGCCCCCCATTACCAGTATAAAAATAAAAGAAATACAAATTCCAGTATATAATATATATACATACATACATACACACACACACACACACACACACACACACACAAACACACACTCTATAGATTGCAGGTGCTTTAACTTTCATCCAAACCAAATAAAAATTTTACCAAAAACCATGTAGCAGAATATATTTTGGCCCATATTTATAAAGAAATTACATTTTTTAGTAGATATGTTTTAAAGCAGAAAGTAAAAAAAAAATATATATATTTATTTTTTCAAAATGTTCAGCCTTTTTTCATTTACATAAAGAAATACAAAAAAAACCTAGTGGTGATCAAATACCACTAAAAGAAAGCTCAATTTGTGTGAAAAACAAAAAAAATGATAACATTTTGTTTGGTTACAGTGTTGCATGATCACGCAATCATCAGTTAGTAAAAAGTGTAGTGTCAAATAGCAAAAAATTATCGGGGGGGGGCTAGGGCTTAATGAAAAGCAACTTCTACGTGATTCATCAGCTCTTTACGAGTTTTGATATACTGTATTTTGTACTTTCTTGGTGTTTGCACCAATACAATTATTGGTTAGCGCTTAGCAGCGTTTTTTTTTTTTTTTTTAAAGACATCCCTCTGCTATTTTCCACTCCAAAACTACCCACAATGCCACAGAAAATAAAATGTGCTGTGCCATTTTGATTGGAAAGAAGGGAGAGAGCATTTGAGGGTAGCTGGCGATTTTTCTGAGTTTTTTTTATTATGTATCTGCTCATCCAGAAGATAGATGAGGCAATCCTGCCGATTGCCTTGCGGAGAAGGAGACAGGTGGAGGAGGAGAGAAGCAGCAGATGTCGTCGGTTTTGGACGTATCCAATGGCATCCCATCGGGTTTCTTTGGAGTACTTTACCAACATGTATGCCCAACTCCGCATACATAGGAAAATTACTAAACTTTACGAGGATGTCTGCGCCAATCTTTGATGAGCTTTTAGAGAGGCTCAGGTCAAGGCTGGCAAGGATGGACACCATGATGTGTCATTGGAGGATCGGCTGCTTGTGACACTCAGGTAAGTGAAATTTTATGAATATGTACACATATGGGTTAGAGGATAGTGGTTAGGGATTGGGGTAGGACTTAATTGTATGCCTTTTTTTTAATATGTTAAATTTTTATGTTACGTTAGGTTCCTTGCCATAGGAGAAAGCTTTTTGTCCTTGCATCACTACTTTCTCCTTGACGTCTCAATAGTGGCCAGGGTAATGAGAGAAACGTGTGGCAATATGAAAGGAGTTACATGAAGTTGTAATGAAGAAGCCCACAGAAGATATCTGGGAAGCAGTTGTCGACGGGTTTTGGGAGAAAACTCAGTTCCCCAATTGTATCGGTGTCCTTGGTGGCAAACACATCAGGGTGAAGAAGCTTCCCCACTCTGGATCAGTGTATTTTAATTATAAAAAATATTTCTCGTTGGTCCTCCTGGCATTGGCTGATGCACATCTGAGATTCCTTTACTGTGGATGTTGGAGCACATGGCAACCAACGTGACGCCCGATGAGTCGGCCTTTGGACTAGTCTACAATACATGAATGACGGCTCAACATTCCTCCTAGCAGGCCTCTACCCTGCACTAAGGAACCCAGCTTACCATTGCTCACGGTAGTTGACAAAGCCTTTGGACTGGCCCAAAATCTCATGAGGCCATGTAGTGGCTATAGTCTCAGCCATTTCCAAAAAATGTACAATTATCTTCTCAAATAGAGAGTTTTGCTGTCCGGTATGCAGATTGATGAGGCGAATGCCATTAACATTGTCCTGGCATGTTGCACAACTTTCTGCAGGACAATGAGAGAAGCAATGCTGAACTGAAGCCAAAGTCAGCAAGTACAATTTATGGACTTACGGTTAACGGCCCGTGTTATGACCATACGCAATCAGTTTGCAGATTTTTTGGTATTACCTGATGGAGAGGTGTTATGGCAAAATGATTATGTGTAAATAAAATGTTGACGTTTCATTAATGAGCTCTGCTTTCCGTCTTGTAAGATTATTATTATTTTTTTTTAATAAAGCACTTCAAATTCATGTTAGTTCTTTTTATGTCCATTTCTCTTCTATTGTTCCACAAGTCCTTTTCATTCTGTGTGAGGCAAGTGTATGCTAGCCCTTTTTGGGCTTAGCATACATTTTTGTCCCAGGCAGAGTGCAAAGGTGTTCTTTTCACTCTGCGTGAGGCAAGCGTATGCTAGCCCCTTTTGGGCTTTGCATATGTTTGCCCCAGGCAGACTGCAAATGAGTGCTGTTGTGCATCATATAGAACCCAAAAAATAAAAAAATTTATTTTTAACACATTTATAATTTCAAAAATAAATGAACAGGGTCCATCACAACTGCTGATAGGTGGAGGGGGATGCTTGATCACCATGGAGATTGGGGACAGAGGAATGATGATTGGGGCTGGCGTTCAGGCCCAAACTCATGCTGGTATTGGGATCCACTATATGAGGGAGGTGTTCGAACCTGGTGAAAATGGGGAGGTGGAAGGTGTAAATTCACCGTAGGAGTGGGGGTAAAATGAGGTCAGGGACGGGATAGGTGGTGGCTAGCGATGAGGAGGGGGTGGATTTTGAGGGGGTGCTAGCGCCACTGAGGTCCCAGGGGTCATTGAGGGATCCTGAGAAGCAGTATATGGATCACTTGGTGGTGACCCACCACTTAATTTGGCATGCCTGTATTGCATAGCAATACCATACATGCGATCCATACCTGGTCTCCCCCAATGTCCTCCAGTAGGTGATATAAGGTGCGGCAGAAGCAGGCGCTTGGGTTCCAAGAATGCATCCACACTGCACCTCTCCTGCCGCACTTCCTGCAGCAAAGCTAGCATCCTGTACTTTCAATATTGCAGCTGTCCCTCCTCTGACGCCGATTGCTCCCACGAACACTGCCACAACCACGCACCTCCCCATGTTCTTGGCTGACAGCTGAAAGCTCCAAGTCCCTGGATTCCTGCAAAAGAACGAAAATGTTTAGATTGGCATGTAGATAGACAATGAGATAGACAGGCAGGCATAACGGACGGACAGTTAACCTCATGTGTGGCCTCATCTGTAACACTTTCCACACTGATGTCATGGGGTGATGCGTGGCCAGTGCTGTCCGTGGCACTGGTGGGTCTGTCCACCTGTGACTGTTCCACAGCCTCCTCCCTTCACTGAGCAATGTTAGATGGAAAAAAAAAAATTTACTCTCTGTTGCTATTAAATTATGACTTGGCACAAGAAGGCCAAAAGGTTATGGTAGACGTAGCCTTTTTTGGCTTGTGCTCCACAACTTGCTGCCTTCTCCTGTTAGATCCCTGCTGACCCGATCCCGGAGGGATTTCCACCTGCGCTGGAAAATTCTGCCTAAAGAAAAGTGGAAAAGAAGTGTAATTAGTTGTGTAATGTAAATGAAGAATGCATATTACAACAAACAGATCATGAATTCAATGAAAATATACTTACTTGTCTCCTTTCTGGCTCAGTTGCTCATCTGTTCCCAGCCTGGAGTTATTGCTGCACTGATATCCTGCCAGCATTTTTTTTTTTTTGTCAGATCTTGATGGGCCTTGACTGCACTGATGAGGTCTATCTGAGATCTTCTCTCTCCTCTGTCCTACCCACAGTCATACGGCTGTGCAAAGGACTCTTGATTAATGTACAGACAGGAATTTCCTGGTTTTCCTGACATCACAGTGACCAATCACATATTTACAGCTTAGAAACAGCAGACACGATCAAAGGTTTAGCGGTGCCAGGCGTTTTTACAGCTCTAGTAAGAATGCTCTGTTTATGGGGTTTTTTTTGGCGCTTAAAAACGCCTATGCCACTTATAGCTCCTAAACACCTGTGTGTGCATGAGGACATAGAATAACATGGAGAGGCATATTTAAGCTGTAAGGACTGCGATCTGATTCTTAAATGATTAATCGTGCAGCTCTGCTACAGATCTAGGTGCTGAGTTCGAATTTCATGACTAGGGTTTACAACCATAAGGTTTTTTATTAGGCCTTTATTAGTATTCAAATTAATCATTGTAGCGATTATCTTCATTTCATCAAACACTGGTCTAGACACACAAACTGAACCTGGGCTGAATGGCACACTTGTAAATATTGATAAAAAAAAATAAACACATTCTTATGAAGCTTAACCTCCACTTATATATGCTAAATTATTTTAATCCATTCCCTGAACATAACTGTTGTTAACCACTTGCTGACCTGGCCATAGCCGAATGATGGCTACAGCACACCCTGGGGGCACACCCGGAGGTGCCCATGATCAATCAGGGTAAAGGGCCAGTGACAGTGGCCCTTTACCATCCAATGATGGAGTGCTCACTTGTCAACAAACTGGCGCATCTCTGGTTCAGCTCTCTCCTCACATGCAATCGTTACAGTGTGTGTGAGGAGAGGAGTGAGCCAGTGCAGCAACACGAGTGAGCTGGATCTGAAGTGCTCATCCGTGCCACTACAGTGCCTCACAAAAGTGTAATAGGTAGTCAGAAAATTTGAGATGTAATTTATGTCCCTAGAAGACGTGACAATGCTCCCTGCATGTGGCCAGGTTGTGTAAAAGTCTCACACATGTGGTATCGCCATACTCAGGAGGAGCAGAATATATATTTGGGGTGTAATGTTTGCTATGTACATGCTATGTGTTATAAATCTCTTATAAATTGTATTGTTTTTACACAAAAAGCGTTTTAACTTTCTTTCCACGTTTTCCAAAAACTTGTGGAAAAAAATGACATGTTCAAAAGACTCATTATGCCGCCTAGATTATGTGTTGGGGTGTTTGCTTTCCAAAATGGGGTACTTTTTTGGGCGTTTCAATTTTCCTAGTGCTCCAGGGCCTTCAAGAATGTAATAGGTAGTCAAGAAATTAAATAAGTAATTTATGTCCCTAAAACACCTAACGGTGCTCCCTGCATGTTGGGCCTCTGTATGTGGCCGAGCAGTGAAAAAGTCTCATACATGTGGCATCGCCATACTCAGGTGTAGCAGAATGTGTTTTGGGGTGTAGTTGCAAGTATGCATATGCCATGTGAAAGAAATAACTTGTTAATATGAACATTTAGCGAAAAAAATTAAAATTCAACTTTTAAAGGATTGTGGTAAAAAAATTACAACTTCAAAAAACTCACCTAGCCTCTCACTAAATACTTTGGAATGTCTACTTTCCAAAAAGGGGGTCATTTGGGGGCTATTTGTACTGTCCTGGCTTGTTAGTGTCTCAAGAAATTAGATAGGTCGTCATTACAGTGTGAACAATTTTCAGTGATTGGCACCATAGCTTGTAGACTTTATAATTTTCACAAAGACCAAACATAAACCAAGTTTGGTTATTTTTACCAAAGATATATAGTAGTATAAATTATGGGCAAAATTGATGAACATTTTTACAAATTCGCAACATTTTATAAAACTAAACAAAAAAAAAAAAAATTGTTTTATTTATAGCGCAAAAAAAAGTAACCCAGTGGTGATTAAATACCACCAAAAGAAAGCTCTATTTGTGTGGAAAAAAAGGCCAATGACTGAGTAATTGTCACTCAAAATGTGACCACTGAAAGCTGAAAAATGGCCTGGTTAGGACGGGTGTATAAGTGCCCAGCAAGCAAGTGGTTAAACCCACCATCTTCCAACCACAAAATTAGCAACGTCATAAAATTTTGTAATCTCCCATATATTCTCCCATACACTCCCACACTTTTCCCATAAGATGGACAGAAGGATATTTAAAAGAAACCAGTTTAAATTGGAGTTTACAAGTTACCTTTTTCCTTCTGCTACAGCCAATACTGGTAACACACGCCAATACTGAAAAGTAAAAAAGAAGAAAGTCGGTACACGCGGTAAAAATATTTTTCCCACCTTGTTTGTACAGTAAATCCAAATTTTTATTAAAAACATGTTTCTTTAAAATCATTAAATCATTAATATATTGTCAATTATGATCAGAATTTGCCTGTACTGTACATTCTACGTCCACATTTTATTTAGAAGTTATCAAAAAATGAAGTATAAGGATACTAGAATAAAAAATTAAAAAAAGACTGGCTGAGAGTTATATACATCCCATACTTTGGTGGTGCTCAGCTTGAAAATGACAGAGGCTCCACTTCCAGAGGGCCAAGCATTTGTAATGTATTTTTGGACATTGAGGAGCATCAATCACATCAAGTACAGGTAGCGCATTCAATAATGGGTTGCACCACACCTAAATGCTTGAAAAGAGTCATCACCAATGTAAGTATTGTCAATAAACCCCCCCTCAACATTTGTGTCAGAGGACACAATAATAACCTCCCACATTGGTGTGAGTAGATGCAATAAAAAAATCCCCAGCACTTGTACCAGCAAAAATAATCCCAGCACCAGTATCAATGACCATAAAAATAACCTCAAGCATTTGTGCTAATAGACACAATACTAATCCCTAGCAATGGTGTTAGTGGACACCATAATAACCTCTAGCATTGGTGTTAGTGAACACAATTATAATCCTGATAATCAGAGGGAACAAAAACACCCAGCATTGGTGTCAGTTACTGCAATATCAGATTAAAATAAGATGAGAGGGACATATTTCCGGTGATGAATTCTAGGCATGGGGTTCTATAGGCAAGTCAAAAAACAGTCTTAATTGTACATCACAGGATGCACAAGAGTTAATTCCTAAACTACTGGGATGTCCAAAAGCAATCCCATAAGGAATAGAGCAACCGGCTATTGGGCCCAACCAGTAACAATCTTCTTAACATAAGAGGAGGAAACACTGACAAGGACCTTACCCAGCCACTTGCAGGACTTTATGACCAAGGACGGCATCTGTCAAGACAGCCAACACTTCTGGAAGAGGGGGCTTTCATAGGAAAGGGAATCCCACCTTTCAAGTCATACACCTAAAATGTAATGATTTCTACTTTGAAGGCCCAAGGATCCCTGGATCTGGATACAAATCTGTCCAGGTTGTGGTTGAGTCTGGATGCCATTAGAGCTGTCTGTTATCCACACGAACACAAGGTTGGTCAAACACCTCTGGATGGAGGGGTCACTCTCCAGGATTCAGTCGTTGGTGTATTAGGGAGTCTGCTTGCAAATTTCCTATGTCAGAAATATATATCACGGACAGAAGAGAGCATTGAGTTCCATCCAAGTCAGGTTGCTCTCCGCTTTCTGACTTCTGGTAGTGGAAATAGTGATGATGTTGTGCTGTCAACAATTAACAAATCATATACTGTACAGTAGGTAATGTGTATAAATATGTAAAAAGGTGACAATGTCAATAGGTACTAATGTAATATCCACAAATATCAAGTGACAATAAGTTAACATATATAATATATAAAGTTCCAATGGTGACAGTAAAGTGCAAGGTGATTAAGGTGCTCTAATTCTTCCACATTACAATGGTGAATAAAGGTGATTGTGTCTCTTAGGCCGGGTTCACACCACAGCAATGCGGGAACGCCGCGAATCCGCAGCGTTTTCCCGCATCGCACACCTCCCGCCGGCAGTTCACACTGCCCTATGCGGACGGCTGGGAGTGTCAATGATATGTTAATGACACCCCCAGATCCGTCCGCATATCGCAGTGCGATCTGCAGACTCGCACAGGAATCGGTGTGAACCCCCATGCGATCCGATTCTGTTGCGGACCAAAAAAAGGGTCCCGTGCGAGTTTGCTGCGGGAGCGATGCGAATTCAGCCATACTATCTGTATGGCTGAACTCGCATCGCTACGGAGATCGGATGTGATTTGCACTGCAGTGCGGGTGCGAATCACATCCGGATCTCCCCCCGTAGCAGTGTGAACCCAGCCTCATAGTGTATATGACAGCTCAGTGCTCACAGGCCTCTCACTTTACTGCTGTAAGGTAACAGCATTGAGTTAAGTAACTCTCGTGGGCAAGCCTTAGGTCTCAATATTTCCCTGGGGATCTCTCTGTGATGGATGCTGTCCTTGGGACTGGATATATGGCAATACCTCCTTGAGTGTAATCTCAGGGTTCCTCCTATTCACCTCTGTGGTGATGGTATGTAAACAAAGGTGCACCAATAGGGTGATAAAGTTTCACAAAGTATTTTATTGCAAAAACGGCTAAAATATTACATTAACAAGCATTTGCAAGGCACAAAATCAATGAGCGGCTTGTACTCCTACGTCACTTCCGGTCTATCTGTGGCCTAATCCCGACGTGTATCATCATGTATCATATGACTTCATCAGGGGTAAGATGTAGTATGATGGGAAATTATATGCTGGCGGTCATTTTCCCAAGGACTACCATTAGGATATATTATAGTGGCCATTTTCTTGCAGTAACGTACACAAAACTATATGGAGTTAAACTGGCAGTGGTGCACACAGAACTATATGGCATTAAACTGGCAGTAATGAACACAAAACTATACGGCATTAAACTGGCAATAACGCACACAGAAGTAAATGGCATTAAACTGTCAGTAACGCAATCAGCTAGACGGTGTTCAACTGTCACTACACTGACGCCATCTGAACTGTCCCTACTCTAGCTATACACTAATGAAAGATTACTGACATGGTCTCACTTCACTACACAAACTATCTGAGTTGTCCCTACTCTAGCTGCACCACTATGCAAAGCTGAATGATGGTTCTCCTTACTACACTCACACTATCCCTAGACTGACACTAAGAAAATATTCTATACTGACAATTGAAGTAAAATAGCACAGTAATACACACTAACTAATAGCACTGAACAGAGCCCTGTCCCATCTCTCTCCACGCCAAAATCGCACTGAAAATGCCTACTATTGAAAGAATACTTTTATACTGTAGGACGGGAATGAGCCATGAGTGGATAAAGTCATGATGACAGTGTACAACCATGACTCTAACAGTGCTGATTGGTAGACATGTGCAGAGTAAAATATTTCATTTCGGAATTTCGTTTTCGTCTGAAAACTTAATTTATTTAGTTACTCCCGAAATTCGTTTTTATTTATTTAGTTTTTCGTTCAAAAATTGCATTCGTCCGAAAATCCACATGAATTACGGTCGAATCTGTCTTTAAGGCTTATGGTGTCTATCGAATGTATAAAGAAGATTCGACGGAGCTAGTATTTAGCATACTTTAGAACCCCTGTTAAAGTCTATGGGACTCCAACATTCAAAATCTAAAGTGCTAATTTTAAAGACTAATTTGCAAGTTACTGTCCTAAAAAGTGTTTGGGGACCCGGGTCCTGCCCCAGGGGACATGTATCAATGCAAAAAAAAGTTTTAAAAACGGACGTTTTTTCAGGAGCAGTGATTTTAATAATGATTAAAGTGAAACAATAAAAGTGTAATATTCCTTTAAATTTCGTAGGGGGGGTGGTCTATAGTATGCCTGTGAAGGGGCGCATGTTTCCCGTGCTTAGAACTGTCCCTGCACAAAGTGTCATTTATGCAGGAAAAAAAGTCCTTTAAAATCACTCGCAGCTATTATGAATTGTCGGCTTCGTAATACAGAGAACACTCATTGAAAGTCATTGATAAAAAATAAAAAAAAAAGCGTGGGGGTCCCCCAAATTCAATTACCAGGCCCTTCAGGTCTGGTATGGATATTAAGGGGAACCCTGCCTCAAATTTAAGAAGAAAAATTGACGTGGGGTTCCCCCTAAATATCCATAACCAGACCCTTCAGGTCTGGTATGGATATTAAGGGGAACCCCGCGTCAAATTTAAAAAAAAATTGACGTGGGGGTCCCCCTAAAAATCCATACCAGACCCTTTATCCGAGCACGCAACCTGGCAGGCTGCAGGAAAAGAGGGGGGGACAAGAGAGCGGCCCCCCCTCCCTCCTGAACCATACCAGGCCACATACCCTCAACATTGGGAGGATGCTTTGGGGGTCTGTGACCCCTCAAAGCACCTTGTCCCCATGTTGATGAGGACAAGGGCCTCATCCCCACAACCGTGGCCGGTGGTTGTGGAGGTTTGCGGGCGGGGGGCTTATCAGAATCTGGAAGCCCCCTTTAACAAGGGGACCCCCAGATCCCGGCCCCCCCCCTGTTTGAAATGGTAAGGGGGTACAAAAGTACCCCTACCATTTCACAAAGAAAGTGTAAAAAATAGTTAAATAAGACAAACACACTTTTGAAAAATATCTTTATTAAAAAAAAAAAAAATAAAAAAAAAAAAAAGATTCCAGCGGTGGTAATCCACTCTTGCTATCCAGCGACGGACGGTCATCTCTCCAGCGATGGCTCATCTCATCCAGCGCAGCGAATCCATCCTTCTTCATCCCGCCCCCCTCTGACGCAAGGGGAAACCCGGGGTTCCCCGTGACGTATGGGTGACCCACCCCCTTTGATGTAACGGAAACCTGCCTGTGTTACATCAGAGGGGTGCGGGTCACCCATACGTCACAGGGAACCCCGGGTTTCCCCTTGCGTCAGAGGGGGGCGGGGTCAGGTGACGGGTGGCCCCGCCCTCCGTATATAAGAAACGTCAGGCCGCCGGAATCCTTGCAGTGTCTCCTCTGCGGAGACAGAAAAAGGATGGATTCGCTGCGCTGGAGAGATGACCGTCCGTCGCTGGATAGCAAGAGTGGATTACCACCGCCGGAATCTTTTTTTTATTTTTTTTATTTTTAATAAAGATATTTTTCAAAAGTGTGTTTGTCTTATTTAACTATTTTTTACACTTTCTTTGTGAAATGGTAGGGGTACTTTTGTACCCCCTTACCATTTCAAACAGGGGGGGGGGGGCGGGATCTGGGGGTCCCCTTGTTAAAGGGGGCTTCCAGATTCTGATAAGCCCCCCGCCCGCAGACCTCCACAACCACCGGCCACGGTTGTGGGGATGAGGCCCTTGTCCTCATCAACATGGGGACAAGGTGCTTTGAGGGGTCACAGACCCCCAAAGCATCCTCCTAATGTTGAGGGCATGTGGCCTGGTACGGTTCAGGAGGGAGGGGGGGGCGCTCTCTCGTCCCCCCCTCTTTTCCTGCGGCCTGCCAGGTTGCGTGCTCGGATAAAGGGTCTGGTATGTATTTTTAGGGGGACCCCCACGTCAATTTTTTTTTAAATTTGATGCGGGGTTCCCCTTAATATCCATACCAGACCTGAAGGGTCTGGTTATGGATATTTAGGGGGAACCCCACGTCAATTTTTTTCTTAAATTTGGAGGCAGGGTTCCCCTTAATATCCATACCAGACCTGAAGGGCCTGGTAATTGAATTTGGGGGACCCCCACGCTTTTTTATTTATTTATTTATTTTTTTATCAATGACTTTCAATGAGTGTTCTCTGTATTACGGGAGCCGACAATTCATAATAGCTGCGAGTGATTTTAAAGGACTTTTTTTCCTGCATAAATTACACTTTGTGCAGGGACAGTTCTAAGCACCAGAAACATGAGCCCCTTCACAGGCATACTATAGACAACCCCCCCCCCCCCTACGAAATTTAAAGGAATATTACACTTTTATTGTTTCACTTTAATCATCATTAAAATCACTGCTCCCGAAAAAACGGCCGTTTTTAAAACTTTTTTTTGCATTGATACATGTCCCCTGGGGCAGGGCTTGACAAATTTGCTTGGAATCTAGGAGCCAGCTTAAAAAGTTAGGAGCCAGGTCAGTAACGGCGATCCGGACCTGTCCCTGGCCTGACATGGAGACGAGTGAGGGGAAGATAGCGCCGCAGCCCCCCCCCCCCTTTTTTTTTTTCCTTAATTAAAATAATTTTTTTTTTTACTTTTTACAAAAAAAAAAAAAATTATATATATATATATATATAATTAAATTAATAAATAAATTAATTAATGAATAATATATATATAATATAATAAGAAGCCAGATGACGCCCGCAATCACTTCCTTCTCTTCACTTTGGGAAGGAAATGGGCGGGCAGTGAAAAACAGGCAGGGGAGCTTCACTCCATTAGGAATTAGCATTATTGGAATAGGGTGTAATTTCTACATCCACCACAAGATGGCGCCAGACTACCGAAAGATTTTAGAAGGCCGCAAAGCCGCGGCCTCAATTACTGGCCGGCGCGGCCCGATGCAATTGCGCGGCGGAGTTCGGGGTCCAAATGGAGACGGGATACCCCAGCAGCGTTGCCCCAGTCGCCAGGACACGAATTCTAGGCGCAAATGCGACCAGGCGCCCGGGGTTTGTCGAGCCCTGCCCTGGGGCAGGACCCGGGTCCCCAAACACTTTTTAGGACAGTAACTTGCAGAATCTTTTCTCTCTGTCAAATCTTTTTTCTCTGTCGAATATTTTCTCTATATAATCTTGGACTAATAGAGGTAAGGTTAGGCACATTCGACCACAGGTTCTATAGACAGATTGTTATTGTCAGAGTCATGTCGAATCTCCTATTTTATATCGAACTGTTGTAACAATGAAAACGAAAATAAAGCATTTATTTATGTCGGATCTTTCGTTTTTCGGATTTTGTGCTTTCGTTATCGTTTGTCAAAACGAAAATACCGTATATACTCGAGTATAAGCCGAGATTTTCAGCCTCTTTTTTGAGGCTGAAAGTGCCCCCCTCGGCTTATACTCGAGTCATCGCTGTCTGCCCGCTCGATCAGCGTGTCGAGCAGACAGACAGCGGCCATTCTATGATTCAAAAGCCGCGCCTCCGGCTCCGCCTTCGCCTGTGATAGGCGGAACACTGAATTTCCCAGCAGCCTGTGTTCCGCCTATCACGGGCATCGTCTCATCCTCGTACTACGGACGAGGATGATACGACGTCTGTGATAGGCGGAACACAGGCTGCTGGGAAATTCAGTGTTCCGCCTATCACAGGCGAAGGAGGAGGCGCGGCTTTTGAATTTTACAATGGCCGCCGACGAAGAGGGCACGGGACGGAGGCAAGGCAAGGCACGGCACGGCACGGGACAGGACAGGACGGGACGGGACGGGACGAAGGCAAGGCACGACACGGGACGGAGGCTCGGGACAAAGGCTCGGGACACAGGTAGGCTGGACACACACACACACACACACACACACACACACACACACACGGATGGATGGATGGATGGATGGAGACACACACACACACAGGGATGGATGGATGGATGGAGACACACACACACAGGGATGGATGGATGGATGGAGACACACACACACAGGGATGGATGGATGGATGGATGGAGACACACACACACACAGGGATGGATGGACGGACACACAGGGATGGACGGACACACAGGGATGGACGGACACACAGGGATGGACGGACACACACACAGGGATGGACAGGCATGTCTCACCCTCGGCTTATACACGAGTCAATAAGTTTGCCAGTTTTTTTGGGGGTAAATTGGGGGCCTCGGCTTATATTCGGGTCGGCCTATACTCGAGTATATACGGTAGCTGAAATTCGGACGAAAACGAATGCACATGTCTACTAATTGGATGAAGCTTTCACTGCTTCAGCCAATCAGGGATTGCAGTGCACTGCTCAGCCTCGCAAGGCATTGTGGTGGGTTCGGGGGGCCAAACAAACGGTTGTTCGCCCCCCCAATTGTTCGGCCCGAACTTATGCTCTGGCCGAACCATTTGCCCATCCCTAGTGAGGAGTACAAAGACAAGTGTGTCTTGCCTACAGTAAAGCATGGTGGAGGGAGTGACATGATCTGGGGCTGCATGAGTGCTGCCACCACTGGGGAGCTACAGTTCATTGAGGGAACCATGAATGCCAACATGTACTGTGACATACTGAAGCAGAGCATGATCCCCTCCCTTCGGAGACTGGGCCACAGGGCAGTATTCCAACATAATGACCCCAAACACACCTCCAAAGGACCACTGCCTTGGAAGCTGCAGTGATGGACTGGTCAAGCATGTCACCAGCCCTAAACCCTATTGAGCATCTGTTGTGCATTATGAAATGGAAGGTGGAGGATCGCAAGATTTCTAACATCCACCAGCTCTGTGATGTCATCATTGAGGAGTCCAAGAGGTCTCCAGTGGCAAGCTGTGAAGCTCTGGTGAACTCCATGCTCAAGAGTGCTGGAAAATAATGGTGGCCCCACAAAACATTGACACTTTGGGCCCAATTTGGACATTTTCACTTAGAGGTGTAAGCACTTGTGTTGCCAGCGGTTTAGACATTACTGGCTGTGTGTTGAGTTATTTTGAGGGGACAGCAAATTTACACTGTTAGACAAGCTGTACACTCACTACTTTACATTGTAGCAAAGCGTAATTTCGTCAGCGTTGTCACATGAAAAGATAGAATAAAATATTTACAAAAATGTGAGGGGTGTACTCACTTTTGTGAGATACTGTAGGTGTTGAACATCATAATCAATTGGCATCAAAAAAAATGTGAACATTGATGTATAAATCACACACTGTTTGGAGGACAGTGTACGCAGTACACTCGGGTGAGTAAAAGGGGGGCTCTGGTGTACACGCATAACATCTCTTAAATGGGTAACAACCTTTACTGTAAAGAAGGTGAAGCCCCTTTTGGGGGGGGGGGGGGGGGGAATCAATAACATTTTTAACTACTATATCTTAAATAGTCGGTGCCCTTGTACACAAATTTGGGTTTTATTAGGTAAAATATTATGTAAATGACGATCAGACTGCAGTATATGTCAATGGTGTTTTATAATTTTATTTATATTTTCTTATATTGTATATTATAAACCAAGATGAAAGGTACTTGATCTTAATATTGATCTGGTTACTTATTCTTCTTGATTAGTGCCATTCTGTCCATTGATGCTACTTCTGATTTTTTTATTTTTTTTTTATATGAAAGTCTTTTCATATCCCTTATCTATGAACCTATATCCCATTTTGTTGGCCTGTTCTGTATAATCAATTCTAGTACAACTGCGTCCAAGTCACATAAGTTGGCCTTTGGGTATGTTATAAATCCAAGTGGCTTTGATAAAGTTCATAATAGATATCCCTCTCATCTTAAATTTTGGGGCATAGTACCCTACACCAAACACTGGCGAGGTAGCCATAAAATCTGAGTCATTAGTCAATTAGAATTCAAATGGATTTTTTTAAATGGATACGCCTACAACCCATGGATTAAAAGTGGAGTTTGACTTAAATTGCTTTATTAATGATTTTTGATTGTATTTTGACCCACTATCCCTTTAACCACTGCATGGCAATGCACGTCGGCAGAATGGCACCGACAAGCACGTACATGTACGTGCTTGCCTTCCAGCGGGTGGGGGGTCCGATCGGACCCCCTCCCGCTGGATGCGGCGGTCCGTTTCGCTTCAGGAGCGATCCGGGATGAGGGGATGGCCGTTGGTTTCTGGCCATCCCCTCTCGATCGCTCCTGGCGAATGAGAAGCTTCCCCCGCTGTGTATTGTAAACACAGGCAGGGAGGAAGTGATGTCATTCTCCTCGGGGCGGTCTTTTTGACCGGACTGCGAGGAGAACAGAGAAAGTAAGTGCACGAAACACTACACTGACATGTAGGTATACATAGGCACACAAATCCCCCCCGTCACAGTGTCAGTGATTGCAGTGATCATTTATTTACTGATCACTGCATTTAGTGTCAGTTGTGACAGTAAAAACTGTCAGGACAGTTAGTGTTAGGTCCAGGGTAGCCCGCTACCCCCCCCATAAAGGTTTAACCCCCTGATTGCCCCTATAGTTAACCCTTTCACCCCCTTTTGCCAGTGTCACTAAGCAATCGTTTTTCTGATCGCTGCATTAGTGTCACTGGTGTCGTTAGGTAGCTAGTTATTTTTTTAGGTTCACCGCCAGGTTTTTATAGCGCTAGGTACCCCCATATACTACCCAATAATGGTTTTAACCCCCTGATTGCCCCTAGTTAATCCTTTCACCAGCGATCACCGTATAAGTGCCACTGGTGACGCTGGTTAGCCAGTTAGTTATTTCGGTTCCCCGTCAGGTTTTTATATAGCGTCAGGGACCCCCATATACAATCTAATAAAGATTTTAACCCCCTGATTGGCCCTAGTTATCACCGTATAAGTGTTACGGGTGACTCTGATTAGTTTGCTTTTTATAGCATCAGGGCACCCACCATTTATTACCCAAAAAAGGTTTAACCTCCTGATCACCCGGGGGTGATATCAATTAGGTTTTAGGGTCAGGGTCTGCGTCACCCCAGGCAGCGCTAGGTTAGTGCCAGTACCGCTAACACCCACGCGCAAAGCATAAACCTTCTGTAGTGGTATAGAATCTGAACAGATCAATATCTGATCTGATCAGATCTATACTAGCGTCCCCAGCAGTTTAGGGTTCCAAAAAAACGCATTGTTAGCGGGATCAGTACAGATACCTGCTAGCACCTGCGTTTTTCCCCTCCGCCCAGCCCACCCAAGTGCAGTATCGATCGATCACTGTCACTTAAAAAACACTAAACACATAACTGCAGCGTTCGCAGAGTCAGGCCTGATCCCTGCGACCGCTAACAGTTTTTTTTGGTAGCATTTTATATTTAAATCCTGAAGGCAGTGCTTGGTTTTCGGGGTCCCGTACCTGGCTAGGCTCCCAAAAAGTCCCCCGCATGTGGTATCCCCGTACTCGGGAGAAGCAGCAGAATTTATTTTGGGGTGCAATTTCACTTATGCCCATAGCATGTGTGAGTAATATATCATTTAGTGACAACTTTGTGCAAAAAAAAAAAAAATAATAATAATAATTGTAATATTCCTGCAACTTGTGGCAAAATATAAAATATTTCATGGACTCAACATGCCTCTCAGTAAATAGCTTGGGGTGTCTACTTTCCAAAATGTGGTAATTAGAAATCCTGAAGGCAGTGATTGGTTTTCGGGGTGCTGTATGCGGCTAGACTCCCAAAAAGTCCCACATGTGGTATCCCCGTACTCAGGAGAAGCAGCAGAATATATTTTGGGGTGCAATTCCACATATAACTATGGCATGTGTGAGCAATATATAATTTAGTGAAAACTTTTTGTAAACTTTTTTTTTTTTTTGTGTCATTATTCATTCACTTAGGACAAAAAAAATTGGGTCATTTGGGGGGGGGTTGTACTGCCCTGCCATTTTAGCACCTCAAGAAATGAGATAGGCAGTCCTAAATTAAAAGCTGTGTAAATTCCAGAAAATGTACTCTAGTTTGTAGACGCTATAACTTTTGCGCAGACCAATATACGCTTATTGACATTTTTTTTACTAAAGACATGTGGCTGAATACATTTTGGCCTAAATGTATGACTAAAATTTAGTTCATTCGATTTTTCTTATAACAAAAAAGTAGAAAATATCTTTTTTTTTTTTTTTTAATTTTCAGTCTTTCCTTTTATATCGTAAAAAATAAATATCGCAGAGGCAATCAAATACCATCAAAAGAAAGCTCTATTTGTGGGAAGAAAAGGACTCAAATTTTGTTTGGGTACAACATTGCATGACCGCGCAATTACCAGTTAAAGCAGTGCAGTGCGAAATTGTAAAAAGACCTCTGGTCCTTAGGCTGACAATTGGTCCGGGGCTGAAGTGGTTAAATACATCGTCCACTAGAGATAATTTTACGATTCACTTTCAAGATTGTTCTCTGGACTACCCCCATTTCACATGAGAAACATACTATAGTACACCCATGTGTATCACCACTTCATATTTTTACATTCATTTGTTACAGATTACCTCTAATTCCACTTTAGGTTTACTCGATTTTTATCACATTTTCCTCATAGTAATCTTAATTATTTTGGGTATCTATCTCAGTCCTCCACAGTGTGTGGTTTATACATCAATGTTCACATTTTTTTATGGCAATTGGTTATGATGTTCGCACCTACATCAGTTCTGGTATCTCTGTGCTAGTTTTTTTAATTTATTTTAAATATGTTTTAATATTATTTATTTGGTGTTTTTAACTATTAGACTGTCATTTATCAAATGTGTTTATGTAATCATTTCAGTTTGAAAAGGATTATATATGTATATCAAAAACCATCCAGCTTAATAGTGAACATTAAAGAATTTTAAAAAGCGCTCTGCGGTCTCGGCCTCTGTCAAATGACAGCACGATCACTTGAAAAACAAACCGGCATAGTCATGACGCCGAGTTCCTCTCTCCCCTCCGTGTACAGATCTGTACAGTGGAGGGGAGAGATCGGATGGCAGCAGCGCTGTGGGCTGCATCTGTAGTGCCCATATTGCTGCTCTGTGACAATTGCAGTTGCAGCCATCCCTCAATACCCAGCCAATACGCTGCAGTACCCTGCCAATACTCAGTCTGCAATACCCAGCCAAACCCCACCAATACTCTGCCCTAACCCAGCCAATCTCTGCCATAACCCAGCCATGCTCAGCTAATATTACAGTGGGGGAGATTGTGGATATTACAGTGGGGACTATATGGTGGTGGAATTTTCTCAGAGGTTTTTGCAAATTCAATTCTTTTCTGATCCGATCCATGACTCTGATCCGAGTAAAGATCAAATCCGTGAGTTTTTTGATCCGTTGCACCCCTTCTTTATACTGTCACCATTGGGACTTTTTTTTATTATATGTTGCCACTTAAAATTTGTGGATTTTACAGAAGTACCTATTGACGCAGGCAATAAGTTTTGAAATTTATTTTAATAAAATGCTTTTGGAGTAAAAATCTAACATAGTTTTTTTATTTAAGACACATTAATAATTTAGTTTAATAAACATAAAATGGAGCTTCGTGATGTAGCATGAGGCTGTATATTCTGCAATAATTACATTTTTGGTAAACTGATTTTATGAATCCAAGCTCTGCAAGTGGCGATAACACGCACTGACAAGGTTTTTGTTTTAATAAATGAAATAATTTGAGTAGTTCTCAAACTATGTGTGATTACCCTAAATATGGCTCAGATATTGCGGTTTTACTAACCTGACATCTTATTTTAAATAAGGAAACCTTCATTTTGTTTGCAAATATTAACCACTTGCCGCCTGCCATATAGCAAAACGACGTTGGCAAAATGGTTGCGATATCCTGACCGGACGTCATATGACGTGGTCAGGATGACAAGCTGGCGGTGATCGTTCTTGTGGCGTGCCAGTCTCCGATTTAGGTAGAGTCTGACGGAGACTCTTTACCACCTGATCAGCTGGGTCCAATCACAGCTGATCATGGTGTATACAGGAAGAGCAGATGCAAGTAGAGGAGGGCCAATCGGTTACTACTCCTCTGACTGGAGGGGTCTACGCTGTTTATCTGCCCCCCCCCCCCCCCCCTCGGAAGCCCACCCAGGACCACCAGGGATGGCCAACACTGATTACCACCAGGCATCCCTGGTGGCAATGTGTACCTACACATGCCAATCAGTACCCACCAGCAATACCTGCCAATGCCTCCTAATCTGTGAAGCCAATCAGTGCCATCAGTTTCAATCAGTGCCCATCCATGCCCACATATCAGTGCCCATCGGTACTGCCTTTCATTGCTCATTTGTGTTGCCTTTCAGTGCCCATCAGCTTTGCATATCGGTGTACAGTGCCGCCTATCAGTGCCCATCAGTGAAGGAGAAAACGTATTGACAGAATTGTATAACAGAAACAAAGAAAAACAATTATTTTTTTTCAAAATTTTCAGTCTTTTATTTGTTTAGCAAAAAATAAAAAACGCAGTGATCAAATGCTACCAAAAGAAAACTCTTTGTAGAAAGAATAAAAATTTTGTTTGGGTACACCACTTCCCACCCGGCCTATAGCAGAATGACGGTCGGGCGGTGGTTCAGTTATCCTGACTGGGCATCATACGATGTCCTTCAGGATAACAGCCACCATGCGCATAGTAGCAATCGGTGGTGCGGTGTGTCAGTCTGACACAGGGCTACACCGATCTCGGTAAAGAGCCTCCAGCAGAGGCTCTTTACCACGTGATCAGCAGTGTCCAATCACAGCTGATCACAATGTAAACAGGAAGAGCCGATGATCGGCATTTCCTCACTCGTGTCCGACAGACACGAGCAGAGGAGAGCCGATCGGCGGCTCTCCTGACAGGAAGGCACAGCCCCCCCCCTCAGATGCCCACACTAGACCACCAGGGAAGCCCCCAGGACCACCAGCGAAGACCCAGCATGTGGATAGCCAGGTACATCCCCCATGGCCATCCATGGGGGGGGGCCCATGTGAAAAAATATGCCAGTGTCCACAAATGAGCACTGACTGGCACCTCTGCGGCACATTACAAAACAGTTATGGCCAGCAACGCCACCCATCAGTGTCATCAGCGCCCATCTATCAAGGCCACCCATACGTACCGATCAGTGCCACCCAAGAGTGCCCCCTATCAGTGTCGGAAGAAGAAAATGTACTTATTTACAAAAAAAAGTAACAGAAACAAAGAAAAACTTGTTTTTTTTTCAAAAATTTGTCTTTTTAATTCTTGCACAAAAAAAAAAAATTGCAGAGTTGATCAAATACCATCACAATAAAGCTCTATACGTGGGAAAAAATTCTAAAAAATGTGTTTGGGTACAGTGTAACATGACCGTGCAATTGTCATTCAAATTGCGACAGTGCCGAAAGCTGAAAATTGGCTTGGGCAGGAAGGTGTCTAAGTGCCCAGTATTGAAGTGGTTAAAACAGTGCTGAAAGTGGCCGGTATTGAAATAGTTAAAGATTCTAACTACCAGCAAGAATGAGTCCTTATATTTAACCCCTTCCATACCTATTCTGGTACTCCTTTCCTACATGTAAAAATCTTTTTTTTGCTAGAAAATTTACTCAGAACCCCCAAACACTTTTTTTAATCAGACACCCTAGGGAATAAAATGGCAGTTGCAACTTTTGATGTCACACGGTATTTACGTAACAATTTTTCAAATTGAGAAAAAGCAATAACATTAGCCCAATTTTTTTGTATATTGTGAAAGATGTTACGCCGAGTAAATAGATACCCCACATGTCACGTTTTAAAATTGCGCCAAACTTTGGTACTTAAAAATCTCCATAGGCGACGTTTTCATTTTATTTATATATTTATTTTTTTAACAGGTTACCAGTTTAGCATTAGAGGATGTCTAGTGCTAAAATGGGTGCTCTTGCTGTAACGCACGTAGCGATAGCTCACATGTGGTTTGAACGGCGTTTACATATACAGGCGCTTCTGTGCACGAGCACACAGGGACAAGGGGCGCTTTAAAAAGAAGTTATATATGTTTTTATTGTTTATTTTACTTTTTTAATTTTTACACTCTTTAAAAAAAATGTTTTGATCACTTTTATTCCTATTGTAATAGGAATGGTGCGTGACAAGTCCTCTTTATGGAGAAATGTGGGGTCTATAATACCCCATGTCTCTCCTCCAGACTGGAAAGCATCAGATCAAAAAATACATACTTTTTTTTAAAAAGTGAACAATCCGATTCTTTTCAGCCGAGATAAAGCTTTGTTTACATCCGCGGCATAACGTCACGCTCAGGCCTCCGACAGTCAGAGATGGCTGGTGACCAATTGGTCTATGCTCTTCATCTGGCAGCGGCGGATTCTTTCTCTGGGTCCCCGATCTAATGGGAGAGCACAGAGAAGCACCGGATGGCGGGGGATGTCCCCTCTGGCCACCTATAAGAACAATCAAGCAGCAGAACTGCCACTATGATTGTTCTTATGGTCGCCAGCTGAAAAAGATATCGGAATGATGCCTGCAACTACAGGCATTAGATATCCCCACTGAAAGTCAATCACGTCATATAAGGTCCTTGGGCTGGAATTAAAGAGCACCTATCATTTCAGATCCATCATGGCAACGCAAGTAGGGGGCATCCACTCACCTGCTGCCACAATGTCCCTCACCTTGTTGTGTCACTGCCGCATTACCAGTCTCCCCAATTAACGTGAATGGGGCTGTCGGTAAGTCAACAGCGGGTCAGAGGAGGAGCTGCTGTGGGACAGATGACAGTTGCTCTTTAAAAATTGTGATTTGAAGCAGAGTTCCACTCAAATGGTGGGGCTTCTGCTTATCAGTTTACTTCCCCTTTTACATTTACATTTGGCAACTTTGGGGGGGCAGCACAGGTACCTGCTTTTGACAGATATCGTTCCCCACTTCTGGAGGCAGCAATGTAGCAGTCTCTTGGAAGTCCGGCCCCCCTCCTTCCTCCGCAGCCTGGCCAATTACAAAACGCAGTGTGCTTCGTACATGCGCAGTAGGGAACCGGCCAGGAATAGCAGCGGCTGCACCAGACAGCCCCATCGGAAGATCAGCTGGGATGCTGACATTGCGGGCTCTCTGGTCAGGTAAGTGTCCTGCAGCGTGTGCCTGGAGCCAATGCAAATGCCTGGCCTGTGCGATGACCACCGGGCACCTGCGATAGTTTGTAACAGAGCGAGAACTGGGATCTCTGTGTGTAAACACACAAATCCGAGTTCTTTCAGGGGAGTAGAGACAGATGGTATGATCACACGAAGTATGACCGATCTCTCGCTCTCCTCTTAACCACCTTCAGACCGGACCATTTTGCTGGTAAATGACCAGAGGTCTTTTTACAATTTGGCACTGCGCTGCTTTAACTGGTAATTGCGCGGTCATGCAATGTTGTACCCAAACAAAATTTGAGTCCTTTTCTTCCCACAAATAGAGCTTTCTTTTGATGGTATTTGATTGCCTCTGCGATTTTTATTTTTTGCGATATAAACGTAAAAAGACCGCAAATTTTGAAAAAAAATGATATTTTCTACTTTTTGTTATTAGAAAAATCCAATAAACTCAATTTTAGTCATACATTTAGGCCAAAATGTATTCAGCCACATGTCTTTGGTAAAAAAAAAAGTCAATAATTGTATATTTATTGGTTTGCGCAAAAGTTGTCACATCTACAAACTAAGGTACGTTTTCTGGAATTTACGCAGCTTTTAGTTTACGACTGCCTATCTCATTTCTTGAGGTGCTAAAATGGCAGGGCAGTACAAAACCCCCCCAAATGACCCCATTTTGGAAAGTAGACACCCTAAGGAAATTGATAAGTGGCATGTTGAGCCCATTGAATATTTTATTTTTTTGCCTCAAGCGATTGAATAATGACAAAAAAAAAATTTATTATTTTTTTTTTTACACAAAGTTGTCACTAAATGATATATTGCTCACACATGCTATGGGCATATGTGAAATGACACCCCAAAATAAATTCTGCTGCTTCTCCTGAGTACGGGGATACCACATATGTGGGACTTTTTGGGAGCCTAGCCGCGTACGGGGCCCCGAAAACCAAGCACCGCCTTCAGGCTTTCTAAGGGCGTTACAGTTTTGAAGGCCATAAAATGCCAAGATGGCACAAACCCCCCCCCCAAATGACCCCATTTTGGAAAGTAGACACCCCTAAATTTAGGGGTACACTAGTGAGACTAGGTAATAAATGGCGGGTGCCCTGAAACTATAAAAAAAATAACTAACCAACCAGCGTCACCTGTAACAGTTATATGGTGATCACTGGTGAAAGGGTTAACTAGGGGGCAATCAGGGGGCTTTATGCGGTAGTATATGGGGGTCCCTGGCGCTATAAAAAGCTGCGGTGAACCTAAATACCTACCTGCCTAACTAGCGTCACCTGTGACACTAATACAGCGATCAGAAAAACAATCGCTTATTAGGCTGGGTTCACACTGGAGCGATGTGGGAACGCCACGAATGCGCGGCGGGTTCCCGCATCACATGCCTCCCGGCGGCAGTTCACACTGCCCTATGCGAACTGCTGGGAGTGTCAGTGAAATGTTAATGACACCCCCAGATCAGTTCGCATATCGCAGTGCGATCTGCAAACTCGGATCGCATGGTGTGAACACCCATGCGATCCGATTCTGCTACGGACCAAAAAAAGGGTCCCGTGCGAGTTTGCGGCGGGTGCGACACGAATTCAGCCATACTATCTGTATGGCTGAACTCGAATCGCACAGAGATCGGATGTGATTTGCACTGCAGTGCGGTGCGAATCACATTCGTTCTCATAAACCGCTGCAATGTGAACCCAGCCTTAGTGACACTGGCGAGGGGGGGTGATCACGGGGTTAAACCTTTATTGGGGGGGTTAGGGGGGCACATTAGAACTAAAGGGGGCTAACCCTAACTGCCCTAACAGTTATTACAGTCACAAATGACACCGATGCAAAAAAATAAATAAAAAAAAAGCAATTGGTGTCACTGTGACTGGGGGGGCAGGGGTAATTGGGGGGTGATCTGGGGGTAAAGGGGGGGGTGTGAGTGTGCCTGGCATGTTCTACTGTGTAGTGTAGTGCTTGTGCAACTCACCGATGCTCTCTCCTCGGTGCCGGAACGAAAAATACCGACACAGAGGAGAGAATACATCACTTCCTCTCCTGTGTTTACATTACAGGAGAGGAAGTGATGTCACCGGACATTTTCATTCGTTGGGAGCGATCGCGAGGGGGTGGCCATGAATGAATGGCCGTCCCCTCGTCCGGGATCGCTCCCGAACGAATACCGACCGCCGCAGGCACCGGGCGGGGGCCCGATCGGGCCCCCGACCCACGGGCAGGCAAGGACGTACATGTAAGCCCTTATGCCTGCCCGTGCCATTCTGTCGACGTACATCGTCGTGCGGCGGTCGGCAAGTGGTTAAACAGTCCCATTCCCCCTACAGTTAGAACACACCTAGTGAACAGTTAACCCCTTCCCTGCCAGTGACATTTATACAGTAATCAGTGTATTTTTATACAAAAAGCAGAAAAAAAAATCCAGGAGGACCAATGGTCCCCACAGGGAGTCAGGCCCTTCTACACTAGGCAGAAAAAAAAAGCTGAGCTGCTGGAAGCAGAGTGAGGGGTTATAGCCAGTAGGACCGCCCCCCTGGGCGATACTGTGCAGTTTTGCTGTTTTTTCATGTTCTGCCTTCTCTCCTGAAGGTGGCGATATAACCCCAAGGTCAAGCTTAAAGGTGCTGTGACCATCAATGAATGAAAGAGAAAAGTAAAAGATGGCATTTTTTTCAAAATTGACGCTCTTTTTGTTTATAGTGCAAAAAATAAAAAAAAACACAGAGGCAATCAAATACTACCAAAAGAAAGCTCTATTTGTGGGGAAAAAAAATGGCATCAATTTTGTTAGGGTACATTCCTCAGAATAACAAAAAGGTAGGAATCTACAACAACGTTTGTTATAATGCTTGTATGTACATAGATCACCCAGAGGGGAAAGTTTTTTCTGAACAAAAAGTGCAGTTAAATTTTTTCGGGTTTGCATCCGCTTTAAAGTGGTTGTAAACCCTTACAAACCACTTTGACCTACAGGTAAGCCTAGATTAAGGCTTACACCTTTAGGTCCAAGCAATATCTCCTAAACCTATATGGTTTAGGAGATATTTGCCCGAAAACGGGCACCGCTGTCTACGGCGCATGCGCCGTAGACAGCGGCACACAGGCGCACTGAACGCGGCAGTTCCAAAAATGGAGCTGCCGCATTTGTCGACTCCCGTGCGCATGCGCGGGAGTGACGTCATCGCGGCTTCGCCGAATGACAGCGGCGGAGCTGCGAGACGCCACCAGCAAGATGGATGCGGCGGACTACAGGGGACAGTGCGACTTCGCTGGCTCCTGTGTCGGGTAAGTGACACATAATGGGCTACGATGCGATGCGATGCATAGTAGTCCATTATGCTTTACCTTTGCAGGGAAAAAAAGAGGAAGTAAACTCATCAGGGTTTACTTCCTCTTTAAGGCTACGTTCAGACTGGCGTGTTGACAGTAAAGCGGCACTATATTTAGTGCCGTTTTAGTAGCGCTATTCGGCCACTAGCGGGGCAGTTTTAAACCCCTGTTAGTGGCCGAAAAAGGGTTAAAACTGCCCGCATAGCGCCGCTGCAACGACGCTATGCCGGCGGTTTAGCGGCGCTGCCCCATTGTTTTCAATGGGAGGGGGCGCTTTAGGAGCGGCAAATACACCGCTCCTACAGAGCTGCAAAGATGCGGCTTGCAGGACTTTTTGTACCGTCCTGCCATCGCACCGGTCCAGTGTGCAAGCCCTCACTTGCACACAGGAGAGGCTTTTTACATATGCTATTTTTAGCACTGTAGCTTCTATAAAGCGCCTCAGTGTGAAAGTGCTCTTATACTGAGTTTCCCCGAAAATGAGACATACTGTGATTTTCAGGGAGAGCTGCAATATATAAAAACTGAAAATAATCCCTAGCTTAAAGTCATTGTAAATGCTAGTGTCCACTCTCCTACAATAGTACACAATGTAAAAGGTGTGCGTTTCTTCACCACAACTGTATCAAATACCTTCGGTACAGCGTGGCTCAGCTGATCTCTTCTCACTTCCTCCTGGCTGTCAACAGGGGATCTTGCCCCCCTCCCCCCAGTGTTCAGAGCAGGGAAGACAGCTTGGAGCAGGCCATAGAAGCATCAGGTGTCAGCAGAGAATCTCAGGGAACCTCTGCAGGGGCTCAGCAACATCTTGGGGCAGGCCATGGAAAAGCCAATATAAGAAGGTATTTGCACAACTATACCATAGCAACACACAACTTTTACACCACACAATCCTGTAATAGAGAAGGTTCGGGATTTCACAACCACTTTTACTATGTTCATACTGGGGATTCCTGCATGGCAAACCATACCCAGAAAATAAGCCTTAGTCTTATCGCAGTCCCATTGATAAGTCGCCGATTGCCACCATTACTAGTATTAAAAAAATCAAAATAAAAATCCCATAGTTTGTAGACACTATAACCAATATCTGCTTATTGGGGGGGGTTTTTTGTTTGTCTTTTGTTTTTTAATACCAAACATGTAGCATAATACACATTGGTCTAAATTCATGAAGAAATTAGATTTTTCTTAAATTTTTTTTTTTATTAATGGATAGGTTTTATAGCAGAAAGTAAAAAAAAAAAAAAAATAATAATTTTTTTTCTTAATTTTTTTTTCTGCCCAAAAAATAAAAGTGGTGATCAAATACCACAATAAAGCTCTATTTGTGGGACAAAAAAACAAAAAAAACACACGTTTTATTTGGGTACAGCGTTGCATGGCCGCGCAAATGTCAGTTAAAGTGACAGCGCCGTATTGCAAAAAAAAAAAAAAAAAAAAAAAGGCCCAGTCATGGAGGAGGCTAAATCTTCCCAAAGGGCAAGTGGTTAAAGTCCTTCTGCCAAACTGGTCAGTTATTAACCACTTCCCACCCGTATGGCCGGGTGGGAGCCGTCTACTTCTGATAGGGCGTTCAGGAACGTCCATCAGAAGGAGTGGGATCGCGCGCGCGTGCCCGCGCAGCGGCGCGATCCCGATGCGCTCGTGTCACACAGACATCTCAGATCGGCAGGAGGGCTCTGTGATTGGCCCTCCTGATCACATGACAGCCGTGTCCAATCACGGCCGTCATGTGATGTAAACAAACAGCCGGTTGCTAGGCAATCGGCTCCTTCTCTCCTCACACAGAAGAGCAGATCGCTGCAGCCGGCTGATGATCAGTGAGTATGAGCTGTTTTTTACAGCTTTTTACTCACTGATCTTCAGTCTAGTGTAAACACAAATCACCACACAGTATAAACACACATGTCCCTAACAATAAAAACATGTCCCCCACATATGTCCCACTAAAATCACATGTCCCAATGATTATATGCACACATATGTCCGCTATCACCTGCACACATATGTACATGATCATTTGCGTACATATGTCCGTGATCACACAAACCAATTATTATACACTTAACGGAATTTTTTTTACCAAAAACATGTAGCAGAATACATTTTGGCTTAAATTTATGACAAAATTTGATTTTATTGGATTTCTTTTAAAATAGAAAAAAGAAAATATTGTTTTTTTTTCCAAATTTCCGTTTTTTTTTGCGCTTATATCGCAAAAAATAAAAAATGGAGTCGTGAATAAATACCACCAAAATAAAGCTCTATTTGTGCTAACAAAATGATAAAAAATTTCATTTGGGTACAGAGTAGCATGACCGCGCAATTGTCACTGAAAGCGCTAGAGCGATGAAAGCTGAAAATTGGGCTGGGAAGGAAGGGGGCGAAAGTGCCCTGTATTGAAGTGGTTAAACAAGAACCAAAGAACAGAATTTAAAGGGCTGAACTTCACTATTACAGCTGGTTCTGGGTATATGAACCTCTCAAATGAAGGATAGAAAATGAATACAGGAGACCTAAACTCCAGGGACTGATGTGAATGTATGATATGTAAAGCGCTGTGTAAATTGATCGCCCTATACAAGTACTTATTAGGCCCCTTTCACACTTGAAGTCGCTGCGACTTGAAGTCGTTCCTGTAATACTTTGGTCTGACTAAGTCCATAGATCTCAAGATTACACAGGCATTACTTCAAGTCGTGGCAAAAATCACATGACTTTCAGGTTGCACAAGTGTGAAAGGGGCCTAAAATAAACAAGACAAAATACATCTAAACAGTCTCAAACAAAACTTTGCATAAGTTACACAGGTTGACTCAACCAAGTAGTATGTACCACAAAAAGGGTTTTGGTCAACTAAGGACATGCACAAACCTCTATGGGTCAATAAAAGTTTAGCACTCATTACATGCCTCCATAAACATATGCAAATACACTGATCATTGTATTAGTTTCACTGAAGATGTCAGTGGCAGTTAGGTCCAACAAAGTGTCTTTTTACTAAAGACATGTAGCAGAATACCTTTTGGCCTTAATTTTTGAAGAAATACATTTTTTTTGGCTATGTTCTATACCGTATATACTCGAGTATAGGCCGACCCGAATATAAGACGAGGCCCCCAATTTACCCCCAAAAAAACTGGCAAACTTATTGACTCGTGTATAAGCCGAGGGTGAGACATGCCTGTCCATCCCTGTGTGTGTGTCCGTCCATCCCTGTGTGTCCGTCCATCCCTGTGTGTCCGTCCATCCCTGTGTGTCCGTCCATCCATCCCTGTGTGTGTGTGTGTCCATCCATCCATCCATCCCTGTGTGTGTGTGTCTCCATCCATCCATCCATCCATCCCTGTGTGTGTGTGTCTCCATCCATCCATCCATCCCTGTGTGTGTCTCCATCCGTGTGTGTGTGTGTGTGTGTGTGTGTGTGTGTGTGTGTGTGTGTGTGTGTGTGTCCAGCCTACCTTTGTCCCGAGCCTCCGTCCCGTGCCTTGCCTCCTTGCCTCCGTCCCGTGCCGTGCCTTGCCTTGCATCCGTCCCGTGTCGTGCCTTGCCTTGCCCCCGTCCCGTGCCGTGCCGTGCCGTGCCTTGCCTCCGTCCCGTGCCCTCTTCGTCGGCGGCCATTGTAAAATTCAAAAGCTGCGCCGCCGCCTTCGCCTGTGATAGGCGGAACACTGAATTTCCCAGCAGCCTGTGTTCCGCCTATCACAGACGTCGTATCATCCTCGTCCGTAGTACGAGGATGATACGATGTCCGTGATAGGCGGAACACAGGCTGCTGGGAAATTCAGTGTTCCGCCTATCACAGGCGAAGGCGGAGCCGGAGGCGCGGCTTTTGAATAGAATGGCCGCTGTCTGTCTGCTCGACACGCTGATCGAGCGGGCAGACAGCGATGACTCGAGTATAAGCCGAGGGGGGCACTTTCAGCCTCAAAAAAGAGGCTGAAAATCTCGGCTTATACTCGAGTATATACGGTAATCGAAAAAAAAATGTTTATATACAAAAACCCCAGTGATGATCAAATGCCACCAAAAAAATAAAATAGTTACCGTATTTATTGGCGTATAACACTTTAAAATTAAAATCAGGGGAAAATCGTGGGTACGTGTTATATGCCGATCCCCCGACAATTGGGAGCCTCATGGTGGCTTTTTGTGCGCTCTCGCAGTCCTGCGTGAGCCGCCGAGATACACAGGAGATCCAGCTCGGTACCTCAGCAGTGCCATTTTTAAACGGCAAGGCTGCAAATGACACTGACAAGGCTGCATTGATGGGCATTTAAATGTACGTTTTTTTCCTTAAAATTTCCTCCTAAACTTGGGGTGCGTGTTATACGCCGATAAATATGGTATATAAAATTACATGACCGTGCAGTTGCTAGTTAAAGTAGCGCAGTGCTAAACAGCACAAATAAAATTTTCCATGGATGAATTGGTTAACTACTTCCCACCCGGCCAATGTACATAAACGGACAGGTGGGCGCTCTCTCCTGAGTGGATGTTCAGTAACGTCCCTCAGGAGGGGGATCACGCTTGCCCGATGCGCTTGTGTCACCCGGACACGGTACATCTACGATCGGCAGGAGGGCTCTGTGATTGGCCCTCCTGATCACATGACGGTCATGTCCAATCACAGCCATCATGTAATGTAAACACAGAGCCGGTTGCTAGGCAATCGGCTTTCCTCTCCTCACACAGAAGTTATCTGTGAGGAGAGCGGATCGCTGCAGCCTGCTGGTGATCAGCGTGTATGAGCTGTTTTTTACTTACTGATCACCAACCTAGTGTCCCCACACAATGTCCCCAAAACACATTTCCCCCCACGAAAATCACATGTCCTAATGATTATCTGCACACATGTCCATGATCACACAAACCAATTATACACTTAACGGAATTTTTTTTTTTTTAACAAAAACAGGTAGCAGAATACATTTTGGCTTAAATTTATGACAAAATTGGATTTTATTGGATTTCTTTTAAAATAGAAATGAGAAAATATTTTTTTCTCTCCAAATTTACGCTCTTTTTTCACTTATATCGCAAAAAATAAAAAACTGAGTCATAAATAAATACCACCAAAAGAAAGCTATTTGTGCAAACAAAATGATAAAAAAATTATTTGGGTACAGTGTAGCATGACTGCGCAATTGTCATTGAAAGTGCAAGAGTGCTGAAAGCTTAAAATTGGTCTGTGAAGGAAGGGGGCAAAAGTGTCCAGTATTGATGTGGTTAAAAGATGGTCTTGTGTTTACTTACATGCCTTTGGTAGATCAGAGCAAATCAGAGTGAAATTTTTTTTTTTTTTTATTGCTTATGCTAAATTGCCCTAAAGTGTTAATCTAAACCCAAGAACCTGCATTTACTATATCTTATCTCCCACAATACACAGAACATAGAAATGCAATTAAAATTTGTAAATCTAAACTGCTAAATAGCTTGTCTTATTAGCAGTTGTGCGATTTCTATCAGTGTCTGGTTAAAGCATGTAAGAGTTTTCATTCTCCTCTGACTGTCCTAGAGGCTGCATGACCCCTTGACCCTCTAGAAAGTGCTGATTGGACCTGTGCTGATCTCTTCCCTCTAGTAAAACAGAGCTGCACGATTATTCTTAGAAGATAGATCACAATTCTCTCATCGTTCACATTAAACCAAAAAATTGGGCTAACTTTACTGTTTAGTTTTTTGTTTTTTTTTTGATTAATTGAAGTGTATTTTTTTACCAAAAAATTGTGTTTGAAAGACCACTGTGCAAATACAGTGTGGCATGAGAGAGAGAGAAATATATATTTATTTTAGGGATTCCAAGTAGTTTTCTAGCAAAAAATACTGATTTTAACTTTGTAAGAAACAAGTGCCAGAAAAAGGTTTAGACTAAGTGGTTAAACTTCTTGCATTTACACACAGAAGTTTATCTCTTTAATCTAAGAAGGAAGAGTTGCAATGTTTTTAGTCATCTACTAGCACAGACAATGTTGTTAAAAACTTTACCTTTTATTTCTTTTGACAGCTGAGTAAGCAGAGAAGTCTACATTTGTTACATAAAGATTGGAAAACTCTGCAATAGAGATCAAATCGAGATCACAGTTTAATGATTTATTGTGCAGTAACACACAACAAACTGAGCATGTGCAGAGTGCTCCCACAGCTCTGTCCTATCAGGAGGCTCAGAGAAGACAGGACCAACCTAATACTGAGCCATCAGTAAGGTTGCTTTCACACTGGAGCGGTATTCAGGCGTTACAGCGCTAAAAATAGCGCCTGTTTAACGCCTGAAAAAAACCGGCCCCTTTAACTCTAGTGTGAAAGCCGGAGGGCTTTCACACTGGAGCGATGCGCTGGCAGGACGGTGAAAAAAGTCCTGCTAGCCGCATCTTTGCAGCGGTGAAGGAGTGGTGTATTCACCGCTCCTAAACCGCTCCTACCCATTGAAATCAATGGGACACCGCGGCAATACCGCCGGCAAAGCGCCACTACAGCGGCGCTTTGCGGGCGGGTTTAACCCCTTTTCGGCCGCTAGCGGGGGTTAAAACCACCCCGCTAGCGCCCGCACACCGCCGCTAAAACGACGGTAAAGCGCCACTAAAAATAGCGGCACTTTACCGCCGACGCCGCTCCCGCTGCAGTGTGAAAGCAGCCTTACAGAGCCTTTAAGTCCTGTCAGTATTGCAAGGTGGGGCCTCCATAAATCTGATTTTTTTTCCAGCACATCCCACAGATGCTCAATTGGATTAAGAAATAGAGAATTTTGAGTCAAAACCTCAAACCATTCTTGAACCATTTTTTGCTGTGTGACAGAACATTGTCCAAAGCATCACACTGCCTCTGCTGGCTTGCCTTTTTCCTATACTGCATTGTGCCATCTCCTCCCCCCCTCTTGGTATTACCCAAGGAATCTTCAAATCACAGTTGTGGCTCCAAGTGCCTAGGTGCAGCTGCCAGCAGCGTTTACTACGATAGGTCACTGACAGTTGCAGCTATTCACTGCTGTCTGCACAGCCAGCGATTACCTGGGTATGATCGCTGGACACACACACAGTGCATCGCTGTGTAGAGAGCTGCAAATAGCTGTGGCCATCAGTGACCTGTCATAGTGAATAGTGACCGTGGACATGCTTAGTTTAAAGCCACAATAGGAATCAGAAGATTCCTTTCACTACACACTTTGCACTGGCCTAAATCGCCGGTGTGAATGTAGCAGCCCCTTTCCCATTTTTGTAGGACCTGGACAGACACAGAGGTGGGTGGGTGTAAACAGACAAGTCCATTTACATTCACCTGTCAATGGGGTGCATGGCCCTTCTGTGATCAAGTCTGCCTGAAAAATGGACAGGTGATCGGAATAACCACGTGAAAGGGTCACGTTCCGTGCAGGTTTCCCACACTACATTAAAAACAATCTGCTCTTGCCATCTTCAGTGGCTGTCAGTGCAAAGTTCCAAGGAAAGGTGGTCAATACCAAACAATGAGGCAAGTACCTAAACCTATAGTAGTTCTCAAAAAGGTACCCAGAATTTCAATACTTCTAACAGGTGGACCACCAAGGGAGGTTAACTATTACAGACAGGCATCCATTTAAATGTTATAGCCAAGCACCTTACCCAATTCAGTATACCAATACCCAAAATGGGTGGGGGCCACAACCTGTAGGTAGGAAACAAAATCACGCTAGTAACAAGGCATTTCAAAACTATACAATCCCCCCCCATGTATGTTTCAACTACAGGGGCTATACATGATACACGTATTGGAGGGTAAATGCCAATGTACACAATGACCTTTTCTTGCGCTTATTATGCTGACTGAGGAAGAATGTGAGCATATGAATTATCTTTTCTTGCAAAGTATTTGTTATAGGAGATGTTTACAAATACAAAAAAATATTCTAAACAAATTACAAATGTATTTTCATCCATGATGTAGTGCGATACTACTAAACAATCTTATCCTGAAGAAACAGCACCTGCCACGAAACACGATGGTGACCCCAGAAAACCAATGCCCCTTTATGGTGATAAATTGTAGATGATATTTATAAAGGTTGTCAGCCTCATGGTGTACCTTTAAAAGTCAGATCTTTTGGAGCAACATTTTGCTTCTCTATTCTTCACGACCAAAAGGAAAACATCAATGAAGATTCTACAACATGCATCCATCCTGCAACAGGATACAGAGTAGATTCCACACTCCATGGAGGAAACATATTGCATCTATATGGCCAAGAAGCCACTATGTTTCAAATTACAAGGCAAACCTTCAGGTACTCACAACTTCCACCACCCCATCTCTATTCAGACCCTGTGCCAGGTATAATCTAGGAACAAAGAGACCAGGTCTATGACCAAGTCTAGCTGTACTACTATGCAAATCCTCCATTTCAAAGAAATACTGTGCCTATGTACGGTGCATGATATTAACTTCCGCAACAAACATGTGCACAAAACAAAATGAACAGGAAAGAGAAAAAGATTCAAGCTCTTACACCTGAAGGGCTAATGCAGACACTTGCATCATCCTAGACCTCCTAGAGGTCCTTTTGAGCTTCGTGTGCCACATTGGAAGAGGAGGAATGGTCTTGGGCCACACAAAACAATAAGGAAAGCTGATAAGCAGAAAAAGGTTGGGCTGATCACAAGTTAACAATCACCGATGTAGAGAGCATACCTAAGTAATAAAACTTAATTTAATAATATTAATTACAAAATTGAGAGACAAGACCAATATCCAGGCCATTTCAGGTCTACTCATCACAACCAAGCCCTTTGACTTCACTCTTTGGACGTGTCCTTCCCTCCGACTCTTACTAGCTCCAAATTCCTTTCCTGGCAAGTCTACAGCCCCACTTCTGTGCCATACGCACCATAATGGAAACCAAAATTACTCTTTCTTGACTACTCTCCTCTTGTCATAACCCTTCGTGGGTGTGGCTTGAACATACTTAACTGATATTTTTTAGGTAGGATAGCAGATGCTCTGACCAGGCCACTTACAGACTGAGTCGTTGCTCTCCCAGTCCACTAGCCGGGAAAATGATTTTAACTTGAAACCAACAAATGTCAGAAAGGTTTAGTGTTTAAGTGGTTAAACTTTTTTTCACTTACACACAAAGTCTATTCCACTGACAAATTTTTACAATGTTTATACTTAAGTTCAACTGATAAAGAATGTTTTGATGCTTGGTAGAATGCCCAGTTTTCTTTTGGTGGATGTGGCTTCAGAAGAGCAGGGAGAATGATTTGCATAGAAAGAATTGTGAAACACTTTAGTCAAGATCGCGATAACGGTTCTTGACGATTATTTGTGCAGCTCTAGTGTCTAGATGGTATCTTTGCTCTAATATCCAGCATAGAATGGACTACTATCCTTCATACGTGTTGGAGATGTTTTACAGGCCACATATCTGGGGCACCTGTCTACGCATTATCACTTTTTGGGATAAAATACTACAACTATATGACACGCTTCTTAGGGATATACTTTCTATGCTGCCAGGCTCTTATAAACAAATTAAGAAAAGTTTAATTTGTAATTTTGTTACAGCAGCCCCATTCCGTTATTGTTAGACATTGGCGCCAACTGTCTGTTCCTTCCTTAGCGGATTGGGCTTGTGAGATCTAAAAGATTGAACACCTGGAATACATGATAGCCTGGGAGAATAAGACGATTCTTAAAAACTTATGTGGGCAGTATAGTCACATTATCAGTTTTCTTCCAATTTGGAGGTCTTTGTAAGTGCCTTCTGGTGCCTCTCAGGTATAGGCAACCTCCTTCTCTGCCCCATTCTACCTCGTCGCTATTCCTGGATGCATCATTGGATTTGATTGACAGCAGCAGGAAGCCAATGGCTGCGCCGCTATCAATCTATCCAATCAAGACCCAGGACCCATGGAGAGAAGGACAACGTGTCACTGCCAACAGAATTAAGAGGCTCAGATAAGTAAAACGGGGGGGGGCTTAGGATGCATTAAGGTGAAAAAACACTAAGGTTTACAGCCCCTTTAAGGCTAGGTTTCCACTAGTGTGCCTTTTTATGCGATTTGGGACTGAAAAGTCACTTGACAAGTCGTACCCCATGATTTCCAATGAATTTAAAAAAAAAATTGCAACTTTCCGGATGCAATTGTGGAAACAGCCTAAGGATTTTAATGTGTGGCACTGAGGTAGTTCTGTGAGCACTGAGGTGATTCGTGGAACATTTTTGGACTATACCAAAGAAGAACGGAGCACTTGGACACTTACTAGATATTTTATGTATGTTTGGTGATATTACTCACTATCATTTGTTTATATATGCTGTTCATCATCTTTTAGATCACCTTTTAAAAATTGAGTTTATGGATATGATGGTTTACCTTTTGCTTCACATTTAACGCATAGAGGAGTTGCGCAACACCATCCACATTCAAAATGCTCACAAATATGGGTGCTGCTGAAAACTGATGACGTGAATAAGGTAGGATTGTGAAGCATGGGAGATTTTTCTTTGGAAAGATAAAAAAAAAAAAAAAGTATAAAAGTCCAGTAAAGCTAGGGTCAAACATATGCTGCTCTGCAAGCCACATTTTGCACTGGCATAGTAGCCCATTCATTTGAACGAGCTGCTGTGCCTCCTGAAAATGCAGGGAAACTGTCCCTGAAGCATTTTAGAAATTGCAGCACGGGAACTACAAATGCAGTGCATGCCATTAGGAATTAATGGCACCAGCATGCATTCAATGTGTTTTTCTGTGCGGGTGGTTGTAGCTGCAGGTGCGTACCCACAGTGGGAAACACCCGCACAGATGTGAACCTAGCCTAAAAGACGCTGGGGTAGATTTACTAAAACTGGAACGCTCAGAATCTGGGGCAGCTGTGCAAGGTAGCCAATCAGCATTTAACCTCAGCTTGTTCAGTTAAGGTTTGGCAATAAAATCTGGAGGCCGATTGGTTTCTATGCAGAAGCGAGCCCGATTTTGCATTCTCCAGCTTTAGTAAATAAACCCCACTTAAATTTTTATTTGGCTACATATGTTTGCAGTTTTTTTTTTTTATAAAAACAAAAAAAAAAAAACTAAATTTTTAAAGTGGTTGTAAACCCTTAGGCCCCTTTCACACATGCGGTTCATATGTCCGTATTTCATCCATCCATTTTTGGATGAAATACGGACATACATGCATCCCTATGGGATAGCGGAACATATGCTGACGCCTGAGATTATCAGTCTCCGCTATGGTCCGATTCTGCAGACGGAGGAAAATCCTATTTTTCTATCCGCCTGCAGAGTGGATCGGATGAACACGGACAGACGGTCTGTGTTCATCTGATCCCCCATAGAGGAGAGCGGAGATCTGACAGGGTGGCGCCCTGTCATCGTCCAGCTCAGCGGGGATAAGCATAGGATCCCCGCTGAGCAAGCAGATGTTCACGGGGTTGATCATCACGGATCCATCCCGTGTGAAAGGGGCCTTACATATCCTCGGCAAAGTGAACAGCCTCGGGTGACACACAAAGATGAAACAAATTGCCCTAAAGATTTACATGTCTGCCGAATTTTAAAGGAAGAGCCAATGCGCATTCTGCACTCCTCCTGTTTCTAGCAGACAGCGAGCTGGAGCCCACTGATGTCACAGAGCTGGTCCAGGATCAGGCAAGATTGAGACAATAAAGTCATGAATCCTCCCATGTGTCTGGACCAGAACCCGACTCAGCCTCACGAGCCTGAGTCGGCCGCTCCCACTCCCTCCACAGCCCAGCGCTCCAGTGAGGGGAGGGGGCAGAGCAGAGAGGCTGGTGGAGAGCTGAAGGTACACTCTGCAGAGCCCAACGAGGAGAGCTCTGGAGGGAAGTGAGCTGGCCATTACAAAGAGCAGAGAGGAGTTATGTGCGCATCATCCAAGGAAAGAGGCTCCAGTACACCATGGCAACTTTTAACCACTCCCATTTCAACAACATTGTCAACTTTGAGTAGGGATAACTGAATGATGCCTGCAGCTACAGGCATCATTCAGATATCTTCTTTTAGGCTGTATTCACACCGGAGCGGTTTCAGCTCATAAAACGCTTGTAAAACGCCCAAGAAAAACCTGAACACCACCCAACAAGCAAAATCCCATTAAACCTGAACACCCTAAGCTCATATAAAAAAAAAAAAAAAAAAAAAAAAAACCCACCACAAACATGAGCTTCTTTAGGGCAGATTACAGGCATTTTTCTGCCTTTCACATGACCTGAACAAAATAGAGGAGTAAGAAAGTCAGAAACGCTCAGGTGTGAATGCAGCCTTAGAGCTAGAGATTTCCAGCATCATAAGATCACAGCCGCTTGATCATTCTCACAGGCAGATGTAATGTTTACATTCCTTATAATAGGAATAAATGTGATACAAAAAAAAAAAAGTCAAAATTGAAAAAAAAAATATTTTTTAAAGCACCCCGTCCCCGTGTGCAGAAGTGAACGAATACAAAGGCCACACCCACATATGTAAATGACATTAAAACCATACATGGGGGTATCACCGCAAAAGGTTAGAGCGAGAGCAGCAACTCCACCACTAGACCTCCTCTAACGCTAGCCTGTAAAAATTATATATTATATATTATATATATATTAAAGCGTCGACTATGAGGATTTTTAAGTACCGAAGTTTGGCTCCATTCCACAAGTGTGCGCAATGTCAAAGCGTGACATGCTAGGTATCTATTTACTCAGCATATCTTTTACATAAATAAAAAAATTGGAAATTGGGCTAACTTTACCTTTTTTTTTTTTTTTTTTTTTTTTTTTTTTTAAATGCATGAGACTTTTTTACCCCCCCAAAAAAAAAAAAAAAAAACGCATTTAAAAAATGACCACAAAAATACCATGCAAGGTAACAAGCTGCAACAACCGCCATTATATTCTCTAGGGTCTCTGGTACAAAAATTTAAAAAAAAAAAAAAAACTTAAAAAAAAAACCATACACACATACAATGTTTGGGGGTTCTGAGTAACTTTCTATCACAAAGAATCTGTTTGCATGTACGAGAGAAGCGTCAGAATTGGCCTGGGTAGCAAGTAGGTAAACTAAAAATCAGGCGAGACTCGTACATACAAACTCCAAGTACTATTCCTACCAGAAGCAATGTTATGCACACAGAGCTGCCAGATAACCTCCAGTCACTCAGGTATCCTGCTGTTCATATAACCAGGCCCTTCAGAAATGGTCCCCAGCAACGCCAAACCTGCTGTAACCATGGAACGATGTGTGGAGGCCTAGAGCATTCACCTGTCATTACCAGCACAGTGTACAGAGCCAGTATACCAATAGAAGCATGGAACGTGTGCAAACACTGGACCCATAACACCAACGAGTCTACCACACAGAGCAAAGCACTGAGTAATTCCGGGTCCCCTCCGCCCTCTTCCCCAGTCACATGACCTCTCACCCGCGGGCTCCGGGCGCAGCATCCACCGCCTCTTCTATCTGAGCAGTGTGTGAGGGGAGGGGCGGGGGCGCGCAGGGCCTGGAATGGAGTTCGCGCGCCCGCACGCTGGAAGGAGTGCGCGTCTGTGAAGGAGAGAGGCGAGTGGTCGTGCTGTCAGGGCTCGGTCGGTGGGGGGTGGGGTGGAATGGGGCTGTGACTGAACTCTGTCTCTGAACTGCTATATAGAACGGTATCAGCACTTTTCAAGTGAAAATATGAAATGTGTGCTATTTTGTAGCTTCATATGGCTGTTGCTTGACTGAAAATACCTCAGAGACTCTGTTCTCTCAGACCCCTTTCACACCACTGAGGCAGTTTTCAGGCATTTTAGCGCTTAAAATATCGCCTGAAAACTGCCTCTCCAGTGTGAAAGCCCGAGTGCTTTCACGCTGGAGTGGTTCTGCTTGTGGGATGGAAAAAAAAAGTCCTGCAAGCGGCATCTTTGGGGCGGTGTAGGAGCGCTGTATACAATGCTTCTACACTGCCAATTGCAATGAATGGGCAGCTCTTCTAAGCTCTATCTTTAGCGGTGCTTTACCGTCAATTTTGCCATGCTATTTGGCTGCTAGTGGGGCGCTTTTACCCCCCTGCTAGCAGCCGAGAAAGGGTTAAAACCACCACAAGGCGCTGCTGCAGCAGCGCTATGCCGGCGGTATAGCTGCACTGGCCCATTGATTTCAATGGGTAGGAGCGGTGCTCCAAAAATGCTGCTAGCAGGACTTCTTTTAGCGTCCTGCCAGCGCACCGCTCGTGGCTTTCACAGCAGCGGCTTTTGCAGGAGCTATTTTTAGCACTGTAGCGCCCCAGTGTGAAGGGGGACTGAGGATGAGCTCAGGTATGTTCGCAGAGCCCGCCAGGAAGTCAGCACTGCACAGCGCATCGGGACAATGTCTTGCTGCTTGTGATTAGCGATGTACAGTACCGACTTCCTGGCGGGCTCTGCACGTGCGGCTTGCGAACACGCCTGAGCTCATCCTTATTTTTCAGAAGAGCTACAACACCAGCGTTTTTAACCCCTCCGATCACTAGTGGGTTAAAAGCGGCAGAAAAGCAGATGCTTTATCGCTAACAGACCCACCTCCCCAGTGTGAAAGCAGCCGCAATGCTTTTTTTGAAGCTCCCCTGTGGAAAAACAGCGAACCAGTCAACTTTATTGCATAAGAGATGTGCAATAATACCCACTTTCAGACCGGCCCATTTTGCTGGCTTAAGACCAGACCACTTTTTGCAATTTGGCACTGCGTCGCTTTAACTGACAATTGCGTGGTCATGCGACGTGGCTCCCAAACAAAATTGACATCCTTTTTTCCCCATAAATAGAGCTTTCTTTTGGTGGTATTTGATCACCCCTGAGGTTTTTATTTTTTGCGCTATAAACAAAAATAGAGCGACAATTTTGAAAAAAACGCATTATTTTTTACTTTTTGTTATAATAAATATCCCCCAAAAATATATAAAAAAAAAAAAATTTTTCCCTCAGTTTAGGCCGATATGTATTCTTCTACATATTTTTGGTAAAAAAAATTGCAATAAGCGATTATTGATTGGTTTGTGCAAAAGTTATAGCGTTTATAAAATAGGGGATAGTTTTATGGCATTTTTATTAACCACTACAATACAGGGCACTTTCACCCCCTTCCTTCCCAGCCCAATTTTCAGCTTTCATCGCTCTCGCACTTTCAGTGACAATTGCGCGGTCACACACTACCTAAATGAAATTTTTATCATTTTGTTCGCACAAATAGAGCTTTATTTTGGTGGCATTTATTCATGACTCCGTTTTTATTTTTTGCGATATAAGCGCAAAAAAAGAGGACATTTTGAAAAAAAACAATATTTTCTTTTTTCTATTTTAAAAGAAATCCAATAAAATCTAATTTTGTCATAAATTTAAGCCAAAATGTATTCTGCTACATGTTTTTGGTTAAAAAAAATTCTGTTAAGTGTATAATAATTGGTTTGTGTGATCACGGACGTATGTACGCAAATGATCATGTACATATGTGTGCAGGTGATGACGGACATATGTGTACAGATAATCATGATTTTATTATTAGGGACATGTGTTTTTATTATTTGGGGACGTGTGTTTTGGGGACTGTGTTTATAATGTGTGGTGTGGTGTGTTGTGTGTTTACACTAGGCTGGTGATCAGTGAGTAAAAAGCTGTAAAAAACAGATCATCAGCCGGCTGCAGCGATCTGCTCTCCTCTCCTCAGCGATGACTTCTGTGTGAGGTGAGGAGGAGCCGATTGCCTAGCAACCGGCTGTTTGTTTACATCACATGATGGCCGTGATTGGACACGGCTGTCATGTGATCAGGAGGGCCAATCACAGAGCCCTCCTGCCGATCCGAGATGTGCCGTGTCCGGGTGACACGAGCACATCGGGATCGCGCCCGCGCGATCCCCCTCCTTCTGAAGGACGTTCCTGAACGTCCTATCAGAAGTAGACGGCTCCCACCCGGCCGTATATGTACATTGGCCGGGTGGGAAGTGGTTAATGATTTTTTTTTTTATTAGTAATGGTGGCGATCAGCGATCTTTTTTTTTATTGTGACTGCGACATTATGGCGGACACATCGGACATTTTTGACACATTTTTGGGATCATTGTCATTTATACAGCAATCAGTGCTATACAAATGCATTGATTCCTGTGTAAATGACACTGGCAGTGAAGGGGTAAACCAGGGAGTGGCAGTGTAGGGGTTAAGTGTTCCTAGGGGAGTGTTACTAACTGTGGGGGGCTGGGCTTTGTGTTAGTGAACACTGATCTCTGCTCCAATCACATGGAGCAGAGATCAGCGTCACTTGTTGCTAGGCAGAACGGGAAGATGCTGTTTACAACGGCATCTCCCCGTTCAGCCACCCAGTGAGAAAATCGCGGGTATCCCCGCGGCGATCGTGTCCGCGGGACCTGCGACCGGACGTACCTGTATGCCAATATGCCTGCCCGTGCCGTTCTGCCGACGTACATCGGTGTGCGCCGGTCGGGAACTGGATAAAATTACCCTACCTGCTCGCTGTCTTCTTCTAAGGCCTGGTTCACACCTATGCAGGTGGCATATTCCAGGTGCATTTTGTGTTTTTCAATACACGTTTTTGATCCATTGACGTCCATGGAACCAAAAGCCAGAAAAAAGTCCCTGGCCTATTCCATAAAATGCACAGATGTGAACATGACCAATAGGAAACCATGTTAAATGGATTGTAGTGTGTTTCTGCAAAGCTGAAAAGGCACAAAAAAAATGTATAGGCGTGAACCAGGCCTTCGATGACGACCTCTTGCACCGACTGCTATAGAGTCTCAAAGATTGGTGCTCGGAAAGACTCCAGCACCAACAAAGGACTGTTGGGCAGGTGAGTTTTGAAGTGACTATAAACGATCACCTTGTAAAAAAAAAACCTTCAGTTTAACCACTTAAAGAGGAAGTAAACCCAGTGTACTTCCTCTTTGTTTCCCTGCAAAGGTAAAGCATTATGTGTCACTTACCTGACACAGGAGCCAGCGATGTCACCGCTGTCCCCTCTTCCACGGAGCGTCCATCTTCTTTCTGGGTATCGTGGCTCCGGCGCTGTGATTGGCCGGAGCCGCGATGACGTCACTCCTACGCGTGCGCACGGGAGCCACCATTAACGGCATATCACCGTTAGCGGAATGCTCAGTGCGCCTGTGCTCTGCTGTCTACGGCACATGCGCCATAGACAATGGTGCCTGTCTTTTTGCAAATATCTCCTAAACCGTGTAAGTTTAGGAGATATTTCTTGGACCTACAGGTAAGCCTTAATCTAGGCTTACCTGTAGGTCAAAGTGGTCTATAAGGGTTTACAACCACTTTAAGCCCTGGACTATTTGGCTGCCTAAAGACCAGAGGACTTTTTACAATTTGGCACTGCGCTGCTTTAACTGGTAATTGCGCGGTCATGCAATGCTGTACCCAAATCAAATTTGCGTCCTTTTGTTCACATAAATAGAGCTTTCTTTGGATGGTATTTGATTGTCTGTGATTTAATTTTTTTGTGATCTAAAACGTAAAAAGACTGAAAATTTTTGGGGGAAAAAAAAGACATTTTCTACTTTTTGTTATAAGAAAAATCCAATAAACTAAATTTTAGTAATATATTTAGGCCAATATGTATTCAGCCACATGTCTTTGGTAAAAAAAAATGTCAATAAGCGTATATTTATTGGATTGCGCAAAAGTTATAACGTCTACAAACTAGGGTACATTTTCTGGAATTTACATTACACTTTTAGTTTATGACTGCCTATCTCATTTTTTGAGGTGTTAAAATGGCAGGGCAGTTCAACCTCAACCCCTCTCCCCCCCCAAATGACCCCATTTTGGAAAGTAGACAACCCAAGGAAATTCAATCAATCAGAAAGTAAATATAACCTAACACCTTCACTGTGTCAAATCACTATCACCTTGTGGCGCTAAATAGGTAAGATCAGTCCCCCTGTAAACCCTTCCAAGAATGTATAATGATAGTATACAGAAGGGACTCTCCAACCCTTATTCTATTCACCTCAAAAGAATATATATATATATATATGCAAATATCAAAACAAACATATAAATTAAATATCAAATTACCTTAATTCACCCAATGGATATATGTTCAAAAGTGAAAAGATATTTTCATAGCAAATCAAAATGTATACATATCCTTTAAGGCACACAGTACATTCAACAGAAAATGCAAATGTGTATACCACAACTGCATATGTGTTTTCAACATAAAAGAAAAAAATTATTTTTTATACAAAAAGAAAAGAAGCAAGTCCTCAACCCAAGGAAATTGCTGAGAGGCATGTTGAGCCCATTGAATATTACATTTTTTTGCCCCAGGTGATTGCTCAAACATGCAGGGGGCATATGTGGAATTACACCCCAAAATACATTCTGCTGCTTCTCCTGAGTACGGGGATTCCACATGTGTGGGAGTTTTTGGGAGCCTAGCCACATAACCAATCACCACCTTCAGAATTTCCAAGGGCGTAAATTTTTGATTTCACTCCTCACTACCTATCACAGTTTTGAAGGCCATAAAATGACAAGATGGCACAAACCCCCCATATTACCCCATTTTGGAAAGTAGACACCCCAAGCTATTTACTGAGAGGCATGTCGAGTCCATGGAATATTTTATATTTTGTCACAAGTTGTGGGAAAATGACAAACTTTTTTTATTTTTTTTTTGCACAAAGTTACATAGTTCATAGTTGGTAAGGTTGAATAAAGACACCAGTCCATCCAGTTCAACCTACATTACGCCACATTTTTGAAGCGCTACACTTTTATTTAATATTTATCACGTTACACTTTTTACCTTGGTGGTGTGTTAGCAGCTGTTTACATATCTTATATATATATATATATATATATATATAAGAATAGCGCAGTGTTTTTGTTTATAAAAAAAAAAAATTCTTTACTAGTGGGTAGTTTTACACATTGCTGCAATTCTTTTTTTTTTATATATATTTCACTGCTGAAATGGATATTTTTGAATATCGAGCCTCACATAAAGTTAATACTGATGGTGTGTTTGTTGCTACTGGCAGTAATACTGAGATTGGAGGGATGTTCATGAGACTAAAGAACATTATGACATCCGAGCTCCATTTACAGTGGGACCTAGTGTTTCTGCAACAATACATTGCAGAACATATGGTCCCCAGAAGTTTGAGATGGGATATATACCCTCAACAAGGTGAGCTGGAGCTTGACTCCTGGTTCAAATACTTTAATGAGGCCGGGATTAATCTCTTAGGTTTCTTAATTTCCAGGAAGAATAATAGATTAAGTCTCCTGGACAAAGAAATTAAGGAACTTAGAGATAAACTTGGGGCGTTTAAAAACACCCCAGAATACAATTCCCTTTCGGCTAATTTATTGAGCCATTTAGAAAAGGAAGACAGGGAACAAAAATATAAGAAACAAAAAATACTCTAGAGACATTAATGACTATAAGACAGGGAATGTTTTTAGTTGGCAAAAATCGTTACAAAATTTACCTACCATGGATACACAATCCGTAATCGGACCCCAATATGTAGGTCCCACCACTTTTCCAAGGGAGGACATACCACCCACATCTTACAGTGAAGCTCTACAAAGATATCCAGATGATCATCCTCTCAACAAAGGGTACAACATTATACCCCACATACTCCCAGCAAACCACAGAGGGGGAGAGGTAATCATCGGGGTAAGAGAGGTGGGAGAGGATCCAACCGAGGACGTCCATACAATCAGGATGACTATTATCGTAGAGAATATAATGAGTCACCATATTATTCCCCGTCACCTAGACGTGCTCCTCCTAATTCTTATTATGGGGGACCCCATAATTATAATACAGCTACAGTCTCCACACATAACAGGTTCTCCCCGTTGAGAGACCAGAGAGACCCTGAAAATAGGAATAATATGTATGTACCACCCACATATAATTCATCCAACGGCAACTTTAGAAATCAGGATTTTCACGAGGATCCGTATACCAAAAAAAGAGGTCAAGATCCAAGAGAGGGTGCAGAGGGGCTTTTTCCCGGGGTGAATTATCCGTATTGGATAAGGGGTTAAAATATGCACCTCCTAAACACCTTAACAAATTTAACACGTTTATAGACGTACATAAATATATTAGAAAAATTTATATTCAAAGGTATTTAACAACCAATCCCTTTAGAACGGATTACACGGCAGCCACATCTGGCACTGTACACTCAGGGTTGGCCAATCCGTCTTTGTTTGTGCCCCCTGTGCCTACAGCTCCGGCCGTGAGAATCTTTAAGGACCTTGTATTGAATGATTTAGAGAAACTCTCTGTTAAACATGTAAACCGACCCACCTTCTCGATGACTGGTTTCAGTTCTCTATGTGAACAAAAAGACGTTGTTATACGCCCCGCGGATAAAGGGGGTGGGATCGTTATTTTAGATAAAGAGAAGTACAAGGCCGAAATGTACAAAATCCTGGATGAACCAGGTACCTATAAACGACTCCCCAGTAACCCTACAAGTATATACAAAAGACATCTTAAGGATCTCATTAAGAAGGGACATGATTTAAAAATCCTGAATGATAAAGAAAAATCCTTTTTGATCCCTATTGCCCCAAGGATCCCTACTATATATTATCTGCCGAAAATCCATAAGGATGTGATTAACCCTCCTGGTAGACCCATAGTTAGCGGCATCAATTCCATCACCTTACGCATAGGCCGCTACATAGACTTCTACTTACAGCCCCTTGTCAAAAAAAAACCCTCATACCTTAAGGATACTAGTGCCACGATCAGGAGATTGGAAAATATAACACTCCGTGAACAATATATCATCGCCACAGCGGATGTAGCTTCCCTTTACACTTGCATCCCACATGGAAGAGGCATAGAAGCTGTCCTGTTTAAATCTTGAGGACTCTCTGGAACCATTTCAACGGGATTACCTTATCGAATTACTCGAATTTGCCACGGAGCATAACTATTTCTGGTTTAACGAGAATTACTATTTACAGCAAAGAGGCGTGGCAATGGGGGCCAAATTCGCCCCCAGTCTCGCTAATTTATTTATGGCCAAGTGGGAGGAGGATGTCGTCTATGCCCATCATAGCCCTTCATTGGTCTTGTGGGCAAGGTATATAGACGACATCCTCCTCCTGTGGAATGGCACACCAGATTCTTTGAAATTTTGAATCATAACGATAGAGGCATTTCGTTGTCTTATGAGATGAGTGCCTCTAAGATTAACTTTCTGGATCTGGAGATAGAGATAGTAAATAATAAATTCATGTTTAAAACACACTTTAAAGCGACGGATCGGAATAGCTTTATTCCCCTCGATAGCTGCCACCACAGATCTTGGCTAAATTCGGTCCCACGTAGTCAATTTTTACGTCTACGGAGGAACTGTACAGATTTAAAATACAAGCAGGAACTCTTAAACAGAAATTCCAGGACAAAGGGTATGATGTTAGAATCCTAGACAGTGAATTACAGAATGCCATCGATACCAACGTGAATCTGATGATACCTATAGGTGGTCTATGTTGACATCATTTTCACTACAACACAAACAGATTAAGTCTATTATAAATAAGCACTGGGGGATATTAAAAAACGATTCCATTCTAGGCCCTAGACTGCCCGAACGGGCTAAAGTGCTCTTTAGGGGAGCTCCATCTCTACAGAGCAGTATTGCCCCCAACGTTTTGGACCCACCCAGCCGTCCATCCTTTTTTCACAATATGACGGGTTTTACCCTTGCAAGAAATGCATTGTATGTAGATACAATACATTGGGGAGACGTAAAACAACTGAATTCACATCTACGATTACCAACAGGACACATACTATCAAGCCCTTTTGTACTTGCAACACTAAATACGTGGTATATTTGATTACCTGCCCATGTGGTAAGCAGTATGTAGGGAGGACAATTAGAACATTCGCAATTAGAGTAGGCGAACATATAGCCCTTATAAAAGGCAGGGACTAGAAACATACGGTCCCAAGACACTATAAAGAGTGCCATAATAGTGATCCCACTGGAACACAGTTTCTGGTTATTGATAAATGTACTCCACCATGGAGGGGGGGTGCTATGACTAGGGGCGTTTCCAGGTTAGAGACCTACTGGATATATACGATCAAATCCCACTCCCAATTTGGTTTAAATGTAGAGTGGGATATTAACGCATTCATTAATGATGGGTAGGGTGGTTTCATTACACCTTTTCTATCTCCTTTACTTTTTCTGTCGAAATAATGTTGAGGGGCATTATTATATCCTGTATGGTATCTGTTATTGTTATTTTGTTGTGATCTTTTTCTATCTATTTGAGCCTTTCTGCCATGGTTCATATAGATATATAAGTGCAATAAATAATAAAGATAGAAAGAGGAAAAAATATATATTTTCTAGTGCAATATGCATAAGTGAAATATATGGGATTCCTTGCAGAATGAGTGGTAGTGACATATTTTGTCTAAAAGTAATACAATTTTTGCGATATTTCGTAATAATGTTTACTTTCTCTTTTTGTGAGGATCCAAACTTTATTATTTGTTTATATTGGCACTTTTTCTAATGCATCCATTTATGGTAAGGTTTGGGGTTATAGATGTGGTTCATTCAGTAATTGAATGCGCCCTGTTGATTTTCAGAGGTGACGTGAGTGTATTCATGTCACTTCCGTGTTTAAATAAAGTTATGGGATTGGATTGATACCCTTCACAGGTGGTGCGCTCCAATTTATGTGTACCTGCGCTCCACCCTTTGTAGGCGGTGCGCTCCATTTTTACGTACATTTACGTTCCGGATATACGGAAGTGACGTTAGAACATCTGCCTCACTTCCGTCGGTGGATGACGGCCTTCCTGTTTATCGGCGCCGATTGGCTGGACGCATGTTGTACCCAATTCAATAATGCTTGCGCCAGCCCCTTTCTATTTCTATTGGGATTGGCCATGGTTGATGACTTAACCCGGAAGTGTTTTCTCCACTTTCCGGATAGAGCGTGGTTAGTTTGTGTAACCTTTAGATACGATTTACGCCAGATATGACAGAATGTCAAATTTTAAAAAAAGGTCCAGCACTATTCTTTATTGGGGATTAATATATGATATAATAATAGCTGGATTAACCCCTCTTTTTCAAATAAATTATAATGAGGCGTGGAACGCACGCCAGCGGCCATGTTGTGATAGCGGAAGTAAGATGCAGTGACACGGATGGACTGAATCTATGCCTAATTGGGGGTCTAGCTATATAAGTAAGTGGGCTGCTGTGGAGTAGTACCCCAGATGACGACTTCTATGACGAAACACGTCGGGACTTCACTGCAGCCTTGTTTTAAATCGAAAAGCGCATTAATCCTCTGTACACATGTGAGTTCAATATTTTTTTATTAAATTTTTTATACGAAACGGAATTACACTATTGTGGTCCCTGCTTTTCTTTATATGTGCTCTATTATCCCTGTGGACCTGTATGGCTGGAGATAAATTACTTTTTATATGAATGGAGTAACCGTATTTGGAATCCCTCTGGAAAATGCACTGTTGAAGGAGTCTGCATATATACATGAGCCTATGTGATCCTCCAAATATAAGTTTGAGTGGATCCACTAAATCCGGTAAGCGTCCATTTCGCTTGGTGGAGGGAATATCACGTGGTGATTGCACGATTCTCTACGAAGGAGGTGTAGGATCTTTTCTACACATTTGTGGATTATACATGGACACTATATATAAGAGACTTTGCTATTTCCACTTTTGAATTTTTTTCATTTCTTGATTTAATGTTTTCTTATTTTCATAGAATTAATTTTCAATTATATAGTTGTATATAGTAAGCAATACGTACATGTGATTGTGTATGGTGTGTGCACTATTTCTCACTGGAAATATTTACTGAATACACATATATCTTTATAAGGTTGGCGGAAAATAGGCCACATTTTTGAAGCGCTACACTTTTATTTAATATTCATCCAGTTCAACCTGAGTGAGTGTCCCCATCCCTGTACATTGCACACTCACATCGGTCCCTACCCACAAGGAGCCCACAATCCAAGGTCCTCATTTATATACTAGGGTCAATTTTGGACAGTTGCGGGGAAATTACAAACTTTTTTTTTTTTTTTTTTTTTTGCACAAAGTAGTTACTAAATGATATATTGCTCGCACATGCCATGAAGACGGGGGGAGGGGGGGGCATTCCCTCCCACTGCTTGCAAAAGCAGTCTAGAAGCTAATTAGCCACTAAGATTGCTTTTACATGAAAGCTGACCGTTGGCTGAAAAGAATGATACCAAGATGATACCTAAAACCGCAGGCATCATTCTGGTATAACAGTCCAGCAACATACCAGTACGTTGCTGATCCTTGTTGGGCATATATTGTAATTTTTTTATTTTATTTTTTTTATGCAGCCTGTGGGCTGAACGAAAAAGAGTTTCATCAGTGGGTATGCCCACCATTAGAATACCTCCCTTCAGCCAACCACTTCTAACTATGGCCACACATGCACCATTTTGTTTTTAACTGTGGTGGTGAAATCACCTCCTACAGCGCTGGAGTCACGGCTTTATGTATCGTGGGAGCAAACGCTGCTGCTGTCAAGATAAATCAGTGCTGCAGCTGAATGGCCTAAACAATATTGGCCGAAGCATTGGAGGCATCCGCCCCAAAAGTTAGGAGCAAATCGCTCCTCCACCCCTGCTGCCTCCATGCTTCGGCATATATGGAGTCACGGCTTTATGTATCGTGGGAGCAAATGCTGTTGCTGTCAAGATAAATGGATATATATATATATATAATATATGCCGAAGCATGGGGGCATACGCCCCAAGAGTTAGGAGCAAATCCCTCTTCCACCCCTGCTGCTCCCATGCTTCGGCATATATGCTCTTTTTTTTTTTTTTTTAAACTGTGGTGATTGAAATCACCTCCTACAGCGCTGGAGTCACGGCTTTATGTATTGTGGGAGCAAACGCTGTTGCTGTTAAGATAAATAAATCCGTGCTGCAGCTGAATGACGTACCTGAAAACAAAAAAATGGTTAACAATAAAACACAGTAAACCGTAAAGTATAAACAAAAGCAAACATGATAAAACATAACAATAAAACATTTCAAAATAGAATACAGTAAAAAAGAGCAGAACAATAGACAGAGAACAATAAAACGACAACTATTTTTATTTTTATATATATATATATATATATATATATATATATATATATACATACATACATATACATTTTTTATTTTTTTTACACTTTTTTTGTAACGGTTCCAGGTTCGGGTCTCTCAAAATGCAATGGCATCTTGGGAGACCCTGTGAAAAGTGTCCTAGTCTGTGCAGTGCTTTACCCTATGCTAATACTCAGCTAGTGTATGGTAGCATTCTAAACATTCACCAATGCAAAAACTAGGATTGTCAGGACAGGAGGGACAATAATAGCGGGTGTCACGCCTATATCCGTGCTAGCTGCGGACATGACATCTTCTTTGGGGGGCTCGTTGGGTAGGGGTATTTGGGGGGACATACAGAAAATGCCTCTCATGCAGCCGGGTTACTGCATTTGGTTTGGGAAGGTGAAGTGGAGCACCGTCTGGAAACAGAAGGGCTCTGACGATCTCTTCCTGGAATTTAACCCCTTCCCGCCGAGCGTACGCAGATGTGCGTACTCGGCTTCCGGGGGCATACCGGGATGATGCCCGCACCTGCAGACATCATCCCGGTACCGTTTTTTACAGCGGGCGATTGGCCATCCAGCCATTACAACCGAAGCGGCTAAAAGCCCCCCCCCCCCCGCCACTGTTACCATTGCTCCCGTTCAATCGGGAGCACCGATTCATGATCCAATGCCTCCGGCTGCTGGGGAGGAACTGGAACAAAGCCGTAATCGGCTTCATTCCAGTCTCCTAATAGTAAACACGGAAGCGACGTCATGACGTCACTTCTTGTTTACTTGGCTGCCAATGGCGCAGATTTTAAAAAAATATACAGTATTCAGAATCACCGTTTTCGGCGATCTGAATACTTTGAAGTGTGAGGAGGGATGCCCTCTCTCCCCAGCCTTGTTCGCCCTAGCCATGGAACCTATTGCTGAGGCTCTTCGGAGTTCGGCAGAGGTCCGTGGTCTTCGGGTGGGCTGGCTGGAGGAGAGAGTGGCTCTCTATGCGGATGATCTTCTGCTTTTTTTAAATGATCCTGGTGACTCTCTGCGGGGCGCACTCGGAATCATGGAGGTCTTCTCTGCCTTCACCGGGTTGAAGGTGAATTGGCATAAGTCTCAGCTCTTTGCGGTGGATGTGGGGGCCAGGACCTCACCATCCTCTGCCATGCTTCAATGGGTGGACAGGTTTACCTATTTGGGTATTGTTGTTTCAAGAGAGAGCAAAGACTTTGTACGGCTCAATCTTGAACCTGTTCTGATAGAGATCAAGTCCAAATTAAAGGCGTGGGGTAACCTCCCCCTCTCCCTTATTGGTCGCATAAATCTTCTTAAAATGAAGGTCCTCCCCAAACTTACGTACATATTTAGGAACTCCCCACAGTGGCTGTCTAAAACCTTCTTTAACTCTCTGAAACAACTCTTCCTCTCCTTCATCTGGGGACCCAAATCCCCTAGATTTAAATACACCACACTCACCAGGCCTGTGGGCAGTGGGGGGTTGGCTCTCCCTGACTGTCACAAATATTTCCTAGCCACTCAGCTTGTAACCGTCCACTGGTGGTTGCGGCCGGACCTGACCAACGCTGCGACGGTCCTGGAGGCAGCTATTGTGGGGTCTCTGGAGGCCTTGAGGGGGTTGGTATTCAGGGGGCCGAAAACACCTCACTGCCTCACCCCTTCTATGCGCACCACTATAAGGGCGTGGAGAGTGGGAGAGGCACTGAGGGCATCCCTGCTGAACTCCTGGTCTCCTCACACCCCCTGTGGCTGAATCCTGGTCTTCCGCAGTTTAGGACCATCCCGGACCCAGAGGCCTGGGCCAGGTGTAAAATACTGACACTGGAACATATTGTTACCAACGGGGAACTCACTCCCTTTCATATACTGCGTGCTCAATTTAATGTCCCTTTATGGGCCCATTTCCGATATCTTCAAATCGCACATGCTTATCGCTGTCAATTTTTGGGACAACCAGTCGTACTGGATTACTCTGAGCTTGAATCCATCCTTCGGGTAAAAGATCTGGAGAAACCCATGTCTCAGATTTACGGGTCCCTACTGGTTTCTGCCGTCCCCGAGCTGTCCTCCCTCCGCAGGAGATGGGTGGTGGACATACCGGAGCTGGATGACGATGACTGGAGGGAGGTTTGGGATTTTCCGTTCTCCCCTTTGGTTTCAGCCAGGGACAAATTGGTCCAATACAAAATTGTACACAGAGCCCACTACACACCCCACAGACTGCACCAGATGTCGCCGACGCATTCCCCGGAGTGCTGGCGCTGCTGTTATCGGCCAGGAGACTTCATTCACATTTTCTGGGCTTGTCCAGCGATTGTATGCTACTGGAAGGAGGTTCTCCTGGTGATAGTTAAGACTACTGAGCTTAGTATTCCCTATGATCCTAAATATTGTCTGCTGGGGTTAGTGGAGCAAATGTCGATCCTCAGGGCTAGGAAAACACTCATATCCCTGTTATTGTACTATGCACGCAAGGCCATCACCATGACCTGGAAACAACCATCTCCCCCCTCTATCAAGTTCTGGAAAAACCTGGTGAACGCTAGTTTGCCCCTCTATAGGGCCACATACATGAGCAGGGGTTGCCCAAAGAAATTTGAGAAGGTGTGGAACTGCTGGTTGGATGATAACACTACGGCAACGGATGTCGTGAATAACCCATAGTTTCTCGTTATGGTTATAGTATGATTATAGGCTGACCCAACTGCTCCTATGATACCTTATCCGATCATTATATTACTTAGCACTAATTCTCCTACAATACCCTCTCCCCGCATTGGGGTGTAGATAGACAAGGTTATGTTTGTGTTGACTTGCTCTGTTGCAGACGGTTGCTGCATCAGAAGCGGAATGTATGTTATGTGATGTGCCTTTTGTGGCCTGTTGCCACATTTGGAAGTTGGCCCCTGTGTGGGAAATGTTTGGCCCCTGCGTGGGCTATTCTGTATGCCAAAGAAAAACTCAATAAAAAAGATTTTACAAAAAAAAACTTGTGGCAGGTGATGTGGCAAGTGACAATCTGCATCTGGTGGCAGGCAAGTGACATTCTGCATCTGGTGGTAGGCAAATGACAATTCGCAACGTGTGGCAGGCGACGGTGGCATGTGACATGCTCAGGCTCCCAGTGATTCTGCATTATGGTGAATTGAACCATTTCATTTTATATTACAATGTAATAATAGTAATAATGCGCTTCCATCATCCTGATACCATAACAACCATGGTGCCAGGATTATTGAAGCGCCAACACCAGCCATTTCCCCGATATATTGCCCGAAAAAAAAACATATTTTCTGGCAGTGCCCCTCCCAAAACTAGACTCTGGATCTGCCCCTGGAGCAGATACCTTGATTTGACAGGTATAGTCTCCCCCCCCCCACCCCCCTGAAAGGTGCCAAATGATGCACCGGAGGGGGGAGGAATCTGATCAGCAGAAGTTCAATTTCTGGGTGGAACTCCGCTTTAAAATAGAAATGAAAGGCAAAACATTTTTGTATAACTATAAAAAAAAATAATAATAATATTATAAATACCTTTTTTCCCTTTCTATAAGTGATCGCATTCCGTCTGTTCTCAGCAGCATAAGAACTGGGGTAGGAGAAGCAACAGTACACTAAGTTCCCAGCATACAGGGCTGATGCAAGGATTTTTGACACCCTAGGCCAGTATTGGTGAACCTTGGCACCTCAGATGTTTTGGAACTACATTTCCCATGATGCTCATGCACTCTGCAGTGCAGTTGAGCATCCTGGGAAATGTAGTTCCAAAACATCTGGAGTGCCAAGGTTCGCCATCACTGCCCTAATCAAAACCTTTATTGCCACCCCATTGGCTCCGCCTTTGACCCCACCCCCTTTGCCTTACCCATGTATATGGTGGGGGAGGAGATTTTTGCGGCGCCCCGCCACCTTTTTCCTCCGCCATGGTCCTCAGGCCCGCACCTGCGCTTCTGGACCCGGCCTGAAGGCAAATAGTGGCAGGGCCGACTTGCTTCCTCACGCCAGCCATGGTCCGCAGGTATATGGACAGGCTAGGGTAGTATATACACTGGTGTAGCGTGGGTTTTCGGGGCCCTCTGCAAGACAAGTAATTTGCGCCCCCCCTAGCCCATGGACATTTAGCACTCCCTGAGTCCAGTGTGCGGTGAGGCAGCCAGTCAGTGAGCAGTGTGCGGTGAGAACAGCCAGTCAGTGAGCAGTGTGAGGTGAGGATAGCCAGTCAGTAAGCAGTGTGAGGTGAGGACAGCCAGCCCTGCGCAGGTGTGACGCTATTGCTGTGCAGCCAATCAGATGGTTGCAGCATGTACAGTGGGGACGGAAAGTATTCAGACCCCCTTAAATTTTTCACTCTTTGTTATATTGCAGCCTTTTGCTAAAATCATTTAAGTTCATTTTTTTTCCTCATTAATGTACACACAGCATTATTGACAGAAAAACACAGAATTGTTGAATTTTTTTTCAGATTTATTAAAAAAGAAAAACTGAAATATCACATGGTCCTAAGTATTCAGACCCTTTGCTCAGTATTTAGTAGAAGCACCCTTTTGATCTAATACAGCCATGAGTCTTTTTGGGAAAGGTGCAACAAGTTTTTCACACCTGGATTTGGGGATCCTCTGCCATTCCTCCTTGCAGATCCTCTCCAGTTCTGTCAGGTTGGATGGTAAACTTTGGTGGACAGCCAATTTTAGGTCCCTCCAGAGATGGTCACTTGGGTTTAAGTCAGGGCTCTGGTTGGGCATTCAAGAACAGTCACAGAATTGTTGTGAAGCCACTCCTTCGTTATTTTAGCTGTGTGCTTAGGGTCATTGTCTTGTCGGAAGGTAAACCTTTGGCCCAGTCTGAGGTCCTGAGCACTCTGGAGAAGGTTTTCATCCAGGATATCCCTGTACTTGGATACAGTGATGATTGACTTTCTACAACTTTCTCCCATCTCCCGACTGCATCTATAGAGCTCAGTCACAGTGATCTTTGGGTTCTTCTTTACCTTTCTCACCAAGGCTCTTCTCCCCCGATAGCTCAGTTTGGCTGGACGGCAGCTCTAGGAAGGGTTCTGGTCATCCCAAAAGTCTTCCATTTAAGGATTATGGAGGCCACTGTGCTCTTAGGAACCTTAAGTGCAGCAGAAATTTTTTTGTAACCTTGGCCAGATCTGTGCCTTGCCACAATTCTGTCTGTGAGCTCTTCAGGCAGTTCCTTTGACCTCATGATTCTCATTTGCTCTGACATGCACTGTGAGCTGTAAGGTAAATGGTTTTTCTTAGTTTCTGTTATAAATAATCTTTAACCACTTGCCGACCGCCGCACGACGATATACGTCGGCAGAATGGCACGGGCAGGCATATGGGCGTATATATAAGTCCCTGCCTGCCCGCGGGTGGGGGGCCCGATCGGGCCCCCCCCCGGTGCCTGCGGCGGTCGGCATTTCTTCGAGAGCGATCCGGGATGAGGGGGCGGCCATTCATTCATGGCCACCCCCTCGCGATCGCTCTCGACGAATGGAAATCCCCCGTGACATCACTTCCTCTCCTGTAATGTAAACACAGGAGAGGAAGTGATGTATTCTCTCCTCCGTGTCGGTATTTTCCGTTCCGACACGGAGGAGAGCGGATCGGTGAGTTGCACCAACACTCTACACGCACAGTAGAACATGCCAGGCACACTCACACCCCCCCTTTACCCCCCGATCACCCCCCCAATTACCCCTGCCCCCCAGTCACAGTGACACCAATGTCATTTTTTTTTTTTTTTTTTGCATTGGTGTCATTTGTGACTGTAATAACTGTTAGGGCAGTTAGAGTTAGCCCCCTTTAGTTCTAATGTACCCCCCTAACCCCCCCAATAAAGGTTTAACCCCGTGATCACCCCCCGTCGCCATTGTCACTAAGGCTGGGTTCACATTGCAGCGGTTTATGAGAACGAATGTGATTCGCACCGCACTGCAGTGCAAATCACATCCGATCTCTGTGCGATTCGAGTTCAGCCATTCGCCGCACCCGCCGCACCCGCCACACCCGCCGCACCCGCCGCAAATTCGCACGGGACCCTTTTTTTGGCCCGCAGCAGAATCGGATCGCATGGGTGTTCACACCATGCGATCCGAGTTTGCAGATCGCACTGCGATATGCGAACTGATCTGGGGGTGTCAGTAACATTTCACTGACACTCCCAGCAGTTCGCATAGGGCAGTGTGAACTGCCGCCGGGAGGCATGCGATGCGGGAACCCGCCGCGGATTCGCGGCGTTTCCGCATCGCTCCAGTGTGAACCCAGCCTAATAAGCGATCATTTTTCTGATCGCCGTATTAGTGTCACAGGTGACGCTAGTTAGGCAGGTAGGTATTTAGGTTCGCCGCAGCTTTTTATAGCGCCAGGGACCCCCATATACTACCGCATAAAGCCCCCTGATTGCCCCCTAGTTAACCCTTTCACCAGTGATCACCATATAACTGTTACAGGTGACGCTGGTTGGTTAGTTATTTTTTTATAGTTTCAGGGCACCCGCCATTTATTACCTAATAAAGGTTTAACCCCCTGATCACCCGGCAGGTGTCATTTGTGACTAATAACTGTTAGGGCAGTTAGGGTTAGCCCCCTTTAGTTCTAAGGTACCCCCCTAACCCCCCCAATAAAGGTTTAACCCCGTGATCACCCCCCGTCGCCAGTGTCACTAAGGCTGGGTTCAGATTGCAGCGGTTTGAGAACGGATGTGATTCGCACCGCACTGCAGTGCAAATCACATCCGATCTCTGTGCGATTCGAGTTCAGCCATTCGCCGCACCCGCCGCACCCGCCACACCCGCCGCACCCGCCGCAAATTCGCACGGGACCCTTTTTTTGGCCCGCAGCAGAATCGGATCGCATGGGTGTTCACACCATGCGATCCGAGTTTGCAGATCGCACTGCGATATGCGAACTGATCTGGGGGTGTCAGTAACATTTCACTGACACTCCCAGCAGTTCGCATAGGGCAGTGTGAACTGCCGCCGGGAGGCATGCGATGCGGGAACCCGCCGCGCATTCGTGGCGTTCCCGCATCGCTCCAGTGTGAACCCAGCCTAATAAGCGATCGTTTTTCTGATCGCTGTATTAGTGTCACAGGTGACGCTAGTTAGGCAGGTAGGTATTTAGGTTCGCCGCAGCTTTTTATAGCGCCAGGGACCCCCATATACTACCGCATAAAGCCCCCTGATTGCCCCCTAGTTAACCCTTTCACCAGTGATCACCATATAACTGTTACAGGTGACGCTGGTTGGTTAGTTATTTTTTTATAGTTTCAGGGCACCCGCCATTTATTACCTAGTCTCACTAGTGTACCCCTAAATTTAGGGGTGTCTACTTTCCAAAATGGGGTCATTTGGGGGGGGTTTGTGCCATCTTGGCATTTTATGGCCTTCAAAACTGTAACGCCCTTAGAAAGCCTGAAGGCGGTGCTTGGTTTTCGGGGCCCCGTACGCGGCTAGGCTCCCAAAAAGTCCCACATATGTGGTATCCCCGTACTCAGGAGAAGCAGCAGAATTTATTTTGGGGTGTCATTTCACATATGCCCATGGCATGCGTGAGCAATATATCATTTAGTGACAACTTTGTGAAAAAAAAAAAAAAAAAAAAAAGTTTGTAATTTTCCCGCAACTTGTGGCAAAATATAAAATATTCCATGGACTCAACATGCCTCTCAGCAAATAGCTTGGGGTGTCTACTTTCTAAAATGGGGTCATTTGTGGGGGTTTTGTGCCATCTTGGCATTTTATGGCCTTCAAAACTGTAATAGGTAGTGAGGAGTGAAGTCAAATATTTACGCCCTTAGAAAGCCTGAAGGCGGTGCTTGGTTTTCGGGGCCCCGTACGCGGCTAGGCTCCCAAAAAGTCCCACATATGTGGTATCCCCGTACTCAGGAGAAGCAGCAGAATTTATTTTGGGGTGTCATTTCACATATGCCCATGGCATGTGTGAGCAATATATCATTTAGTGACAACTTTGTGAAAAAAAAAAAAAAAAAAAAAAGTTTGTAATTTTCCCGCAACTTGTGGCAAAATATAAAATATTCCATGAACTCAACATGCCTCTCAGCAAATAGCTTGGGGTGTCTACTTTCTAAAATGGGGTCATTTGTGGGGGTTTTGTGCCATCTTGGCATTTTATGGCCTTCAAAACTGTAATAGGTAGTGAGAAGTGAACTCAAAAATTTACGCCCTTAGAAAGCCTGAAGGCGGTGCTTGGTTTTCGGGGCCCCGTACGCGGCTAGGCTCCCAAAAAGTCCCACATATGTGGTATCCCCGTACTCAGGAGAAGCAGCAGAATTTATTTTGGGGTGTCATTTCACATACGCCCATAGCATGTGTGAGCAATATATCATTTAGTGACAACTTTGTGTAAAAAAAAAAAAAAAATTTTTTTTTTGTCATTATTCAATCGCTTGAGGCAAAAAAATAAAATATTCAATGGGCTCAACATGCCTCTTATCAATTTCCTTAGGGGGTCTACTTTCCAAAATGGGGTCATTTGGGGGGGTTTTGTACTGCCCTGCCATTTTAGCACCTCAAGAAATGAGATAGGCAGTCGTAAACTAAAAGCTGCGTAAATTCCAGAAAACGTACCTTAGTTTGTAGATGTGACAACTTTTGCGCAAACCAATAAATATACAATTATTGACTTTTTTTTTACCAAAGACATGTGGCTGAATACATTTTGGCCTAAATGTATGACTAAAATTGAGTTTATTGGATTTTTCTAATAACAAAAAGTAGAAAATATCATTTTTTTTCAAAATTTGCGGTCTTTTTACGTTTATATCGCAAAAAATAAAAATCGCAGAGGCAATCAAATACCATCAAAAGAAAGCTCTATTTGTGGGAAGAAAAGGACGCAAATTTTGTTTGGGTACAACATTGCATGACCGCGCAATTACCAGTTAAAGCAGCGCAGTGCCAAAGTGTAAAAAGACCTCTGGTCATTTACCAGCAAAATGGTCCGGTCTGAAAGTGGTTAATGTAGGTCAAAATGTATACTGATACAGTTCTTTGGTAAAAATAACCCACATCATTGAATATTATTTATCTGTGTTTAAGTTGATAGAGTCTACAAACAATAGGATATATATTTAAGAATTTATCAATCCTGATGTACTAACGGCCAATTTCATTTAATGAGGCCCTAAAATACCAGGACAGTACAAATATCCCCCAAATGACCGTTTTTTGGCAAGCAGACAGTCCAGGATATTTATTAAGAGGCATCGTGAGGAGATGGACCTAGGCTCCCTGAAGGGACCATTGGTCCTGGGGATTTTTTGATTAATTTCCACAAGATTTTGATCCTGTGATCTTCTATCAACAGCCAGCTGGGTGACAGGCTGGATAATGTAGATCCTTGTAGTCTCCCCAGCCTGGCCATCGGGTGTGAGCAGGCTCTAGCTATGCGCTGGGTCGGCCACGACATGCCCCTTCTGCTCCAGGAGCGGCCGGTGAGCTATATGCACCGGGGCACACATATGACCGGGCTACTGCTGCCTGTGTCAGTGTGCCGTGGCCAGCAGCCACCCTGTACTGCTTGGGTGATGGGTCTGTGATGAAATGCGTCCAACTATTCCGACTGGACGGGTAAGCACATCTCTCCCTGCCTCAGCAGGATAGAGCAGCTGGGCATTCGCCTGGGAGGTCGATTAGGGGGTCTCTCTCTCTCCCTTTCCTCTCTCCCTGTCCTTGTTTCCCTCCTCCCCCTGTGGGGGCCGCTGCATGACTGGGCATGAGGTGCGGTGTATGTACCTGGGCCAGGGGTCCGCCGGGGGGCTCTTTACCTTGGCAGAAGCTGCGCTGGCTGTTTGGGTCAGTTCGTTGTCTTTCTGCCCCTTTACTCTGTGTGTGAGGTGCCTGTGTAAAATTTTTCCTCAGAATGTGCTGGCGCCATTTTCCTGTAGTTTCTATGCAGCGCATGGCTGTCAGACGTTTTCTAGAGGTCCGGCAGCCATTTTCTTGGTGTTTTCTATACAAAAACAGCCGGCGGCCATTTTCTTGTAGTCTCAGCGCGGTTTTTACCTCTAGCGCTGGCACATTTTACCTCAGAACAGCGTGGTTTTTCACCCTGGGCACCTGTGACTGGACACAGAACAGTCACAGGTGCACAGACACAGTCAGGGTGGCGAGTTCTGCGGTTGGGCCCCTCAGTCTGTGAGCAGCTAGGAGGGTGGGATTGTGTACCTTGCCCTAGGTCCCCAAGTGTGGCAGGCAAGGTGGGTCAGCATGGTGTCAGAAGCTGGTTTCTTCCCCAGATATCCCTGTAATTGCAACCGGCTCTCCTGCAAACAATGCAGTGTCTATGGACGCTTTGTCGGTGGTCCTGGAAACGGTTGTTGCCACGGTGGAGGCGGCGTGTGGGTGCAAGGCGAGTAAAAAACACCCCCTGCCCCGTCTTCTGGGGAAAGCTCTGATTCAGACTCAGGCCCCGCGGTGACTGGCGGCCCCTGTTCTGTCGTGTCAGAGGATGCAGACCAGGACCGTTCAGACAGTGAGGATGATTCCGTGTCCGGGACCAGCGCAGGAAAAAGTGCTAGTAGGAGCACTTATCACAGCTGTACGGGATACCCTGAAGATACAGGATGCAGCAGGATCTTCTGCTGAGGTGTCGGTCTCTTTTGGGTCCCGTAAACCGACCCATGCACCTAAGGTGTTCCCGTATTTGACTTATCAAAATAAGTTCATATACAAGGAATGGGGGAGCCTGCAATGGGCCTTTTCAGTCCCAAGGAGAATGGCAGTGCGTTACCCCTTTGAGGAGAGCCTCCTTAAAAAACGGACGGCTCCTCTGGTCGTTGACCACCCAGTATCCAGGTTATATAAAGTAACCACGATTCCAGTAGAAGGGACTCCTGCATTCAGTGACCCTACCGACAGGAGAGCCGAGGCAGTGGCCCGGTCCATGTTTACGGTAATGGGCTCAGCGCTACAACTTGTACTGGCCACGGCCTTCGCATCGCAGACGCTTACTGAGTGGGCAAAGTTATTGCACCGTGAATTGGAGAAGCAACAGTCTCCCCCGGTCTGCATAGAATTGGCAGACCAGTTGGTGCATGGCCTTAAGTATGTCTGTGATGCGGCCCTGGATACAGTCCCCCTGCTCTCTAGAACATCGGTATCAGCAGTGGTGCTACGGCACCTGATTTGGCTAAAGTGCTGGTCTGTGGACCAGGCATCTAAAAAAGCTCTGGTGGATTTGCCTTTCCTTAGTGAGCGGCTATTTGGAGCTTCGCTGGACGACATTATTAAGAATGTTACAGGTGGGACGAGCAAGTTATTCCCACAGTCCAGGAAGGGTAAGGAGCCATGCCGTAGGCAAAGCCCCTCCTTTTCCGCTCAGAAACGGCTTTTTCACCCATCCAGGAAGACAGGTAAGCGTTCCCAGTCCGACAGGGCTTCTGCTGAAGGACAAAAGCGTTGCTGGTTTCACAACAGACGCCAGCCTGACAGTTTGGGGTGGAGTGCTGGGGGTACAGTTGACCCAGGGCTTTTGGTCGTGGGAAGAATCCCAGCTGCTGATCAATGTGCTTGAACTTTGGGCGATCAGGCTATGCCTCTCCACATGGTGAATGAGGCTACAGGGGCGTCCGATCAGGATCCAGTCGGACAACGCCACAGCGGTGGCATATGTCAACTATCAAGGAGGAACAAGGAGCTCAGCTGCAGCATGGGGGGTCACTCACATCCTCCAGTGGGCAGAGCGACACGTGACGGCCATTTACATACCAGGCGTAGAAAACTGGCAGGAGGACTACCTAAGTCACCAGATGCTGGACCCAGGAGAATAGTCATTGCATCCGGAGGTATTCAGTTTTCTTTGCCTGCGGTGGGGCACACCAGATGTGGATCTCTTGGCCTCTCAGCTCAATTAAAAGGTGCAGAGGTTTGTGTCCAGGACAAGAAACCCGTGGGTGGACGCGTCGGGTGCGTTGGTGGCTCCATGGGGGCAGTATCAGATTATTTATGCCTTTCCCCCGCTCAACCTGTTATCACGTCTGCTACGCAGAGTAGAGGCCGAGGGGATTCCAGTAATACTGATTGCCCCAGATTGGCCGTGGCGTCCCTGGTATGCCGACCTAGTATGCCTGGTAGTGGATGCTCCTTGGCGGTTGCCGATGCAAGAAGACCTCCTGTTGCAAGGTCCTATAATCCATCCTGCTTTACCGTTGCTGATTTTAACGTCATGGCTGTTGAAAACCAGATACTAAAGGACCGAGGTCTGTCGGAATTGGTAATTTCCACTATGCTGAGGGCACGGAAATCTTCTTCTTTGAAGATTTACCATCGTACATGAAAGGCCTACATCTCCACCATGTGTGAGGAGATGGGGGGGGGTGTCTGCGCACTTATTCAGTTTCCAGAATTCTGCTGTTTTTACAGCGAAGAGTGGATCAGAAACTTGCCTTAAGCACCATCAAGGGACAGATATCAGCCTTGGCTGTCTTTTTCCAACGCCCCTTGGGATCTCGCTCATTGGTAAGCACCTTTTGTATAAGGGGTTTGGCATGTAGTCCCTCCAGTTCGATCACCCCTACCTCAGTGGGATCTGAACCTGGTGCTATCAGTGCTTCAGAAACCGCCACTTGAGGGAGATTCCTTTGTTGACGCTTTCCCAGAAAGTTTACTTTTTAGTTACATCTGCCAGGAGGGTTTCTGAGTTTGCGGCCTTGTCTTGCAAGTCGTCCTATATGGTTATCCACAGGGATAAGGCGGTGCTACGTCTGCAACCCTCTTTTCTTCCAAAGGTGGTTTCGCCATTCCATCTCAATGAGGACATTGTATTACCATCCCTTTGTCCTAAGCTAAGCTGACACATCCAAAAGAAGTTGCCCTACATTCTCTGGATGTGGTCCAGGCTCTGAGGGTATATCTGTCTGCTACGGCTCCCTTCCGGAAGTCATACTCTCTGTTTCGTTGACTGGTCCGAAAAAAGGTCTGGCGGTCTCGGCCACCATTTCCCAGTGGATCAGACAGATCGTGGTCCAGGCTTATGCCTTGAAGGGGCAGGTGCCCCCCTTTCCTGTCATGGCCCATTCCACCAGGGCAAATGGGACCTCTTGGGCTTTCTGACATCAAGATTCTGTCTCCCAGGTGTGTAAGGCGGCGACTTGGTCGTCCGTTCGCGCTTTCACAAAATTCTACAAAGTTGATGTAAGCGCATCATCGGATGCTTGCATTGGCCACAAAGTTTTGCAGGCGGCTGTGTAAAGTTGCAATTTACACTTTTTTCTTTTTTTATAGAAAGTTACGTTTTTGTTGTAAATGCATTTTTGATGCATACGTTGGTCGCAAGTTCTGGTGTGACCGTTTCAGATGGCAACTCCTCCGTTGAGGCGTTCCTCTGGTTGTGGGTGAAGTTATTTGTTGCCATTTCCACCCCTCGTTTTGACACTGCTTGGGGATGTCCCTACGGTCAAGATTTAAAGGAGCTGTGTCTGTCAATGAACGAAAGAGAAAATAGGATTTTACAGTGAGTACAAAAATCCTATTTCTGTTTCACAAAGTTGTTTCTCTCACACAGCATATAATACCTATTTATAAATATATACCCCAAAACACATTCTTCTACTCATCACCAATTTGGGGATACCACATGTGTGAGCCTTTTTTTTTTTTTTCTGCTGAGATGCATAGAGGGGCACAAATAATACATCTGATTACCTATCATATTTCTCAAGGCCCAGAAGTTCCAGGACAAGAGAATGGCCCACAAAACGACCCCATTGTGCCAAGTCAACCCTTTAAAGAGGAAGTAAACCCTTTCAAACCACTTTGACCTACAGGTAAGCCTAGATTAAGGCTTACCTGTAGGTCCAAGCAATATCTCCTAAACCTATATGGTTTAGGAGATATTTGCCCGAAAATGGGCACCGCTGTCTACGGCGCATGCGCGTAGACAGCGGCGCGCAGGCGCACTAAATGCGGCAAGTCCAAGAATGGATTTGCCTAATTTGACGACTCCCGTGCACATGCGCGGGAGTGACGTCATCGCGGCTTCGCCGAATGGCAGCGGCGGAGCTGCGAGACGCGACTCCCGTGCGCATGTGCGGGAGTGACATCATCGCGGCTTCGCCGCTGTGATTCGTCGGAGCTGCGAGACGCCACCAGCAAGATGGATGCGGCGGACTACAGGGGACAGCGGCGACTTCGCTGGCTCCTGTGTCAGGTAAGTGACACATAATGAGCTACTATGCGATGCATAGTAGTCCATTATGCTTTACCTTTGCAGGGAAAAAAAGAGGAAGTAAACCCATCAGGGTTTACTTCCTCTTTAATGTATTTAGTTAGAGGCATAGTGAGTCTTTTTGCCACAAGATTTTAGAAAACGGTGAGAAAAATGAAATTGTATTTTATTTTACACACAGCTGTCAGTTACTAACATATTTCCCACACAGAGCATGAGCATGCTTAAAATTTTATCTGAAAACACTTTCTGCTATTCCTCCCAAGTATTGGGATACCACATATTTAAGACTCTTTTACAGCCTACATGCATAATGGGACCCAAAATCCAAGGAGCACCTTCAAGCTTTTCAGAGGTATAAATTAGGCATTTCATTCCTTGACTACCTATTATGCGTTGGAGGCAAGAACAATATAAACACTCACAATGAGCACATTTTGGAGGGTTAACACCCCAAATATATTTTCTAAGAGGCATGATGAGTCTTGAAAATTGTCTTTTTTTTTTCCTGCCACAAGCTCTTGAAAAATGCAGAAACAAAATGTTTTTGTTAAAAAAAAAAAAAAATGTCATACTTACCTGTTCTATGTAATAGTTTTGCACAGAGCAGCCCAGATCCTCCTCTTCTCGGGTCCCTCTTCGGTACTCCTGGCCCCTGCCTCCTGTTGAGTACCCCCACAGCAAGCAGCTTTCTATGGGGGCACCTGAGCCGAACCACAGCTCCCTGTGTCCATTCAGACATGGAGTGGTGGCCTAGCCCCACCCCCTCTCTCTCCTCATTGGCGCACTGACTTTGATTGACAGCAGCGGGAGCCAATGGCGCTTTGCTGCTGTCTCAGCCAACGAAGAGGGAGAGTTCTGGGCAGCCGAGTCTCTCATGCAACATCGCTGGATCGGAGTGGGGCTCAGGTAAGTATTGGGGGGCTGAGGGAGGCTGCTACACGTAGAAGGCTTTTTATCCTAATACATAGATTGCTTTGAAATATAAAAAAAAACCTGCCTTTACAATCCCTTTAAAGAGATATTTCTACTACACAGCATAGGGGAAAAAAACACCCAGAAAATTACCACATTTTGGAAAGCAAACACCCAATGTTTTAAGAAGCATAGTGAGTATTTTTGAAGATTTCATTTATTGTAACATATATTTGGAAAATGCAGAACAAAAAAAGTGAAAATTGTTTTTTTACACAAAAGTTAATACGATATTTCTCACACACAGCATGCACATACTTAGAATTACAACTCAAAACACATTTTGCTCCACTTCCCAAGTATGGGAATACCACACATGTGAGACTTTTTCAATGTTTGGACTGTATGTACCAGATATTGGTGTCAATTCAGTAAGGCCCCTTTCACACTGGGGCGGTTGGCGCGTCGGCTTTACCGTCAATCTCGCAGTGTTATTCAGACACTAGCGGGCACTTTTACCCCCCCCCCCGCTAGCAGCCGAGAAAGGGTTAAAACCACCGCAAAGCGCTGCTGCAGCAGCGCTACACCGGCGGTATAGCCACGCTACCCCATTTATTTCAATGGCAGCTCCTTCACCACTGCAATGATGCTGCTTGCAGGAGTTTTTTTAACGTCCTGCAAGCACACCGCTCCAGTGTGAAAGCACTCAGGCTTTCACACTGGAGAGACAAGCGTGGCTCTTTACAGGCGCTATGCAGGAGCTATTTTTAGCGCTGTAGTTCCTGTAATGCGTCTCAGTGTGAAAGGGGTCTTGAGGACCCTGCCTGAGTCCTCGATATGAAGGTTCCCTGACTCGTTTTTCAGAAATATTGCATGATATAATAAGAGTCAATTCATCAAAGTAAAATATCGAATGTGAGGTAAATACAGCACTTTGTTAAAAATGTGAGGTAAATACCTAAAAAAAAAAAAATAGATAGATAAAGATCATTAAAGTAAATTCACTAATTCACCTGGTGTAGGCAGCCAGTGAGGGGAACTCTGCACTGGCCAGTAAATTAAAAGTACACAATGTATCAGTGTAAAAATATTCTACCCAGAGCTCAGGAATGAAGATAAATTCATGAGGAAGGTCATTCTGTGAATGAAAGCATGCTAGAATGTTTTTACAATTTCACAATATTTCTCTGTGCATTGATTTACAGAACTACCTCCCTGCAGTGTTTGCATGTAAAAAAAATAAAAAATGTGAAAAAACATGAAGAATAGCTCTAATTTTCAGTGCTGTTAAACATAAATTTGATGCATTTGTTAATGCATGTTTTTTTGTGAAATGACTACTTTTGAGATAAATATCGCATGAGTTATTTTAACAAAAAAATTCATGCAGTATTTATCTTTTCATTAATGGACCCCCATTGTATTTTGTGTATCACAAAAAACAACTAATTGTATCAAAAACAGGGTACTGTAATAGTTGCCTCTATACAAGTGGTCAGGTAATATAACCTAAAGCGGAGTTCCAACCAAAAGCAGAAGCTCCACTTGTTCACAACCAACCCCCCCCCCCCCCCGCCACATTTGGCACCTTTCAGGGGGGGGGGAGCAAAACCTGTCTCAGGTTTTCGCTCCCACTCCTGGTAAGATCGCTGCGATCTACGCAATGTCCGACCCCTCCTCCTTCCCCCCTCCCCCATTGTCTTCTGGGAGACACACAAGTCCCAGAAGACAGCAGGACCATTCAGAAAGTGCATGTGCAGTAGTAGACAGGCTGTGAAGCAATAAGGCTTCACTTTCCTTTAGTAAGGATGCCGATGCCTGCACCCGGAGCCAATGGACAGATCGGCTTCGGGTGCCAACATCACAGGCTCCCTGGACATGTAAATGTCCTTATATTAAAAGTCAGCATCTACAGTATTTGTAGCTGCTGACGTTTCTTTTTCTTTTTTTCCACCCAGGCGGAACTCCACTTTAATGTAGCGTCACCTATAGCAGTCCCTGTTCCTATAAGCCAAGCAAGCCTAGCCTACTGGTACGTGGCTGCCCCCAGAAACACCATGTTCACTGGCCAGGAAGTACAGGAAGCTGAAGACAGGAAGAACAACAAAGTTCCTCTGCTTCCAGGAATGCAGTTGTCTGCAGGGGCTAGCTGGGACTGGTTTCTCACATGAACTTAGTGGGACATGCCAATGGGTCAGTGCAGGCTGCAGACATGGTCAGCAAACAGGCAAAGGATCAGTCCAGGCAGGCAACAGGCAGAACCATGGTTAATAAACAGGCAAGGTTCAGTACAGGCACCAGGTAGAGGCAACATTGCACGGGTGTGGTGCCAATCAGGGACGCTGTTTATGACTGCACTGTCTCTGTTGTCACTGTACTAATGTAGTGGTGACTAAGGACATTGTGATAGCTGCAATGGCTCTGGTAACACTGGCACTGATGTGGTTAGCGATTAGGAACATTGTTGCTGGCTGCACTTGTCTGGTGACATTGTCACTGGTGTGGCAGCAATCAGGAATACTATTAAAGGCTTACACTGTTCTGGTAAAACTGGAACTGGTGTGGCCGTGATCAGGGACACTGTTGCTGGCTTACACTGGCCACGGTGTGGCAGCAATCAAAAACACAGTTGCTTGCTTACACTGGTCTATTGAAACTGTGAATGGTGTGGTGGTAATCGGGAACACTGTTGATGACATGTACTGGTCTGATGAGACTGGAAGTGGTGTGGTGGCAATCAGGAACACTGTCGCCGGCTTACACTGGTCTTCGACACTGGAACTGGTGTGGAGGTGATCAGGAACACTGCTGCTGACTTATACTGGTCTGGTGACACTGAAACTGGTGTAACAGTGATCAAGAACACTGTTGCTGGTTTCCACTTTTCTGGTGACTCTGGAACTTGTGCACAGTGGAGTGGACAGTGCAGTCTCCAGTTTTGAGAGGGGAGGAAGAAGAGGAGTGCCTTGCTATCCTAGTCTACAGAACTGTGTGTTTCTGTTGATACACACAGTGTAGAGAGACACAACTCTAGTTACTGCATGCAAGGGTGACTATATTTGATGCTGCAAGAGAAAGAAGCCATTCTGAAATCGGAAACCTGAGGCAGCAGGCATGGCACAAGCTTGAACTGGCACATTGGCCAGTTCAAGGATTAAAAGATGAAGAAGCTGCATTCTAAGTGATTAAATCAGCTGCTGAAAGTGCAAGGTTTAAAGCCTAACTCCGGGCAACAACTGAAATGGGTGGTGTCACAATCTCCTCATTGTCCAATTAGAGAGTGCCTTGTATTTATTAAAACAAATACAAGCTGTTCTATATATTGTGGCAATGATGAGAAAGAAACCCCTTGTCAGTATGCAGAAGAAAAGCCACTCGACACTGGACCCCGAAGATTGCCAACAGAATTTTGTTGACTACTACAGTGATTGTCAAGAAACCCCATTTAGACAGCCTATCAGTTATGAGCTATGCATATTTACATTGTGTGAAGCTGGACAAATGTAATCATGTAATAAAGCTCATATCTGGAGTTCACTTTAAAGTGGAAGTCTAAGTTAATGGGAAAAAAAAAGTCCCCCCCAGGGGCTGTGTATTTATAAATATTCGCATAGCATTTGTCCAGGAAACTGCTGAAACATTTGTCCTGTGTTTATGTCTGTTTCCTCTACAGGACAAATGTTGTTCATTCATAAAAAAAAACAGAGAGGGGAACTTACCAGTTTTGGAACAGACAGAAACTAAAGCAGTTGTGCATGGCAGCCAATCAGCTTCTATGTTCAGTTAAGCCAGATTGGTTGTCATGCACAGCTACTCCAGAATCTGCTTCTCTTTTATCAAGTTCCTCCTAGAGTGCTTTAGGAAAACACTGCATTATGGCCAGTGGATGGAGCTGATGATAATAGAAAATACATGCTTATTCTCAGCTCTTTCTTTTTGCCATCATGCATTATTTTCTTCAACCACTCTTTAATATGAATGAACGTTATATAGACCTGTAAAGAAGATAGCCTGAGAATATTTGATTTTGAATCAGTTTATGGGAAACGAATGTATCAGCAGTTTTGCTGAACAAACAGCTATGCAATTTTCTTTTAAACGCTTCAGCCCCGGAAGATTTTACCCCCTTCCTGACCAGAGCACTTTTACAATTTGGCATCGCATCGTTTGAACTGACAATTGTGCGGTCATGCAATGCTGTACCCAAACAAAATTTGCGTACTTTTTTTTCCCCCCACAAATAGAGCTTTCTTTTGGTGGTATTTGATCACCTCTGTGGTTTTTTATTTTTTGCGCTGTAAACAAAAAAAATTGCGACAATTTTTAAAAAAAAAACAATATTTTTTACTTTTTGCTATAATAACTATACCCACATTTAAAAAAAAAACACATTTTTCATCAGTTTAGGCCAATATATGTTCTTCTACATATTTTTGGTTACAAAAATTGCAATAAGCGTATATTGATTGGTTTGCGCAATATAGCGTCTACAAACTATGGGAAAGATTTATGGCATTTTTATAATTTTTTTACCAGTAATGGTGGTGATCTGCAATTTTTAGCGGTACTGTAACATTGCGGCAGACAGACCGTACACTTTTGTCACGTTTTTGGGACCATTGACATTTATACAGCGATCAGTGCTATAAAAATTCACTGATTACTGTGTAAATGTCACTGGCAGGGAAGAGGTTAACACTAGGGGGGCGATCAAGTGGTTAACTGTGTTCCCAACTGTATGGGGATAGGACTGAATGGTGGAGGAGGCATATCGGTGTTCCTACTTAGTAGGAACAAAGAATATGTCTCTTCTCCCCTGACAGAACAGGAATTTGTGAGTTTACATGCATAAATCCCCATGTAGGTGATCGCTCCCACCGGCCACACACATCGGGTCCCCCGCCGTGCAGCAGGCACATGCGCACCCCTTGGCGGCTCTTCAAGGGAACAATGTACCCATACTGGATTTCGCCCAGCCGTGCCATTCTGCCAACTTATATCGGCCAGAGCCAGTCGGCAAGTGGTTAATAAATACACCCCTTAGCCTACATTCACACCTGAGCAGAGGGTATTTCTAGTAATTTTGAAACTTTTTCAGGTGTTTGCTGAGGTGTTTTACTGGCTAGGAATGAGTGAATGTAAGTTTGACTCGAACATCGGGTGTTCGCCAAATAGCAAACAATTTGGGGTTTTCAAGGCAAATTCGAAAGCCGCGGAACACCCTTTAAAAGTTTATGGTAAAAATCAAAAGTGCTAATTTTAAAGGTTTATATGCATGGTATTGTCATAAAAAGTGTTTGGGGACCTGGGTCCTGCCCCAGGGGACATGTATCAATGCAAAATAAAGTTTTAAAAACTGTTGTTTTTTCGGGAGCAGTGATTTTAATAATGCTTAAAGTGAAACAATAAAAGTGAAATATTCCTTTAAATTTCATACCGGGGGGGGGGGGGGGGGTTTCTATAGTATGCATGTAAAGTAGCGCATTTGTCCCATGTATAGAACAGTCCCCGCACAAAAGGACATTTCTAAAGGAAAAAAGGTAATTTAAAAGGCTATAATGAATTGCCGGGTCCCAGCAATACAGATAAAAGTAATTTTAAAAAATGGCACGGGATCCCCCCAGTCCATTACCAGGCCCTTCGGGTCTGGTATGAATATTAAAGGGAACCCTGAACCAAAATCTAAAAAAAAAAAAAAATTGTGTGTTTCCCTCCAAATTCCATACCAGGCCCTTCAGGTCTGGTATGGATATTAATGGGAAGCCTGTGCCAATTTTTTTTAAAGAACCCTGTGCCAAAAGTTTTTTAAAAATGGCTTAGGCGTCCCCCCAAAAATCCATACCAGACCCTTATCGGAGCACACAACCTGGCAGGCCGCAGGAAAAGAGGGAGGGACGAGAGAGCGCTCCCCCTCCTGAACCGTACCAGGTCACATGCCCTCAACATGGGGAGGGTGCTTTGGGGTTGCCTACAAGATACTGAAGCCTCCTTATGAGGAGGCGCCCCCGCTCACTCGAATAGGGGGAATTCTTCTGCAGTTCTCAAGGATCTGGCAGGAAGAGCGTCGAGAAGAATGGGGGACTTCCTCAGTAGCTCCATGGTACAAACTGGAGTTCTAAAGCCGCGTACACACGTAGCCGTCTGTCCGACGTACTTAGTCTGGCGGACTTCCCACCAGACTGTACGTCGGACTTTCCGAACGGGCTACTTGCCCACACACGGCACTTTTTCAGCCGACTAATACGGCGTACTAAGTCCGCAGTACTATCCGCCCTACTTTTGAAATGAACGGACTCGCCCACACACGCGGAGGAAAGTCCACTCATTTCGAGCGCGTCTCCAGGTAGGCGGGGCCTGCGAAGGAGACGTCGCCGGCCCCGCCGCCTGGTATGGACTTAAAGGGGAACCCCAACGCCCAGGTCCACATCAGACCCTTGTCCGAGCACGCTACCCGGCCGGCCAGGAAAGGGGGGGGGGACGAGCGCCCCCCCTCCTAAGCTGTACCAGGCCGCGTGCCCTCAACATGGGGGGTGCCTTGGGGAAGGGGGGCCGCGCGGCCCCCTTACCCCAAAGCACCTTGTCCCCATGTTGATGAGGACAAGGGCCTCTTCTCGACAACCCTGGCCATTGGTTGTCGGGGTCTGCGGGCGGGGGGCTTATTGGAATCCCGGAGCCCCCTTTAATAAGGGGGTCCCGGATACCGGCCCCCCACCCTATGTGAATGAGTATGGGGTACAATGTACCCCTACCCATTCACCTGTAAAATAAAGTACAAAAAAAACACAACACACAAGATAAAATAGTTTATTGCACAGCTCCGGGGGTCTTCCGTCTTCGGGGGTCTTCTCGCCGGACTCCTCCACTATCTTCTTGTAGCTCTTTTACTAACGGAGGAGCCCGGTTTTCTTCCTCGCCGTCGGCCTCTTCTTCCAAATTCGGGGGTCTTGTCCCCCTCTTCTTCGGTTCTTCTGCCGGGCCACCGCGCCTTCTTCTAGCTCTTTTACAGGCGGTGGCCCGGTCTTCTGTCGCCGCTGCCGCCTTCCGTTCTTCCGTTCTTCTCTTCTTCTCTTCTTCTTCTTCTTCTTCACAAGATGTTGCCTCGCCGAGTCCTCCGCTCACAATGACGTGGACCGGGCACGTGGCGACTTATATAGGGACAAGGGGCGGGGTCTTCGGTGGATGTCACATGGGTTGATGTCACATGGTGACCCCGCCCCTTACGATGTCACAGTCCCGGAGGATGCTGGGACTTTCACCATGTGACATCAACCCATGTGACATCCACCGAAGACCCCGCCCCTTGTCCCTATATAAGTCGCCGCGTGCCCAGTCCCCGTAATTGTGAGCGGAGGACTCGGCGAGGCAACATCTTCTGAAGAAAAAGAAGAAGAAGAGAAGAACAGAAGAACGGAAGGCGGCGGCAGCGGCGACGACAGAAGACCGGGCCACCGCCTGTAAAAGAGCTAGAAGAAGGAGCGGTGGCCCGGCAGAAGAACCGAAGAGGGGGACAAGACCCCCGAAGTCGGGAGAAGAGGCCAGCGGTGAGGAAGAAAGCCGGGCTCCTCCGCTAGTAAAAGAGCTACAAGAAGATAGCGGAGGAGTCCGGCGAGAAGACCCCCGAAGACGGAAGACCCCCGGAGCTGTGCAATAAACTATTTTATCTTGAGTGTTGTGTTTTTTTTGTACTTTATTTTACAGGTGAATGGGTAGGGGTACATTGTACCCCATACTCATTCACATAGGGTGGGGGGCCGGTATCCGGGGCCCCCTTATTAAAGGGGGCTCCTGGATTCCGATAAGCCCCCCGCCCACAGACCCCGACAACCAACGGCCAGGGTTGTCTGGAAGAGGCCCTTGTCCTTATCAACATGGGGACAAGGTGCTTTGGGGTGGGAGGGCCGCGCGGCCCCCCTTCCCCAAGGCACCCCCCATGTTGAGGGCACGCGGCCTGGTACGGCTTAGGAGGGGGGCCGCTCATCCCCCCCCTTTCCTGGCCGGCCGGGTAGCGTGCTCGGACAAGGGTCTGATGTGGACCTGGGGGGACCCCCACGCCGATTTTTTTCGCCTTTAAGTCCATACCAGGCGGCGGGGCCGGCGACCTGGAGACCCGTTTGAAATGAGCGGACTTTTCTCCGGGCGGGAAAAGTCTGCTCATTTCAAGAGTATGGCGGACTGGCATACACACGGCCGGATTGGAGTGTAAAACTACATTCTAAGTCCGCTGTACTTTCGGGTCAAAAAAGTATGCCGGAGGCTGCACACGGGGGGATTGTTTGGCGGACTTCAGTTTGCCGGACTTTTCCACCCGCTTGTTTGATCATGTGTACGCGGCATAAGAGTTCCTGTCTCCTCGTTTTCTCAGCTCAAATGTTCCTAAGGATCCAGAGAAAAAGAAGTCTTTCTCTCAAGCACTGGACCATCTTTTGGCAAAAAGTGATCATGGTGGCCCCCATGTAAGAGCAGAGGTTAAGGTTTGGTTCAAATCTATTTTTCATGGTGCCAAATCCGAAATGGACATTCTGGATCTCAAAAATCTAAATTCAATTCCTGAATATAACCACTCTTTTTTTCGCATGGAGTCAATCCAATCGGTTATCTCCATCCTACAAGGAGGAGAACTTCTGGTGTCAATCGACATCACAGATGCATACCTTCATATACCTATTTGCTTGCTCAGTAGTAATATCTACTTTTCAAGGTGGAAAATCTTCATTTTTAGAATGTATCTCTGCTTTTTGGTCTAGCTACTGCACCTTGAGTGTTTACAAAGGTTCTGGCCCCTCTTATAGCCAGAATAAAGGTCCAAGGTATAACGATTATGGTTTACCTAGACGATCTTCATAGACCAGTCAGTAGCCCACTTAGACCAAAGTATGGTCACCACATTCAACTACCTGGAATATCTAGGTTGGATTCTCAACCTAGAGGAAATCTCCTTTAAAACCATGAAGAAGGCTAAAATACTTGGGTCTGATCATACACTCAGAAAAGGGTATTCTTGCCCCAGGCAAAGATCAGTGCCATAAAGGAACTGATTCAGGTGGTCGAAGCAAGATACATTCTTCTATTAAGCTTTGCATGAGGTTTTTGGAAAAGATGGTGGCTTCATTCAAGGCCGTTCCTTATGCTCAGTTTCATTCAAAACTGCTGCAAAACAGTATCCTATAGGCTTGGAACAAAGGGTTCAAGCTCTAGTTGTGTCAAGAACAAAGGATTCAATAGCATGCAGAACAGATGCCTTGCTATTCCAGTGGAATCGGTTCTCACTGATTTATGCATTCCCTCCTGTTCTGCCTGCGTCCATGACTTCTTTGCAGGATCAAGCAGGAAGGGAAGTGGATGATTCATGTAGCCCCCACCAAATCTTGGTATGCAGAGATCGTAAAGATGGCAGTAGGGGCCCCATGGACCCTACCACCACGGTCAGATCTTCTCTTGCAAGGTCCGGTATTCCATCCTACTTTACAAACTCTAAATTTAACGGTTTGGCTATTGAGACCCACACTTTGAAGAAGCGTGGGCTGTCAGGTTCAGTGGTTTCTACCTTGGTTAATGCAAGGGAGTCGGCCTCCATAATTATATATTATGGAGTCTGGGAAGCATATGTCTCATGGTGTGAAACCAGGGGTTGCACCCCAAGAAATAGATCAAAGGTAGAATCATTCTCAGATTCGTAGAATCAATCATGCTCAGATTCGGAAAACAGATGTTTTGTTTGTGCTGCCTGAAGGCAAAAAGGACAGGCAGCTGGACAGGCAGTATCAAAATCTACTATTTCTAAATCGATTCGACAAGTAATCGTTCAAGCTTATGGTTTAAAGAGGTAGTTTCTACCCTCTCAAATAAAAGCACGCTCCTCTAGAGCTGTTAGTATTTTGTGGGCAGTGCATCACCAAGCCTCCAATGGCTCAAATCTGCAAGGCTGCAACTTGGTCTTCAATCCATACATTTACCAGATTCTATCAGGTGGATGTAAAAAGACATGACGATGTCGCCTTTTGGGAGCTGTGTACTGCAGGCAGCAGTATAAGTCCTCTGATCTCATGGTGCCCTACTTTTGTTGTGTCTCCCTCCCCTCAGTTGGCATTGCTCTGGGACATCCCACAAAGTAATTACTATGGCTCTGGGCCCCGTGATGTACGATTAAAGAAAATAGGATTTTTATAACAGCTTACCTGTAAAATCCTTTTCTTTTGAAGTATATCATGGGAAACAGAGGTCCCGCCCCTCTTTCTAGTATACACGTGTATTGCTTTGCTACAAAACTGAGATACTCCTGGTATAGGAGGGGTTATATAAAGAGGCAACTTCCTGTTTAGGCTCTGCCAGTGTCCAGCACCTGAAGGTGGACTATATAATTGCTATGGCTCTGTGTCCCGTGATGTACTTCAAAAGAAAATAATTTTACAGGTAAGCTGTTATAAAAATCGAATTATTGCCCAAACCTGGAAAAAGCCATCTGTCCCTTTTCAGGGGGTGAAAGATCGCATGACTGCGTTGATGCTTAGAGAACAGATGTCGAACATCCGCCAGGGACACTCATGGCAAATTCCTGAAAATTTGGGAAACATGGCTGTCATATGCCTTTCCTACCCTCCCCCCAGCTAGCTTGGGCCGCCTGTGATGGAAGGTCCGGATGTTCCCGAGCCCTTCTGTTCTGACTCAACTACAAGGCAATAACTTTATCTTCAGCTTCACATAGAGCTTACATGACCTGGTGATCTATTTATCCCTTGCATCACTTCAGACAGCTTAAGTCAATGAATAAACTCATTGTATTGAAAGACAGACGATCAATCCTCTTGAATGTTCCATTTAATGATGAATATTCATAGGTAGAAAAACGTTGAAGTTGTAAGCCACATGTAAAGATGTTACAGCATTTTCTTGTGAAAAAGAAAAAGATTTTACAGCATGAGGTATACTGGGCACAATGACTCAGAGAGAGGAAGGGGAGGAGAATATACAGAACTACGGTGGGAGAGAGAGTTCAGAGGGAACAAATCTTAAAGACACAGAGCATAATAAATCACATAGTGTAACACAACACCTTCCCTTTTCCCCATCTTCTGGTTTCTGGCCTTCCCTTTCTTTCCTAGACTCCCCTATCCCTTCTCTAGCTCCCTACTCGGTAGTGACCTCCCTCTCTTTAGCTTCACCTGTCTGCCTAACTTTCTTCTATTTTCTGCTCCTCTTTCCATGTTCAGTTTTGGCTGTACATTTCACCACCTTTTGGGTTTTGAGTGGCTTTAGGGGGGTGCCCCGATAGTTATGGGGATCCTCTCTGGGACCCTGGATCCTGGCAGTATCATTCACACTTAAATTTACTACTGTTGCATTTTTTCTAGTTGTATCACTTTATTTTTGCCTTTCTTATGAGTTAATACCTATTCCAACTTCAATGCTAGCCTCTGTGTGGGCAGAACTTTTGCATATTATCCAATGGTTAAAACTGAATAAAAACTATTGAAACAGAAAAAAAGCTTTTGAGTATATTTTGAGTGAATGCCATAGAGCATGCCATAGAGCGTAGGGTAACTTGACATAGTAGTGTGAACAGGGAAAATTAGAAAGTCTGAGATTTTGAGTAGGCAGGTGTATAGAAACAAGTAGAAAAACACTTACGTGTGACTGGGGCCCTAAGAAATATTTCTACTTTTGTAGCTGCCTAACCAGTTCAGCTCCTTGGATGTACTATGTACATCCAAAGAGTGAACTCACAATCACAAGCTAATGCCTGTAGTAGCCATGCCTTGATTCCACAAGCAAACAATGAAAACTGATGCAATAATTTTGTCACTTCCAGTGTCAGATGCACCATTTCCTGGCTGGTACAGACAGAGGACACATCTAACCAAGCCGACCTGTGGGACCCTTAATGTCTTCATAAAGAGTACCTGTCACCTGCCCAATGCTGTCATAAGGTATTTTTTTTTCAAAGTAAAAATAAATAAATACAATACAAAAAGTATTAAAAATATAATAAAATTTATTTAAAACGTTTAAAAAAAATTGTCATAACCCCGTTGCCCCGCACACGCAAACGCATATGTAAACCATGGTTGCATCACATGTGTGACATATCACTGCAAACATCAGAGTGAAAGCAATAATTCTAGCACAAGAGCTCCTAGTAATAAACTGTAAAAGCTTTTAACCACTTAACAACTGCCCATTGCCGATTAACGGCTTCAGGGCGGTTGTTTAACTCTGAGAGGCCGTTAATTAACGGCCTCCCAGAATTCTGCTCTCGCGCGCCCCCTGGGGCGCGCACACGAGATAATCCGTGAGCGCCGGGTCCAGTGGACCCGGTGCATCACGAATCACGGTAAACGGCCGCTCGTCGCGGCCGTTTACCACGTGATCGCTCCGTCAAATGACGGAGTGATCACTTGTAAAGAAACCGGCGTCATATTATGACGCCGGTTCCTCCCTCCCCCTCTCTGTACCGATCGGTACAGCGGAGGGGAAAGAGATCGGTGTTAGCAGCGCTGTGGGCTGCATCTGCAGTGCCCACATCGCTGCTCACCGAATTTAACCCCTCAATTCCCTGCCAATACTCTGCAGTACCCTGCCATTACTCTGCAGTACCCCCCATTACTCTGCAATACCCTGTCATGAAAAAATAAAAATAAAATTTAAAGCGCCCCTGTCCCCATGTGCTCGCATGCAGAAGCGAACGCATACGTAAGCCCCGCCCACATATGAAAACGGTGTTCAAACCACACATGTGAGGTATCGCCGCAAACGTTAGAGCGAGAGCAATAATTCTAGCCCTAGACCTCCTCTGTAACTCAAAACATGTAACCAGTAAAAAAAATGTAAAGCGTCGCCTATGGGGATTTTTTAAGTAGCGACGTTTGGCGCCATTCCACGGGCATGTGCAATTTTGAAGAGTGACATGTTCGATATCTATTTACTCAGCATAACTTCATCTTTCACTTTATGCAAAAATTGGGCTAACTTTACTGTTTTTTTTTGTTTTTTTAAGCACAAAACTGTTTTTTCCCCCAAAAAAACGTGTTTGAAAAATTGCTGCGCAAATACCGTGTGAGATAAAAATTTGCAACGACCACCATTGTATTCTCCAGGGTCTTTGCTAAAAAAATATATATAATGTTTTGGGGTTCTCTGTAATTTTCCAGCAAATAAATTATGATTTTTACATGTAGGAGAGAAATGTCAGAATTGTCCTGGGTGCTCCAGAACGCCTGATGGCGCTCCCTGCATGTTAGGCCTCTGTATGTGGCCACACTGTGTAAAAGTCTCACACATGTAGTATCGCCGTACTCGGGAGTAATAGCAGAATGTGTTTTGGGGTGTAATTTGTGGTATGCATATGCTGTGTGTGAGAAATAACCTGATAATATGACGATTTTGTGGAAAAAAAAAAAAAGGAAAAAAAATCTTCATTTTGCAAAGAATTGTGGGGAAAAATGACAACTTCAAAAAACTCATCATGCCTCTTACTAAATACATTGGAATGTCTTCTTCCCAAAAAGGTGTCATTTGGGGGGTATTTGTACTTTTCTGGCATGTTAGGGTCTCAAGAATTGAAATAGGCCGTCAGTCCTTCAGGTGTGATAAATTTTCAGATATTGGCACCATAGCTTGTGGACTCTATAACTTTCACAAAGACCAAATAATATCCACCAATTTGTACTTATTTTTACCAAAGATATGTAGTAGTATAAATTTTGGCCAAAATTTATGAAGAAAAAATTACTAATCTGCTAAATTTTATAACAGAAATGAAGAAAAATTCATTTTTTCGCAGAATTTTCGGGTCTTTTTTCTTTTATAGCACAAAAAATTAAAAACCGAGAGGTGATTAAATACCACCAAAAGAAAGCTCCATTTGTGTGAAAAAAAGGACAAAAATTTCATATAGGTCCAGTGTTGCATGACTGAGTAATTGTCATTCAAAATGTGAGAGCACCAAAAGCTGAAAATTGGTCTGGTTATTAAGGGTGTTTAAGTGCCCAGTGGTCAAGTGGTTAAAGAATCGCCTATGGTGATTTTTGGGTACCATCATTTTTTGCTGTCACGGACGCACGCAGTTTGAAACAGTGGCATGTTTGGTATCTATTTACTCATCACAACCTCATCTTTTGTATTTTACCAATAACGTGTATGATTGAACTAAAATAAAATTTTCCTAAAAATTTGCGTTTAATAAACATAAATCTTTTTATTCTTCAAGGCCTCTGTTTTCAGAAAATATATAATGTTGTAGGGGTTTAGGTAATTTTATTGCCGAAAATGAAGATTTGTACATGTGTGCAAAAATGGATAAAATGGTTAAAGTGGAACTTTACTCTCTCAATGAACACTGACTATTTTAAATCCATATTGCTCCACCAAAATAACCACACTTCCTAATCGTGTTTCACGCCCAACAGGCTTGCTCACAAGGATAGCGTTAGGAACCTTGAGAGAGCAAAGATGAATTGCAAGGAGCCAGCATCTGAATGGTCCATGAATATCAGGAGGCAGAGGTTTTGAGTGGTGCTGTGTATCCAGGTATGCTTTTACTGTTCAAAAAAAGCCTAGTGTTTTTTTTAATGCCAACCTATGGAGTGCACAGGGGGTGCCTGGGCACACTCTAATCACTCTGTGCTGTGCCGATTCCCCTTACTGCCCAGGCTTCTCCCCTTGTTGTGTCCCCCACTGCAGTGCTACTGGCTTTCCTCCTTTCCTCTCCTCTTCCCTGGCTGCTGCAGGAGATGTTTCAGGATGGTGAGTGGGGGAAGGGGCCAACCAATATGTAATTTACTGACCCCTTCCTTTTCTAAATGAATACAGCTGCTCAGCACAGAGCACTTCCCATTCATTCACTGTCCAGTGCAGCTGAGGCTGCAGAGAAAGACGTGTGTGTTTGAGATAATATATATTATCTATATCTCAGAAAAGGGAGTACACTCCTCACAATTTTGTAAATATTTTATTATTTTTTCATGTGACAACACTGAAGAAATGACCCTACAACAATGTAACGTAGAGAGTGTACAGCTTGTATAACAGTGTAAATTTGCTGTCCCCTCAAAAAACTCAACACACAGCCATTAATGTCTAAACTGCTGGCAACAAAAGTGAGTACATCCCAAAGTGAAAATGTCCAAATTGGGCCCAAAGTGTCAACATTTTGTGTGGCCACCATTATTTTCCAGCATTGCCTTAACCCTCTTGGGCATGGAGTTCACCAGAGCTTCACAGGTTGCCACTGGAATCCTCTTCCACTCCTCCATGATGACATCATGGAGCTGGTGGATGATAGAGACCTTGCGCTTTTCCACCTTCTGTTTGAAGATGCCCCACAAATGCTCAATAGGATTTAGGTCTGCTTGGCCCCTCAGCTTCCTTAGCAAGGCAGTGGTCATCTTGGAGGTGTGTTTGGGGTTGTTGTTATGTTGGAATACTGCCCTGGAGCCCAGTCTCCAAAGGGAGGGGGTCATGCTCTGCTACAGTATGTCACAGTACATGTTGGCATTCGAGGTTCCATCACTGAACTAGAGCTCCCCAGTGACGGCAGCACTCATGCAGTTCGAGACCATGACACTCCCACCACCATGCTTGACGGTAGGCAAGAGACACTTGTCTTTGTACTCCTCACCTGGTTGCTGCCACACATGCTTGACACCATCTGAACCAAATAAGTTTATCTTGGTCTCATTAGACCACAGGACATAGTTACAGTAATACATGCCCTTAGTCTGTTCGTCTTCAGCAACCTGTTTGTGGGCTTTCTTGTGCATCATCATTAGAAGCGGCTTCCATCTGGCACAACAGCCATGCAGACCAATTTAATGCAGCTTACGGCGCAGTGACGTTGCTAGGGGTTGACTTTTGGGGCTATAGCCCCGAATCCAGGGCCCATAGCCCAGAGTCTCTGCAGGGGTCCCCAAGGGGAGGGAAGACTCTCTGGGGACCCTATTGTAAGTGGGGGGCTCTCTGGTGACCCTGAATGCAAGGGGAGGCTCTCTGGGGACCCTGATTTAAGGGGGAGGCTCTCTGGGGACCCTGATGTAAGTGGGGGGCTCTCTGGGGATATATACACATACACGTATATTACTGCATATACATGTGTATGACTTTTTTTTACTACACTGGAATGGGCTCTAGCCCCAGATCTTTTGTAGACCTAGCAACACCCCTGATACGGCATATGGTCTGAGCACTGACAGGCTGACCCCCCACCCCTTCAACCTCTGCAGCAATGCTGGCAGCACTCATGCCTCTATTTCCCAAGGACAACCTCTGGATATGATGCTGAGCACGTGCACTCAACTTCTTTGGTCGACCATGATGAGGCCTGTTCTGAGTGGAACCTGTCCTGTTAAACCACTGTATGCTCTTGGTCACTGTACTGCAGCTCAGTTTCAGGGTCTTGGCAATCTTCTTATAGCCTAGGCCATCTAGCAACAATTCTTTTTTTCAGATCCTCAGAGAGTTCTTTGCCATGAGGTGCCATGTTGAACTTCCAGTGACCAGTATGAGAGAGTGAGAGCGACAATACCCAATTTAAAACATCTGCTTCCCATTCACACTTGAGACCATGTAACACCAATGAGTCACATGACCCCGGGGGTTTGAAAATGGTTAATTATGCCCAATTTGGACATTTTCACTTAGGGGTGTACTCGCTTTTGTTGCCAGCGGTTTAGACATTACTGGCTGTGTGTTGAGTTATTTTGAAGGGACAGCAAATTTACACTGTTATACAAGCTGTACACTCACTACTTTACATTGTAGCAAAGTGTAATTTCTTCAGTATTGTCACATAAAGATGTGAGGGGTGTACTCACGTTTGTGAGATACTTTATATATCATGCTTTATTTTTCCTGCTCTCTCTTTTATTTTTTTGAGTGAGAAGTACAAGAACCCTTGATCTTCATAGGCACTCACCTCACTTCTCTGCAGATCATGGCTGTTCACAGCATATAATATTTTAGAGCCAGTCTTAATAAACATGCTTCCCCAGAGATGTTTATACAGGGTGAACAACAACAATGTATTGAGGTGCAGTATAAGGCACCCTAATAAATGTACACAAATTTTTACATCTAGACTCTAGAGTAATTACACCATGAGCACTAAATGTCATGATAATACTGTAAACATAACTTACAGGCTAGAGCTCCCTCTTGTGGTACACAATATTACTTATGATGTCTCAGTTGTACTATCAAAAAACCAAAACAAAAATTGCAAGTTACCTGACCCTGGTGATATATTTTGTGCTATAGTAATATGTAGAGCTCTCCTATACTGCATAGCTTTCTTTGTGGGCATGTAGCACTCTAGCACTCTCTGGTAAAACTTTTTTTTTTTCATTTTCTACTTTATACATAACCATAGTCAAGCAGCAGGCATACAGTTCATGTGACAAACCCACTTGTAGGCCACATTGTCAGACCCAAGGTGGCTGATATTGTTTCATAGGTAAGGCAGTGACCTTAGTCATGTTTGGGTTAGGTGATACCGGTCATACAGTATCTCACAAAAGTGACTACACCCCTCACATTTTCGTAAATATTTTATTATATCAAATTACACTTTGTTACAATGTAAAGTAGTGAGTGTACAGCTTGTATAACAGTGTAAATTTGCTGTCTCCTCAAAATAACTCAACACACAGCCATTAATGTCTAAACCGCTGGCAACAAAAGTGAGTACACCCCTAAGTGAAAATGTCCAAATTGGGCCCAAAGTGTCAATATTTTGTGTGGCCACCATTATTTTCCAGCAATGCCTTAACCCTCTTGGGCATGGAGTTCACCAGAACTTCACAGGTTGCCACTGGAGTCCTCTTCCACTCCTCCATGACGACATCATGGAGCTTGTGGATGAGAGAGACCTGGCACTTTTCCACCTTCTGTTTGAAGATGCCCCACAGATGCTCAATAGGATTTAGGTCTGGAGACATGCTTGGCCAGTCCATCACCTTTACCCTCGGCTTCTTTAACAAGGAGTGGTTCTCTTGGAAATGTGTTTGGGTCGTTATTATGTTGAAATACTGCCCTGCGGTCCAGTCTCCGAAGGCAGGGGATCCTGTTCGGCTTCAGTATGTCACAGTACATGTTGGCATTCATGGTTCCCTCAAAGAATTGTAGCTCCCCAGTGTTGGCAGCACTCATGCAGCCCCAGACCATGATACTCCCACCACCATGCTTGACTGTAGGCAAGACACACTTGCCTTTGTACTCCTCACCTGGTTACCCCCACACACGCTTGACACCATCTGAACCAAATACGTTTATCTTGGTCTCATCAGACCACAGGACATGGTTCCAGTAATCCATGTCCTTAGTTTGCTTGTCTTCAGCAAACTGTGAGCTTTCTTGTGCATCATTTTAAGAAGAGGCTTCCTTCTGGGATGACAGCCATGCAGACCAATTTGATGCAGTGTGCGGCGTATGGTCTGAGCACTGACAGGCTGACCCCCCCCCCCACCCCTTCAACCTCTGCAGCAATGCTAGCAGCACTCACGTCTGTTTCCCAAAGACAACTTCTGCATATGACACTGAGCACATGCACTCAACTTCTTTGGTCGACTATGGCAAGGCCTGTTCTGAGTTAAACCTGTCCTGTTAAACTGCTATATTGTCTAGGCCACCGTGCTGCAGCTCAGTTTCAGGGTCTTGGTGAGCTTTTCTAGCCTAGGCCATCTTTACGTAGAGCAACAATTATTTTTTTCAGATCCTCAGAGAGTTCTCTGCCATGAGGAACTTCCAGTGACCAGTATGAAAGAGTGAGAGCGATAATACCAAATTTAACACACTTGTAACACTAACAAGTTACATGACACCAGGGAAGGAAAATGGATAATTGGGTCCAATTTGGACATTTTCACTTAGGGGTGTACTTACTTTTGTTGCTATCAGTTTAGAAATTAATGGCTGTGTGTTGAGTTATTTTGAGGGGGCAGCAAATTTACATTGGTATACAAGCTGTACACTCACTACTTTACATTGTAGCAAAGTATAATTTCTTTAGTGTTGTCACATGAAAAGATATAATAAAATATTTACAAAAATTTGAGGGGTGTACTCACTTTTGTTAGATACTATATATCTAGGGCTCACTTCCAACCTTTGTGGCTAAAGCATGGTTTAGAAGAGGCTTTAACTAGTACAGCAGTAACAGGTACCAGGGTTAGGGCACACCTGGCACTGCAGAGCATTACAGTGAAATAGGAAGGGGCATGGGCTGAGTTTTCTGTTGAGGGGCCTGGGGAGAATGAACGCTCCTGAACTGATATCTGCCTGCAGCCTGCTGGGGCAAACATGGTAGCCCTAAGATAAGCATTACCTTTTATGGGTGGTAAAAGGACATGTAGGAGGGGGCATTTTGACTTCAATACCCACCCATAAACCCATGGTTATAATTCTATTCCACACAACAAACCATGTTTTTTAAGAAAAGGATGTAATCTATCTGACAAATCTGAATACAGAGAAATAACTCTAGCCTCCAGAGATTTCACATGCACAAAGTATGGTAAATAATGACAACACTGGGATGGACCCGTTAACATTCAGTACCAAAAAGTTAGTTTCCAATGGCAGAAATTACATCCTCAAAGTTTTTTCCATGGAGTGCTTTAACATTGCTTTTTTAAATAGTAACAGAATTACCTTTTGGTCCAATGGCACTATTCACAGGCAGCTGCATATTCATCACTAAGGAAAGTTTTAATTGGATGTATTTTATGCACTATGGAATAAATGTGAGTGGCTTACTTTGATTGGCTAGGCGTGTTATAGGGTAATTCCACACAAATTTTCTATCATGCAAGAAAGACCAGTCTGTAGCATCATGAAGTATTGTTTTGATCATTGGTTCCTGTTCCCTGAAAATGTACATTACCAGTAGTTCTGGTTCATACCAGCTGGGCTTGATCCAGTCTTCCCCATATGCCTTTACAGCAAGATATCGCAAGCTATAGGTTTCTGGCCTAGCACTTCCATGACAAAGATGGTTGCAAAACTTACAGGATATTGTGGTGGCATAACGGCCTTTCCAATTTTTCTACAGTGCAGACATATTTTGTACATTGTGGAGTCACAGCATTATTGAGTGCTCTGTGGCAGCGCTGCACTGTGGATGTCAATGACAGGTGGGAATGCGCAAAACTTAACTGGATGTTAAAATTTATAGGGACTGTAATAAAAAAAAAAAGGATTGTTGATTCAGGGAATACCTGATTGCCTCCTGGGAGATAGGAGACTGCCCCTGCACCGCTGGAGCAAAGTGGACCATGCTTTATTGTTTTTTTTTTGCCTTATCTGGATCAGCTGTGGGTATAGGTGGTTTTCTATGTATTTACTTTATTTATTTATATTGGTTGAACTAGATGGTCTAGTGCTCAACCTAACTATAAAACTATTGCATTTTTACATTAAAGTTGAACTCTTGGCAGATATAAAATGCACAAATAATGCAGCTCTGTAATCATACTTTTTTAAGCATGCTGAAAACAAAGCAACACAATTTTTCTTGCCATAATACGGGAATAGTTACAGAAGAGAAATGCACTGGAATACTAGAACATGGATCACATAATATCAAGTAAAAACCTAAAACAGTCAGTCAAAATAAGTCCAAAAAAAATGACATTACATAGAGCGCATCTAGACTTCATGGGAAAGATCTTCATTGGTTTTGTGGCTATCATTCCCTGTATGCTGTAACTAATGACATGAGCCATGAGATTTTATTTTATTGCTTGTATGAAGAACAATTATTGCTCACTGAGCAATAAAAACAATAACAATAACCCAAAATAGCAATAACCTAAACTATGGAATGTTTTAACAAACCTAACAAGCCTAGACCTAAACCCCTTGAATATGTTGTTCTCCAATACAGCTTCACAGAGGCCCAACAGCTGTATTTTATGTCAGTTTTTATTTCCGTCTCACATTTGACTCAATGTATTGACCATATCCCGTATTTCAACCCATCTGAACCATATTTTTTCAAATATCTTTGGCATTCTTTCAGCTTTATACTGTATGTCAGTTTGTATAGTGGTATTGCATTATTGATTTAGTGTTTTTCAATCTAGACTAATACTAGACTAAGTATGTGCATCCATTTTATTACAATTGATTTCCCTGCTTAAAGTGTAAGGCTGGGTTCCCACCATTGCGAATTGGGTGCCGGTTCACCACATCCAATTCGCAATAGCAGGAGATTTTGACCAGCTCTCTATGGAGCCGGTTCACATATCTCCGCAGTAGGTCCGGTATGTTTTACACAAAAACGCTGTGTGTCTTTTGGCCAGTTTCAGATCAGAATTCATCCCACAATTCGGGCTGAATTCGGACCTGAAACAGTGAACCAGGATGCCCTGGCCCCTGCCGTGAGCCGCATGTGGCTCATATGTGAACCCAGCCTTAAAGTCTGAAAAATATTATTGTGGCACAATCCACGTCTATATCCTCAAAAATGCTAAGTAAACAAGTCAGGGGGGTAATTACATTTGCCAGCTGAAAGGTTTCTGCTATAAAATGTATAACCTTCCACCAAAAAGGTCCAACCTTCCACATTCCCACACTATATGAAAGAAGGTTTCCTTTGCTAACTAGCACGTATGGCAAGTCAAGTTAGCTCTCTTCCACATCTTAAATTACTTTTAAGGAGTATAATACATTTGATATTGATATTCTAGTTGCATCATGTTATCCTTAGAGAATATGATTGTATCTAAGTATGCTATCAGAACTTCTCTTCATGCCATTTTAGACAGTTCAGGCACAAGAGTGTACCCATTGTCTCTAAATTGGTGCTGTTTGATAATTCTACTCCCAAAATATTTAGGGGTTGGCCTCAACCCTTTCAAATTATTTCAAAATATAACTATCAACTGTATAGTCGATGAGCATACTTCACACCATAGTTCAACCAGGAAAACCCATCTTTTATTCCATAAAATTTCTCAAGTTGGGGGTTAATCCACAAGGGTGGCGTTGGGGAAAAGGGTCAGCAAGGTGTCGGAAATGAGGTTAGAACAGGAGTGGTTATAAAGGCTATTTTTTTCCTAAAATAAAAAGAAGTTATACTTGCCTGCTCTGTGCAATAGTGACAGAAAACCTATCAACAAAAAATCCATCACATACGTACAATCAAAGAAAGTTACAATTGTGCTACACATGTTACATATTCATGTAGAAGTCAGAGAAAAAATTATTGATTATCATTTAAAGATAAACTGATGTCCTGAAAGGGTTTTAAAGCATTGCCAATGGAAAATATAGAATACTGAAGCTCGTTGCTGTTTCATTTTGAGTATCTATTTACTCTGGGCAACTTCATTTTTTTTATATTTTACAACGCTAGTTCCCTTGCATCTCTATGTAGCTGTGTCGAAGAACGCATGTATTTAGCCTGCATTTCTCTAGTCGTCTGTCCAGGACAGCACTAGAGAGATAGGCTCCACCTCCAGAGGCAGGAAACACAAACCAGATCTTTAAAGGGCGGTCTCTGTCCCTTCCCCTTCAGTCTTTTGTGTTTCCTCCACCGGAGGAGGAGGCTGGATCAGGAGCTCTCCTTCCCCTGACGGTGGGATAGCCCATAAGAGATGGGGAAGGAGTTCGGATTACCTGTTGGTAAACGGACGTTTTGAAGTCCTCCGGTCGGGTTGACTGCAGCTTCGAACCGGCGTTCTCCTTCTGAAGCCCGGGGAGGGCGTTCGTTTCCCCACCTGACAATAGGTTCAAAATTGGGCGCGAAGTCAGGTGGGGGGCGGGCACAGGCTTCGAGTTCCGGCCTGTGCATCACAGGAGGAGGATAGAGGACTTCCGGCAATCCACTACCGGTTCCGGGTCGCGCGGCGAGCGTGGACGTTCGGGACCTTGGCGGCTATTTTAAAAAGCCGCAGCCACGAGGCGTTCGCGCTGCATCCAGGCGGTTAGGCGTGTGCTTCAAGCGTTCGTGCTGCATCGCTTTATCGCCATTACGAAGAGAAGCCTCCAGGCGTGTTCCGATCAAAATGGATGCAGTGGAGAGTGGCAGTGGAGCCGAACCAGCAGGCAAACACAGAGGTGTCTTGTACCTACAGGGCTGGGAGAGAGGGGGGGGGGGAGTAATGGACTAATCAATGCATAGGCATTTTGAAATGGTCCAGGTGTATTTTTCCTCCCTCCCTCTCTCAAACAGGATCCGGACTAAAGAGTCTTGCGAATCCTGTTAGCGGTTGGTGGGGTGCACATAGGTGTTTGGTGAAGGCGTCCTATTTTGCTAAAGGTTTCGCTGACGTTGGCTTGTCTGTTTTTTCCCTTCCTTCTTCTCTCCTTCTCTTGCCTTAGGCTCTGCCCAAAGAACCAGAGAGGTCAGGGGGGAAGAAGAGATGTCCTTCATGTATGAGTAAATTAAAAGAAGGATGGTCCAAGCCCCTTTGTAAAACATGCATAGACAAATTTGTCTATAAGGAAGCTACGGGAGCTTGTAAGGATTTGATTTCTGGAGTACAGAAAGAAATGGAGTCCATCAAAGCAATGTTAGCGAACCTTGAAACCCCAAAACCAGCCGCAGTTCCCTCTGCTTCCACCCCAGTAGAAGGTGACGAATTGGAGGAGGAGGAACTTGATTCTCTGGATGGCCTAAGTGAGGCGGCATCATCCAGAGATGTTCCTGTTCAAGGGTCAAGCTCTCCCAGATACAGGCTCTCACTCGAGGAGGTTGATGCCTTACTGGGGGTAATTTATGAGACGCTCGAAATCAGAGAGGAGCCAGTCTCCCTGTCCTTGCATGACCGGATGTATCAGACCCTAAAAACTGATTCAGTTAGGGTCTTTCCGTTTCATAGCACACTGATAGACTCAATTAAAAAAGAGTGGGAGGAGCCAGAGAAAAAGTTATTTTTCCCTAAAAGCATGAAGCGGAGATTCCCCTTCAGCGAGGACCCCTCTTGTGTTTGGAATAAAGTGCCCAAGGTAGATGCAGCTTTTTCCCAGTGTGCAAAGTCAACAGATCTCGCCTTTGAGGACATGGGTGTTCTAAAGGAACCCATGGATAAAAGGATGGAGGTACTGTTAAAGAGGTCATGGGAAGTAACCATGAATAACTTAAAACCTGCAATGGCCACGACAATAGTGGCTCGCAACTTGGAGGTCTGGCTGGAACAATTACAAGGCCACTTGGAAGGGGGGACCTCCAGAAAAGAAATTCTGGATTCCCTTCCTATGCTACATAAAGCAGCAGGCTATATAGCAGATGCCTCTGCGGAGTCTGTTAAATTGTCAGCCAGGACCGCTGCCCTCGTAAATTCATCGCGCAGGGCACTTTGGCTGAAGTCTTGGTCGGGAGACTCGGCCTCAAAAGTGAGGTTATGTGGCATCCCCTTTGAGGGAGACCTTCTGTTCGGACAGGACCTTGAGAAAGTCCTGGACCGTACTGCGGACAAGAAGAAGGCTTTTCCTGTCAAATCTAAGAAGACTACAGGTAAACGCTTTTTTCGTCCTCAAAGGCAGGGACAGTCACAAGGACAGACCTCTAAGGAGTCAACCCCTAAGAAACAGTGGATGGGAGGAAAACAGAAAAGCAATCTCTTTTCCTCTTCTAAAAAAACCACTAAATCCCAGTGACGCGGTTCCTGTGGGGGGGAGACTGGGGCAGTTCCTCCCACAGTGGGAATACGCTACCCCAAATCCTTTTATCCTGAGGATCATCAGGGAGGGTTACAAAATACAGTTCAGACACGTCCCACCTGCAAGGATGTGTCTGACCAAACCTCCCAAAGACCCCCAGAAAGCGTCAGCTTTGCTGTCGCAAATTGGCGATTTAATAGATCAGAGGGTTCTAGTGCCAGTTCCGCCACAGGAAATAAATCACGGTTTCTATTCACACGTGTTTGTAGTAAGGAAACCGTCAGGCAAATTCCGGTTGATCTTGAATTTGAAGTTACTGAACAAGTGGGTAACTTACAAGAAATTCCGGATGGAAACAATTTTTACAGTGAGATCAGTACTCCCTCCAAATTGTTTCATGGCCTCTCTCGATCTAAGGGACGCGTATCTTCACATCCCGATTCGAGAAGACTCTCAAAAGTATTTGAGGATAGCGATTCTTTGGGGAAGTCAGATTCGATACCTCCAATTCAGGGCTCTGCCATTCGGTCTGTCTTCTTCTCCCAGGATTTTCACCAAGGTCCTGGCAGAAGCATTGGCTCCCCTAAGACTGAAAGGGATCGCTGTTATACCGTACTTGGACGACCTTTTATTCTTTGCCCCCTCAAAGCTCCAACTGCAGGGAGATCTGAGGGTAGCTATCTCTTGCCTAAAAAGGCTGGGGTGGTTGATAAACCAAGAGAAGTCGCACCTGATACCAACACAGGCCTTACAGTATCTAGGTTTTCTGGTAGATTCAGTATCACAGAAAGTCTTCCTCACAGGGGAAAAAGTGATAAAGGTGAAAGAGATGGTAACCTTCTTGCAGTCCAATCAGACAATTTCCATCAGGTCAGCTATGGCAGGATTGGGCCTATTGGTGGCAACAATCCCTGCAGTTCCTTGGGCAAGAGCTCATTTCAGGTGTCTCCAGGCCAATATTCTGAGCAGCTGGGACGGGACACAAGAGTCCCTGGACGGGACTATCCATCTATCCTCAAAGACCAAAAGGTCTCTTTGGTGGTGGAAGAGAGAAGAGAACCTAGTACGGGGTCTTTGGTGGTCTCCTCCAGTGTCTGTTCGCATCACCACGGATGCCAGTGCTTGGGGCTGGGGGGCCCACTTGGGGTCGAAGGTAGCCCAAGGATGCTGGGGGAAGACACAGTCCCAGAGGTCAGCCAATTGGAGGGAGTTGCAGGCAGTCTGGGAAGCCTTAAGGGTATTCGCCAGGGATCTGAAGGACCACCATGTACAGGTTCTCTCGGACAGTATAGTGGCGGTTTCCTACCTAAACAAGCAGGGAGAAACAAGATGCCCGTCCTTGATCAAGCTAACAAGTACGATCATGCATTGGGCAGAAGAAAACCTAAAATCGGTTTCAGCGGTCCATCTAAAAGGGGTGGACAACCACCTGGCGGACTTTCTGAGTCGACACCGGGTGTACGAATCAGAATGGTCACTAAACAGGGAGATTTTCCAGATGTTAGTGCGCAAATGGGGTCTTCCGGAAGTGGACTTGTTCGCCAGGAAAGCGAACACCCAGGTCCCAGTATACTTCTCCCTAGAGAGGGAGGCAGGGGCAAAAGGGATAGACGCTTTGGCACAAAGCTGGGCATTTCACATTTGCTACGCCTTCCCCCCATTCAAGCTAATTCCTCTAGTCCTGAGGAAATTTTTGCAGGAACGAACCACATTGATTCTAGTGGTTCCGTATTGGCCGAAGAGACCATGGTTCTCGGTGCTGCTGGGCCTGACAGACGAACCTCCCCTCATACTGCCTGAGAGAGAGGATCTGTTGTCCCAGGGTCCAGTTCTGTTACCAGAGCTACAGACCCTAAAATTATCGGCCTGGAGTCTGAAGAGAGTCTCTTGAAGTCTAAGGGACTCTCGGATAGGGTAATTAAAACACTTCTTTCTAGTAGGAAGAAGGTAACCCAAGCAATTTATGTTAAGTACTAGAAAGTTTTTTGTTCATGGTTGGACACTAAAAAGGTGTCTATAAGTATCCCGACAGTCTTGGAATTTTTACAAGATGGTGTGGATAAGGGACTGGCCATTAGTACCTTAAAGGTACAAATTGCGGCCCTGTCTGTTTTTTTGGATCAACCTCTGGCGATAGACCCGCTAGTTAGCAGGTTTTTTAAGGGGTTAACCAGGATTAAACCTGTTCCTTTCAAAATTTTACCCAAATGGGACCTGTCAATTGTGTTACAGGGTTGGGTAAAAAAGTCTCTGGAAGAAGAACCTTCCTTGAGATGGATCACGCTTAAAACGGTGTTCCTAGTGGCTATTTCCACAGCCAGACGCATTAGCGAGCTTCAGGCACTTTCGGTGAAAGAGCCGTTTTTACAAGTTTTTGAGGATAGGCTGGTGTTGCGCACGGACCCTGGGTTTTTACCCAGTGACAAAATTCCACAGAACACAGGAAATGGTTTTGCCTTCGTTCTGTGGGTCTCCCACTAATCCTAAGGAGGTAGAGTTCAGCCAACTGGATGTAAGAGCCTGTGTCTTACAATATCTGGAGATGTCAAAAAACATTAGAAAATCAGATGCATTATTTGTTTTACATGCGGGTAAAAAATTGGGGTCACAAGCTTCAAAAAATACAATTGCAAGGTGGATCAAACAAGCTATTGTAGAAACCTACAAAGGAATGAAAATGGAATGTCCTTTTTCCCCCCATGGCTCACTCCACACGGGCGTTATCGACCTCATGGGCAGAGCGAGCTGGAGCAACACCAGAACAAATTTGTCGAGCAGCAACTTGGTCAAGCTACTCGACGTTTATGAAGCATTACAGATTGGACCTTATCTCAGCGCAAGACCAGGCGTTTGGGAGAAAGGTCCTTCAAGCGGTAGTCCCCCCCCTAATCTGGTAAGTTCTCGTTGATCCTCTCTAGTCCTGTCCTGGACAGACGACTAGAGAAAACGAGAGTTAGACTTACCGGTAACTCTGTTTCTAGGAGTCGTCCAGGACAGCATGGATTCCCTCCCTATATGCTGTTATAATGCTGGACAAGTGTTTTTGTCGTTACAGAAGCCGTTTCCGGGGAAGTTCTCGTTTACAAGACTGAAGGGGAAGGGACAGAGACCGCCCTTTAAAGATCTGTTTTGTGTTTCCTGCCTCTGGAGGTGGAGCCTATCTCTCTAGTGCTGTCCTGGACGACTCCTAGAAACAGAGTTACCGGTAAGTCTAACTCTCGTTTTCTCAAACCTTTGTCGGTCATGGCACCCTTTAACCATTTCACTATGACTTTCAGGGGTAATACACACACTCAGCCACTGGGAATGTGTGCAAATCTGGCAAGCTGACTGTCGGCCGTCAGATGATAGCAATCAAGCAGCTGTTCTGCAGCAGGATTGATTCCAGAGACCGTCATTACTGCAGCACCCCTGCACACACCCTCCATGTTTCCCAGGCTCTGTGCACCCATCGCTGCACCTGAGACAAGCATGTCATGTGTCACCGGGTAGAAGGGAGGGAGATCAGCAAATGTTCATTCGTAATCTCCCTTTCCTGTTACTGACCCAGAAGTGGCATGTAAAATGTTCTGGGTCCTTGTGTCATTGCCCTCAGCCACTATGGCTGAAAAAAATGTAATGAAGTGCAGCTGGCACTCCTGTTTGACATCAAAACTACCACAGATAGTGGTAGGGTCAGTAACTCTGCAAATTGCAAGCAAATTGCACTTTGCACAGAACCAAAGATCATGTGAATTTCATTAATGTATTTTTCAATGTTAATCCCTTTACTTTACTGTTTCCTATGTAACTTTTATGTTAATATTTTCTTACACCATTTTACTCTTTTCATTAAATCAATATTTAAAAATTATTACTCTGAATCTTTAAGCCCCTGTTCACACCTATGCGAATTAAATGCGGCTTACACCGCATCCAATTCGCAGGACATTTTAAAATACATTCATTTGAATGCAACTGGTTCACATATGTGCGTTGCATTCGCGCTGCGCATTGCACAAAAAACGTGTGCGTTTCTGGGCATTGCGGTGCGAATTACAACCCATTATCTTCTATGGCAGGGATATGCAATTAGTGGACCTCCAGCTGTTGCAGAACTACAATTCCCATGAGGCATAGAGAGACTCTGACAACCACAAGCATGACACCCAGAGGCAGAGGCATGATGGGAGTTGTAGTTTTGCAACAGCTGGAGGTCCGTTAATTGCATATCCCTGTTCTATGGGAACGCATCTGATTCGTAAATGCATTCCGTTCTGAACACAAATTCTCTCCTTCTCCTCACTACACCTGACCCCCACCGCCCCCCAGCTCAATGATCCGCAGCTAAAACGCTAAGGAACCTCTGGACAACTGATTTTTATCTTAGCAGTGAAACCGGAGCTTCAATTCGCAACGTACATGTGTGAGCCTGGGCTAAATGTTCTATTTTTGTAAGGAGCTCCCATAGTGTAAACTCTGTTACATTTATGTCTAGGTGTGGCAGCGAGTGATGAAGAACTTTTCTTTAAAACTCCATTATCCAGAGAAGAGTCAAGGTAGGGGGCTGTGTATACCTCTGTCAAGAGGTGGACAGCCATGCCAAATGACCAGCCTTTAAAGTGGGAATATCCAAACATCAGTTTTTGTTTTTTTTTGTTTTGCTTTTACAATGCACATGGTCATCATACCCTGATGTTTTTAAATCAGAAATTTTAAAACAAGGGTGAAATGTGTCCCTTTTAATATAAATAACCATTAGAGAGGCTTAAGCCTCATTACATGGGTGAAATTCTAGTGGATGAAAGGGTCCCTTTAACGAGATTATCATACATTTCTTTAGAAGAGTAAATTATTTGGTATCAAAAGCCATTGTATACATTAACAATAATAGAAAAACAAAACTATGAGCATTTACATACTCGAGTGCATTTAAAATGGTCCCATTAAGATATAGAATGCTTAGGGTATTAGCTATGTAGCTATGAATGTTATGGATCTAAGGTTAGTATACCTCCTATTCTAGGGGGGTGAGTGTGATAATAAGAACCAGGGTGAGTTTCTCCTGCAGGCAGGTCAGTATCGACGAACTGGGTCGTTATATCTTTCTGTACTGCGTCCTGGAGGATAGATGCTATGTCCTGGCAAATATATATACACCGCCTCCGTTTAAGATGAAGGTTGTGTATAGACTTATGAAATTTATTGGGGATAAGGAAGATGTGCCGGTTATAATAATGGGAGATGTCAATGAAGTCTTGATGAAGAGTTCCATAGGTTTCCCCCCAGGAATCGATCTGGGAACTTGGGGGCAACCAGGTTGAGTTATGTTTTAAAGGATATGGGGTTAATGGATTTGTGGAGAGAGGGGAATTTGAGTGTTAAGCAATATTCCTGTTTTTCAGGATCTTTTTCCACACTCTCCAGAATAGATATGGCCCTGAGTAATGTGGAAATGCTACAAAGTGTAAAGAACATAGCATATATGCCTAGAAGGGTCTCTGCTCACTCACTTTTGATGGTGACACTAAGTTTGGGTGGGAAAAGAACACAAGGGGGATGGAAAATGAGCCAGTTTTGGTTTGAATTAATGAAGGCTGTAGAAGAAGTTTCACCAAAACTACAAGAGTTTATAGAGTTTAATACAGGTACCGCTCCAATTAATGTAACATGGGATGCCCTCAAGGCCTTTCTTAGAGGTATCTTGATCCAGCACATGGCAAGAATTAAACAAAAATCTAGGATCTGGGAGGAAAGCATTAGGAAGGAATTGATAGAAGCATAAAATAACGTGGGGTTAATAATGTAAAAAACTCAACCCCAGAGAAACATAAAATATGGTTAAATAAACAGCAGGGGTATAAGATAGCAATTATAAAAAGGGAAGAGAATAAGCGATTATCTCAGAAACAGCGTTACTTTGGGGAAGGGGTGGGTAGAATGCTGGCCCAGCTGGTGAAAACAAACTCACCCCTATCTGCTATCCCTATGATCAGGACCATGAATGGGGCAATCTCTAAATGTGGGGAGGAGATAGTGGAAACCTTCGGGGACTTCTAAAGGGAACTATATCGGTCACAAGGGCGGGGAGAGGAAGGAAAAATGGGTAGTTCCTGGAGAGAGTGGAGATTGGTGACTCTTACCCATGAGGAGAGGGAGGATTTGGAAGCCCCAATAACTCTAGGTGAATTACAGCAGGCAGTGCTTGGGATGGCTAACCAAAAATCCCCGGGACCAGATGGTCTCCCAGTGGAGACGTATAAATATTATGGAGAGACTTTGCTCCCAGACCTGTATAAGACACTAAGAGGTGCAGCGGAGAAGGGGAAACTGCCCGTCTCGATGATGGAAGCAACTATCATCGTGATACCTAAGGAAGGAAAGGACCCATTGGATGTAGCCTCTTATAGGCCGATATCTTTACTATGTTCAGATGTCAAAATTTTAGCTAAGGTATTGTCAAATAGGTTAAATAAATTTATCATAAAACTTGTACACCCAGATCAAACGGGATTTATCGTGGGAAGATCTACCAGCATGAATATCAGAAGGGCATTTCTGAATATCCAGACGCCATCAGAAAAAAGGGGTCAAGAGCCATTCTGTCCTTGCATGTAACCAAGGCTTTTGATAGCCTAGCATGGGAGTACTTATGGTGTGTACTGGAGAAATTCGGGTTTGGGCCTTCTTTTATTGGATGGATTAAAATGATGTATAAAGCCCCTAGTGCAAAGGTAAGGGTTAACAATGAACACTCTGAAAAGATAGAAATGAGTAGAGGGACGAGGCAAGAGTGTCCATTGTCCCCCTTTCTCTTTGCACTCGCTATGGAGCCATTGGCAACAGCGGTTAGGTCAAACTCCGGGATAAAAGGGTTCCAAAGGAAGGGGGGAGGAGAGGAAAAAATTAGCTTTATATGCAGATGATGTCCTCCTTTTCTTAGGAGATACTGGCCAATTTCTCAGGAAGGCAATTAAACTAGTAGGAGACTTTGGAAGTTTCACAGGGTTAGTAATAAACTGGGGGAAGTCAGAGTTGCTCCGAGTCGACCCCCTAGATGATGCGGTTGCGCTGGTGGTTCCCCAAATGGAGGTGGTAGATAAAATGAAATATCTCGGTATATATTTAGCAACAGGTCCCGACCAGTATATCAATAAAAATATAATACCATTATTGAATAAATTTAAACGAAAGTGTGATGGCTGGAGCCAGCTCCCCTTATCAGTGGCGGGCCTGTGTAGTCTGATTGATTAAGATGATATGGATGCCACAATTGCTATATGTTTTACACAATGTTCCGATATGGATATGTAAAAAATGGTTTAAAAAATGTGAAACTCTTTTTTCCGGGAGCTGATCTGGAAAAAGGGTCAAACAAGGATCCAGCTTCAGACATTACAACTACCAATGGAGAGAGGGGGTTTGGCGGTACCCCATCCCAAGAATTACCTGGTGGCGCAGCTGCAGCATTTGGCGGGCTGCGACTCGGCCGGAGGAAGTTCAAGTGGCGGGGTAATGATGATAGGAGCCCTGCATGAAACATTGGTTGATGTATTAGAGGCAGACTCTTTTCAGTACAAAAACCCCACAATCAGCATGGTGGGTAAAGTATGGAAAACTGTAAAAACACCATCCATTCCAGAGGGTTTATATCTGTAATATATGGTCAGATATGTAATAGCTCCAATAAGGCCCTTGACCCCCCTAATCAAAAGAGGAGATAGGATATAAGGGAGATATCAGATGAGCAGTGGAAGAGACTAATGGAACTAGGGCCAATGATATCAGTCTCACCCTCACAAAAAATATCACATCTGATGTTAGTATATAAGGCTTACTATACTCCCAAGAGATTATTCCTGTTTGGAAGGAGAGATGATTCCAGCTGCCCTAGATGCCAAGGATATGGAGACCTATACACATGGTATGGCGGTGCCCAAAGCTGTTTCATTATGGGGGGGGGGGGTTGTTGAAACTATAAATAAAATCTTTGGGACAAAGTTGGAAATGGACCCTAAACTCTGTGTGTTAGGATATAGGAAGGTCCCGGGACAGCAAAAGTGCACTACAATGCCAGTTATACGCTGCCTATTTCAAGCATGTAAACTTATCGCGCAGAGATAACAGTCAGAGAGGGCCCCACTAATGAGCGAATGGACTCAAGTTATTAGTGAACTAGTATGGAAGGGGAAGACAGTATACATACAAAGGGGAAATTTTAGAGAATTTGAGAAAATATGGAGGCCATGGGTGAATGAAATGGGGTACCCTATCTGACCAGGAAGGAGTAGGAGAGCGGCAGGACTAAATATAAAGAAAGTTAGGTAGATCTAAAATTATACTAGGAATAAATTATCTATAGCAATAATGGAAAAGAATGGAATTAAGTTTGCAGTAGAATAATAAGCCAAAGAGGAGTGAGGGTTCTAGGGTAGGGAGAGAGGGGAGGGAGGGTGGAGGGTTAAAAGTGGTTGACATGTAAGGAAATATGGAATAAAGAAGTTAAGAAAATACTGAAAGATAACATGTTTGCAACACTGATATATATTTCTTTTTTTATGCTGTTTTGTACTATGATGATTTGTATGTATGAAGGAAAATGGAATAAATAATAATAATAAAAAAATAAAAAAGTTTAGTAGTAGTGTGATACGAAATCCTTTGGAGGTACAAACATAGCATGACACAGAAGGCTAAGGTCGGTAAAGTGGTGTGCTATTAGAATACACTAAGAAAAAAGAACATGATGTTAAGAGATATCACTGATGTGCTCAGTAGATATGGACATCAACGGGCCAGGAGCAAAGGGCTCAGCCCTTTTTTCTCTGAGCTTGCCACTCAGTTATCAGCTAATTGCCATTTCCCATCTCTCTCCACAGTTACTCAGCTGTTGCTCATTTCCTGCTCGTCAGTCCTGCCTACTTAAGCCATCCAATCCAGAGGGTCTCTGCCCTCGCCTTGATCAACATCACTAGAAACTTCTCCTGCATTCCTGTTTAAAGATTGGCTTTGCTGGGGGGCGTGTCCGGATGTGAGCGGCGGACGTCTTCTCTTAGAGCTCCGAGACTCCTGAGCTGAATCCGCCACCATCCTGCTTATCCTGGCCTCAAAGGAGCTGGCTACTTCTCCCAGCTGCTCACCCGGGGGCCCTGCTGTGATAGGAGCTAATATTGGAGCCGTGCTCTCCTCCTGCTGCTCTGTGGGAGGGCCTGCGTCGGAGGCTCGTGGCCGCTATCTTGCCGCTTCGGGGCCTGGAAGCATCCGCAGCCATCGAGGCATACAGAGAGGTAGGAGACGTTCATCCATCCTCCCATCCCTCTGGGCAGTCCCTCCTGAGTCCCCCGGTGGTTCTATTGAGCCTCGGGGAGGAAAATAAAGGCAACGGTTCGTTCCGGCCTAGTGAGGCATGTGCATTCCCGGACTTTCCTACGGCGGCCGCCCGTGGAGGACCATCGCGGCCAGCCCGTGCCTCGAGTGGAGGTGTGTGCCCTCCATCAACCTGCCCACTGCATCCTGATCCGGCTTGGGGGCAATATAGGGTATTGGTGCTGGGTCTGAGAAGCCTATGTACTGGGACTCCCTTGCTAATGCCATCTCTCCTCTGTGCCCTGCTTCAGTTCACATAGAGTACCAACTGGCCGCCGACCACCTGGAGCGCCGCCTAGACCTTTTCTGGTACGGTTTCTCAACTATCGAGACCGAGACCACATCTTGAGTGAAGCCAGGAAGCGGCCACATCTCAAGTATGAAAACGCCGATATCCACCTCTATCCTGATTTTTCGGCAGATCTACAGAGGAAGAGGAAAACCTTTCAAGACATCTGTAAGCGCCTCAGAGAAAAGGGCCTGCCCTACAGTATGTTATACCCTAGCCGGCTACGAGTGGTACACGCTGGCACCACTAAATTCTTTGACTCCCCGGAGGAGGCGGACTCCTGCTTCTCTACCCTGCGGTAAACTATCCCCCTTGGATGTGGCTCATAGTGCCCGCCTAATACAGACTTTTGTCCTGAGAGGTCTTTTCCTTTTTACCGTCTGAATAACTGCACTCCTGCCTACTACTATCATTATTTCTTACATCCTGGAGTAAACGGAGCAAAGAAGATTGGAAGGAAGAAGGTTTACACCGGTGGACATTGTCCCCCTACTTCTTTTTTGTTTGTTTTTTGTTCTCTTTTTCTTTTTCTCCCCGAGTCTGTTTCCAGCTCAAGTACTGTAAGTCGCACTTCCCAGGTAACTGGGAAGCTGAACTATCTAGTTCTTCTTGCCCTGCGCTAAGTTTTGGCCACAGACTGTTCCGTTTTTTTTGTTTAGGGATGAAGCTGACCTGTTCCAATGGTTCTGGTGGGTTGGCAGGGGTTGTTTGCTTGCTGCTAAATTATCATACTTTGAAACTACTTACTTATGTATGTGAAGGTAATATTGTCCATGTGTGGGTGTTGGTTGTTCTATCCTATTGGAGGGGTGGCGGGCTGGGGCACAGGGGGGGCAGAGCGGATTGCTCTCCCCCTCCCTTTGGTGGGCTACCCTGTTATGTCTGTATCTGCTAGATGGAGCTTAGATTGGTGTCATGGAATGTGCGTGGTCTTAATAGCCATTTTAAGAGAGCACTAATGTTTAAGTATCTACAGGCGCATAAGCCGCACATTCTCTTCCTCCAGGAGACCCATCTGACGGGCAGCAGACACTTGGCCCTCCGCAGGAGATGGGTGAGACAGTCCTTTCACGCCACATATTCTAATTATACTAGGGGGGTGTCCATCCTCCTGAACAGATCCCTTAATTTCCAGGTTGAACAAGTTATCTCGGATCCGGGGGGACGGTTTGTCATACTGCTTTTGACTGTAGAGGCCCAGATGTTTGCGTTTGTAAATGTATATGCTCTGCCCCCTTTTTCAACATCTGTGCTTCATGCGGTGTGTGACAAGCTGGCTCCTCATATGGTAGCGAGGCTTATCTTGGCGGGTGATTTCAATGGCATACTAGATCAGACTCTAGACACCTCCAACCCAACCAGGCTGCCGAATCCAGATCTGGGACACTGGGCCACGGCCTTGCAGCTCACGGAGGTTTGGAGGTGGAAAAATCCACAGGTGCAGCGCTTCTCCCATCTGTCTGCGGTCCATTGCTCGGGCTCCAGAATCGACCTAGACCCCGGCTATGCTTCCATATGTAGCCTCGGCAACATACTTGCCCGTAGGGATATCTGACCATTCCCCTCTAGAGGTCGTTCTGCATGTTGGAGAGAGGGAGGGCAGAGGGGGTTGGAGACTTGCGACCCGCTGGCTGCGAGACGAGAGGGTGGAGGAGAGTATGCGGTGTAAGATTGATCAGTATTGGGTCTGTAATGATGATGTGTCCACTGCACAGGTGACGTGGGACGCCTTTAAGGCGACTATAAGTGGGGATTACATATCTGCAATAAAGGCTGCCAGGGTGGACTGTGCCTCTGAGACTAGGTACCTAGAATCTGAGGTGCGTATGGCTGAAGAGAAGTTTGCAGCGGATCCTTCTCCTGGGGCATACTCCTCCCTGGCACAGGCTCAAAGGGCGCTCTCAATATACTTGTCTAATGTGACGAACTCCTCGGAAAGGTTGTTTAGAGCCAGGATATTTGAATTGGGGGACAAGAACGGGAGGCTTCTGGCAGGCCTGGTGGCTGACCCCAAATTTCAAACGGTCGTACCCGTTATACACACTGAGACAGGGGGTGTGACTTCTAACCCAGCTGACATCCTTAATGAATTTCTTACATTTTACTCCTCTCTATATAAATCCACTGCTACGCAGCTTTCCTCTGAGCACCTATCCTTCCTCCGTGAACTATCTCTGACTGGCCTGACGGGGGAGGATGTAACCCTATTAGAAGCTGACATCTCGATTGCCGAAATAGAAACAGCAATTCGCTCATTGCCACCTAATAAGACGCCGGGTCCTGATGGCCTCCCCGGAGACTGGTACAAAATGTACGTTGCCGACTTAGCCCCACGGCTTCATAAGCTGTATGCCCTTAGTTTAGAGACAGGTTTTCTACCTGATTCGATGTCGCAGGCCCACATACTCCTTGTTCACAAGCCCGGAAAAGATCCCTCCTATTGTTCAGCATACCGCCCTATATCCCTCCTTAATTATGATCTAAAAATACTGACGAAAGTGCTGGCCACCAGGCTGATGGGGATCCTCCCATTTTTGGTTGACATCGATCAAACTGGTTTTATGCCAGGGAAATCGACTGATGTTAATATCCGTAGAGTTTTCACTCATCTACAAGTCCCTTTTACGGACCAGGACACCAGGGTTCTTGTGGCCCTGGATCTTGAGAAGGCATTTGACTCGGTGTCCTGGACTTACATGGAGGAGGTACTCAAGTTATATGGTTTTGGTCCCATTTTTAGGGAATGGATCCGACTATTATACCAGAAACCGACAGCGCAGATTAAATTGGGGGGTAGGCTGTCTTCCTCATTCCCGGTGGAGCGGGGCACCCGACAGGGTTGTCCTTTATCCCCAGCCCTTTTTTCCTTGATGGTCGAGCCCTTGGCGGTTGCGCTGAGGTCCTCGGTTGCTGTTTGGGGGGTGCGGGTGGGGTCCTTGGAGGAAAAGATTGTACTCTATGCTGACGATATTATCCTCTTCCTCCGGGACCCTGGGCTGTCCCTTCGGGCGGCGCTGGAGCTTCTATCGAGATTTGCTGCTATGTCGGGCCTTAAGGTCAATTGGGACAAGTCCCAGATCCTACCGGTGGACCTGGGGGCTAGGAGGCTGGTAGACTCCTCGCTCCCGCTACAGTGGGCCGAAAACATTAAATACCTTGGCATTATCATTTCTCCCAGAATACAGGACTTCTGTAAATTAAATCTTCTTCCTATCCTGCAAACTACGCACAATAGGCTGAAAGTATGGGCCAGTCTTCCCCTTTCACTGATAGGTCGAATTAATTTAATAAAAATGAAACTGCTCCCCCCTCTTCTGTATGTAATGCGCCATTCTCCGATATGGATACCCAAGATCCATTTTCGACGCTAGTTTTTTGTGGGGCACTGCACCTCCCCAGTTCCGCTTGTCCATACTACAAAGACCTTGGACACGGGGGGGCCTGGCATGTCCTGATTTTTTCCTTTACTTTATCACGGCGATGCTGGCACATGCCCACGGCTGGTTTGCCTCGGACGCCACCAACGCAGCAATTGCCTTGGAGGCCTCCATCGTGGGATCATTCGAAGCACTGCGGAACGCTTTGTTCAGGGGTTCTAGAGCTCCGCACCCTCTCACTACTTCGATGAAGACGGTGCTGAGGGCGTGGTCTGTGGTGGTCGGCCGCCGGTCGGCTGGGCCACGGACTTACTCTCCTAATACCCCATTGTGGCTCAATCCCTCCCTACCTGAATTCTACTCTATACCAGACCCGATCGTGTGGGCGTCGAGGGGCGTTTGGTATATCCATCAAATCTGCGAGAATGGTGTGTTACTGACATTTGACCAGCTGAAATCTAGATTTGATTTACCCAATACACATTTTTTCCTGTTCCAGCAGCTTCGTCATGCATACAAGACTCAGTTCTGTGACTCTCCTGTAGCCCTATACCAGTCTAACATGGAACTGCTCCTGCATCAGGAGACGTTGCCTAAACCTCTATCCACGATTTACAAGGCTCTGCAGCCCTCTGTTCATAGTGGATTGGAAAAACTTTTGTGTGTGGCGGAGCTGCCGGCGCTGGATGGGGAAGACTGGGAGGACATATGGGACTCCCCCTTCAGATATTTGGTCTCTTCTAGAGACCGTCTGATCCAATTTAAAATATTACATAAATTTTACTATACTCCATATAGGCTCCATAAAATATACGCTGACTCCACGCCACAGTGCTGGTGTTGTCAGGCGGATTCGGCGGGGTACATCCGCATGATCTGGTTCTGCTCCGAGGTGCAACACTACTGGTCACTGGTCGTCTCCTTTATTACTAAACTAACCACGATTCCTGTACCTCAGACAATTGAGATTTGCCTGCTTGGTTTGGTAGATGCGGTGGTCCCCTCGAGGGCAGTTCGCACATTACTGAGTTTGTTACTTTTTTATGCCAGGAAACTGATTGTACTCTGGTGAAGGGCTCCCTCAGCGGCCCTCACCATGAGTGCATGGAAGTCATTAGTTAACCTTGCAATACCCTTGTATAGGGAAGTATATTCTAGCCGGGGATGCCCTCAAAAGTTTCAAAGGGTTTGGAACATCTGGTTGGAGTCTGAAACAACAACTGCGGAACAGGAGAGCCCTGTGGGATTGTCAGCCCAATCTAGCTCATAGATGACTCCCTTAATGGTGCTGACACCTGAGCCGCCTGACTGCTGTTAGACACCCGCTGATGAACTTTTGTTTTGGTAGACTACATACAGTAAATTACTAAACCTATGTCGAACACTGTATAAGGTGTTTCTCCTGTCAACTTTAGCAGCAAGCTACGGAGTTTGTTTCTCTCTCTGTTCTTAGGGTTAGGCTGGTAGTTAGGTTGTAATGCCTTACCTACTGTTTTCTTGTTTTGTGTTAAGTGAGCCCGGGAATGCCCAAAAGGCTCTGTTTTGTAAACCTTTATTTTTTTGAAAATAATAAAAAGAATTTATAAAAAAAAAAAAAAAGACTGGCTTTGCTGTCATCCCTTCTGGCTCCAGATCCTGCTTGCTGTTCCACTACTTTGATAGTGCACATGTGTACTAGACATGTGCGATTAGCCTCATGCGAATTGAAAATTAGTACCAATTTCTGTAAATTCGTAGGTTCGGGAGGATCCGAAATACGAATTTCTATGCTTCCAAATTTTGTGCGAAATACGAAATTTCATTTACGAATTTCGGATGCAAATTCCATTACAACGGAAACGAGACTGGTGTTTTGTTGACCAATCAGAGGTTTTCTTCTGCTGCTTAGTGAGGGTTGGGAAAATTACCTTTTTTAATATGGGAGTGGGACACTGGTACTGGTAGTTGATGGGAAATTCAGAATCGGACAAAATAAGAATGTTCTTTAATTACGATTATTCGTTATGATGAAGTGAAAAAACCCAGGAAGTTAGCACAGCACAGGGATGGTGGGAGCCCCTCATAATGATGAATTCATCATAACGAACATTCGTAATTGTTGCGAAAAGTTAACGAACCTAAAAGTTAAAAACCCAGGAAGTCAGCACAGTACAGGGATGGTGGGAGCCCCTCATAATGGTAAATTCATCATAACGAACATTCGTAATTGTTACGAAAAGTTAATGAACCTAATGAAAATTTTGTATTTCGTACAAATCCAAATTGAATTTCAGACACGAGTTACGAAATAAGAATTCATTCTAATACGAAGCGGAACAGAACAAAACTAAACAAATTTATTGACGGCGCACATGTCTACTGGTTATTGAACTCCTGGCTATGTTTTGACCACGTTTGTTCTTTTTACTTTTATTATTAAACAAGTGTGATTTAACTGTACTTCTGTCTCGGTCTGATTTCATGGTTTCTGACACTTCCCCGGAATTGCAAAATAAAAACTTTTATATTTGAAAAAAATAATGAAATGGAAACATGTTAATAAGGCACATTAGGAGTCCACCTGTGAGAGTAACAGTTTGGTTGAGAGCACAAGCAGCTGTGATAGTTATCATTCACTGCATGCCTTGAATGTAACTGTTTTTGGTAATGAAATCAATAGGTTCAGTTCTGCTTGTGATGGTATAAATACGATAGGTTACATAGTTAATCTGATTGAAAAAAGACACAAGTCCATCCAGTTCAACCAACAAAAGCTGATATATGTATATTCTTGTTAACATGAAAAGTCAGTAAATGAAAGCTTTCCCAAAATACTGCCTTGTCATAATTCAGTATGTAAATATACAGCATGTACTATAAATGGGTCTTGTCTGATGTCATATGCTGTGCTGATACCAGACACCATCTAACTATAACTATTACAAGTGCAGCTTGAGCAAGCTAAAGGATGAAATGGTTTCTATAGTAACTAGCATATGACGTATGGAGCTTTCCACCAAAGAAATACAGTCCCCTTTTTTGTGAATGGAAAATTAGCATGCAAGGAAGTGCAGATTGTCTTTTTTTTATCTTTAGGAACATCAAACACTTTTGTATATAGCAAAAGATGTTAGGACGTGTCTCAGATGTATAGAATATATAAATATCAGGCCTGTTGTCATTAGCACTAAGCTGACCATCTTTACCTCTCAGACTCTGGATTACATTAAACATGGGTCATAACTCTTCCCTGCACAATATCAACTCCCATTTCTTCCCAGTATTCCACTTCAAAAAATACTGTGCTAAACTACCATTTAAATGAGATATAGTATATGTATGTATATATTAACTTCCTTCCTAGGCAGTAGATGTAATCATGATAATTTGCCTCTTCATGCCTGCTTTCTTTCATCACTCACTGCTCCATTCATCCATGCTCATCTATCCTTATCTGATTACATCTCTGCGAGTGCATGTATTTTTTTCATTACAGCATATTAGCGTTATCCAATTTAATCTGGTGTGCTGAAACAGTGTGACAGCCATCTGGCAACAAAGAGGTTAAATCCTCATTAAAAGCCAAGCTGTTAAATGTGGCATATGGTTGTGACCTCCCTACTAATAAGGGAAGCATACTCAGCCATAGGCAGCCATTTTTCTTTGTCAGTGCCCGGTTTCACGTTTTGTCTTTCATGCGTCGCTTACCACAGTAAACAAGCTGAGGCTACTCCCAGTTCTAGTCTCAAACGTAATTCTCACCTGTTTACCCATTCAAGATTTTGTGTTATATGTTAGACTATTATACTATACTATATATAATAGACACTATACTTAAATATAGGGTTCCTAAAAATATTTTATATGTGTCATAACAAATGCACAATGAAATTCAGCACTACATAAAATGTATTTTGTTTTTAACCAAGGCCTAAATAATCACTCATTGTCTAACCCTCTTTTTTTTCAATATCATATGTAGTTCCAAATTGCTTGTAATAATGGCTCTTTTGATATTTGGTACCCTATTCCAGTTTTGATTTATGTTTGTCTTTGCCCCATCTATTCACTTCAGCTACGGAAGATTTTACACCCTTCATGACCAGGCTATTTTTTGTTATTCGACACTGCACTACTTTTTTTCACACAAATAGAGCTTTATTTTGGTTGTATTTGATTACCACTGGGTTTTCTATTTTTTTATGATATAAATGGAAAAAAGGCAAAAATATTTTTTACTTTTTGCTATAAAACATATTTCTTCATAAATTTTGGCCAAAATATATTTTGCTACATGATTTGCTAAAAAAATACCAATAATTGTATATAGATTGGTTTGCATGAAAGTTATAGTGCCATAAACTATGGTATGTATACTGGATTTTTTATTTATTTTTATACTACTAATGGCAGGGATCAGTGACTTGTAATGGGATAGCGATAGTGCGGCGTAAATCTGACACTGGGGGTAATTGACTAACTGCCACTGACATCACCAGTGACATTAATACAGTGATTAGTGATAACGCTGTGTAGGGGGGGGGGGGCTGTGAAACGGGTTTGAATGGCAGGAAAAGTGATTGATGGGATATATATTTCTCCACTGATTCTTAAGAAAGATAGTTTTACCCATCAATGTAGTTCCCTTTGACAGGATTGCCACGGATATCGTAAGTGCCTTGGTTAAGTCCGCTTGAGGGCACCAGTATATCCTGGTTGTCTTTGACTATGCCACCCAGTACCCAGAGGCAACCCCCCGTTAAGGAACCCCCTCAGCCAAGAGTATTGTTATAGAGCTTTCTCTTATATTTTCACGTGTGGGTATTCCTCAGGGGCTGTTAACTGACCAGGGCATGCCCTTCTTGCCAAAGGTTACTAAAGAATGTGTATTTTTGTTTAAAATTAATCACTTATGCACTTCTGTTCTGTGTTGGGCCACAAATGGATGGACCAGTGGAAAGGCTCATCAAAACCCTGAAAGGAATGTTAAAGCAAGTGGTAGCAGCAGATGGTAGGGACTGGGACTGCCTCTTGCCCTACTTCATGTTTGCTGTACCACAGCCACAAGCCTCCACAGCTTTTCCCCTTTTGAGTTGTTGCGAGAGGAGAGGAGCCATCGCCGCCAACATACACAAAGCCAAGTGTACTTCGGCTAGACTCGGTTCTGCTCACAGTCAGGGGCCGGACTGCGAGAGGAGCCGAGTCTAGCCGAAGTACACTTGGCTTTGTGTATCTCAGCTCCGCTCGTTCCTCTCATCACAATCAGTGGAGATCGTCGGGGATCAGCATGTAACACGCACCCATGATTTTCCCTTGATTTTAAGGAGAAAAAAGTGAGTGTTATAATAATAATTATAATTCTTGATCTAATATTTCACAGCATATTTTCGCTCCTCTCCTCTCGCAATCAGTGGAGATGGGCAGGACTGCGAGAGGAGCCAAGTCTAGGCGAAGTACACTTGGCTTTGTGTATCTCGGCTCCGCTCGCTCCTCTCATCACAATCGGTGGAGATTGGCGTATAACACGCACCCACAATTTTCCCCTGATTTTAAGGAGAAAAAAGTGAGTGTTATACGCCTATAATAATTACAATTCTTGATCTAATATTTCACAGCAGGGCCCATTCCTGCGCCCACCAAGAGTAACTTTGAGGGCTTACAGTGTTGTGGCAACACCAACACCTAAGGCCCTTTTTTCTGCAGAGTATATAGGGCAGGCCTCTACTTTCAAACATCCAACTTTCAAACGACTCCTACTTTCAAACAGAAGGAGACAACAGGAAGTGAGAGGAAATCTACCCCTAGGAAGGGAAATTCTCTCCTGTAAGAGTTCCTTGTTTCACTAAAAACCCCATATTTTCAAAATCCAATTGTCATTGGGACAGAAAGCGAGGTGAAATCTTCTGAACAGCTACACAGACAGCAAAACAAAGGTTACAGGGGTGACAACCCTTCCCTATGTTTTCCAAAAAGCTTAAAATTAGATTTTTTTTTTGGCTGGAGCTACACTTTAAAAATGTACCAATTCAAAATTACAATTACAGATTCTACTTGAGAACAAACCTACAGTCCCTGTCTTGTTTGGACAGCCTGTATACTGCTGTTGGAGTATATAGGGCCTGGGGGCCCCACACCTTTTCTTTTTTTAATATGGGTGCGGGGTTCCTCTTAATATCCATACAAGACCCAAAGGGGCTGGTAATCTGCTGGGGGGGGGTACCCATGCCTTTTTTCTCAACGATTTTCATCCATTGCCGGGACCAGACATTACATTAAAGCCGCAAGCAGTTTTAAATTACTTTAATTCCTTTAGAAACGTCATTTTGTGCAGGGACTGTTCTAAACACGGGAAACATGCGCCACTTTACAGGCATACTATAGACACCCCCAGGCACGATATTTAAAGAATTTTTCACTTGTATTTTTTCACTTTAAGCATCATTAAAATCACTGCTCCTGAAAAAAATGCATTTTTTTTTACTTTTTTTTGCATTAATACATGTACCCTGGGGCAGGACCCAGGTCCCCCAACCCTTTTTAGGACAATAACTTGCATATTAGCCTTTAAAATTCCCACTTTTGATTTCTCAAATTCGAGTCCCATAGACGTTATCAGGGTTCGAAAGTTTGCGTGAACTATTGGTCCATTCGCAAGTTCTGGTGCGAACCGAACCAGGGGGTGTTCAGCTCATCCTTAGTGTATAGCTAGAGTAGGGACAGTTCAGATAGCGTCAGTGTAGTTGAATACCATCTATTTGATTGTGTTACTGCCAGTTTAACCCCATTTACTTCTGTGTGCGTTATTGCCAGTTTAACGCCATTTACTTTTGTGTGCGTTACTGCCAGTTTAACGCCATATCGTTTTGGGTGTGTTACTGCTACCCTGTTTCCCTGAAAATAAAACCTAGTGTGATTGTCGGTGATGGCTGCAATATAAGCCCTACCACCCAAATAAGCCCTACCCTGTTTCCCCAAAAATAAGCCCTACCCTGAAAATAAGACTTACACGGACTTTAACTATGGCTTATTTGTGGGGTAGGGCTTATATTGTAGCCATCACCGACAATCACGCTAGGTCTTATTTTTGGGGGAACAGGGTAGTTTAAAGCCATATAGTTCTGTGTGAGTTACTGCTAGTTTAACGCCACATAGTTTTGTGTGCGTTACTGCCAGTTTAATGCTATATAGTTCTGTGTGCGTTACTGCCAGTTCAACTTCATATAGTTTTATATGCATTACTGCCAGTTTAACGCCATATCGTTTTGCGTGCGTTACTGCCAGTTTAGCGCAATATAGTTCTGTGTACGTTACTGCCAGTTTAACGCCATATCGTTTTGTGTGCGTTAATTCGAGTTTAACGCCATATCATTCTATGCCTTACTGTACGTTTGATGCTTATATTGCAGTATATTATAGTGTATCTGTGGAATTTGTCTGTGTAAATTGAGTACTCAAATTATAGTGCACCTCTTTACATTGATTAAAGTGCATTTACTTACAGATTTCAACTTCTTCTTTACATTTGCTTATAAGCACCGCCCCCTCCCTCCAATTAATGTCTGAGAGGACAAGGAGAGCCAGACGTTCCCTTGACACTGTAAGGGAGCCAGCAACAAATGTGTCCACAGGCAAAGGTGGACGTGGTGGTCAGTCCTCAGGCAGGGCATCATTTCCTCTGTTTAGTGAGTTTGTCCGGGAAAGGGAAATCATGGCGCAAATAATGGCGGAAAGGGAAATAATGGTGCAATGTCTGATCATAGATTAACCACTTGCCGACCGCCGCACGACGATATACGTCGACAGAATGGCACGGGCAGGCATATGGGCGTACCTGTACGTCCCTGCCTTCCCGCGGGTGGGGGGCCTGATCGGGCCCCCCCCCCCGGTGCCAGCGGCGGTCGGTATCCGTTCAGGAGCGATCCGGGATGAGGGGGCGGCCATTCGTTCATGGCCACCCCCTCGCGATCGCTCCTGACGAATGGAAGTGAGGCGTGACATCACTTCCTCTCCTGTAATGTAAACACAGGCAGAGGAAGTGATGTAATCTCTCCTCCGTGTCGGTATTTTTCGTTCCGGCACCGAGGAGAGAGGATCGGTGAGTTGCACCAACACGACACTACACAGTAGAACATGCCAGGCACACTCTCACCCCCCCTTCACCCCCCCAATCACCCCTGCCCCCCCCCAGTCACAGTGACACCAATTGCATTTTTTTTTTTGCATTGGTGTCATTTGTGACTGTAATAACTGTTAGGGCAGTTAGGGTTAGCCCCCTTTAGTTCTAAGGTACCCCCCTAACCCCCCAATAAAGGTTTAACCCCGTGATCACCCCCCGTCGCCAGTGTCACTAAGGCTGGGTTCACATTGCAGCGGTTTATGAGAACGGATGTGATTCGCACCGCACTGCAGTGCAAATCACATCCGATCTCTGTGCGATTCGAGTTCAGCCATACAGATAGTATGGCTGAATTTGCGTCGCACCCGCCGCAAATTCGCACGGGACCTTTTTTTGGTCCGCAGCAGAATCGAATTGCATGGGTGTTCACACCATGCGATCCGAGTTTGCAGATCGCACTGCGATATGTGAACTGATCTGGGGATGTCATTAAAGCGGGATTCCACCCTAAAGTGGAACCTCCGCTGATCGGAACCCCCCCCCCCTCCGGTGTTACAATTGACACCTTTCAGGGGGGAGGGGGGTGGAGTTTAGGTTTCCCAAAACGCATTGTTAGCGGGATCAGCCCAGATACCTGCTAGCACCTGCGTTTAGCCCCTCCGCCAAGCCCAGACCAGCCCACCCAAGTGCAGTATCGATCGATCACTGTCACTTACAAAACACAACACACATAACTGCAGCGTTTGCAGAGTCAGGCCTGATCCCTGCGATCGCTAACAGTTTTTCTTGTAGCGTTTTGATACAGTCGCTGATAGCCTAGGTGCTTTTTTACCTGTGAGTCTCATTAGTGTACCCCTAAATTTAGGGGTGTCTACTTTCCAAAATGGGGTCATTTGGGGGGGGTTTGTGCCATCTTGGCATTTTATGGCCTTCAAAACTGTAATAGGTAGTGAGGAGGCGGTGCTTGGTTTTCGGGGCCCCGTACGCGGCTAGGCTCCCAAAAAGTCCCACATATGTGGTATCTCCGTACTCAGGAGAAGCAGCAGAACTTATTTTGGGGTGTCATTTCACATATGCCCATAGCATGTGTGAGCAATATATCATTTAGTGACAACTTTGTGAAAAAAATAAATAAATAAATAAAAGTTTGTAATTTTCCCGCAACTTGTGCCAAATATAAAATATTCCATGGACTCAACATGCCTCTCAGCAAATATCTTGGGGTGTTTACTTTCTAAAATGGGGTCATTTGTGGGGGTTTTGTGCCATCTTGGCATTTTATGGCTTTCAAAACTGTAATAGGTAGTGAGGAGTGAAGTCAAAAATGTACGCCCTTAGAAAACCTGAAGGCGGTTCTTGGGTTTCGGGGCCCCGTACGCGGCTAGGCTCCCAAAAAATCCCACACATGTGATATCCCTGTACTCAGGAGAAGCAGCAGAATTTATTTTGGGGTGTCATTTCACATATGCCCATGGCATGCGTGAGCAATATATCATTTAGTGACAACTTTGTGAAAAAAATAAATAAAAAAAAAAGTTTGTAATTTTCCCGCAACTTGTGGCAAAATATAAAATATTCCATGGACTCAACATGCCTCTCAGCAAATAGCTTGGGGTGTCTACTTTCTAAAATGGGGTCATTTGTGGGGGTTTTGTGCCATCTTGGCATTTTATGGCCTTCAAAACTGTGATAGGTAGTGAGGAGTGAAATTACAAATGTATGCCCTTAGAAATCCTGAAGGCGGTGCTGGGCTTTCGGGGCCCCGTACGCGGCTAGGCTTCCAAAAAGTCGACCACATGTGGTATCCCTATACTCAGGAGAAGCAGCAGAATGTATTTTGGGGTACAATTCCACATATAATCATGGCATGTGTGAGCAATATATCATTTAGTGACAACTTTGTGTAAAAAAAAAAAAAATTTTTTTTTTTTTTGTCATTATTTAATCGCTTGAGGCAAAAAAATAAAATATTCAATGGGCTCAACATGCCTCTTATCAATTTCCTTAGGGTATCTACTTTCCAAAATGGGGTCATTTGGGGGGGTTTTGTACTGCCCTGCCATTTTAGCACCTCAAGAAATGAGATAGGCAGTCATAAACTAAAAGCTGCGTAAATTCCAGAAAACGTACCTTAGTTTGTAGATGTGACAACTTTTGCGCAAACCAATAAATATACAGTTATTGACTTTTTTTTTACCAAAGACATGTGGCTGAATACATTTTGGCCTAAATGTATGACTAAAATTGAGTTTATTGGATTTTTCTAATAACAAAAAGTAGAAAATATCATTTTTTTTCAAAATTTGCGGTCTTTTTACGTTTATATCGCAAAAAATAAAAATCGCAGAGTCAGTCAAATACCTTTAAAAGAAAGCTCTATTTGTGGGAAAAAAAGGACGCAAATTTTGTTTGGGTACAACATTGCATGACCGCGCAATTACCAGTTAAAGCAGCGCAGTGCCAAATTGTAAAAAAACCTCTGGTCCTTGACCAGCAAAATGGTCCGGTCTGAAAGTGGTTAAAGCAGCAATTAAGCAATCAGGTAAAATAAGTGGTAATGTCATAAAAAATATCATATAAAATTATATATAAAATAATATAATATATATAAAATATAGATAATTAAAAAAATATATGGAGAGAGTCCCGGGAATGAGAAATAGGGGAAAGAATTAAAATAGTTTGCACCAGCGGCAGCTCCCTTGGGAGTAAAAGCAAATACTCTAGAAGACAAATGGAGAAAAGACCAGGTGCGCCAATCTAAGTGCAGTATGTAAGAACAGTTTTAATGGAAATATAATAAAAGGTGGCCAAGTGGCTACTCACAACTTATGAGTGAGAATCAGGCATATAGGTACATGTATAGGAGTCCATGTTCACTTGTAGAGTCAGCGGCTGAAATCAGTGAAGGCGTCCCAGCGGGGTCTGGAGAAGCTGCACAGATGGAGGTGGAGAAGCAGGATGGCCTGTGGGTCTTGTAGACACCGTTTTGATTCTGGCTGATTGGAGGTACAGGGGGACCTGGGTGCAAAGCTCAGCTGCACGCCATCCATCCTCTGGGATGCCAGAAACCGGAACCGGAAGTTCAAGCAGCGTGGAACGCACACCTCACTGAATTCCGTATAGTGTAAGTGTCGCGTGGACGTGTCAGATGATGCGTTTCAATGCATCTGCATTTTCTTCAAATCTGAAGAAAGCGCATTGCCACAGCATATTGCCAAGTTGTCTCCAGTGGTAATGATGAAGATGGAGGAGATGGAGATGACGATGAGGTCACTGATGTGACTTGGGTGCCTGATAGAGCAGAAGAGGAAACTGAAGGTGAGGCGGCACAATCCCAAGGAGGCCGACATCAATAAAGAGTAGAGAGCAGCCACCCTATTCCATCACATTCTGCAGCTGTTATCTCCCGGCCCGCTCCCCAAAGCTCAGCTGTCTAGGTCTTTTTCAGCACTTCTGCAGCAGATCGCAATGTTACTATCTGCAAATTGTGTCTCAGGCACATCAAACGTGGCAAAAACACCAACCATATGCATATCATTGCAATTTTTTTTGCCTTCATCAAGAGCACCTCTATAGGGTTACGCTGGGAAGACACCACCGACACTCAACGACCAATTTTTACACACCTGTTACTTCTATCCAAAGTCAAAGTAACACCAGAATGTATCCAAAAAAATCTCTAATCTTGTTCTCAGTGCACTAATTTGTGGCCTCATCATACATACTGCTTCCCAGCTGTTCCTGAGCAAAATAGAGGCAGCTTGCTGGGAAAATGTAATTTTTTTGGCTTTATAAATGCAATTATTGCTACAGCAGATTCTAGACATGGTACAGATCTGCCACTTTACAGGTAGACTAAGGAGACCCCCCCCCCCATGCACTATATTGGAAGGAATTTTTCATTTTTATGCTTTCACTTTAAAAATCAAAAAGTCATTGCTCATTTAAAAATGTTTTTTCACAAACTTTTTTCATTGATACATGTCCCCAAGGGCAGGACCCGGACCCCTATAGCCATTGTATACCCAATGAATTGCATATAAGCCTTCAAAATGGGCACTTTTGATTTTTGACGTTCGGGTCCCATTGACTTTAATGGGGTTTGTTATTCGAGTCCGAACTTTTGCGGTGTTCGAAAGTTCTGGTGCGAACTGAACAGGGGTCCATTCAGCCCATCCCTACTCATGAATGCCCTTGTAGTTCTTGACAAATTTGTTTATTATTTTTTTAAATATAACAAAGATTGCCAAATGAAGTACATACTGTACATGGGTGGTGGTACAATATTCAAATAAAGCTAAACATATTGATTTATGAACAAGATGAGTACATAACAATGTAAATATGTAACCAGTAGAGCAATGAATAAACTAATAAAATATTACATCAAAAGCATTAGAAAATTCCATCAGAAGGAAAAAAGTAAGCTAGTGACTATTGGCTCATTTTGCAAGAGCAGCAATAAGGAGATCAACCCAATAGGTATATATTAAAACAGAGGAGATAATGTGCATATAAGTACCACACAATATTAAAAGAAAGGTAGAAAACTAAATAGGAGTAGATAGAGAGAAGAGGGTAGAAAAAGCGGGGAAAAGAATGCGGGGGGGGGGGGGGGGGGGGCTTAAAAGTGGTGATGCAATCCCAAATGAATGGAAATTATAGTCAAGGTAAATAGAGAAAAATTACCAAGACAATAATAGAATAATAGTGTATCATCAAAGCCTGGAGGTAAACAATGCTTAACCCAAAGTAGGCCAGAGTTTCTCAAATTGACCAATTTGATCTCTTTCGATTGCTTCCAAATTAGCATGAATTTATTAGTTCTGTGTATGGTTTCAGTTAGAATTAAATATATAGATTTCCGAGCAATGGTTTTTTTTGCGGCTGTTAGGAGCTGTAAAAGAAGGTGAAATTGATTATGTGTAATACCATCAGGTTTCAGGTTTAATAGGGCTTTAGCAGGATAGGGCATTATAGGTCTATCAAGGATTTTGGAGGTTAAGTCAAAAGCTGCCTTCCAGAATTTTTGGGCAATCCCACCAGCTGCGAAAACAAGCTCCAGGGTAATCAGAAGAATATTTCGATATTCTAGTGGGAACCAAATAGCAACGGGTTAGCACCTTAAAGTTAATTTTCATAGCAACAACATTAGAAAAATCAGACTTAGTGTCGGACCATATGCTAGCCAATTCAGTAGGATTAAATGAGCGATTAAGGTCTAGTTCCTATTTGGAGACATATGAGGGGGGACCAGTGTTAGTACTAGCTAAACAAGTCCTTTAGCATGAGGGTCAAAATACATATGCGTTCAAAACGCGACATCTGGGATAGTTGGGAGTTGGAATTGAGATAAGGTTGGAAAAATGTTTGATTTGCAAATATCGCAACAGTTCAGATTGAGGAAGTCCACATTTATCACACCAAGTAGAAAAAGAATTTATGGAGGAGGCAGATATCAAATTATATAAACAGGATAAATTCGCTGTATTCCGTGATTTGAAAGATTTAGGAGTTATCCAGGCAGGGTAAAAAGCAGGATTTTTAACAAAAGGAGCAGGAAATGAAGAGATTAAAGGCCAAGAGAAGTTTTGAATCTGTCCTAGATGGATAATGAATGTTTTGTGATAGGAATGGGAATAAAAGTATGATCAGTTGGCCATACCATATTAGATACTGAAATAGGGTCACAGTCAATAGACTCAATATAGCCATCTTAATTACCGTACATAAATTTTGCCTATCCAGGATAGAGGACCATTGTGATAATAATTCAGTAACCTGTTTTAGTAATTGCCATGGGTTAGACTTGATGGACTTGTGTCTTTTTTCAACCTCACCTACTATGTAACTATATAAGTAATGGAGGGAAATTATCTGAGTATAAGTCAGTTATTTTAGGAGTGAGTTGTATTCCTAGGTATGGAAGTCTATGAGATACCAAAAAAGGCTTTTTTCTATCTATTAATGTGTGAGTACCCTGTGTATGAAAATTTTTAATAAATACTATTTGTGAAATACTACACTATGGTATTCCCTCTCTATTAATCTATTGGGTCCTATGGAGCAATAAGAATAAAATTTAAAGGAGAAGGTGACCGAATTTGCCAGAGGAAAAGACATATAAAGAAATCTATATACCTTTATGCGAATTCCTCCTTGCTATAGGTAAGGGGCCACTGCCCACTAAAGTGTGATCACAGCGGGATTAAGCACTGGGAGATCCACACCTCAGTTGAATTGGCACAAGTTTGCACAAAGCACTTACACTTAACCACTTCAGCCCCGGACCAATAAACACCTTAAGGACCAGAGGTCTTTTTCCAATTTCGCACTGCGCTGCTTTAACTGGTAATTGCGCGGTCATGCAATATTGCACCCAAACGAAATTTGCGTCCTTTTCTTTCCACAAATAGAGCTTTCTTTTGATGGTATTTGATTGCCTCTGCGATTTTTTATTTTTTGCGATATAAATGGAAAAAGAGCGAAAATTTTGAAAAAAAAAGATATTTTCTTCTTTTTGTTATAAGAAAAATCGAATAAACTAAATTTTAGTCATACATTGAGGGCAAAATTTATTCAGCCACATGTCTTTAGTAAAAAAAATGTCAATAAGCGTATATTTTTTGGTTTGCGCAAAAGTTATAGCGTCTACAAACTAGAGTACATTTTCTGGAATTTACACAGCTTTTAATTTATGACTGCCTATCTCATTTCTTGAGGTGCTAAAATGGCAGGGCAGTACAAACCCCCCCCCCAAATGACCCCATTTTGGAAAGTAGACACCCCAAGGAAATTGCTGATGGGTATGTTGAGCCCATTGAATATTTATTTTTTTTGTCCTAAGGGATTGAATAATGCCAAAAAAAAAAAAAATTTTTTACAAAAAGTTGTCACTAAATGATATATTGCTCACACATGCCATGGTTATATGTGGAATTGCACCCCAAAATATATTCCGCTACTTCTCCCGAGTATGGGGATACCACTTGTGTGGGGCTTTTTGGGAGTCTAGTTGCGCACGGCACCCCGAAAACCAATCACCACCTTCAGGATTTCTAAGGGTGCAAATTTTTGATTTCACTCCTCACTACCTATCACAGTTTCGAAGGCCATAAAATGCCAAAATAGCACAAAACCCCCCAAAATGACCCCATTTTGGAAAGAAGACACCCCAAGCTATTTACTGAGAGGCATGTTGAGTCCATGGAATATTTTATATTTTGCCACAAGTTGCGGGAATATTACAAACTTTTTTTTTTTGCACAAAGTTGTCACTAAATGATATATTGCTCACACATGCTATGGGCATATGTGAAATGACACCCCAAAATACATTCTGCTGCTTCTCCTGAGTACGGGGATACCACATGTGTGGGACTTTTTGGGAGCCTAGCCGCGTACGGGACCCCGAAATCCAAGCACCGCCTTCAGGATTTCTAAGGGCATACATTTTTTATTTTACTCCTCACTACCTATCACTACCTATCACAGTTTTGAAGGCCATAAAATGCCAAGATGGCACAAACCCCCCCAAATGACCCCATTTTGGAAAGTAGACACCCCAAGCTATTTGCTGAGGGCCATGTTGAGACCATTGAATATTTTTTTTTTTGTCCCAAGGGATTGAATAATGACAAAAAAAAAAAAAAAAAATTTTTTTACAAAAAGTTGTCACTAAATGATATATTGCTCACACATGCTATGGGCATAAGTCAAATTACACCCCAAAATAAATTCTGCTGCTTCTCCCGAGTACGGGGATACCACATGTGGGGGACTTTTTGGGAGCCTAGCCACGTACGGGACCCCGAAAACCAAGCACTGCCTTCCGGATTTAAATATAAAATGCTACCAAAAAAACTGTTAGCGATCGCAGGGATCAGGCCTGACTCTGCGATCGCTGCAGTTATGTGTTTAGTGTTTTGTAAGTGACAGTGATCGATCGATACTGCACTTGGGTGGGCTGGGCAGAGGGGCAAAACGCAGGTGCTAGCAGGTATCTGGGCTGATCCCGCTAACAATGCGTTTTTTTGGAACCCTGAACTTCTGGGGACGCTAGTATAGATCTGATCAGATCAGATATTGATCTGTTCAGATTCTATACCACTACGGGAGGTGTATGCTTTGCGCGTGGGTGTTAGCGGTACTGGCACTAACCTAGCGCTTCCTGGGGTGACGCAGACCCTGACCCTAAAACCTAATTGATATCACCCGCCGGGTGATCAGGGGGTTAAACCTTTATTGGGTAATAAATGGTGGGTGCCCTGATGCTATAAAAAGCAAACTAACCAGAGTCACCCGTAACACTTATACGGTGATCAGTGGTGAAAGGGTTAACTAGGGGCAATCAGGGGGTTCAAATTTTTATTAGGTAGTATATGGGGGTCCCTGGCGCTATATAAAAACCTGACGGGGAACCTAAATAACTAACTGGCTAACCAGCGTCACCAGTGACACTTATACTGTGATCGCTGGTGAAAGGGTTAACTAGGGGCAATCAGGGGGTTAAAACCATTATTGGGTAGTATATCGGGGTACCTAGCGCTATAAAAACCTGGCGGTGAACCTAAAAAAATAACTAGCTACCTAGCGACAGTAGCGACACTGATGCAGCGATCAGAAAAATTATCGCTTAGTGACACTGGCAAAAGGGGGTGAAAGGGTTAACTAGGGGCAATCAGGATGTTAAAACCATTATTGGGTAGTATATCGGGGTACCTAGCGATATAAAAACGTGGCGGTGAACCTAAAAAAAATAACTAGCTACCTAGCGACACTAGCGACACTGATGCAGCGATCAGAAAAATTATCGCTTAGTGACACTGGCAAAAGGGGGTTAAAGGGTTAACTCTAGGGGCAATCAGGGGGTTAAATCTTTATTGGGGGGTGATAGGGGGCTACCCTGGACCTAACACTAACTGCCCTGACAGTTTTTACTTTGACAACTGACACTGAATGCATTGATCAGTAAAGAAATGATCAATGCAATCAGTGACACTGTGACTGGGGGGGGGAGGGGGATCGGGGGGCGATCGGGGGGGGGGGTTTGTGTGCCTGTGTGTGCCTACATGTCAGTGTAGTGTTGGTGCACACTTACTTTTAGTCTTCTCCTCGTAGTCCGGTCAAAACGACCTCCCCGAGGAGAATGACATCACTTCCTCCTTCCTGTGTAAACAATACACAGTGGGAGGAAGTTCGTCATTGGCCAGGAGCGATCGAGAGGGGGTGGCCAGAAACCAACGGCCATCCCCTCATCACGGATCGCTCCCGGAGGGAAACGGACTGCCGTATCCAGCGGGAGGGGGTCCGATCGGACCCCCCACCCGCTGGAAGGCAGGCACGTACATGTACGTGCTTGTGCCTGCCTGTGCCATTGTGATGACGTACAATGGCAATAGGGCGGTCCTTAAGTGGTTAAAGGAGACAGTTGTTTATTTATGGACTTGAATATTTATATCTTTTTATTTTTTTTATTTTTGATGGATTTCAATATGAATATTTAATCTATAGAGGCCGGACTCATTCTGATATAACGTATGATATAACGTATGTTACAGCCGGCTCTGTAGTGCGTTTACTACTTATTTCCATGTGATCAGGAGAGGGTACCCTCTTTTTAGTCTAGATATACTCTTTCTTATTTTCTTGTATATCATTTGTTTATTATTAGGGTGGTTCACTTATATCACCTCTGGAGAGTGTTTACTTATTTGCACATTTATAAGACGCACTTGGCACTTTATGATTAATTCACTGTTTTTTGGCTTTGCACTCAATTGAAGCAGTTGTGGTTCCGTGGAGGTTTTCAATTGACTCTGTAGTGTGTTTACTTTTTTTTCCGCATTTTCTCTGCACTTTATCAATATAGTAATTTTTTAAGAGACTGTTTTTAGTTACTTACCTTTGTTCACTTGATTTTCATTTATTTGGGTTCTATCACCTCTGTGGTGTGTTTATTTTATTTAATGTAGCACTTTGCACTTTTTGATATTATTTAGTAGACATTTATATATATATTTTTATATTACACTATTGATTTGTGTAACTAGGCGTTATACTTATCACCCTCGGAGGGTTATTTAATATAGGGGCAGCGCAATACCAACATATCTTTAGTTTGAAGAGCAAAGTATAGCTCGTAGGAGTTGCGAAAGGCCCTGAATTTGCTGCGTTCACTAGAAAATCTCTCAGGCGTGGGCACTCGAGGTTCAGGGGGTAACATCACCACTGCTGGCGGAGCAGGCATGCTGGCAGAGGCAGATGGTGACTCCTGGGTAGTAGCAGGCAGAGAGAGGGCTTGAACATGTTTGTTCCTCCAGACGGGAATAGCTTTCTTGGAGACTTTTAACTGCCTGGGTCAAACCCGCCAAATGCAAACATAGTTCATCCAATGGAGAGGCTCCCTGCCTGGGCTCGGACATGGCTGCTTGATACTGTCATGTACCTAGTGGTGAGCCCAGAATGCAGAAGGAGACCTCTCTTGCGTCCCCGACTCACGACCCCTGATAGTGGTGACAGGAGGCACGGGAGTCAGGTAGCACGAGTGCCTGGCAGGATCAACAGCAGGAGGATGGATCAGGCTGACTTCAGGAACTGTAGCTGGACAAGCAGGCCTCAGTGTCAGCGAACAGGAACCAGTAAACAGCAGGAGACCAACAGGAACAGATAGATCGCTCAGGGGCAGGCACACAGAAGAGTGGGGCAAGCCGGGTCAAACCAGTCAGTACAGGAACAGATGCAGCAGACAGAAGCAGGAACGTGGAACAGGCCAGGTCGGTAATGTATGAGCACGGATGGACCAGAGGATAAGACGGGTGCAGAGTCGTAGACAAGCCGGAGGTCAGAGGCAGGCAGAAGGCAGGGAAGGCCACAGGTCAGGCCGGGTAAATACACGAATAGATTTGATTCAGGCAATAGTCTCAGGAATGCTGTAGATCAAGCAGCAAGATCTGAAGGGAGAACTGGGTTTAAATAGCCCGTCTGGCGCCGGTAACCGTGCTCCCACACGCGCAGCTGCACGCACACGCCCAGGCACACGCCCAGGCACCCGCAGGCGCGCACAGACAGGCGACGGACCACTGTCCCCAGCCAGCCTTTCCTGATAGGGCGTAATTACTGATGATAGGCTTTCTGGGACCATGCCAACACTTAGGAAGATATGATCATTCCTAAAAAAACAATTGGGAGTAATATTTAAAGTGTTTACAAGCTAGATTGAGCTCACGCCAAGAGTTTAACTTGTTATACATAGAGATTAAATTGCTAAAATGAAAGCTTAGGGGAACGGGAAGGGAATCCAAGAAGGGAAAAATAACTTGGTTCGAGTCTCCACATAATATCACTATACCTAACTTGTGTGAATCAATTAGCCCTTGTACACACGGTCGGAGAATCAGTCGGAATGTGTCCTATCGGACCGTGTTGTTGGATAATCCGACTGTGTGTGGTATGCACGGACTGATTCCGTCGGAATATCCGTCGGGCCCAATTTTCCAACATGTTGGAAATATTTCCCGACCAACTGGTTCGATCGAACATTCTCCGATCATGTGTAGAGAATTTTGATCGGACCAAGTGCCACGCATGCTCAGATCAAATTCCTACATCAAAGCTATTGGCTACTAGCCTGAATGTAGTCCCATCGTAAAGAAATTACATCATCACGTTCTGAAAGATCGGATTTTTCGACAACTTAGTCCGACCGTGTGCATGCAACAGTTTCGGACAAGATCCGACAGGGCAAAATCCGACGGATTTGGTTGTGGAAATCTCCGTCCGTGTGTACAGGGGCTTACATGAAAAAGATGGGAAAGAAATGATAATGGATGTTTATTAGGAGCATAATATGATACAATGATTACAACAACATCAGAAATGTGCCCAAAAAGGATGAGGTAGCGGCCTTCAGGATCTTTAATTTCAGATGAAATCTGAGGGTAGCAAACTGGAGGCGCAAAACCATCACCAAAGGGAACACTGCCAACAATAAAAAGTAATGCATAAATAGAAATGATGCCAAAAAAGTTCCATACCCATCAATGTGTCATGAGAAAGCATATAAAGAGGGATGGAAGGAATGGGATAAGGTGTATACAAGTAACAAAAACATCACAGAAAACATTCAAAAAACAAATAATAGCTCAAGGCTGTGTAAAGAACTATAGCAACGACTCTTTGCTGTCAGTAAAAAAAAAACATAGACCAGCAGAAAAGTAAGGATTTAAACAATAGAAAAAGCTCTAAATGGGTAAGACATAAAAAAGTTTACCAAACATCTAGTTTGTTGGAAGTTAAATATATAAAAATACCTGACATTGAGTCGAAAAGAAAGAAAAAAGTCAGTCCATAGAGTCCTCAGGAGTTGGCGTAGGAGAAGAAAAACTACCAATTTTGATTGCCCCTGGCAACTTTTATTTCCTTCAGTATCAACTGATTTTTTGCAGGGAAAGGGTAACCATTCAATTTCATGTGTTGCTTTGGTTGAGAGGGCATTCTAGAAGCTGGATGTTTTGTAAAGAAGATTGGAGTTCTTCAGCAGAACAGCAGACATATTAAGATCCTTGGTAAATGAAGCAAAATGGAAAGCCTCATTGATAGGTGATTTGATGTCGCCGTAAAACTTGAAGAAGTGGCTTCAAAGCCCGACGCTTAGGGATGGTGAGTTGAGATAGATAAGCAAAAAGTTGATAGGTATGTCACTGGAAAATCAGTGGATCTTTTGCTCTAGCTGCAGCTAGAAGTTGTTCCTTGGTGCGGAAATATTGAAATTTGGTGACAATATCACGCAGTGGTCCAGCAGTTTTGCGAGTTGTGAGGGCTCTATGAACCCTGTCCATCTCCATTCATTCGACTGGTATGGAAGGCTGTAGTTCTTGCAATAGGGATAGAATAGTGGCTTGTAATTCAGTGACAGATTCAGGTATTCCACGTATACGAATATTGGAACGCCGGGCCCTATTTTCATAATCTTCTAAATGAGATTGAAGGACTAAGTTTTCCTCTTTAAGGTTTTCAAATTTAACTGCATAAGCCTGGGTTTACTAAAGGAGAGAACAAATACTGTTGACTTTTATGGACCTTTTTGGCATAGACATACAAGAAAATTATAAATTCAAACAATATTTATTTCTAAAAACATCCGTTATTGTATCTCAGAGCATGACGATTACACTGTCTACTATATCACAATTAAACAAATAAACAAATGATTCATACATTCCCATTTTATATAGTATAGGGATAAAATACAGTAGAATCACATAAATCCTTTGCAGAAACAGTGTATCATAGATGGTTCAGCTCTATATATAGACGAGCCATGTCTTAGCTATGAGGAATAAAATCGTCATAAGCTCCTGCTGAAGCGTTTCATAGAACGCGTAACATGTAGAGCACCTCCGAGCTGAACCATCTATGATCCACTGTTTCTGCAAAGGATTTCTGTGATTCTATTGTATTTTATCCCTATACTATATAAAATGGGAATGTATGAATCATTTGTTTAATTGTGATATAGTAGACAGTGTAATCATCATGCTCTGAGATACAATAACGGATGTTTTGTCATTTTTAGAAATAAATATTGTTTAAATGTATAATTTTCTTGTGTGTCTATGCCTAAAAACTCCATCAAAGTCAACAGTAGTTGTTCTCTCTAGTAAATTTAAATATCGGGACGTGGCATGTCTACTATATAGTGTATCCACAGCACCACTCTGTGGTTGATACACTCTTAAATTTAAAATTGCATAAGCCTGGGTGTTATTTTCAAGTTCATCAGCCTGCAGTTCCAAGATTTGCAGGGCGTTGACCCAGTTCTCTGATTTCCCTAATCGGACTGTTTGTTATATGATGTGTGGTCTGTTTAAGGGCTTTGTGAAGCATTTTTTAAAATTGCATTAGAACAGAAGAATGAGCAGGGTCTGTAAAAAATGTCATTTGTGAAGCTTTTATAGATGAATCTGTTTAGAAGAGAATGTTGAGATAAGGTTGAGCAATGGAGTGTGCCCACATCCCAAATGGTAAAGGGGAAAAGAAAGACATCCCCCTTCACGGGTCTTTAATGGCCCAACTTAGTTGAAAATCTAATAATACCAATATGGAAAATTGGATTCAAAGAAGTATAGAAGTATATAAAATGAATAACATTTTTATTTGTCAGTGGGTAAAAAGAACAGCAATAGTAGCTAATAAACACCCGGTAAATATTGTTACTCGGTCTGCTAATAACCTCCGCCACTTAATGTAATGGTTCTTAGGAGTTTTCTCCTGAAAATGAAGCCAAAAAAACAACAAAGAAGTGCTGCCTCAGGTTTCAGTCAGAATGGCACCACCTGCATCCCCTCTCCCTGGTACCTCACACTCAGTGAAATCCTCTCAATGCTCTAAAGTATCTGTGGTAACATGGGGAATATGATTTTGATTCATCTATACGGGAAATAGGAAGAAATCCCCCTAGACGGGACTTTAATTCCCCAACTTAGTTGGAAATCTAATAATACCAATATGGAAAATTGGAGTCAAAGAAGTATAGAAGTATATAAAATTAATACATTTTTTATTTAACAATGGGTAAAAAGAGAACAGCAATAGTGGCTGGTAAACATGTGAGTCAACACAATGTTAAAACAAATGGAATATAGTTCTACTATGTCACAGGACTACCGTGATGACATCACCATGGCAGATATCTGTGGGCCACATCCGACGCGTTTCAGAGATCACTTCTTTCTTCAAGGGTGTAAATAATAATAGAACATATTGCTTCTATAATAGAATGAACAAAGAATGAATAAGTCACAAACAAAAGCGTTACAGCCACTCTTTGATAACATATCTTTTGTACACTTACATGTTGACAGAGGTAATAGAAACAGATGTAACAGCCACATAATGATTAAAAAAAAAAAGCGATGTCCATCTAAGGATTAAAATTATCCTTTAAAAAAGAGTGGAGTTGAGTTACTAAACTGGAGAGTTCAAAATCTGGTGCAGCTGTGCACGGTAGCCAATCAGCTTCTAACTTCAGCTTGTTTAATTAAGCTTTGACAAGAAAAAAAAAACTGGAAGCTGATTGGTTTCTATGCAGAGGTGCACCAGATCTTGCAATCTTCAGTTTTAGTAAATCAACCCCACCCTGACTTCTGGGTTAAAGCTATATGAATCTTGTGTGAAAGCATTAATAAATAGACCTCTGACTAATTTCATGTAGTCTGGTTTAACTGGGCTTCATTAACGCCTTCATTAAAAAATCTTATAATGCCAGATGCACAACTTTTTGTATGTTATATCACATTTTGCTGCTGATGAATTGGGTTCTTATGAATCCATGGCATATAAAAGGTTTTTAAAGTTGGGCAAGGCTGACTAGCAATGTGTGTTCAAAAGTGATTGCCTGAAAACCTGGGGGGAAATTTTGGGACAGTGAAGAACATAGCTATCCAGTGGGTAATCATAATGGCATTGATATTACATATTTTAATTATTCATATTATACTTAAGTAGTGCTGTTGTAAACAGATAATTATAGATGGCATTCAATTTTAAAAAGATCTTCATAAACAATTAGTCTGGCAGCAAAATTGTTAATGTTGAATATGAATTGGAGGTTAACATAGCTATAAATGTATTTATTGCAATAAATGTTTGCAATGTCTGTTCAATTAGTTTATTGTTGATTCAGAGCAGGTGTAGGCAACCTTTTAGCCCTTGTACACACGGTCGGACATTCCGACAACCAAATCCGTGGAATTTTGTCCGAAACTGTTGCATACACACAGTCGGACAAAGTTGTCATAAAATCCGATCGTACTTAACGTGATGACGTTATTTCGTTAGGACTGGACTACGTTCAGGATAGTAGCCAATAGCTTTGGTCTAGGAATTTGATCTGAGCATGCGTGGCACTTTGTCCGATCGGAATTCTCTACACATGATCGGACAAAGTCCAATCGGATCATGTTGTCTGAAAATTTTATAGCCCAGCTGGAAAACTTGGCCCGTCGGATACTCCAACGGAAACAGTCCGATGGAGCCCACACACTGTCGGATTATCCGACAACGCGGTCCTATTGGACATTGTCCATCGGAATGTCCGACCGTGTGTAAAAGGGCTTAGAGGTGGAGATCTACCTGGACAACATAAAGGAAATCAAGGATCCCTGGGGGAAGGGGGGGTCGTCCACTTCAATACTAGGCACATCCCCCCCTCCTGCCCAGGACAATTTTTAGCTTTCAGCGCTCTCACATTTTGAATGACAATTGTGCGGTCATGCAACACTGTACCCAAACTACATTTTTATAATTTTCTTCCCACAAATAGAGCTTTCTTTTGGTGGTATTTGATCACCTCTGCAGTTTTTAATTTTTGCTCTATAAACAAAAAAGTACTGACAATTTTGAAAAAAAAAATGATGGGCACTGATAGGCGGCACTGATGCCACTGATAGGGGCACTGATAGGTGGCACTGGGTAGGCAGCACCGATGAGGAGCTACTGACAGGCATTACTGAGTGGCACTTATTGGCACTTTGGGGCACTGACAGGCATTACTGATGGGGCACTGATTGGCACTTTTTTGGGCACTGATTGGCACTGTTGTTGGCACTGACAGACGTTTATAGAGGGGGACTGGCTGTCAGGTCATGGGCACTGATTGGCAGCTGATGGGCACCTTTTGATGGGGGCTGTGCTGATAATTAGCACAGACCCTCCCTCTTAGCCCTTGTACACACAGTTGGACATTCCGACCACAAAATCCGTCAGATAATTTCCGACGAATTTAGTCCGGAAGTGATGTTGCACACACACGGTCGGACAAAGTTGTCGGAATTTCCGGTTGACAAGAACGCGGTGACATAGACCGCGTACGACGGGACTAGAAAAGGGAAGCTCAGCACCACGTGCGGCACCCTTTGGGCTCCTTCTGCTGATCTCATGTTTATCGCAGGTTAGTAGAAGTTTGGTTAGAGACGATTCGCGCTTTTCAGATTTGTGCTTCAGATCGTTACTCCTCTTCAGTTTGTGCTTGTCGATGCGTATCTGATTATCAGTGCATGTAGTCAGTTTGCATTTGTTGGTCATTGCAAACGATATCTTCGTATAGTACGCTTTGATACCCAGTGCTTATTGTCCGCTCGTTTCTGGTTTTCAGTTCGCTCTTTCAGGCCTTGCTGTTTATCTGTGCTTTCTGTTAGTCTGTTCTGACCAGCCGGCCGCTTTGAAGCCATGTTTCGTGTACGTACTCATCGTAGAGTTCATGCTGTGGAGGGGCTTGGTGTTGGGCTTTTAGCTTTGACACAAGCCCAGTCTATGAACAGGGTGAGGAGGAGTTTGTGGAGCAAGAATTGGTTGCTCCAGCGTGACCAATTCTCGCACATGCCCTTGCTTCGTGAGATCCGGGAGAATAATCCTGATGATTTCAGGAATTATCTCCAGATGATGGACCCCGTTTTTCCCCATCTGCTGGCTTTGCTGTTCCCTTATATCAGCAGGCAGGATACCTGCATGCGGCAAGCCATCACTGTGGAGCAGAGGCTCATTGCCACGTTGCGGTACTTGGCGACAGGGAGAAGTCTTCAGGACCTCAAGTTCTCAACAGACATCTCCCCCCAGGCTCTGGGAATCATTATTCCAGAGACCTGTTCTGCCATCATACAGGTCCTGCAGAAGCACTATATTAAGGTAAGTTTTCTCCTTTAACATCACATTCTATGTATTTAATGTTTGCTAATGTATTGTATTTCTTTCCTCATTCCCTAATTACCATGATAGCAATATGCTGTAATTGATATGCTGTGCCCCTTTGTCCTCATGCATGCTGGAAGCTTTTAAAGTTCCTTTTTTGTCCTTCATGCATATTTGCCTTCACTAACTTTCCCAGCATGCTCTTCTGGGTCCATAAACCTATAGCCTAGTCACTTAGCAATGTATTTTGTTAGCTCCATAGTATTGCTTTCCCCTAAACACCCCCTAAAATGTTATGTGTGTGCTTAAATTCATGCAGCGTGCCAGAGGTTTTTATTTGGTGGGCCAAACTCATTAGGATCCTCCCTCCCCCCAACTGCTAGGTCAGCAGATAGCAATCCTCTATCTGCTGACTTTACCAAACCCAATACACACTATACCTACCTCTTTTGTGGTCAGATTTATGGATGAATTCACCAAAGCATGTAGTGCAATGGCCTGCCGCAATACTTTCAAATGTTAGTGTTTAAAGTTTGTTTTCTCCTATTATTATCTTGATAGGTAATAGGAGAAATGTAAAAATGTGCTTCCATTTATTCCTTTTTTTTGTATTATGACACTTCTTACCTGTCTGGTGGGCTGACAATAGTGCAAGTATCACACATTATGCATTCAGCTCTCAATGAAGTGGAGAGGGTTACCTGTCCAAAACACCCCCCCCCCCCCCCCTAATTTTTTGCAATGGGCCATCAGATGGAGGGGGTGAGGAATTTGATAAGGGAACCTTATACTTTTGGCTTTAAATACTCATTTCCAAAAATGTTATACTGATCTTGGCCAAAAATGTTTGTGTCTAATCTGCTTGCAATGTTGATGTGCAAAATGTCTCTTTTTTTTTTCTTTGACTCCACAGTTTCCTTCAACGCCACAGGAATGGCAGACTGTGGCCTCCCACTTTGCCAGCCGTTGGGACTTTCCCAATTGTGGAGGTGCAATTGATGGGAAACACATCCCATCTTCCCACCCCCCAACTCGGAGTCCTACTATTATAATTACAAGGGGTATAATAGTATCGTGATGTTGGCGGTGGTGTCAGTGACATATGACTTCCTGTATATGGACGTGGGGAAAAATGGCCGGATGTTGGATGGTGGAGTGTTCACACGGACGGAGTTCTACTGGCGTCTCCAGAGTGGCAGTCTGGGCTTGCCACCTCCAGAGGAGAATGTGGAAGGACTCCCCTTTGTTTTCGTCGCAATGAGGCATTTGCTCTGGCAAACCATCTGATGTGGCCTTTCCCGATGAGGACCCTCACCCGGACCAGAGGATCTTTAATTTCCGGCTGGCCAGAGCCAGAAGAGTAGTGGAGAACACTTTCGGGATAATGGCCAGCCGGTTCTGCCTATTTTTGACTCCAATCCACATGGCGGAATATAAACTCAATCATATTGTGCTTTCGTGCTGCATTCTGCACAATATTTTGAAAAAACATTCACCAAACTATGTGGCCTCAGTTGGGCCTGATGCAGGCTTACCTGAAAATGCTAACCTGACGACCCTTGAAGCTGGTCGTCCTGGCTTGCCCCCCCCCCCCCCCCCCAAAGCGCCTGCAAGGTCAGAACAAGATATGTGGAGTACTTTGTGGGTAGGGGGGGACATTGATATGCCAGACAATGTCTGAGAGGCATTTTTTAAATAAATTTTTCTTTCAAACTTCAATAATCTTTGTTTTCATTTACTGCTTGGCTTTGTTTTAGGGGTGTCCTAGTTTTTTTTGTGGTTTTTTTGGGCCTTTTTCTACAACAGTGCAAACCCAATTTCAGAGCGAGATGAGGTGACAGTCTATTCTTCAGATAATCTTATTATGTTGTGGGTCTGCTACACACACACCTTGTTTTGTTGTTAATGTATGTAGTGTAATACTGACAAAAATATTGCTCATTTTCAGCACCATGGCAGAAATATGTGGGGTCGTGAAAATGACATGATTGGGGAAATTTAAAAAGCACTGTGGGTGTTATTTACTAAAAGCAAATCCACTATGCACTACAAGTGCACTGCAAAAGTGCACCTGAAACTGCACTTGGAGTGCAAAGTGGATTTGCCTTTAGTAAATAACACCCATTGTCACAGAAAAGAACAATATCAGACATGAGTATGTACAAACTGTGCTGATATTGCCTTCATCCCTGTAAAAGCCAAATTTGGAAGATGCACACAAATTGTGAATCAAAAAGTGGCCAGTTTCCTCCTGATCCCATGCCTAATGTCAACATTTGCTATCTCCCATCATAGGGTATTAATGTACGTGTTTTGGGGGTGCAACCCCTTCATCTCAGCCACTTTAGTAGCAAGCAAGGGGTTGCACCCACAAAATGCGTAAATCGATCCCCCATGATGGGAGATAGCACATGTTGACACACTGTGTGCATCTTCCAAATTTGGCTTTTCTAAAAATATAAAAGTGTTATTGAAAAATTAAAATGGATGCTAGCTAGTTTTGGGTGTTTCAGATTTGACATTTTTTGCTGAACATCATTGATGTTTTTGTGGATATTCTCTAAATCACGATTGCACCCCATTATCTCTCCAATGAGGATCTGGACTTTCACGGGTAAAATGCGATTCTTCTTCCACAACATCCACATCACCTTAAAATAAACCAAAAAAACACTGTATTATAAATATGCAGGCATACATTGATTAGCTTACCAGAAGCTGTGGTCTCAGACACTCACCTGTTGTGCCAATTTCGCCAATTTTGACAATCTCTCCTTCCTCCTCCTCCTCTGCTTCTGATGTTGGTATTTCCCCTTCTTTGGGAGGTGTGGGTTCCTGGTGTCCTCAGACGTCCCGAGTCTTCTCTCCCCTATGAGAATGTAAAAAAGGAATACTTCGCACACAGATATTTGAGGGCAGAAATAGGAATATGAAACATTGCTTGGAAGTGTCGTACAGTTGTGTTTTTTGGCAGAGTTCAAAGGTGAAAACATTATTTTTGACACTTTCTAAAGCTGGAATACTTACCTGTTGTGTGAACAAATGTAGTCAAGTGCAACTTGCCAAAACATCGTTTTTGGAGTGGGCACAAACAATGTTTATTACCAACGATTGAACCCATGAACATGAAAGTGGCCATTTTAAACTGTACAACATTAAATCAAAGCACATGGAGCAGTATGCAAGCAATAATAATAATATGAACACACGACAACTACTTACTTTTTTGAAGAACTCGCTTGATCCTTCTGTACTGATCGTGCTCCCTCAGTTTCAGGTTTGACCAGTGTTTTCTCAGTTAAGCCTTGGATCGTCGTACCCCAAAATTCTTCTGAAGACTCTTGACAACTTTAGTCGTGATCTTGGCCTTTCTGACATTTGGGTTTGGGTAAGGTCCATACTTCCCATCATAGTCATTCCTTTTCAATATGTCCACCATCTCCAACATCTCTCCAAAAGACATATTTGAGGCCTTAAATCTTCTCCTCCGGGATCGGGACATTTCTGGCTCCGGGCTTTCCTTGTCCTCCTCCTCGTTAGTGGAATTCCTATCATGCCCCTGCTGTGTCTCCGCCATCTGCTCCCCCCACTGCGCTGAAAGAGAAGGGGCAGGGAATAGACTAGAAAGAACCACAGGGGCGATCTGTGAGCAGAGGGAGAAGCTGACGTGCCGATTGTTCAGACGAAGGTACAATTTTAACTTGGTACATCACTAGCCTATACTGCTTCTAGATTGAGGCCTATATTGGGACAAGATTATGAGAGTTTAGCCTGATATTAGAGTTTGTCTTGTGTTGTGTCTTGCAGATTAAATAATATGGATGAGTTTAGCGACCACAGCTTTCTCCCCCTGTTCATCGACAAGTACTGTCTGTGGCAAGCTACACATCCCCACTACAGCAACAAATTAAAGAGGCAGGCAGCGATGGAGAAACTGCTTGAGTTTGTGAAGCTGGTGGTCCCCAGGGCAGACATCATCTATTTAGAAAATTTAATTGGTGGCCTGAGGAGTACATATCTGAGGGAGCGCAAGAAGGTGCTGAAGTCCATGAAAACTGGAGCAGCAACAGATGAAGTTTATGTCTCCAGGTTGTGGTACTGTGAGAGGATGCATTTTCTGTCAGACCAGGCTGAGGTCAGGGAATCCCTCTCTACTCTTCCTTCCACGCTTCCTTCTACGCTTCATTCCATCCCTGCTGAGTCTTCCGATGCCCAACCTGGGCCTTCCAGACAGGAAGAACTGGAGGAGCCCAGCTTGAGCCAGGTGTAGTATTGTTCTACATATTTTTGGAGTAAAAATTAATGATGTTAACTTGATTTTTGCTCACTAATTGCTGATTTTAGAAAGTGTTTCACATATCAATAGACAGTAGTGGCCAAAACATTTGGGCCAAGAATGAAAAATGCTGGGCTCAGAATGATAGTCTTTTCTATTTGTTAACAATTTGCAACAGTCAAGAGCTGAAAATTTTGTGTGTTTGATGAACCAAAAACTAAAACTATGTCCCTTTTTCATACACAGGAAGACCTCAGCCAGGAGGAGGGTGTGCAATGCAGCAGCCAGGAGGTGGCTGTGGAACGTGGCAGCCAGGAGGAGGCAGGGGTAAGTGGCAGCCAAGAGGTGGGCAGGCCTAGGAGCCTGACTGAATCCCAAGTCCCTCTCCTCCGCCTTCCACCCAAAGGGGCCAGAAAGGGGGGAATGTGGAGGAGTCGGGCTCTCAAGCTAATTGAGGAGGCGTCTGCAGCCCTTTAAGCCACCCCCACATATCAAGAGGCCTTGGCTGCCTACAAACTCCAGCGAATGGAGGAGAGGCAACACCTCATGTGTGAGGAGATAATTATCCAAACACTGACTAAGGGATTGAAGGGCCAAATCACACAAACAACACACTTGTGTGATTTGGACCATGCTCCTCCTCCTCCTGTTTCTGCCACACCTCCAGCACCACAGCCACAGCCTAGAAGGAAGCGTGGAAGGAAGACCAGAGAGTGATGACCTGGGTTCAGTCTGATCTGACAAAAGATGCAGGCTCTTGTATGACCACAGCCTGGGAACATAGATGTCATCTGCTGCTGTTCCGGGTTTCTTGGAATTCAGGACCAGACTGTTCTCCCTCAGATATGTACTCCTCAGGCCACCAATTTTTGCGTTTAAATAGTTGATGTGTGCCCTGGGGGCCAAAAGCTTCGCTAGTTTCTCCAGTGCTTCCTCCCTCTTTGTTTATGACACCTAAATAAAGGTTTTTTTTGGGTTCAAGATATACTTGCCTATGTGTTTTACTTCATAAAGGACAGTTTATTTGTGAGTAGGCAGGTACATTTCAAAAATACAAAGTCAAATTAAAACAAGGGGCACCAACACCAAACAACCTCCTAGAGATTAAAAAAATAAAAGAATAAAATAAAAAGATAATAATGGTGTTATGGTAAGTTGACACACAAAACACACACAAAAAAAAATACGAAGATGAGCAAAATGTCAAAAAAGGAGATCTTGATTAAAAAGCCAACCACAAAATTTACAGAAAAAAAAAATCAAAAATGATTAGGGAGATGTGACGAATTAAAATATTGTATTCATGAAATCAGGAAAAAGAATAAAGAAATAAGTTTTGGAGAAGTACGTGTGAATATGAGCAGCAAAACAACTTAATTCTTGTAGCATTATAAAGAAAAAGAGAATGTGCTGCATTAAAGAATTTTTAACATTGCAGCGTGACGAATGTGCTACCCTGTTTCCCCTAAAATAAGACCTAGCGTGATTGTCGACGATGGCTGCACTATAAGCCCTACCCCCCAAATAAGCCCTAGTTAAAGTCATTCTATGTCTTATTTTCAGGGTAGGGCTTATTTTCGGGGAAAGAGGGTGGGGTTTATTTGGGGGGTAGGGCTTATATTGCAGCCATCACCGACACTCATGCTAGGTCTTATTTTAGGGGAAACAGGGTATATCGATTACGAACGGTATTTTTACCTGACTGAGCGATTCCGTCTCAGAATTTTTTCTGAGCATGCATGGCACTTTGTCCGTCGGACTAGGCTACACACGATCGGAGCTGACACGCATCGGATCATGTTGTCGGAAAATTTTATATCCAGCTCTCAAACTTTGTTGGTTGGACATTCCAACGGAAAAAGTCCGATGGAGCCCACACACGGTCGGATTATCCGACAACACGTGTGTACAAGGTCTTACAGGGAGAGACGCCAATTGGCTCTCCCTGTCAGCGTGAACCGAGGAAAGCTGTTTACCGTCACTTTCTGGTTCATGCGATAATCAGCTGTGATTGGTCACAGCTGATCATGTGGTAAGAAGCCTCTGTCAGAGGTTTTATACCACAATCGGAGTTGCGGTGCATCAGACTGACACACAGCACCTCCGATTGCCGCGGGCGTGTGCTGGCTCTGTTATCCTGATTAGGAATATGACACCCGATCAGAAGAACACAACCACTTTGCTGCCGTGATTTTGCTATATGGCGAATGGCAAGTTGCATAGTTACATAGTAGGTGAGGTTGAAAAAAGACACAAGTCCATCAAGTCCAACCTATATGTGTGATTATATGTCAGTATTACATTGCATATCCCTGTATGTTGCGGTCGTTCAGGTGCTTATCTAATAGTTTCTTGAAACTATCAATGCCCCCCACTGAGTCCACTGCCTGTGGAAGGGAATTCCAGATCCTTGCCGCTCTTACAATAAAGAACCCTCTACGTTGTTTAAGGTTAAACCTCTTTTCTTCTCATTTTACTGAGTGGCCACAAGTCTTGTTAAACTCTGAGAAATAGGGGAATAGAAGGGAGCACCCACAGTGACTTATCCGTATATATCAAGGGAAAACAAAGAAGATACCACATAGGTATCAACAGGTCAGACTGTTTGAGGCATGGAAACAAATAAGAAAGTAACAAAATAGTTTATTAATAGAAAATACATAATATCATAACAGTGTTCAAAAAAGAATATAAAAATCATATAAAATGATACAATTTGTACATTGAACCCTTGTGCATTGCGTCTACACGTTTCGCCATAAAGGCTTCCTGAGGACACAGAAAAAGGTTCAAAGACGTAGCAAGAGAGAGCAAAATAAATCTCACTATCTGAAATGAGATATATTAGAGTTAAAATTCAAAACAACGCATATATACACAGACTTTACATTGCATGTCACGTTTAAAATGGATGTGTCCTGGTTGCTATAACATTTGTACTTGAGGTGCAGCCCATTTGATGTGGTATCTTCTTTGTTTTCTCTTGTTAAACTCCCTTCTGCGAAAAAGTTTTATCCCTATTGTGGGGTCACCAGTATGGTATTTGTATATTGAAATCATATCCCCTCTCAAGCGTCTCTTCTCCAGAGAAAATAAGTTCAGTGCTTGCAAACTTTCCTCATAACTAATATCCTCCAGACCCTTTATTAGCTTTGTTGCCCTTCTTTGTACTCACTCCATTTCCCGTACATCCTTCCTGAGGACTGGTGCCCAGAACTGGACAGCATACTCTAGGTGTGACTGGACCAGTCTTGTAGATCGGGAGAATTATCCTTTTATCTCTGGAATTAATCCCCTTTTTAATGCATGCCAATATTCTGTTTGCTTTGTTAGCAGCAGCTTGGCATTGCATGCCACTGCTGAGCCTATCATCTACTAGGACCCCCAGGTCCTTTTCCATCCTAGATTCCCCCACAGGTTCTCCCCCCAGTGTATATATTGCATTCATATATATATATATATATATATGCATTATTTTACATTTTTCTACATAGAACCTCACTTGCTATGTAGTTGCCTACCTCATTAAATTGTTCAGATCTTTTTGTAAGGTTTCCACATCCTGCAGAAAAGTTATTGCCCTGCTTAGCTTGGTATAGAGCTAAACTGTTTACCCCATCCTCCAGGTCATTTATGAACAAATTAAACAGGATTGGTCCCAACACAGAACCCTGGGGGACCCCATTACACACCCCTGACCACTCCGAGTACTCCCCATTTATCATCACCCTCTGATCTCACCCTTGTAGCCAGTTTTCAGTCCATGTACCTTATTTTGTACAGTAAACGTTTATGGGGAGCTGTGTCAAATGCTTTTGCAAAATCCAGCTACACCACGTCTACGGGCCTTCCTTTATCTAGATGGCAACTCACCGCCTCATAGAAGGTTAATAGATTGTTTTGGCAAGAATGATTCTCCATGAATCCATGCTGATTACTGCTAATGATGTCATTCTCATTACTAAAATCTTGTATATAGTGCCTTATCATCCCCTCCAAGAGTTTACATACTATTGATGTTAGACTAACTGGTCTGTAATTCCCAGGCATGTATTTTGGGCCCTTTTTAAATATTGGTGCTACATTGGCTTTTCTCCAAACAGCTGGTACCATTCCAGTCAGTAGACTGTCAGTAAAAATTAAGAACAATGGTCTGGCAATTACTTGACTGAGTTCCCTAAGTACCCTTGGGTGCAAGCCATCTGGTCCCGGTTATTATTAATGTTAAGTTTCCCAAGTCTAATTTTAATTCTGTCCTCTATTAACCATGGTGGTGCTTCCTGTGATGTGTCATGAGGATAAACACTGGAGTTTTGGTTACTGAAGGGCCCCTCGATGCCCTCCTGAAGACTGAGGAAAAGAATAAATTCAATACCTTTGCCATCTCCCCATCCTTTGTAACCAGATGTCCGTCTTCATTCTTTATGGGGCCAATATGGTCTGTTCTCCTTTTTTACTGTTTACATGCTTAAAGAATTTCTTGGGATTTTTTTTTTGCTCTCCACTGCTATGTGTTTTTCATATTCTATCTTGGCCGTCCTTATTGCACCCTTACATTTCTTGTTGCATTCTTTATAAAGTCTTACTACTGATGATGATCTCTCAACCCGTTTTTTGAAGGCCTTCTCCATTGCTTTTATATGCATTTCTACATTTCTACCCCCCCCCAATGCAGTGCCCTCTGTCTCGTTCACCCCCAGTATAGTGTCCTCTGCACCCCCCCATGCAGTGTCCTATGTCCCATTCCCCCCTCCCCCTCTATAGTGTCCTCTGCCCCTCCATGCAATGTCCTCTGCCCCCCAAAGCAATGTCCTCTGTCTTTCACACCCTCCCCCCACTGTAGTGTCCTCTGTCCCCTTCAACCCCTCAGTGTAATGTCATCTGCCCCCCCATGCAATGTCCCCTGTCCCCTACACACACCCCTCCCCAGGGCCATCTTATTAACATCATGGGCCCCTGGGCAAAGTAATGCACTAGGGCCCCTACCAGGGAGATGGTGACCTGTGGCACCCTATGTGCATGGTGACAAGGAGAGGGTGTAGCTAAATGATGCTACATATTGGGAGTGGCTTTGAGTCTCACTAGAAACATAAAATACACACAAGCAGGGAATTATCCCAAATTAAATTCACCCCCTATACACACTGTCCCTGCCTTCTCTACACACTGCCCCCCTAACCCATATACACGGACTCTTTTTCCCTGTACACATTGCTTCCACTCCTTTTTGAAATGATCCCCCTCCTTGTACAAACTGTCATAAATGCGTCTCCCAGTCTATCAGCAGCCTATATTTATGTATGCCTGTACACAGTGGGGGGGGGGGGCAGGAGGGCACCGTATAGAGGGGTTGGGGGACACAGTAAAGGGGAGGTCAGAAGGGTACAGTATAGGGTGTAGTAATGTATAGTGTCAAGTTTGGGTAGTATAGGGTGTTATAGTGGCAGGTTTGGGTAATATAGCTGGTATAGTGGGAGAATTGGGCAGTATAGGGTGGTATAGTAGAAGGTTTGGGTAGTGTAGGGTGGTATAGTGGAAGGTTTGGGTAGTATAGAGTGTTATAGTGGCAGGTTTGGGTAGTATAGGGTGGTATAGTGGCAGGTTTGGGTAGTATAGGGAGGTATAGTGGAAGGTTGGTGTAGTATAGGGTGGTATAGTGTCAGATTTGGGTAGCATAGGTGGTATAAGGGCAGGTTTGGGTTGTATAGGTGGTATAGTTGAAGGTTTGGGTAGTATAGGGCGGTATAGTGGCAGGTCTGGATAGTATAGTTACATAGTTAGTCAGGTTGAAAAAAAGACACAAGTCTATCCAGTTCAACCATAAAAAACAGAAATAAAATTAAATAAAAAATATCGTACAATCTAATATACCCAATTCTATACCCACAGTTGATCCAGAGGAAGGGAAACATCCCCAGCAGAGCATGCTCCAATTTGCAACAGCAGTGGAAAAAATTCCTTCCTGATCCCCCCGAGAGGCAATCGGATTTTCCCTGGTCAACTTTACCTATAAGTGTTAGCCAGTTATATTATGTACATATCCAGGCCTTTCTTAAAGCAATCTACTGAGCTAGCCAGAACCACCTCTGGCGGGAGTCTGTTCCACATTTTCACAGCTCTTACTGTGAAGAAACCTTTCCGTATTTGGAGATGAAATCTCTTTTTCTCTAGACACAAAGAGGGCCCCGTGTCCTCTGTGTTGACCGCAAAGTGAATAACTCAACACCAAGTTCACTATATGGACCCCTTATATATTTGAACATGTTGATCATATCCCCCTTATTCTCCTCTTCTCAAGAGAGAATAAATTCAGTTCCTCTAATCTTTCCTCATAGCTGAGCTCCTCCATGCCTCCTTATCAGTTTCGTTGCCCTTCTCACTTTCTCCAGTTCCCCGATATCTTTTTTGAGAACTGGTGCCCAAAACTGAACTGCATATTCCAGATGAGGTCTTACTAATGATTTGAGCAGGGGCAAAATTATATCTCTCTCTCTGGAGTCCATACCTCCCTTAATAGAAAAAAGGACTTTGCTCGCTTTGGAAACCACAGCTTGGCATTGCATGCTATTATTGAGCTTATGATCTACCAAAACCCCCAGATCCTTCTCCACTATGGATTGCCCCAATTGTACTCCCCCTTGTATGCATGATGAATGTACATTCTTAGCCCCCAAGTGCATAACTTTACATTTATCAACATTAAGCCTCATCTGCCACATAGTCACCCAATTAGACAGAGCATTGAGGTCAGCTTATTCCAGTGCATAGCTTTGTGTCATCTGCAAAGACAGAAATGTTACTTTTGATCCCAGACCCAATATCATTTATAAAGATATTAAAAAGTAAGGGTCCCATCACTGAACTTTGGGGTACACCACGGATAACCTTAGACCATTCAGAGTAAGAATCATTAACCACTACTCTCTGAATTCGGTCTTTTAGCCAGTTTTCTACCATTTGCAAACTGATATTTCCAAGCCTGTAGACTTTACCTTACACATGAGCCATGTGTGTGGAACTGTATCGAACGCTTTTGCAAAATCCAAGTATACCACATCCACCGCCACACCTCCTTCCAAGGTTTTACCTGTTCATAAAAATAAATCAGGTTTGTCTGACAACTTCTGTCTTTCATGAATCCATGCTGTCTGTTGCTTAAAATGTTTTTTTATAGCAAGAACTCGTCTATGTGGTCTTTTATTAAACGCTCCACTATCTTCCCAACTATAGAAGTTAAACTAACGGGTCTATAGATACTTGGTAAAGACTTTGTTCCCTTTTTAAATGTAGGCACCATGTTCGCCATGTGTCAATCCAATGGTACTATTTCCATCATTAACGAGTCCCTAAAAATTAGATACAATGGCTTTGAAATTACAGAGCTCAATTATTTTAGGATCTGTGGGTGGATGCCATCTGGTCCAGGTGCTTTATCCACTTTTATTCTGTCTAAATATTTCTGGACCATATCACTTTTGAGCCATTGTGGATCATTCAGGGCTATGTCAATACCACCCCTATTATGGACATGAGCTCCCCCATGCTCTTTTGTCTACACAGAGCTGAAGAAAGTATTTAATAAATTAGCCTTCTCTTTGTCCCCAGTCACCCACTCTAGATTATTTTATAAAGGGCCTACGTGCTCAGACTGGACCTTTTTACTATTAATATATTTGAAGAGTTTTTGGGGGTTTTTCCTACTATCTTTTGCAATCTGTCGTTCATTTTGAATTTTTGCATCCTTGATTTCCTTTTTACATATTCTGTTAAATTCTTTTTAACATTTAAACGACACTAGTGTTACTTAATTTTTATATTTTTTAAAAGTTTTTTTCTTATTGTTTATAGCTTTTTTAACTTTGACCGGTAGCCACATAGGTTTTATTTTTAGCCTTTAAACTTATTGCCCATGGGAATATACTTTGCAGTGAAGTCCCAAACAGTCTTTATGCTCCCTTGAAGTTAAGTGTTTTTATCTTTCCCGTATGTATTTCTTGCTTACAGCTAACATCAAATGAAACCATGTTATGATCACTGCTACCCAGGTGTTCCTTTATCTGAACATTAGTAATAAGTTCTGCATGGTTTGAGATTACCAGGTCAAACAGAGCTTCATTCCTAGTTGGGGGCCACAATAAACTGGACCATAAAATTGTCCTTTAACAGGTTTATAAATTTTTGCCCTTTAACTGTCCCAGCAGTGCCATTACTCCAGCCAATTTCTGGGTAGTTAAAATGCCCCATTATTATCACCATCCCAGCCCTTGCAGCCCTTTCCATCTGTGCAAGGAGCTGAGTCTCCACCTCCTCTTTAACAATGGGTGGTCTATAACAAACTCCAATGATTAACTTTGAACTACGCACATCTATATGCAGTTCTACCCATAGTGCTTTAGACTCATCGCACTCTCAATCAACCAGGTCCTCTTTTAAACTTGCTTTGAGCTCACTTCTCACATAGAGACCCCGCCACCTTTCCTTTTTATCCTGTCTCTCCGAAAGAGTGCATAGCCAGGTATATTAATAGCCCAGTCATGTGAGGATTGAAGCCAAATTTCAGCAATACCGATTACATCATAGCTCTCCTCTATAGTGCGGTAAAGTGGCAGGTTTGGGTAGTATAGGGCAGTATAGTGGCATGTTTGGGTAGTATAGGTGGTATAGTGGCAGGTTTGGGTAGTATACTGGAAGGTTTGGGTAGAATAGGGGGTATAGTGGCAGGTTTGGGTAGTAAAGGTGGTATAGTGGCAGGTTTGGGTAGTATAGGGTGGTATAGTGGCAGGTTTGGGTAGTATAGGGTGGTATAGTAGAAGATTTGGGTGGTATAGTGGCAGATTTGGGTAGTATAGGTGATATAGTAGCAGGTTTGGGTTGTATAGGCGGTATAGTGGAATGTTTGGGTAGTATAGGGCAGTATAGTGGCAGGTTTGGAGCGTATAGGATGGTATAGTGGTAGATTTGGGTAGTATAGGGCAGTATAGTAGCAGGTTTGGGTAGTATAGGGGGTAAAGTGTCAGGTTTGGGTAGTATAGATGGTATAGTGGCAGGTTTGGGTAGTATAGTGGAAGGTTTGGGTAGTATAGGTAGTATAGTGGCAGGTTTGGGTAGTATAGAGGGTATAGTGGCAGGTTTGGGTAGTATAGGGAGGTATAGTAAAAGGTTTAGGTAGTATATTGGGGTATAGTAAAAGGTTTTGGTAGTATAGGTAGGTAGGGTGGTAGAGTGTAAGGTTTGAGTAGTATAGGGCATATAATAGCGGGTATGGGTAGTATAGGGTGGTATAGTGGCAGGTTGGGGTAGTATAGGGCAATATAGAGGCAGGTTTGAGCAGTATAGGGCGAGATAGTGGCAGATGTGGGTAGTATAGGAGGTGGTACAGCAGAGTATGTTACATGGGACAGCACAGTACATTAGATGGTGGGCACAGCACATTGCATGGTGGATACATGAATACATCACATTACATGATGGGCAAAGCACATCACATTACATGGTGGGCACAACACATGACAGTGGGCACTTCACAGCACACTCAATGGTGATAATGGCACAAAACATTACATGGTAGGCATAGGACATTACACGGTTGGCATTTCACAATACAGCACATTACGTGGTGGGCACAGAACATGATATGGTGGGCACAGCACATGACATGGTTGGTACTGCACAACACAGCACGTTACATGGTGGGCACAACACAGCACATGCACACGGTGAGCGCAGCATCTTATATGGTGGGCACATCACGTGAGATGGTGGGCACAGCTGAGCACATTACCTGTTGAGCACTGCACAGCACATTATATGGTGGGCACAGCATATTATTTAGTGGGTACTGCATATGACATGGTGGGCACTGCATGGCACAGCACAGGACATTGTTGGCACTGCACGACATGTTACATGGTGGGCACAGGACATTAAATGGTGGGCACTGCACAGCACGTTCCATTGTGGGCACTGCACGATGCGTTACATGGTGGGCACAGGACATTAAATAGTGGGCACTGCACAGCACGTTCCTTTGTGGGTACTGCATGGCACATGACATGGTGGGCAATGCACGGCACATGACATAGTGTGTACAGAACATTACACGGTAGGCACTGCATGGCGCAGCACATGACATGGTGGGCACTGCATCACATGGTGGGAACTGCATTGCAAAGCCCATTACAAGGTGGGCACTTCATGGTACAGCACATGATATGGTGGGCACAGCACATGACATGGTGGGCACTGCATGGCACAGCACATTACATGGTGGGCACAACACATTACATGGTGGGGACTGCACATGACATAGTGGGCAATTCATGGCAAAGCACATGACATAGTGGGCACTTCATGGCACAGCACATGACATAGTGGGCACTGCACATGACATAGCCTACTATCATTGCACATGACATAGTGGGCACAGGAGAGCACATTACATGGGGGGGGGGGGCAGAAGTCTGTCCCCTAGCACAATCATTACACCCACCCAGGTCAGTTTCTACACAATCCTCCCTCCCTAATAAGTTTACTAACCTCATCTATTCTCAACAGCATGGCAGATTTCCTTCCTCCCGGGCTCCTGCTGGTTAGGGTGACATCAGCGCCCCTCCATCCAGACAGCTGCCTGCAGCTCCCGGACACTGAAAATCTGTGTGAGCGGAACAGATCCTGTGATAGGAGACGGCAATCGGCAGAGACAGGACTCGGCTGCAGCAGTTGACACTTGTCTCCTCCATGTGTGCATCACACAGAGGGCTTTTCTTCCTTCATGATGGAACACAGATAAGCCACTGGCATATGGACCTATATTGGGGGAGGGGCCTGGAGCTGCAGCTCCAATAGCCCCTATGTTAATCTGGCCCCGCAGCCGGGAACTCTAGAGCATGCGGCTGGGCGCAGGATGGTGAAAATGAAAAAATAATCCCTCAGCTCCCGCCTTCTGGGCCCCTCTATTGAGCTGATGGGCCCAGAAAAATATATTTATTTACCACCTAAGCAAGAAGGAGCTTGGGAAGGTTTCATAGTTTCATAGTTAGTTAGGTTGAATAAAGACACCAGTCCATCCAGTTCAACCTGATTGAGTGTGTACAATTGTCCCTATCCCTGTACATTGCACACTCATGTCTGTCCCTACCCCCAAGGAGCCCACAATCCAAGGTCCCCATCCAAGGGCCAATGTTTGACAGAAGCCAATTAACCTACCTGCATGTCTGTTAGGACCTGGGCTTGAACCTGGGACCTCTGGTGTGTCTGGCAGTGACTCTGCTTACTGAGCCACCTGGAATGCTGGACAGCTCCTTGGACAGCTCCTTGGACAGCTCCTTGGACAGCTCCTTGGACAGCTCCTTGGACAGCTCCTTGGACAATTCCTTTAGTGATCTTGTCTTGAATCTTGTTTGCCTTGAACCTTGAACCCTTTGCTCCTCCCATGAACTTCCTATATAAGCCATGTCTCTGCACTTCCTCCTTGCCAGAATATTGTGCCATCTCCAGCCTGTATCTCGTTCCCGTCTTCGCTGCTGCCGCTTATATTTACTACTGCTTGTTATCGACCCTTGGCTTGTTCCACGACTACGCTTCTGCCTGATCCCAATCTGCAACAACTCGTTACCGACCTTTTTGGCTTGCTTACTGACCACGCTCTAGTTTGATCCTTACCTGTTCATCCGCTACTGAACCCCGGCTTGCTCACCTCCTGGTGGGGCTATCCTGAGGACCGCGACCTGGCACTAACACGCAGCCAAGCCCATCTCCACCTTTGGGAGCTCTGGTGAATACCGGTTAGTGCTTAGACCCCGCACCTCAGGTGAACCCGTGCCATCAGCCAGGGTGACCTGTGTGAATATCTGCTCTGCTGCTATAGCTATTGGTCTCTGAGCCTGACTCCAGATCGTGACATAATATTCTGGCCAAAAACATGGAGGCCGCTATAGCAAATGCCGTGGCTCCGTTCAGGCAGCAAATTGCTGAGCTGCAGCAAGAAATCCGCTTGTTTAGAGGCACAGTACACCCAACCCCGGAACCGGTATTTCCAGAACCGTTTGTCTTGATGCCTGAGAAGTTTGATGGTAATCGTGCATCCTTCTTTTGTTTTAAGATGGATTGTGAGCTTTTGTTTTCCCTTAAGCCTAGAACCTATGCCACTGACTATATTAAGATTCGTGCTTCCATCAACCTGCTCACTGGACAATGCAAAACATGGGCTCATCAGCTTTTACAGGAAAGGAGTCCAGTCTTGGATAGCTGGGAGGCATTCATGTTTGCTCTGGACTCTTACATTCCTGTTTCTAAGAAAACCAGAGTTCCCAAGTCTGCTCTTTGCTCACGTGGCCTGCGGGCATCCAGGGACAGGAGTACCTGGTACAGATATGACTCCATGCCATCACAGTATGTTCCAAGCCATGAAGCTGAAGTCCTTACCCCACAAAGCCTAGACGCTCCTAATGTCACATGCACACCTTCCCTGGGAGACGTGGAACCCATGGAGATCGGGGCCATCCGGCCCAAGCTATCTCAAGGTGAAAGAGAGCGGAGGAGAGACTGTGGTCTTTGTTTTTACTGTGGGGGGAGAGGGCATCTTATCTCTCTCTGTCCAATTCGCCCACCTCGGCCAAAGGTTCTCCAAGTGGGTACTTCTAGGATCCTTCCTGCTGTCCCTGAATCTCTGCCTGCTATCCAGCTCGAAGTTCCAGTGTCGGTGTCCCCAGTCGCAGTTCCAGTGTCGGTGTCCCCAGTCGCAGTTCCAGTGTCGGTGTCCCCAGTCACAGTTCCAGTGTCGGTGTCCCCAGTCGCAGTTCCTGTGCCGGTGACCCCGCTTGAAGTTCCTGTGCCGGTGACCCCGCTTGAAGTTCCTGTGCCGGTGACCCCGCTTGAAGTTCCTGTGCCGGTGACCCCACTTGAAGTTCCTGTGCCGATGACCCCGCTACCTCCTGACTGTACCTATGCCTCAAATGGCACCATAGTCCGTAAGCAGGACCTGAAGACTTTCGAAAGAGCCTTGCGAGCGATGAAAGTATCAACAACTGGAACTTCTAAAACTAATAAAGCCCAAAGGAAATAGAATGTTAATGCACCTAGATTAACAAGAGAATTCCACCAGAGGTTCCCTCACAAACCGGGCCCTAAGACGTCCAGTGGACGTCTTGGGAGGAGGAGAGTACTGTTAGGACCTGGGCTTGAACCTGGGACCTCTGGTGTGTCTGGCAGTGACTCTGCTTACTGAGCCACCTGGAATGCTGGACAGCTCCTTGGACAGCTCCTTGGACAGCTCCTTGGACAGCTCCTTGGACAATTCCTTTAGTGATCTTGTCTTGAATCTTGTTTGCCTTGAACCTTGAACCCTTTGCTCCTCCCATGAACTTCCTATATAAGCCATGTCTCTGCACTTCCTCCTTGCCAGAATATTGTGCCATCTCCAGCCTGTATCTCGTGCCCGTCTTCGCTGCTGCCGCTTATATTTACTACTGCTTGTTATCGACCCTTGGCTTGTTCCACGACTACGCTTCTGCCTGATCCCAATCTGCAACAACTCATTACCGACCTTTTTGGCTTGCTTACTGACCACGCTCTAGTTTGATCCTTACCTGTTCATCCGCTACTGAACCCCGGCTTGCTCACCTCCTGGTGGGGCTATCCTGAGGACCGCGACCTGGCACTAACACGCAGCCAAGCCCATCTCCACCTTTGGGAGCTCTGGTGAATACCGGTTAGTGCTTAGACCCCGCACCTCAGGTGAACCCGTGCCATCAGCCAGGGTGACCTGTGTGAATATCTGCTCTGCTGCTATAGCTATTGGTCTCTGAGCCTGACTCCAGATCGTGACAATGTCTTTGGATTGTGGGAGGAAACCGGAGTACCCGGAGGAAACCCACGCAGGCACAGGGAGAACATGCAAACTCCAGGCAGGTAGTGTCATGGTTGTGATTTGAACCTTACTGCTAGGTGAGAGTGCTAACCACTACACCACTGTGCTGCCCAGGTTGATGTTTACAAGGGGACAGATAAAGTGCAGGGCCACCCATTCAGCTGGGGCCCCTGGGCAGTGCCCAGGGGTGCCCGCTCATTAAGATGGCCCTGCCCCTCCCCCCCACTGTAGTATCCTCTGTGTCTCCCATGTAGTTTACTCTGTCCCCTTTAAACCCCCCACCCCACTGTAATGTCCTCTGCCCTCCCAGTGCGATGTCCTCTTCACACACACCCCCATGTAGTGTCCTCTGTCCCCTTCACTCCAGTGTGTAAGTAGCACTCTCCTACCTTATACCGGTGTATAGCAGAGCAGAGAACGGGAGAAGTCACACAGTACTGGATAGAAGGCGGGATCTGATGGAGTTAACTTTTTACATTAACAAGCCCGGCAACCAATCACCTGCTGGTTAATGAAAAAAGTTAGTTCCAGCAGCTCCTGCCCCCACCCTCTATCCAGTACTGTGACTCTAAGTTGCAGGCAAGAGGAGAGCGGCGGTGGTGGCTGGGGGAAGGACTGTGTGTGGGGCCGTGTTTGTGATTGACTCATTGGTTGCGCAAGATTTAGAGGCTAGAATCAAGAGCTAGATTTTAGGGTTTGCTGATGATACCACATTATGCAGTAGAATACCTTTGACACAAGGTATAGCATCAATACAGGAATAACTTGACAGATGAGGTTCAAAATTGAGAAATGTAAAGCAATATGCTTGGGTGCCAAAAATACACATTAGGGGGGACTCCCCTGGGAGAATCGGTGATGGAAAAGGATCTAGGGGGTGCTTGTAGATCACAGATTTAGCAACAGCATACAATGTCAAACTGTAGCTAACAAAGCTAGCAAAATACTTGCATTAAAAATGGGAAAAACACTCCTGGTTTGGCTTCCTCTTGAATATGCAATTTAGATTTGGTAACCAATCCTCAGGAAGGACAAATAATGGGCAACAAAATAGGGGGGTAAAGGACCTCAGCTATGATATTCCATTGTATAGAACAGCCTTTTTCAAACAGGGTGCCTTCAGGTCTCTTCAGGGGTGCCTCAAAATTGTCCAAAAATTGTATACAAGCCAGAAGGTTGATCAAGCCTGCCTTTTAGTTACACAAAGCCAAAGGTCTTCATTGTGCACCATTACTTCCTTCCAGCTGCCAGCGTCCTAACAACCAATGATATAATTGGTCGATAAAGTGGAGGTCGGGCCCCTGAACAGCATTATTTGTCCCTCTCCTGCAGTTCTCCATCACCACTGGGGTCATATTAGCTGAGTGAGGAAGATAGTGTGCAAAGGTATATTTTCTTTGGAAGAATAAATCCCCTCTAATGTAGGGATCCAATGTGTGTGGATGTTGCAGCAATATGTGAAACTATTATGCCACGTACACATGGTCAGAATTTCAGCCAGCAAAAGACCGATGAGAACTTTTCATCTGAAAATGCAGCCGTGTGTATGCGCCATCGGAATTTTGCTGGCCGAATTCCACCCAGCAAAAGATTGAGAGCAGGTTCTCAATTTTTCAGATGGAAAATATCAGAAAATCTGATTGTGTGTATGCAATTCCGACGCGCAATAACTCACGCATGCTCTGATTCAACTACGAAACGGAAGCTATTGGCTACTGGCTATTTAACTTCCTTTTTCTAGTCCTGTCATACGTGTTGTACGTCGGAAATTTGGTGTGACTATGTGTATGCAAGACAGCTTGAGCGAAATCCCGTCGGAATTCCGTCAGGAAAATCATCAGAGCTTTTTCAGACCAAAATTCCAATTGTGTGTACGGGGAATTAGAATAGTTTTTTGCATTTTACAATGGAGTACATTGAGACTGGATACTTTTAAAGGGTGCTTTGACTGAAAAAAAGGAGGTTGAGAAGGAGCACTTGAGAGGGCATATGATTACAATGTACAAATATATCAAGGGTGGCTTCAATAATAAACTGATTACTTTAAGGTCCCTGAGGAGGACACATGGCTACAATGTGAGATTAGAACAAAGGAGGTTTCACAATAGATTCCAGAAAGGGTGCATTACTGTTAGAGCTTTTAAAATGTCTCCCCCCACAAAGTGTTACTAGCTTAAATTGTTGAAAAACTTTTATGCCCTGTAAACACGACCGTTTTTTAAGTAGGAATAAACTCTGACGGTTGTTCTGAAGGAATTCCACTGAAACTGCCTACCCTACACACGATCACACCAAAGTCCAACCGTCTAGAACGCAGTGACGTACAACATGTACAACAGGACTAGAAAAAGGAAGTTGAATACCCAGTAGCCAATAGCTGCCATCTCGTACTTACTTCAGAGCATGCATCGTTTTTGGTCTGTCGGAACAGCATACAGACGAGCGGTTTTCCCGATAGGAATTGGTTCCGTTGGAAATATTTAAAACCTGTTCTATTTCTAGATCCATCAGAATTTTAGAAAAAAAAAGTCTGATGAGGCCCACACAGAATCGGAATATCTGATGAAAAGATTCTGTCTTACTTTTTCTCCCGGAAAGTCCGACCGTGTGTACGCGGCATTAGATGTCTTCCTCAGGAATCAGAATATACAGAGCTATGGGAATGGTTAGGGACTAAAAATCATGTGTCTTTTTTCCCAAGCTTGTAGACTATGTAACTATATAACTTTCTATTTGGTTTCTTTGAAATCCATGCTGTACATCTATTATGACTACTAATAAAGCCATTGAGTAGTCAATATATATATATATATATATAGAGTAAAGGAGAATGCAAAACAATTAGCTGGGGACTGTTTTTTCATAGTCAATTTATTATAGTACAAAACTTATGCTTGATCCGTTTATCGATCCTTCCCCGGTAGCCTGTAACTCTGCTTTTTCCGGCTCCCCAGCTGGTGACCGACCCCCTGCACCTCCCGGACCCACCGCCGGCCCTCTGTACTCGTGGGAAGACCCGCAGAGGCCCATTGGAGATGGCGGGGCCGGACTCCAAAGATGGCGCCGCAGCGTCAGCGGCCATGTCACAGCACACCCCGCGGCATGTGGACAAGTGCAGAGAGGGAGGCAGCAGGCGGACTTTAACCACTTGCCGACCGCCGCACGACGATGTACGTCCTATTTTTGAAGAGGGATATCTCGGTAACGGCAACAGCTGCTGTCACAACGGAGATATCCATCTCTTCAGGCGGTGGTCGGCTGTACGATAACGGTGGTCTCCGCGGCGGATTTGCCACGAGATCACCGCTATCCGCGGCGGGAGAGGTGCCACCCCCCCTCCCGCCGCCCTCCTTCACCTTCCGCCGCTTACCGGAGCCGTCGGTTAGCGGCGGAGGCGATCGGGTCCTCTTCCTAGCTGGGCATAGAGACAAGTGAGGCTAAGATGGCCCCCACTCGTCTCTATACCATATACCGTTTTGACGTCGCTTCCGCCCATACCTCTTAAAGGTATATTTTTTTTTAACCACTTAAGGACCGCCGTATTGCCATTGTACGTCATTACAATGGCACAGGCAGGCACAAGCACGTACATGTACGTGCCTGCCTTCCAGCGGGTGGGGGGTCCGATCGGACCCCCTCCCGCTGGATACGGCGGTCTGGTTCGCTCCAGGAGCGATCCATGATGAGGGGATGGCCGTTGGTTTCTGGCCACCCCCTCTGGATCGCTCCTGGCCAATGAGAAGCTTCCTCCCACTGTGTATTGTTTACACAGGAAGGAGGAAGTGATGTCATTCTCCTCGGGGCGGTCTTTTTGACCGGACTATGAGGAGAAGACTAAAAGTAAGTGTGCACCAACACTACACTGACATGTAGGTACACACAGGCACACAAACCTCCCCCCCCCAGTCACAGTGTCACTGATTGCATTGATCATTTCTTTACTGATCACTGCATTCAGTGTCAGTTGTAACAGTAAAAACTGTCAGGGCAGTTAGTGTTAGGTCCAGGGTAGCCCCCTATCACCCCCCAATAAAGATTTAACCCCTGATTGCCCCTAGAGTTAACCCTTTCACCCCCTTTTGCCAGTGTCACTAAGCGATCATTTTTCTGATCGCTGCATTAGTGTCGCTACTGTCGCTAGGTAGCTAGTTATTTTTTTAGGTTCACCGCCTGGTTTTTATAGCGCTAGGTACCCCGATATACTACCCAATAATGGTTTTAACCCCCTGATTGCCCCTAGTTAACCTTTTCACCCCCTTTTGCCAGTGTCACTAAGCGATCATTTTTCTGATCGCTGCATTAGTGTCGCTAGTTAGCTAGTTTTTTTTTAGGTTCACCGCCAGGTTTTTATAGCGCTAGGTACCCCGATATACTACCCAATAATGGTTTTAACCCCCTGATTGCCCCTAGTTAACCCTTTCACCCCCTTTTGCCAGTGTCACTAAGGGATCATTTTTCTGATCGCTACATTAGTGTCGCTAGGTAGCTAGTTATTTTTTTAGGTTTACCGCCAGGTTTTTATATCGCTAGGTACCCCGATATACTACCCAATAATGGTTTTAACCCCCTGATTGCCCCTAGTTAACCCTTTCACCCCCTTTTGCCAGTGTCACTAAGCGATCATTTTTCTGATCGCTGCATTAGTGTCGCTAGTGTCGCTAGGTAGCTAGTTTTTTTTTTTAGGTTCACCGCCAGGTTTTTATAGCGCTAGGTACCCCGATATACTACCCAATAATGGTTTTAACCCCCTGATTGCCCCTAGTTAACCCTTTCACCCCCTTTTGCCAGTGTCACTAAGCGATCGTTTTTCTGATCGCTGCATTAGTGTCACTAGTATCGTTAGGTAGCTAGTTATTTTTTTAGGTTCACCGCCAGGTTTTTATAGCGTTAGGTGCCCCCATATACTACCCAATAATGGTTTTAACCCCCTGATTGCCCCTAGTTAACCCTTTCACCAGCGATCACAGTATAAGTGTCACTGGTGACGCTGGTTAGCCAGTTAGTTATTTAGGTTCCCCGTCAGGTTTTTATATAGAGCCAGGGACCCCCATATACTACCTAATAAAAATTTGAACCTCCTGATTGCCCCTAGTTAACCCTTTCACCACTGATCACCGTATAAGTGTTACGGGTGACTCTGGTTAGTTTGCTTTTTATAGCATCAGGGCACCCACCATTTATTACCCAATAAAGGTTTAACCCCCCTGATCACCCGGCGGGTGATATCAATTAGGTTTTAGGGTCAGGGTCTGCGTCGCCCCAGGCAGCGCTAGGTTAGTGCCAGTACCGCTAACACCCACACGCAAAGCATAAACCTCCCGTAGTGGTATAGAATCTGAACAGATCAATATCTGATCTGATCAGATCTATACTAGCGTCCCCAGCAGTTTAGGGTTCCAAAAAAACGCATTGTTAGCGGGATCAGCCCAGATACCTGCTAGCACCTGCGTTTTGCCCCTCTGCCCAGCCCACCCAAGTGCAGTATCGATGGATCACTGTCACTTACAAAACACTAAACACATAACTACAGCGATCGCAGAGTCAGGCCTGATCCCTGCGATCGATAACAGTTTTTTTGGTAGCATTTTATATTTAAATCCAGAAGGCAGTGCTTGGTTTTCGGGGTCCCGTACGTGGCTAGGCTCCCAAAAAGTCCCCCACATGTGGTATCCCCGTACTCGGGAGAAGCAGCAGAATTTATTTTGGGGTGTAATTTGACCTATGCCCATAGCATGTGTGAGCAATATATCATTTAGTGACAACTTTGTGCAAAAAAAAAAAAGTTTGTAATATTCCCGCAACTTGTGGCAAAATATAAAATATTCCATGGACTCAACATGCCTCTCAGTAAATAGCTTGGGGTGTCTACTTTCCAAAATGGGGTCATTTTGGGGGGTTTTGTGCTATTTTGGCATTTTATGGCCTTCGAAACTGTGATAGGTAGTGAGGAGTGAAATCAAAAATTTGCACCCTTAGAAATCCTGAAGGCAGTGATTGGATTTCGGGGTGCCGTGCGCGACTAGACTCCCAAAAAGTCCCACACATGTGGTATCCCCATACTCGGGAGAAGTAGCGGAATATATTTTGGGATGCAATTCCACATATAACCATGGCATGTTTGAGCAATATATCATTTAGTGACAACTTTTTGTAAAAAAAAAAAAAAAAATTTATTTTTTGTCATTATTCAATCCCTTGGGACAAAAAAAAAAAAATATTCAATGGTCTCAACATGGCCCTCAGCAAATAGCTTGGGGTGTCTACTTTCCAAAATGGGGTCATTTGGGGGGGTTTTGTGCCATCTTGGCATTTTATGGCCTTCAAAACTGTGATGGGTAGTGAGGAGTAAAATAAAAAATGTATGCCCTTAGAAATCCTGAAGGCGGTGCTTGGATTTCGGGGTCCCGTACGCGGCTAGGCTCCCAAAAAGTCACACACATGTGGTATCCCTGTACTCAGGAGAAGCAGCAGAATGTATTTTGGGGTGTCATTTCACATATGCCCATAGCATGTGTGAGCAATATATCATTTAGTGACAACTTTGTGCAAAAAAAAAAGTTTGTAATATTCCCGCAACTTGTGGCAAAATATAAAATATTCCATGGACTCAACATGCCTCTCAGTAAATAGCTTGGGGTGTCTACTTTCCAAAATGGGGTCATTTTGGGGGGTTTTGTGCTATTTTGGCATTTTATGGCCTTCGAAACTGTGATAGGTAGTGAGGAGTGAAATCAAAAATTTGCACCCTTAGAAATCCTGAAGGTGGTGATTGGTTTTCGGGGTGCCGTGCGCGATTAGACTTCCAAAAAGTCCCACACATGTGGTATCCCCATACTCAGGAGAAGTAGCGGAATATATTTTGGGATGCAATTCCACATATAACCATGGCATGTGTGAGCAATATATCATTTAATGACAACTTTTTGTAAAAAAAAAATTTTTTTTTTTTTTTTGTCATTATTCAATCCCTTAGGACAAAAAAAATAAATATTCAATGGGCTCAACATACCCATCAGCAATTTCCTTGGGGTGTCTACTTTCCAAAATGGTGTCATTTGGGGGGGGGTTTGTACTGCCCTGCCATTTAGCACCTCAAGAAATGAGATAGGCAGTCATAAATTAAAAGCTGTGTAAATTCCAGAAAATGTACTCTAGTTTGTAGACGCTATAACTTTTGCGCAAACCAAAAAATATACGCTTATTGACATTTTTTTTACTAAAGACATGTGGCTGAATACATTTTGCCCTCAATGTATGACTAAAATTTAGTTTTTTCGATTTTTCTTATAACAAAAAGAAGAAAATATCTTTTTTTTTCAAAATTTTCGCTCTTTTTCCATTTATATCGCAAAAAATAAAAATCGCAGAGGCAATCAAATACCATCAAAAGAAAAGCTCTATTTGTGGGAAGAAAAGGACACAAATTTCGTTTGGGTGCAATATTGCATGACCGCACAATTACCAGTTAAAGCAGCGCAGTGCGAAATTGGAAAAAGACCTCTGGTCCTTAAGGTGTTTATTGGTCCGGGGCTGTAGTGGTTAAATGTCATTTTTTTCTTTTTTTCTTTTTTTGGAATTTTAGCCCAAATATGAGATCTGAGGACTTTTTGACCCCAGATCTCATATTTAAGAGGACCTGTCATGCTTTTTTCTATTACAAGGGATGTTTACATTCCTTGTAATAGGAATAAAAGGATCCATTTTATTTTTTTTTTAAAACAGTGTAAAAATAAATAAAATCAATTAAAATAAATAAGAAAAAAAAGTTTTTTTAAAAAACACCCCGTCACGATGAGCTTGCGCACAGAAGCGAGTGCCCGCATATGAAAACGGTGGTCAAACCACACATGTGAGGTATCACCACGATCGGTAGAGCGAGAGCAATAATTCTAGCCCTAGACCTCCTCTGTAACGCAAAAAATGCAACCTGTAGAATTTTTTAAATGTCGCTTATGAAGATTTTTGAGGCTAAAAGTTTGACGCCATTCCACGAGCGGGCGCAATTTTGTAGCGTGACATGTTGGGTATTAATTTACTCGGCGTACCATTATCTTTCACAATATAAAAAAAAATTGGGCTAATTTTACTGTTGTCTTATTTTTTATTCAAAAAAGTTAATTTTTTCCAAAAAAAGTGCGCTTGTAAGACCGCTGCGCAAATACGGTGTGAAAAAAAGTATTTCAATGACCGCCATTTTATTCTCTAGGGTGTTAGAAAAAAAAACAATATAAAATGTTTGGGGGTTCTAAGTAATTTTCTAGCAAAAAAAACTGTTTTAAACATGTAAACACCAAGTCTGAAAAAGAGGCCTGGTCCTTAAGTGGTTAAAGACCCAGGGTAAGGAACTGTACCAGGACATTCTGTATTATGCTCAAAAGCTGCAGGGCCCTGAAGCTATTGATACAGGGAGGAGACACAGGAGGGAGAGAATGATTTGTTTACACAAGCAGACTGGGGACATGATACCAGCAGCAATCTGGGCAACTCTATGGAGGATGCAGCTCCTTCGCCCTCTCCCCCCCTCGTATCTGATACAGCGGAGCCTCCTGAACAACCCACATTGGCTACTATATTGAAGGCTGTTCATGTATGTATGGCATCGGTGAATGATATGAAGGAGCAGTTTGGGGGCTTGAGGGAAGAAGTCTCACTTCTCAGACAAGATTTGCAAAAACTTAGAGAGAGGGCGACGGCGGTGTAGAGCAGAGTGAGTGATATAGAGGATAAGCTACCCCCCCTTGCCAATGAGGCCAGGGCAGCACACCGCATGGCACAAGACATATACAACAGAGCCGAGGACACCGAAAATCGCTTACGCAGAAACAATGTCCGCATTGTAGGTCTACCTGATAAGTCAGAGGGTAAGGACCCCACATTATTCTTGGAAAACTGGCTGGTGGATATCTTTGGCCGTGATTCGTTCTCCCCATTCTTTACAGTGGAAAGGGCCCACAGAGTGCCAGGCAGAACCCCCTCCCCCCCCCCACAGGGTGCCCCACCCAGGTCCATGCTGGCCAAGATGCTACACTACAGGGACAGAGAGGCAATCCTGAAATGTGCAAGAGAACGTGAAAACTTCAAATTTTACGGGGTCCGGGTTTCATTCTACCCGGACTTTTCTACTGAAGTTCAACGGGCCAGGGCAAAGTTCGGGGAGGTGAAGAAACGCCTGAGAGCTCTGCAACTGCCATATGCCATGCTTTACCCAGCCAAGTTACGTGTGACAGCGGAAGGACACGCACAATTCTTTGAGTCGGCTAAAGATGCAGCAGCCTGGCTCGATCATAATAAGCAGGCCCTGCGACGTCACAGGGTGCCTGCTGCTGGTGACTGACGTCGCTGTGAAGGTATGCGGCCACTAAAACAGTTGGGGCCCGAAGGCCTGCCTAGGCCCTTGCTGGGTATCCCTCCGTGGAGACTCTTGTTTGTTTGACATACCTTCTTCTGATGGCCCTACATTATCTTGGGGGGCTTCCCCCCCACTCCGTTTCTTCTTCCCTTTATTTTTCCCTACTGCCGGGGAATACTGTGATCTTATTACTGAGTGAGAATCTTATCAGTGACATTTAATTCTACGACCACCCCTTTTTGTATACATTTTATTTTTTCGGGGCAGTATTTTTCTTTTTTGTTTTTTTGGGAAGATGCTGTACCCCAAAGTTGGCCGCCAGTTAGGCCGCGCTGGAACGAACAAGTTTGCCCTGTTGGCTAAGTTGGTCTGGAGACCTGAATCTATGCAGACTATTTGGCGGCATTACGTTGAAGGTGCTTTTTGGGAATCATTGATCCCCCACGCCGCCTGCGACAGTTCCAATGTGCCTTATTACAACATGCAGTGTGGATCATCATGCAGTACGAATGACTTTAGTAGTTTGTTTTATGGAAGTCCTGAGGACATGACGTTTTACCCGATTTCTGCCATCCCCACCCCTAAGAGATACCTATCACCAGGGGGATATGGGGGTCCTGTTTGGCTTACACTCTTCCCTCCATAATGGCAGGGGTAGCAGTAGTTTCATGGAATATTAGGGGCCTTAACTCCCCTCTTAAGCGCACCATGATATTTACCTGTTTAAAGAAGTTTCACTCTGCTATTTTATGTTTACAGGAAACGCACCTGACTAGTGCCACCAGGGGTTGTTTGAGGTATCCGTGGATTGGCTGGGCATACCATTCCACTCACACCTCCTTTTCCCGGGGGTTGAGGGTGGTGGTACATAGGTCCCTGGATTATCAAGAATATGCTTCCAACATAGATTCAGAGGGGAGATTTGTATTTTTACATTGTCGGATAGTTTTTTTACACTGTGTACTGGCTGGTGTGTATATACCTCCTCCATTTGACGCACGGGTGCTCCGGCTGCTCCTAGTGTTTTTGAGGGAGCGCAAGGACCTCCCGTTACTAATAGTGTGGGACTTTAACAGTTGGTTGACTGCGGGGTTGGATAAACATCCGGCTCTGGGGTCGCATGGCCCTCCGAAATTAACTCCGCTGGCCAGGTTATTGCAGGAGGTGGGCTGGGTGGACATATGGAGGCAGCATAATCCCTTTGGTAGACAATTTTCCTGCTTCTCAAAAACTCACGGGTCTTTGTCCAGGATAGACTTGGCGGGGGGGAACTCAACCATGCTCCCTTCTGTTCTGGATGTTACTTATAAACCTAGATGTATTTCGGACCACTCGTATTTAGTGGTCAATCTGCTAGTCACCCAACCTTCCTCCCTTTCTAGGGCCCCCTGGAAATTTAATGCCTTTTGGCTTCAGCTTTTTATAATGCCCGAGGTGACGGAAGGGAGCATCTGAGAGTTTTTCACTCAGCAGCCTGATGCATTATCAACACTTACTGAATGGGAAGAGTTTAAGGCATTTCTGTGGAGGCTGCTTAGTAAGGAGGTTACCAAGGTTAAGAGGAGGTCGAAGTCTCTCAGGGAGGCACTCGAGGCACAGGTACATTCTCTGGAGGTGCAATATATTCAGGACTCAACAGAGACCGCAAAGAGGGCCTGGCAGTCTGCTCAATCTGCGTATGACCGCCTGTTGGCCTCCTCTGCGGAAAAAAATAGATTTTTCTCGAGGACAGCTTTCTTTGAGGAGGGGGAGGTCACGGGCAGGCTTTTGGCCAGGATAGCTAACTCTGAGCAGAGGTCTCCGGTTATTGGCAGTATACGCACGAAGGAGGTGAAAATGGTTCACTCCCCTGATGGAGTGATACAGACACTAGCTGCATACTATGAGGACCTATACCGCCCACCCTCACAGTATGGCTCTGAAGAGCTGAAGGCCTATTTAGATGAGATACCATTCCCGTGACTTTCGGAGTCCCAGTGTGCGGCATTAGATGCCCCACTCTCACACCCTTGAGGAGTTACAGACTGCAGTGGCGGGGTTTCCCAATTGTAAGGCCCCAGGGGGTGATGGGATCCCTATTGAAATCTACAAGCACTTTTCGGAGATATTGCTCCCCAAACTGCTGAACGTGTTCAAGGCTGCCAGGGAGGCGGAGACTCTGCCCCCCTCGATGTCTGGAGCAATTATTGTTTTAATTTTGAAACCTGATAAAGATCCGGTAGACCCGGCCTCTTACAGGCCGATCTCCCTGCTGCAATCTGACATAAAAATTTTGGCCAAGGTGCTAGTGCTCCGTTTAAATTCAGTAATCTCCTCGGTAATACACACAGATCAGGCAGGGTTTATGCCGAATAAGTCCACGGCAGTGAATCTCCGGAGATTGTTCCTTAATATGCAGTCAGTGGCTGACAATGTGGGCAGGAGAGCTCTCCTGTCCCTTGATGCTATGAAAGCATTTGATAGTGTGGAGTGGCCATATCTTTGGGAGATACTGAGGCGTTTTGGCTTTGGGGCTGGGTTCATAGCATGGGTACGGCTGCTTTATTACCACCCTAGTGCGGCCATTAGGGAGGCCGGTAGGCTGTCCTTGCCATTCTGTCTTGGTCGGTGCCCTTTATCTCCCCTGCTGTTTGCCCTGGCGATCGAACCGCTGGCTATTAGGATCAGGGAGCACAGGGGCATCACAGGTTTCTGCTATGGGGATAGGCAGGAAAAGGTGATGCTCTATGCAGATGATACTATGATTTTGCTGGGGGACTTGGCACAGTCTCTGGAGAACGCGTTAGATACAGTAACTCGCTTCGGGGAGTTCTCTGGTCTAAGGATAAACTGGTCCAAATCCGCACTTATGCCTTTAGATGAGCCACAGTTACAGCAGGGGGGAAGGGTGGGAGAGATCCCTATCGCCCTCCAGTTTAGATATCTGGGAATACAGGTGACGCCGCAAATCAGAGACTATGTTGTGTTAAATATCGCACCGCTGCTGACTAGGTTTCGCTCCAGGAATAAGACTTGGAATTTGTTGTGTATGTCGGCTGCAGGCAAGGTGAATCTTATTAAAATGATTCTTATGCCCCAGCTGTTATACATGTTGCACAATTCTCCAGTGGTGATCCCGCTGAAGACGTTTAGGATAGTGAACTCAATATTTTGCGATGCTAATATGGAAAGGCCGGCCCCCTAGGATTAAATTAGAGCATCTCCAACGTCCAAAAGGGGATGGAGGGCTTGTGCTGCCGAACCCCTGGCTGTACTATTTAGCCTCTCAGCTACAACATTTAATAGGCACTATGGTCCCTGAGAGTGACCCCACTGACAGAGTCCCTACCACTTCTGAGGCCATCATATTGCACACGGTGGGCGGGAGATCTGTTCCGACTGCCCTGGAGGCTCTGGTCTTCGGCAAACCCCCCCAAAAAAGTTTCCCCACATATAACTTAATGCAGAAAATATGGAACAAAACCAAATACTTTCAGGGTGCTACGGAATCAGTGAATATAGCCCTATATGGGCTAATGAGTCGTATCCTGAGTTAGCAAAGCTGCAGCATAAGGAGAGGTGGCAGAGGAGGGGAGTGTTTTACCTTACGCAGATAATCAGTAATGATCAACTGTTACCCTTTGATACCCTGAGAGTAAGATATCAACTCCCGGCACATATGTACTTTTATTATATGCAACTTAGGCACGCATTTCTGGCCCAATCGAAGGTTTCGGATTGGCAGCTGGAGGGATTGCCTCTTGTTTCCCAGCTTAAGTCAGCTGCCAGCTCGAAAGGCTTTATCTCCCAGAGCTATGCTACACTTTTAAGCAGATTCTTGTTGAAACATCCCCTGACGGTTAAAAGGACATGGGAATTAGATGTGGGGCCCCTGGAGGATGAGAAATGGGAGGAGGTGTTGCAGTCGGTGGCAGCCTGCTCGCTGAATGTGATGCACAGACTTACCCAACTGTACACCATACTGAGAACTTACTATACTCCCCATAGGCTACACTCTATGGGCCTTGCACCGACACCGATGTGTACCAGATGTGAAAGGGATCACGGTGATTTAATTCACATGCTGTGGCGATGCCCCAAACTTCATGTTTATTGGAGGGGGTTGACGGGCACTCTGAGCACGGTGTTTCGGGTGTCCGTCCCCTGGGATCCTCGGTGTTGCATTCTGAACTTGCTGGATGAGTTGGGATGGGAATCGCACACTGGGGAGGCCCTGACCAGAGCACTCTTTATTGCCCGCAAGTTGATAATGCTCCACTGGAAATCAGACTCACCTCCATCGATCCGGGAGTGGACCGCCACTGTTGGTAATACGCTGAGAATGGAAAAAATTGTCATAGAGGTTGTCCTGATAAGTTTGAAAAACTATGGGGGCCGTGGCTGGATACTCCGGGTCTTGCCCCGGATGATTTAGTTATGGACTGCTCGGACCGGGAGTGCCCTAGGCGCTGCAATTTCCATTTGTTTTTATCTGCATGGCTACGGACCGATGTTTTAATGTATGTACCGATTATTAACATCACTGTGGTGTGGATTGGAGGGGGGGAGGGGACTCGTCTGTTCTCATGTACTATGTGTTCTCGGGCTAAGTGTGTATTGTGCTGCATTGTTCTGCACTGACTGTATTTATTTGGACTGTATGTGTATACTATTGAATAAAGTTTTTTTTTGGATAAAAAAAAAAATAGTACAAAACTTATAACATTCGTTCCTTCTAGGATGCAGGTTCTCTGCGAGGAAGACTAGGTATGTTCACTTCTAATTGCTCTTTTTGGGGACTGACTTATGAATACTGGAGCACATTAAAGATGAGATGTTGGCTGTGCTACCCTTATTTAATTCCAAGGTTTAATGTGAACTTGTGCTTTGCTCATGCAAAGCAAAATTACAGGTTTTTCTTAAGTTCTGCCCTCACCTGCATCGTATACGTGAGTTTTTCTTTCTTTCTGTGCTTCTCCATTTTGCTGCCAGCCTTGATTTGAAATACCCATTGCATCACAATGTCAGGTGTACACAGGACAGCCTTTCTTTGCACCAGATGCAGAGCAATGCAGAGCAGTGGAAGAGTGAACGATAGGTGAGTATGTAAAGCCGGGGATAGTGACAGTGAACCTGTTGATTTGCTCTTTATGGGCAAAACACAGGCTCACTTTAAAATAAATTGGCCAAATGTTATGCACAACAGTTCTCTGTATTGTTTCTCCTACAGTTTTCATAAATCAGCTTCCCAATGCATTGATCACGTGGTATATATACCAATATTTACAAGTAATTACAAGCCAACAGTTTGAAAATATTGGTCGTTGATGCAAAAATATTAAACATATTTTACAATGACCACTGACATAATGGTAAATCTTAGGAATAGAAATGTTTTATTAGGTTTTCATATATGTAATCTTCAAACATGTAGTGTTTATTTTTCATACCCTGCATTAATAAGCATATTTCAGTTATGTTCTATGTTCTAGGTAAAACAAAAAGAGTTAACAGACAGACTTAGTGTTACCAAGTACCAAGTGCTGCAATGGAATATTATGAAGTTGTAAAAAGTGTACAGAAATATATGACTATGATCATATACTGTAATGTACATAAAATATTATTTTGTTGTTAAATCATAATTATGACATTGACAAGGTTCTATACATTCTAAGACACAAAAGTCTGTATTCAGTGGGACCACTTACAACACAATAGAAAAAAATAGGTGTCTTCTTGTGCTTTATGATCCTTTAGATCTAAGCGCCACTGTTCAATAGAACTGGCTTGTGTATTTTCATGTCTTGTGCCTTCTATGTAACCAAAGATCAGGTGAAAGAAAATTAAAGTGGTTGTTAACCTCAGACATGAAATATGAACAAAGCATATCCCTTATAGTGTGTACATGTCTGAATTAAGAGTACTGTCATTTATGTCTGCAGGGTCGTTCCTCTGCTATCTGCATCAATCATTTCTGACAAGTGTTCCTGACACCAAGAGAAAAATGGTGACAGGAGAGGGACCTTCAGCAGATTGGCAGCATCAGCTCTGTGCCTGTAAGCTGTGTGAAGGGGGGGGGGGAGTGTCTTTTCCCTCCAATCAGCTATCAGAGCTCTCCTCACTGAGCTCTGCATAGTTCAGCTCTCCGCCCCCTTTTTTTCCTGAATTCTCAGGCAAGCATATACATTCAGCACTTTGAACGAATGTAGATAGGACTGCAGATAGACAGATACAACGTATGCAGGAGGATTGCTTTCAGCGCTGTGTATCACCTGAGGATAACCACTTTGCTGGGTATATGTATGGTTAACAAACACTTTAAATAAACATATATAAGCTTACCATACACAGGTTCCTTTCCTCCTTATGTGATACATTTTTAAATTACTATAAGATCCATTCTCCTATCACGCACACGCAGTCACTGCAGTTACTCATGACAAGAGATAGACAATAACAGTGAACATAGGGCTGGGCCCTTCATGAACAATATAGAAAATCCAAAGGTTTCCTTTCCAGCTGAGTTATACTATCATATAGTACTTTACTTTTCTAGCCAAATCCAGGTGGAATTCCCAACTTTATAAACTTTTCTACGTTTTCATTTTAATTCAAGGCACAAATTAACATTTTCATCAAATGAAATGCTTTAAGATTTCTTTTTAAGAAATGTTGGATTAACTGAAAATTAATTTAAAATGTTGTGGGAGAAAAGCCTAATTAAGTGTGTTGTATACTTCTTTTGCATCCTTCACTAGATACTTTAATTGGCAAAATGTGCAATGATCAAAAATGTGCATGTAACAGGAATGCAGTGGTATCTTGACAGCTCTCAAAAAAAACATTACAAGGGCATGGATACAATTTTATGGAAAACGTTAATATTTTGTGGTGGTCTTCTCACTTGTATATATATTTTTTGAGTTTAAGTACATTCTGCGGGCATGACTACTATTTATTTATTAAGGTGGACAAAGTTAAAACTCTGCTGACAACCGCCAGTCAGATTCAGACATCCCCCTTATGACTGAAGGCTGCAAGTAATGCAATTCATATCCTGCATATATCAATAAAGATAGCTTACCATAAAAATAAAGCTAGTGGTCTAAAATGCCATCATGCTAGTTTCATTCTGTCTCTTTTAGGAACTGTTCACACGTGCATCAATCATCCAATGTGGGAGCTGTTAAAGAAACTTATTTTGTATTATTGTTTTCAACATAACTATGACAAAGAAGCGTCCATACGTATCAGGACTGGACAGGTTTCAGGTGCCAATGTGCTTCAAAAAGCATTGCTGATTTATCTGAAATCAATGGATGCTCAGCTTACTAACTAATTAAAATATCAAGCTTGCCACAAGATTTGACTGGATTTTAAATTCTATAATATTTTGTTCAGGTACAACAGCTCATTCATGCACATCCTGAATGTAGAAGCGCAACCAGCATATGTGACCCGCTACAAATTGCAAGCAAGCAGAATGAGGATTGTAGCCATCAGGCAGACATAAGTCAATGGGGCATAAGGCAAGTGTTAGGCCGCGCACACACGACCAGACTTTCTGGCAGACTAGGTCCGACGGTATCATTCCGTCGGATAGTCCGATCATGTGGGGGATAGTTCGATCGTTTTTCTTTAAAAAAAATCTGATGGACCTAGAAATAGAACATGTTTCAAATCTGTCCGACTGACTCAATTCCTATCGGAAAAAAGATTTGTCTGTATGCTGGTCCGACGGACCAAATACGACGCAAGGGCAGCTATTGGCTACTGGCTATTGAACTTCCTTTTCTAGTCCTGTCGTACGTCATTACGTTCAAACCAAACGGACTTTCGAACGGACTTTAGCCTTAATGCCTGAGGATTTCTTCACAGGTGTGAAAAAAAACATAGCACCTCATATATTTTCCTTTCTCTCTCTATCTCAAATGTGTTGATTTTTGTTACTGCTAATATATATTCCTGATGCTTTGTGTGAAATATTATCCCTAGGTCCCTGCCTTTGTGGACATGCATGGATGGTTAGTATAAACAAATGTACTTTAGTTTCAACTATTTCTAAAACTTCTTATCTGACATATGTATTGTCTGTGTCTATTTATCTATTTGCTTTTTCTATGGGCAAGTATAGTTCTCTATATATTTTTTATATCCATCTATATATATATATATATATATATATATATGCACATCTGCTTTTTCTGTCTATAGCCATATTTCTTTACCTCATATCCTTTAGGTACTTATATAGCGCCATCAATTTATGCAGCGCTTTACATATACATTTTATGTTCACTCCCTACCCTCATGGAGCTTACAATTTAAGGTCCCTAACTCACATTCATACACACACATACTAGGGCCAATTTAGGCAGGATTCAATTAACCTACCAGCATGTCTTTGGAGTGTGGGAGGACACCAGAGTACCCAGAGGAAACCCATGCAGGGAGAACATGCAAACCTCAGGCAGGTATTGTCAGATGGGATTCAAACCAGCAACCCCAGTGCTGCTGGGTGAAAGTGATAACCCCTACACCACTGTGCCACTCTACATAAATATATCCCATAATGCTGTCTCCACAGATACATTAATAATTCATACATACAGTATCTATATGAAATGTACACTGAACATGAATATAATGGCGCAAGGTATAGTAAACATTGTTTCTTCTAAAGTCTAATAAAGAATGTACATTTTGATGAAAGCCAAAGGTATACCCATTTCCTCATGGTGTGGGTCACCTAACCTCAAGCACCACTTGACAACTCTAGTTTATTTATCACCAGTACCCACTTATAGCTCAGAAATGCTTTCCTAAGCAATCTCTTGTGCATGGAAAATACTAGAAGTTACCCAGTGAAGGGTTATTTGAATGGGTGGATTGACTGGTTGATTGAAATAAATTGATTGGGAGAGCATGGTAAAACTTTAAAGTGAATACGTGGCAAGGCTATGGACATTCTGGTATTTTACATATTTTCAAAAAGCAATAAATGCATTTTAAAACAAGCCCTCTCTGACTATTGTAGCTGCTTCTTCACATCAGAAGTTATCTCTCTTAGCCCTTGTACACACGGTCAGACATTCTGACGGAAAATGTCCGATCTGACTGTGTTGTCGGATAATCCGACCGTGTGTGGGCTCCATCGGACTTTTTCCGTCGGAATGTCCGGCCACCAAAGTTTGAGAGCTGGATATAAAATTTTCCGACAACATGATCCGATTAGACTTTGTCCCATTGTTTGTAGAGAATTCCGATCGGACAAAGTGCCACACATGCTCAGATCAAATTATGAGACCAAAGCTATTGTCTACTAGCCTGAACGTATTCCTGTCATAACGAACGAACGTCACCGCGTTCCGAACTGTTGGATTTTCGGACAAATTTGTCTGACCGTGTGTATGCAACACCAGTTCCGGACAAAATCCGTCTGAAAAAATCCGACGGATTTTGTGGTCGGAATGTCCTACCGTGTTTACAAGGGCTAAGGCCGCTTGCATACTGCAGCTTGGAAAAACTACAGTTTTTTTTTTTGAGATAAAAATACAGCTCATTCGTTGTAATGTGCCTATGCACACAGGTGCATAAACAAGCGCCGTGTATTTTTCAGTAAGAAAAAAAATAGCAAAATCAGCTTTTTTGGTCAGTAATTTATGCCTCATGTGCGCAAAAGTCAGCTCGCTCTGCTTCCATTGCCCTGAGTATCTACTCTGTGTATACATTAGAGATTTACTGAATAAAATGGCAGAAGGCTTCCAAGTTACTGCTTGGGAGGGGGTTGCAAGTTAAGCTCAGCTGGCCTAAAAAACTTTAGTGCTGTTGCTGTGAAATTTGAAGATGAATTTCTCCACAGTTCCTGCAGCTACAGAGTTTAGTAAATGCTTGTTTTAAAACTCATTAGCAGTGAATGTGTAAATAATTCAATGCCCATGACCTCTCCACAGAATGTGAAGCAACTGTGGATTACAACACAAAAAGGAAATATACATTGTAAATGGTTAATGAGCTTTGAATAAGAAGCACTCTGGTTAAACAGTAGTGTGCATTAAATAGGAAATTCACAGTGACTGGAGATTGCACACACAAAGGTAATTGTACATCATATAATGGGGAAAAATAAAGGGTTAATGTGCAATGGATATGGGTTGCTAACTTAAGACTAATGTACACTGAATAGAAGAACAAGTTAAATGTACTGTGGTTGGAATTTGTTCAGTAAAAAAATAAAATAAGATACAGTTGTGCACAGGGAAGGGTTGCTTTACAGTGGTCAGTGATAAATAGCAAACGGTTAACACACAGCAATGGGTATGGTGTGTGTTATTGTGTTCACTGGGTTAGGTATGGTTGACCATAGTCTGTTGCATGTGTACTTTCTCTTGAGTCAGCAGACTCCAATGGGGTACAGGAAGTGACCTCAGCTCCCCTTAATAAAGATATTTTTTTGCCTTCTGCATCTATAGAAACATCTCCCTACTTTCCTGTGTTTATAGTTGAAGTTTAAAATATGAGTTTTACCGACGTATCCTGGATACTTTTACAAATGTGTGTGTGGTTGCATTGTACTATAGTTTAGTAAAGATATATACATCTAGAGGGAAAGTGAGAGCCACACATGATCAAAAGTGTTTAAAGGAAGAACTTCTGTTGCCATAGCAACCAGATCCCCCACGCTTCACTACAAATATGTAGTCTAAATGGTTTATATAGGCAGCAAGACTGTCCTTGAGTGATGTCTGCTCTTACTTAAATATACAGTCATCAAAATAATTGGGCATATTTACAGATATTTAAAAAATGGGTGAAAATGGTATTTCCTTTGGTAACTAATGGCATGCTATCATTTTGTAACCTGAATTAGATGAAAAACTTTAGGACCTTTGTTGAGGGCTTTTCTTTGCTTGAAATAGGTTTTGCATTCATATACAAGTCTATGGGAATGCAAAACCTACTTGAAGCAGGTCAAATTCCTCTGTCAATGAATTTAAAATAATCTCAGATGTGTTCTAATCTGATATCAAACTGATGCCATCAACACACTCAAAGCTTAAAGCTCATAGACACAGGCTCCTAATTTGATTAGTCTGGCCATTACCCCAAATCTCCTTTAATGCTTTTTCCTTGACTGCAGTCTCAAATAATAGCCAAGGAATAATCAAAGTGCTTGGTTAATTCTCGGGACAGCACATCACATTTCTTGCTTTCTAGCATTTATCGTGGATGTCCAAATATTTGAACTTCATCTTTGAAATTAAATTGAATTTGATATTAGATATTGATTACTTGTAAATTTGGGTCATGGACAATTGATTCTAAAAATGCTAGATTATTTTTTCTTCTATATTTTTTATAACATGACTAGGAAAACAGCATGGGACTGGTCTACACTTTGGACTGTCCCTTCACTCCCAATAGCCCAGAACCAGCAGACCTGTTTTTTTCTAATTATCTAAGTTTTTTTATTACTCTAGTATATACCTCATTTATTTATTGTGCTTTATTTGCTATTTATTTATATATGTAGTATTTTACTCATAACGCTTTGTATTCCAACAATGTTTTCAATGATATGACATAAATCCAGTGCAATGTTACTGCATCTACAGTCACATGATATATAAGAACCTATTTACTGCATGTCATTGTGGATTAAATATGTGGCAAGGAATATATTTTAATATCGTCCAAAATCCTCTTTACTCATTAGGAGTGTCTTATATTTTATGTTGTTGTGTATTTTGGAAAGAACTATATACATTGAGCTTGCTTACATAGCCATATAGGCCTGAGCTAAGCTAATTAAAGAATTAGTACCTAGTTAGTAAGGTTGAATAAAGACATCAGTCCATCTTATTGAACCTGAGTGAGTGTCTACAATTGTCCCTATCCCTGTACATTGCACACTCACATCAGTCTCTACCCTCAAGGAGCCCACAATCCAAGGTTCCCATTTATATACTAGGGCCAATTTTGGACAGAAGCCAATTAACCTACCTGCATGTCTTTGGAGTCACCAGAGGAAACCCAAATAAGCACAGGGAGAACATGCAAACTCCAGGCAGTGTCATGGTTGGGATTCGAACCAGTGACCCTTTTTACTGCTAGGTGAGAGTGCTAACCACTACACCACTGTGCCACCATAAGTTACATATAGTTTTAGAAACAATTAAAGTAGAATTTGTCACACATTTTGCCTTTTAAACTCATATGTATAGGTATTGACATTATACTGACATTATACTGTAGTGATAAAATATATTTGCTACTAAATATCTGCTTCATGAACAATACAAGGTATTATTCTCTACAAAGCTATAATGATCAACGCTACAGCATTTGTCATGCCTCTATATATTTTATTTTTATTAGGATATAATTAGTGAGTTATAGTAACGATATAAAATGTCCAATGGAAATCATTCAATAGATGTGAGATGGGTGTTTGTACATTTTAGGTTCTGATTTAATATTATGATTTTGTTTTATAATTATATGGAAACCTAATTTTTATGTGTAAGTTTGTTTTTAACACTTTACGTTTTTGTTTACATATGATTTTGCAGGAAAGGCTGTATACAGGGCCAGATTAAGAAGATCATGGACCTGGTGCTTATTTCTTTTTTTTATAAAAAGCCTCAATATGCAAACAATTTTTTGTTATAACAAATTAAATTAGAGAGGATGACAGAGAGAGAGAGAGAGAGAGAGAGGGGGATGAGGGGTAAAGGAGGGGGGATGAGAGAGAGAGGATGCGCATGAGCATGCGTGGGAGTGACAGCAACGCAGCCCGGCCAAGGCAAGTGACTGAAGGTATAGAACCTGGAAGGAAGACCGGGTGAAGATGGAAGCACCCGGGACCCACCGGAATGGATCACAGCGCAGTACTGGAGGGCTCAGTCTGACAGGTAAGTGTACCATAATGTGCTAATATGCTGTGCATGCTAGTACATTATGGCATAACCTACGTCAGGGCTTCTAAAAAGTAGTAATGTTACTACCGCTTTAATATCACAGGATCCCAGGAACATCTTATGGAGCCTCCTACTGACCCGTGGCCCTTGGGCAGTGACCAGGTGTATAGTTGCCAACAATTCCAAAATATTTTAAAGGACACTTTTTTTTTTACCAGTGGTATATTTAGAGTAGCTGACATCCCCTATGTTCCTTCATACATCACAGTAGTAATCAAAAAATTTAATGACTGCTAATAATGGGCACAACAAATATGAGGACTAAGAAGATTTCCTTTAGTTGAACTAACAAAAGTGTGCCCATTCTAGAGCTGGCAACATTGAGGATATTCAATATAATTTTAAAGAACTGTTTTTGTGGGTAAGAGGCATAGGGGAGGAGTATGGATGGTATAACAGTGGGCACTATGTACAGGAGATGAGTGTGCAGGGTATGACAGTGGGCAGTATGCACAGCAGAGGGGTGTGGAGGGTATGCCAGTGGGCAGTATGTACAGGAGAGGAGTGTGGTGGGTATGATGGGGACAGTATGTACAGTAAAGGAGTGTGGAGGGTATGATGGGGGAAGTATCTACAGGAGCGGAACGTGGAGAGAAAGACAGTTGGCAGTTTGTACAGGAGAGGAGTGTGGAGGGTATGACAGTTGGCAGTATATACAGGAGAGGAGTGTGGAAGGTATTATGGGGGCAGTATGTACAGGAGAGGATTGTGGGGGGTATGACAGGCGGCACTATGTATAGGGGAGGAGTGTGGAGGGTATGACAGTGAGCAGTATGTACAGGAGAGGAGTGTGGAGGGTAAGACAGTGGGCAGTATGTACAGGAGAAGAGTGTGGATGGTATGACAATGGACAGTATGAACAGGAGAAGAGTGTGGAGGGTATGACAGTGGGCAGTATGTACAGGAGAGGAGTGTGGCAGGAATGACAGTGGGCACTATGTACAGGAGAGGATTGTGGCGGAGTATAACGGGGGGCACAATGTATAGGAGAGGTGTGTGGAGGACATGACAGTGAGCAATATGTACAGAAGAGGAGTGTGGAGGGTATGACAGCGGGCACTATGTACAGGAGAGAAGTGTATGACAGTGGGCAGTAGCTACAGGAGAGGATTGTGGGGGGTATGACAAGGGGCAATATGTATAGGAGAGGAGTGTGGAGGGTATGACAGTGGACAGTATGTACAGGAGAGGCATGTGGAGGGTATGACAATGGGCACTATGTACAGGTGAGGAGGGTGAAGGAATCTGGGAAGGGAAAATTTAAAGGGTTGTGGAAAGATGTTTAGGGACTGCGTAGTGGTTAAGCGGGCCATACATGGATTGAAATTAAGCCAATTAAGCAGAGACCAGCCATGTATTGGTTAGCTAGTTGTACACAAGTCAATCTATTAATTGACTTGAGTACAAACAGCCTGTCAGGTTTTTCCAAAAATAATCAGTGCTGCCAGCTATAGTTAGCAACACTGATCATTGTATTCTGTGGGTAGGGAAGGCTCCCCACTGGCTGAACACAATAACACTGCGGGAGTGATTCCCCCCATCCACAGGTCAGCAGGTGAGAGGGTGTGTGGGGACAGGCTGGGGAGAGAGGTCTGTCAGCAGGGGGGTGTGAGGTGGTCATGGAGGGATATCAATTAGCGGGTGGGGGAGTAACTGGTAGGTGGCGAACATGGGAAGTGGCTCGGGAGTGACCTGATTGGTGGTGAATGTGAAATGGATGATGTGTTTCAAGTTTCTTTCACATTTGTGGTAATGCTTACTGCCCCCTGAAAAGTGATCTGTGGTGGATTGCTTTTCAACGAGTGGTATAGCAGCAGCTGACAGGCATTCATGAGGTGCTACTGCCACTCCTTGTTTTTTGTTTTGTTTTTTGTTTTACATTGCTGAATCGTAATTTTACATTGTTGGAATTTGCAGCTACTGCAAGTGAGTTTGGCTTAGTTGCAGAGTGGCTCAATTTGAATCAGTAAACGATTTTTCTAGGCGGTGCAGCCTGCCAAACTCTGCAGGCGTCAAGCTGTACATTGAGCTCAGTGCCTCTGACAAGAAGTAAGGAGAGGCACTGTGAGCTCATCCTCTCAGTCTACTGCAAACAGAGTGTGCCAGCTTGTATTTAAACTGGCCCCTCTTTATGTAGCTTCTGACAGGCTGCTCAAGGAGCCCCGTATCTCCGGAACCATAGATGATAGGAGCCCCAAATTTTGACCAGTGGTTGGGTGGGTATTCAGCTACCCATGTGACACTGAGCCATGACCCTCAAAGTCGATCTTTTTTTTTTGGCAAATGGGCCTATCTTAAGGTAAGGGGCCTGGAGTTGCAGCTCCTATAGTCCCTATGTTAATCCGGCCTTAGCTGTATATTATATTTTTGAAATACTTGTATTTCTGTTTAAAAGTATAAGATACAGCACAGTCCATAGAAATCTTAACAATGCCACAGCAGATAGGACTTTTAAAAATCACTACAGATGATATAGGCAAATGTGTACTGCAAGCGCCAGAATATTTTAATTCTATGTTTTACCATTTTGAACAAGAATTTCTACCAATGTTAAAACCTTTTGGCTAAAGGTTCACCAGATTAAATTCATGTACAAATTTCAACTTCTAGTTAAAGAAAAAAAAAACTACAATAACATTAAGGTACACACCAGCCCTGTTTGGGCTGTGCTTGGCAGCTTTGCCCAATGCAGTCCTAACACATAGTGGTCTATGTACAAAAATTTGCTAAGCGGGTGTCATTTGCACAGGCACCACAAAGATGTATCTGGGGCTTGAGAATAGAGAAGGTAATAACCTTCGCCCTCCCTGACAGTGTTTGTGCCTGGCAGTTAGCTGATTAGTTCTAAGCACTAGAGTTTGTTGAAAGGGAAGAAGGTCACATCCCCTCCCTTCTCAATACCCAAAAATATTAGGTATTTCCAAGGGCTCTGACAGATAAACAGAGCAGGGAAGTGTGGCGAAGGTGAATATAAAGTGGGTGAAGGTTTTTAAGAAAACCTGTAATTTTGACCTCAATAGGCACCAGATTCCCTTTATCTTGAATGTGTAAATGAACAAAGGTTGGCTGGCTTGGTGAGACTTTAGTAAAAGCACCACCTTTTCTTGGCTACATCCCCAGTAGCAAAAAGTTTACTCATACTGAGCAAGATTGTAAATAAGACAAATCCTGTCTAAATTGGTTCTAATAGGTATATAAATGCATAGTAACATCAAGCTTGGTACAACAAAAAAGCAACAACTTACAGACCCCCCCGCATTGCACTATTGTACTGACAGCAAGGACCCCCTATATCGGATACTGACTTTCCAACAGGACTGTTTGATGAAAGCTGGTCTAACAATTGATTGATTGTTGACACATTGAAATTTGGCTGGTTCCTGCTCAACTGGCGGAATTTCAATTTGTGCTTACCTGGCTTTAGATTGTGAACTCCTTGAGGGCAGGGACTAATATGAATGTACAATATGTAATGTTCTGCATAAATTGTTGGCACTATATAAGTACCTGTAATAAATGAATCTGTAGCTCATTTTTCATTCACTTGGTAGGGAAATCTCCTCTTATAAATTTGTCACCAGAACAAGTGTAGCAACTCAGAATTTAGTTTAGTTCATTCCCAGTGACATTGGTGATAGGACAATTACAGAGAGTGAAACTCCATAACGGAGTCACGGACAACAATAAAAACCTGATAGAGGTTATAACCCACCCCCACTCTAATCAAATAACAAATACATTTTACCTTTATTTATACCTTAATATAGCTGCATTTCTGTGTAGGTGCGAGTGTGTGTGTGTGTGTGTGTGTGTGTATGTGTATATATATGTATATACAGCTGTGCTCATATCCTGGCAGAATTTATGATTTCTTGGCCATTTCCCAGATAATATGAATTATAACACAGAAAATTTTCTTTCACTCGTGGTTAGTGTTTGGCTGAATTCATTTATTATCAATCAACTGTGTTTACTCTTTTTAAATCATAATGACAACAGAAACTACACAAATGATCCTGATCAAAAGTTTACATACCCCAGTTCTTAATACAGTGTATTGCCCCCTTTAACATCAATGACAGCTTGAAGTCTTTTGTGGCATTTGTGGATGAGGCTCTTTATCTTCTCAGATGGTGAATGATATTGAGGTCAGGAGACTGAAATGGTCACTCCAGAACCTTCACTTTATTCTGCTGTAGGCAATGACATGTCGACTTGGCCTTGTGTTTTGGATCATTGTCATGTTGGAATGTCAAAGTACATCCCATGCACAGCTTCCTGGCTGATGAATGTCAATGTTCCTCCGGTATTTTTTGATAACATACTGCATTCATCTTGCCATAAATTTTGAACAAATTTCCTGTGCCCTTGTTACACATCCCCAAAACATCAGCGATCCACCTCTGTGTTTCACAGTAGGAATGGTGTACCTTTCATCATAGGCCTTGTAGACGCCTCTCCAAATGTAGCATTTATGGTTGTGGCCAGTGGCAGCTGGTGCTCCAAATTTTTGAGGGGGTGAAAACAAACTGAAAAATTCTGAAAAAAACCCCAGCAATTGCAGCCTCACTGTGCCCATCAAACGCAGCCACTGTGCCCATCAAACGCAGCCACTGTACCCATCAAACACTGCCACTGTGCCCTTCAAATGCTGCCTAGCATGCGCTTAGCATTTTCAGACAATCAGGTGACGGGTAACAGACCCGAGCACCTGATTGGTGGAGAGGCAGTCCTGTGTTAGGAAAGTGAATATTAATTCGCTTTTCTAACACACCTGGGTGAACTGCGAGTGCCAACCGTATTGTACGTGGGATACTTTGTGGCATTTGTGTAGTAATGGCTTTCTTCTGGCAACTCGACCATGCAGCCCATCTTTCTTCAAGTGCCTCCTTATTGTGCATTTTGAAACAGCCACACCACGTTTTCAGAGAACCCTGTATTTCACCTGAAGTTATTTGTGGGTTTTTCTTTGCATCCCGAACAATTTTCCTGGCAGTTGTGGCTGAAATTTCAGTTGGTCTACCTGACCGTGGTTTGGTTTCAACTAGGGTTGCACCGATACCGATACTAAGTATTTGCTTGAGTATTGGTACTCGTGCAAATGCGCCAATACCTGAAACTGATACCATCAGGTTCTGCTTTCATCTGTCAGCGCGATTCCCCCGCTGACAGATGAAATGTATACAAAAGAATGCAGGCAGTCAAACACCCCTCCCCTCTCCGCCCAAAACGATAACTCTACCTCTCCACCCTAAACAATAACCCCCTCTCCACCATAAATAATCCCCTCTCCACCCTAAACAATAACAGCCCTCCCCACCTCTCCACCCTAAACAATAACCCCCTCCCCCTCTCCGCCCAAAACAATAACCCCACCTATTCACCCTAAACAAGAACCCCCCTTCCCCCTCTCCGCCCAAAACAATAAACCTCTCCCCACTTCTCCACTAGAAAAAAGTTAAAGTTCTAAAAAAAAAAAATTATTAAAAAATAGGTATCGGCGAGTACTTTAAAATAAGTATCGGTACATGTACTCGGTCAGTGCAACCCTAGTTTCAACATAATCCTTTATTTTACACTTCTTGATTAGAGTTTGAACACTGCTGATTGGCATTCTCAATTCCTTGGATATCTTTTTATATCCCTTTCCTGTTTTATACAGTTCAACTACCTTTTCCCGCAGATCCTTTGACAATTCTATTGCTTTCCCCATGACTCAGAATCCAGAAATGTCAGTGCAGCACTGGATGAAAGATGCAAGGGTCTATCAGGAGTCCAGAAACTCATTGCCCTTTTATACACACACACTAAATCACCAGGGTATGTAAACTTTTGAACATTTGGGTAGTTTCTGATTTCTCATTATGATTTAAAAAGAGTAAACACAGTTGATTGATAATAAATGGCTTCAGCCAAACACTAACCATGAGTGAAAGAAAAGTTTTTGTATTATTATTCATATTCTCTGAAAAATGACCAAGAAATCATAAATTCTGCCAGGATATGTAAACTTATGAGTGCAACTGTGTAATATATATATATATAATATATCTCCACACAGTATATAGGCGCACATATATCATACAATGTAGATAAAATAGCAGAAACACTACTTAAAAAGGTGTACATAAATTACCATAAAACAGTGGTGAATAGGAGTGACATTGGGATGATTGGCAGTTCACAGTATATGTCAGTATGTAAAAGAATAAAAGAAATGTGTCAATTAAAGCTCTGATCTGTGGTGACATGAACCAAATGTTGGAGTTCCAAAAAGGCCAAAGGTTCAGTAACTAAACTATGGGGGTTATTTACTAAAGGAAAATCCACTTTGCACTGCAAGTGCACTTGGAAGTGCAGTCACTCTAAATATAAGGGGTAGATCTGAAATGAGGGGAAGCTCTGCTGATTTTATCATCCAATCATGTGCAGGCTAAAATGCTGTTTTATATTTTCCTTGCATATCCCCCTCGGATCTACAGCGACTTTACTTCCAAGTGCACTTTCAGTGCAAAGTGGATTTTCCTTTAGTAAATAACTCCCTATAGTTGCATTTGTAACAACTCCAAAATGATGAAATGTGTCGAGGGGGACAGTCTCAAAAATAAAGACAGAATAAATCAATAACTGATATAATGAATGAACAACATGAAATGGTGGTTATGGGCTGAACATCAAAGTTAACAGACAGGTATAGACAGAAATTACTTTCAGTTCAAAATGACTTTAGAATGAAAGCAGTACCTATGTGACCCAGTCAGAGAATCTGTCAGTTTTGCTCAATCATGGCTAAGTGACAGGTTCTCTTGATAGGGCACACCCCACTGATACTTTTCTTTCCTATGCTCCTCCCTTGCCACTCTATTTGTCTGTGAAAACCTTGGAAACACCCAGTACTTACAGCAGGATTACACAAAGTATGAATTCCCTAACCACCCTCTGTTCAATGCTGCCATTTTTAATAATGACGCATGCACGATTCGACACTGGTCTCTGCCAGGTATTTGGGAGCTGGCAAAGACTTACAGCACATCTGTGCATACACAGAGGGCTTCCATGCATGCGCGCAAATGCTGCCAGTTTCAGGTAGATGGGTACTATAGTGTCCTGCGGCAATTGTGAGCATGTGCAGAAATCTGCAGCACATGCACTGCAAAAGTTGCGGCTTAGTAACACACTGCCTCCTGGGATAGCTGTGACAGCAATCTCAGTAGTCAGCTGGCACGGCCTAAGCTGACAATCAGGAAGTGCTACCTTGCAGCACAAAAAAGTAACACAAAGGTATAAATTGTAATACTTTTTAGCATTTGTGTAAGATGGAGAGGGAAGGGACAAAATACAAAAATGTATTCATTAAGTAGTTACGTTTTGCTTTAAGGTTAGGGTAAGCATGTGACCTTTTCCCTTCCTCCTGGGATGCCTGAGCGGGAATTTGCTAGGCCTGAACACTGTTGCATGGGGAGGTAAGGAGGTCATCAAGGCTTCATGCACAATGTATTCTATTGACACGCTTTTTCCTAGAGAAGTTTACCAGCAGCGAAATCTGGTAAAAAGCTGCATTTTTACACGTGCGTTCATGCGCCTAGAGTTAATGCACATTTATGCACTTTTGAGCTCCTATTCTGTACACACAAGTGATGTTTTTTTTTCTATCTTCAAATTTCTTTAAACATTTATTAGTGCATGGATACATAGGTTAACCAGGAGAGGCATTTAGAGGCAAAAATAATGAAGTGCGCATGAGGCCTAGGGCTGTGTTAGCCCCAGCATGGATCTTACACCGATATTATGCCCTGTACACACGGTCAGACTTTCCGACGGAAAAGGTCTGATCAGATTATGTTGCTGGAAAATCCGATCGTGTGTGGACTCTGTCGGACTTTTTCCATCGGAAATCCCAACAGGAAAAGTTTGAGAGCTGGATCAAAAATTTTCCGACAACAAAATCCGTTTGGACTTTTTCCAATCATTTGTAGAGCATTGCGACGGACAAAGTGCCACGCATGCTCAGATTAAATTACGAGACCAACACTATTGGCTACTAGCTTCTACATAGTCCCGTCGTACGCAACGAACGTCACCTCGTTCCGAACTATCAGCTTTTCTGACAACTTTGTCCAACCGTGTGTATGCAACACAAGTTTCAGACAAAATCCGTCCGAAAAAATCCGTCGGATTTTGTGTTCGGAATGTCCGACCGTGTGCACAGAGCATTAGACGTATCGCACCTGTAGGCAAAAAGGGTGGCAGGGAAGCATAGAGACTAGTGCTATATCAAGAAACCCGTCACCTTACCCTGAATGGACACAACTACAGATTCCTATCAACAAAAACTGTATTGTAAGCCTCATAACACTGGAACCCAGAATTTGTTTGCATGCATGACCAGTGGACAAGGGAACAAAAGCTGGTGTAATTTAAGGAAAACCTGGACTCCTGGTAGTGTAAAAAAGTAATATGGTCTGATGCGTTCTTTTTTACCTATTGCCTACTTCTGGCCAAGTGTAAGTGTGATATAAGCCAAAAAAGACTTCAATCTACCCTGACTTCAACCCTACCCTATGGATAAATAGAGAGAGAGATCTTTAATGGTATGAAAAGCCATTTTGTGGTGGTCATTAGGTCACATAATTACCTTGCATGGTCATGTAAAAGCCAAGGAATAGGATTTCATTGTATAAAACTGGGTACAATCAATAGAGTAAGCATTGTTTAATTGTGATGTTCCTATTTTACAGGATATTTCCTCCAATCATATTGCTAAAAAAATTCAAGGCGGCAAATGGCTTCCATATCACAACACCAAAATTGCAGTTATTAAATGTTTTCCATTTTCCTTCATCCCTCAAACTAAAGAGTTACATTCTCTAAAGATGGGAAATTTCACTCCACAAAATGTAGGATTTCCATGACAGCATTCCAAAGAAGGAAAAAAGTGATTCTGAAGGCAAAGGGTAGTCCTGCTCCAAATGAGGCCTTTAATATAAATGTATTTGAAGTGCTTCTATTAGTTTGTCTATCTAGCTATATATATATATATATATATATATATATATATATATATATATATACTGTATATTTAGTGTTTATCATAAAGCTTTAGAAGAACTGCACCAAAGCATGCAGGGCAAATGTAACAGGAGTCTTCTCCCTAAATGATTGTAAAACAGCAAAGGTTGCAGTACACTCATGATTTAATTGATGGTATAAGATGACTGCAAGAAAAAAAAAAAACTGTTGTCATATACCTTTTTATTAAAACTATGAGTACACTGCAAATAGAGAAGATTTTGCGTTATATTGATATACATATAATACATATGTGTAATGTAGATTTATGGTCATATCTATAGATCACTAAATCTTCATACATATTTAATGTAGTATAGTACATCCCCCAACATTCCTGTTTTTCTATAGCTGTAGAGATCAGCTGTTTATTGTTTTAAGCATACAGTATGAATAGCGTATTCATTTAGAAGAATAATTCAACTTTGATGCTGGTCCATCCCTTTTCATGTTAGGTTTGTGCAATTGTTGCTTTTGTTGTTCTGGGATGATGCATTCTTGCAAATACATTGTTTCAACGACTGGGTAAAAAATCTTTGCTGGGATGTTTGTGCTTTTAATGACATCTCTTTTTTTTTACTGCACATGATTTTGTTCATGTTACTCTATTACAGCACCACTGTTCTCATAAGGCTAATACTTAGCCATTATGTGGGAGCGTGTCTTATTTCTTTGATTACCATTTCAAAGAAAGGGCAAGTTCACAAAGCCAAAATCCTTTTACAAAAGATGCTAAAAGTATGTTGTGTCAGTGTTCTTAACGAAATGACATGGTATGTAGACTTGAAGCAAAACGTAGTCGCTGCCCAATTATTGTGCAAGGCAGATTGTATATGCCTGTGCAGTCACAGTGTTAAAATGCAGCCAAGGATTGAAATTCTCTTCAAAATAAAGGGAAACACGTTTTATGACCTTGCACATGCAGAACTGAAATGAATGTGCCAGGATTGTATTTGCTTACATGAGACTGCATTTTCCCTTAATTTTGTCTGCCCTCTTCTGCTTGCTGGACCTTTTACCATCAATATTTAGGCTCATGTTTCTCCGTTTCTCCAAGTTCAGTAGCTCTTGAAAAAGTTCCTTCACATTGTAGTTCATCTTAGCTGAGGTCTCCATGAAGGCACATTTCCACTCTTTGGCCAACGCCTCTACTTCTTTTGTATCCACTTCACGCTGTGTTTCGTCGCACTTGTTTCCTACTAGCATTACTGGAATGCTCTCTATACTACCTTTAATCTGTAGGATCTGCTGATAGATTGGCTTCAACTCCTCTATTGACTGTTTGCTGGTGACAGAGAAGACTAGAATAAACGCATGACCCTTAGAAATGGAGAGTCGCTGCATGGCTGGAAACTGGTGGCTTCCAGTTGTGTCCGTGATTTGCAGGGTACAGACACTTTTGTCACAGCTGATGACCTGCCGGTATGTGTCCTCAATAGTTGGAATATATGTGTCTCGAAATGTTCCTTTGACAAACCGCAGGACCAAGGAGCTCTTCCCTACACCTCCTGCCCCAAACACCACTACTCGATAATCATTACTTTGTTCTGGCATTTTAAGCGCTTGTTGGGTCCTAGAATAGGAGAAAAACAAAAACAAAATAAAACTATATATAACTTAATGCATGATATACATATCAAAAAATGTGAAGTCAAACCGCTTTGTAAAATTTAGAAGGAAAAACAGAGAAAAATCAGTACTTAAACTATTTTCACTTTGATTAGATTATACTTTTAAGCTGTTCTGTATTCTAACTTTGGCAGTACTGTAATGGTTGATCTGCTTTGTTTTCTACCACTTTATGTATATTGAAAATTCATTAACCATATGTTCTCACAATTAATTTTGGGTCTTTAAATTGATAGTCTGCAGGCCAGTCTTTGTTGTGGTATTCTGTATGCTAACTATTTTTGGTATAGAAGGGGCAGCGGATAAAAGTATGTAGTTTATGGCAGATAACACTTTCTCACAAGAAATTCTTGCTAAAAACTTTGTAATATGTAATGGTCAACAGAACTGTCTGTCCATGTTAGCTTATGGAGTTAAAAGAAACTGTTGTCCAAAAAGCTAATACGGCGTGAGTGATACTACATGCACTATATTACCAAAAGTATTGGGACACCTGCCTTTACACGCTCATGAACTTTAATGGCATCCCAGTCTTTGTCCATAGGGTTCAATATTGGGTTAGGCCACCCTTTGCAGCTATAACAGCTTCAACTCTTCTCAGAAGGATGGCCAAAAGGTTAAGGCGTGTGTATATGGGAATGTTTGACCATTCTTCCAGAATCGCATTTGTTAGGTTAGGCATTGATGTGGATGAGATAACCTGGCTCGCAGTCTCCGCTCAAAGTCCTCCCTAAGGTGTTCTATCAGGTTTAGGTCAGGACTATGTGCAGGCAAGTCAAGTTCCTCCACCCTAAACTTGCTTATCCGTGTCTTTATGGACCTTGTCTGTGCACTGGTGAGCAGTTATGTTGGAAGGGAAAACCCCAAGCTGTTCCCACAAGGTTGGGAGCATGAACTGTCTTGGTATGCTTACGCCTTAGGAGTTCCCTTCACTGGAACTAAGGGGCCAAGCCCAAGCCCTGAAAAAAACCCCACCATTGCCCAACATTGAAGTCTGTGCTCATATGCAGCCTTGCCATTGTCTATCATTGCAGCCTGATTGGCCGGTTCTTATGATAGACAGTATCACTGGTCCAATGCCGGGACATGTGATATCTATCCTAAGAGGAGGCGGGACTGTGTGTGACTGCCAGTGCCGAGTACACAGACACAGGAGATCCCAACTTTGGGTAATGCGTCGGCGTCCCCCCCTTCCCCTCTGAGGAAGCCAGGTACAATATTGGCGTATAACACATACACACGATTTGCCCCCTATTTTCAGGGGCAAAAAGTGTGTGTTACAAGCCGATAAACGCGATATATATATATATATATATATATATATAAAAAATGCTCTATTCAGTAGTATAAATAGACTATGGAAGACTGTCACAGGTTAGGCTGTAAATGATGCATATAAAACATTTTAATATGGCATGCATACTTAAGTATTTATTTGAGTATGGAACCAGAGCGAATACAATTAACTTTCCAACAATCAGATGTTTATAAATGGAGAGTGATGTCATAAAGTAAACATAAAATGAAAATGTGAAGTTGCTATATTATAGTGTAGCGGTGACACTTTGGACAAAGTGTCATTCATGTACAAATTTAGTTTTTGCCTCAGAACAGTAGAGGGGCTCTAAGGGTTAATTGTGTAGGTTAACTTTGACATCAGTTTGGCTGGGCTGTGTTAGAGTTCTGCCTGGTCATGTGTACGGTGAGGTGCACATGACAGGCCAGAACCAGGCCTGGGTATCAGTTTCCTCTGAGCCAATCAGTGGGTGTGTCGGGCCCTGCTGAGGAGTCTGCGGAAGGGTACTTAAGATGTTGCGGTCACGTGTTCCGGGTTGTTCGTTCGTGAGGCCCTAGTGGTCTGTTCTTGGTTCTGAACTGGAGCTAGCCCCGCGAGGGGACCCGGTCACGGGAGCGTTCATCGCCCCACAACATGTTTCGATTGGGAAGCCCCAATAGACCCGTCTTGTCTGGGGTGAGGATCCGTCTGTTCCCGAGTCTCGGAACCGGCTGGTCCGAGGCGCAGTAACTGAGGGAGGATTCAAGGCGTCTGGGTGTGCTCTCGGCTTGGAGGGGCACCGCAGCTCATGTAAGAGACTGGAGGAGGACTCTTCGGAGGAGGCCCAAAAAGCTGGCATCCTGAGAAGTGCCTGGTTGCTGAGTTGTGAAGGACACTGACAAATTCACACTTTTTCCAGTACTGTCAAGGAGACAGAGAACATTCCAGGAACTGAGGAAAAAGGTTCCTGTTCACTTTCAGTTACAACTTGTTCAAGGTCAGAAATTTCACAAGTTCTGAATCAAAGTGCTGATTGCCATAATCTCTAGCTAGAGATTTGTTCAGCCTTGAAGCGCCCAGCTGAGAGTGGCTACTCTCTGGGTGGGACTAGAGACTTTGTTGTATTTGCAGTTCAAGGTGCCTGAGTTTCTTCACCCTTGCCCTCTGTTCCCATACGAGACTGTGTTTGTTGGATGTTACCCCTGCAAATAAAAAAACCTTTCAAAAGGACTTTATTGTTGTCAGCGTCCAAAGTTGTTGGGTACCAACCCTAGGAACCCCTAGACATGGAAGAACAAGCCAAGCGGAGGTAACCAGTAAGCCCAAAAGTTAAGGCTGCCCTGCCAAGGGTTATAGCTGCTACAATAGGAATATGTAGAATTGTTTATTGTACGTAAGTAGTGATCTGAAAATGTACCCTTTGTTGTGAGTTCCTCCTAAAAAATAGCAGTGCTCTTTCTAATATGTTTCTGATATGTGAGGGTGCCTATGCACTCCAGTGAATACCCCCTTATAGATGTATATCTGCAGTATGAAATCGAATGCACTGCTGCCTGTGATTGTTATTCCATACCTCCCAACTTTTTGAGATGTGAACGAGGGACACCTATTAGAAAAAGTATGTAGGCATAGGACACACACCCCTGTCACACCCCCTTTAAGGAGAATTATTAAAAAAAAAGCATTAGGTTAACCCACAAGTGCATTTTTTCACCACTACTATTCCTTTATATTGGCTTTTGACATTTACAAATACAACAATTTAGAAATTGGATGAAAGGTTTAGCACTGGGAAACACTTTTTGTAAGATAAGTAGTGCATTTTATATAGAACTATATAGATTAGACTAAAATGAGGGACAAATAAGGGGGAAAGAGGGACAGAGGGACTTTGCTCCAAGCCAGGGACAGTTTCTCCAAATCAGGGACAGTTGGGAGCTATGCTATTCGTAGGGTTTTTGTATTGAGCTTTGGTGACGTCAATACTGTGCTGTGCACTGTTCTCCTTGCTAACAGCTTTGACATGATCAAGTAAAATCTACCTCTACCAAGATGGCCACCACCACACAGTGCAGAACAAAGTATAACAAGTCAGTAAGAGGTAAAAGATCAGCTGCAAAGAGGCCACTGGCAATATTGGTGACTATGGGCAGCACAGTGGTATAGTGGACAGCACTCTTGCCTAGCAGTAAAAAGGGTCGCTGGTTCAAATCCCAACCACGACACTACCTACCTGGAGTTTGCATGTTCTCCCTGTGCCTGTGTGTGTTTTCTCCGGTTTCCACCCGCACTCCAAAGACATGCTGGTAGGTTAATTGGCGTCTGTCTAAATTGGCCCTAGTATATGAAGTTAGGGAGCTTAGATTGTAAGATCCTTGAGGGTAGGGACCGATGTAAATGTACAATGTATATGTAAAGCACTGCGTAAATTGATGGTGCTATATAAGCACCTAAATAATAATAATAGTCCCTTGCCTGCCTTTGCTTTGGACACAGCTTCCAGAGTTCTGGCCAACAGAATGCATGAATGCACATAAACATGTGTGCAATCTGCAGATTTTGTTGCATTTTTAAAGCAGCTTTTCTCCTGTCAGGAGAAGAAGGTTCAGAGGAGCTGAGTAAATTCTCAGTGCGCACGAGGCCTTATCCCGTCAGGCTGACTGAACTGCTCATTGTTTGAGCTTCAGGCAGCATTTGCCAAAGTACCACTGTTTTTGCAGCAATGTGGGGTTCCCCTTTAAACTTGTGCAGCATCCCTGTTTGGTAGGGATCTGTTTATTTTACAGCAACAGGCCCTTCCTTGTTCATCCCTAAATGCAATGAATGCTCTATGCAGGATAGGATCCGGGTGGGGAATGTTAGTGTCTTCTTTACTGATACTTTACCTGAAAAAATGGATAATATCCTCAGATAAATATATTATCTGAACTCTGGGATAAGTATCTAATGTAATTGTTCCTTGAATCTTAGTATGCGCTAATCACAGGCAGTGAGATATTTCCCAAATCTCTGCAGCTGCACATTGGGGCAATGTCTCACTGCCTGTGATTAGCGCCGACTTCCTGGCGGGCTCTGCACGTGTTCCATGCGAACATGCCTGAGCTCATCCCAACTCTCTATCATTGTGCAGGGTTTCTGGTCTTGTCTCCACCCCCTCCTGTAGTTTGTTTTCTGTAGGCAGACTGTAGTGTGTGGAGCCTGTTGGATCCCTCCCACAGCTCTGCTGTCTGTACAGGCTACGTACAGCCCAGCGATGATTTCACTGCTAATTCCACAGAGTAATATTTGGGTCGACTTATATCCTTTGTGGCAATTGGGGAATTTATCTAAATAAACGCTTTTGTTTGCTGAATTCAGCTTTAAGATTATTTTTTAAAAAAATGAGCATTTTTCCTAAGCAATATTTTGCTCATAAACAGAAAATTCCCTTTGAAACTTAACAGCTCTTTAGTCCCATGAGCTGCCAGATCAATTTAAAATAATATGAAAAGAGGCACTACCAGAATTAAAAAAAACAAAGCATGGCTTAAAAAAGTCTTAGGCTGCATTCACACTTGTGCGACTTATGCGACTATGGACATCAAAGTGACAAGTCGCACCCTATTCTTTTCAATGGCACCCGTTCAAATCAGTGGGACTTCCTTTTTAAAAAAAAAAGTGACCAAAAAAATTACTTAAAAAAACTTGCCAGGCTTCTTATCAAATACCTTGGACTGTCTACTTTCCAAAAAGGGTTGGTTTGGTGTGTGTGTGTGTGGGGGGTGGAGGGGGGAGGGGGGAGGGGGGGTGGCGGTTGTGGTATTTGTACTGTCCTGGCATTTTAGGGCCTCAAGAAATTAGATGTGCCTTCAGAACAACTTGTGTGCATTGCATTATGTCATTGTGTAGGATAAAAGGATATATTGCAGTGTACTACAGATCCAAGTAATGATGCAACAAGACATGTAGAGCCAGAAATAGGTATGCCTGCCTTACCTTTTACACTGGTCACTGGTCCAATCCAGGGTCCTGGCTTTGTCTGTTACAGTAGGAATACCCTCAATGGGGTCTTCAGGGTTTGGGTATCATAAGAATGTACCATGGCCTGGACCTGTAGAGCACCCTGCTGTTAACTACACTTGTTGCACTATGTGTCAAGGTAACCACCTAATGCAGGACCCAGTGCCTGAAGCAAAACATTATAGGCTGACCCTGATGCCACCATATCCATGGTTCCCAAGATATATACCGAGGGTAGCTGATCCAGGAACTTATTGCCAAATGGCAATAAGCAGTCAGATCTTGATAGAAGTGTCAGTTGAAGGAGAAAAGGAAATCTGGTGGAAAATAGAAAAATTCTCCAACAGAAGGGGTCCATCACCAGAAACATCCCAGATAGCAAAGAAGGATAAGGGAGCTGTTCCATCTGTTTTGCAAACATGCTAAGAAGCTCAGTAACCCATAAGAGTAATCTCAGATTGCCAAGAATATGTTTTACAGTCGCAGTAAAATTTTGGGTAGCCACCTGACGCAGACACTCCTGCCAGGCAATGTGCAGCCTTCCTCCTGTCAGCTCAGTGTACCCAATAATATTGTTCATTACCCATGGAGTTGCATGTGCAATGGTGCTGGTGGCTGTGAGGATCATACAAAGAGTTAGGTTGGCAAGGCAGTGGGTGGTCATACGCACTCACTCAGTTTGAGACTCTGATGATAGTGACATGATGAGTATTTGGATACCAAGTGCTGGTAATCTGCAAAAGAAGGTGGGACCAGATCTGTGTAGCTGCACAATTGAGACTGGAGCACAGTAAGTGACAAAAATATACAACGCCACAAACGTATGTAAGCAATAGTGAACACACATGACAACTGAAACATAGTAAAAAAAATAACCTAACAATCTAGTTAACTATATACAATGGACAGATGACACATGTTGGAAAATTGGGTCGGACGGAGATTCGGACGGAGATTCGGACGGAATCAGTCCGATGCATAACACACACAGTCGGATTATCTGACGACATGGTCCGATAAGACTCATTCCGACAGATTCTCCAACCGTGTTTACAAGGGCTTAGTCTGTAGGGTTCAATAATGAGTTGTCCCAGCCTTTGAAGTCATAACAGCTTCAACTCTTCCGGGAAGGCTGTCCACAAGGTTTAGGAGTGTGTCTATGGGAATTTTTGACCATTCTTCCAGAAGTACATTTGTGAGGTCAGGCACTGATGTTAGTTAAGAAGCCCTGGCTCGCAGTCTCCATTCCAATTCATCTCAAAGGTGTTCTATCAGGTTGAGGTCAGGACTCTGTGCAGGCCAGTCAAGTTCCCCTACCCCAAACTCGCTTGTCTAGGTCTTTATAGACCTTGCTTTGTGCACCGGTGTGCAGTCATGTTGGAACAGGACGGCTCCATCCACAAAGTTTGTAGCCTGAAATTGTCCAAATTGTCCAAAATGTCTTGGTATGCTGACGCCTTAAGAGTTCCTTTCACTGAAAATAAGGGGCCAAGTACAACCCCTGAAAAACAAATCCTTGTGGGACCTGCAGTAGAAGGAGTCAAGTCTGTTTCAGGTACAAGTGGTTCTGGTACAGCCCAGCTGGGTACAGGTACAAGAACTGAACCAATGTTCCGGGCCACAGCCTGAGCAGGTTATAACTAGGCTGTGTACCCAACATCAATCCTTCTGCAAGTAGCTTTGCAGTGCATATTTTCTAAGGATCCTGTGGCATAGTTCCAGCAACAGGATTAGACACTTGGTTCCCTTGAGTACAGGGAAACACCTTTGGCTTTGAGCCATGCATCCAAATTTCCAGTCATGGAGAATGACAGTGACATTAATACTTCCTTCCTATCCTTTGAAAAAACAGGTCAGTACCACTCGTCATCGACATAGTGAGCCTGGTATCTAAAGCCAGGGCTACATAGTGACATAGGTTGAAAAAAGAAACAAGTCCATCTAGTTCAACCAACTGAAAAAAAAATAGAAATCATTTATATACAAAATCCTATTCCCACAGTCGATTCAGAGGGAGGCTGGAAAAAACAACTATAATGCATGGTCCAATTTGCCTCAATGGAGAAAAAATGTATTAAAAAAAAATAAAAAATATTTACTGATCTTCTGAAATGCAACTGGATATTCTCTGTATCAACAATCTTTGGTGTTATTACCTATAAATGTAAATATCCAGTTGATTTTGTTCTTAAGGGAGTCTTGTCCCCATTTTCACAGATCATACTATAGAGAAGCCTTTCCATATGTGGAGGTTAAATCTCTTTTCCTCCAGAGGCTAAGAGGCAAGGTCCTGGAGGCCTGGTATTGAATTGCCAACTAAAAAAATGATGAGTTAATAGATGTTATAATAATGAAGTATCAATTGACACCAGAAGTATATCGCAAGAAATTCAGATCACTGCAAAAAGGACCCACAGACTCTTTCACAGATGTGGTAAGCCACCTATGCACGATATTCTGGCAGTGGTCTAAAGTGTTAAAAAAAAAACTATAAATTATGAACTATAATCCAGGACAAATTCCTACACATCTGTCCTGTAGACGTTCAACAGTTTATGTTAGAGCTCAAGCCTGATTTCCCTAAAGTGGCATCTGACCATTGCAGATGACCACATCAGATGAAGGGGCTACCCCTTCAACTTATACCCACAGATGCTACCTTGTGGCAAGCCCACACATCTCAGGAACATCACCTGGCCAGCTGGCCAGCACACCTTCCTCTGTGCTGTTTGCCAGTGGGAAAGTTACTGGTAACAACACCAAGCTACAGCCTGCCATCACTATTACTGCCTTCCAAGTCACACCTGCTTGCCTTGAGCTGGTGGAAGAAAAAGACAATATACCAGAATATACTATAAATAGAACCCAAACCCATTCATGTGTACCCCATTATTTTCATTGATTGGGGAGCAAGAATTGGGATGAGAGTTTTTTTAGTCTGGAATGTGATATCCACACCAGTGCTGCTTCATAATATGCGTTTTCTGATGATACCCATAATTCGCCAGCTGGACCCTCTGGACATACCAACATACTTTGTAATGATGTTTGAGTGATATCTGGCAACAGGTTGGGGTGGAATGAAATGGAGATGTACAGTTCTCCTAGGGAAGTAGACAGGGAGTAACGACATGCATGAACAGTAAAGCCCCATACACACTATCAGATTTTCTGCTGATTTTTTCCTTCAGATTTACCAAAACCATATAATATGAGGTCAAACCTTAGGAGTTTCAATTTGTATACAATCAGGCAGGCCCTTCTACTATATGGTTTTGATAAATCTGAAGGAAAAAATCAGCAGAAAATCTGATAGTGTGTACGGAGCATTACCCAACAAATGTATGTTTGATGTAGGAAATAGAGATGGACTTGCGGTTCGCGGCGAATTTGCTCGTTCGCAATTCGCCAAACCGGCGGACTTCTGGCGCTGTTCACGACGGACATATGCGTTTACATTGTGAAGAACTTTGACCCATAACACATCCATCATGGGGTACAGGACAGCCAATTGTGACATTTCAGACATACCCCCTACCTTATAAATATACCTGATCTGGCAGCCATTTTACATTCTGTCTTGTGTCAGTGTAGGGAAAGGACGCTGTGTGGAGCAGGGACAGTCAGTTTAACTAGCTATTACTATTAGGTCCACAAAAGTCCTTTTAAGGACTGGTATAGATGTACAGTATATAGGGTTGTAATATACGTATAATATACTTTCTTTCAGATATAGAAAGCATATTATACTGTGCTGCTGAGTGCTGAGCGATTCAGCAGCTGTCTTTTCTCAGTGTAGGGATGGACAGTTTGGTGTTTGGAGCAGGGACAGTCTGCAATTCACTAGCTACTAGTCCTTTTAAGGACTGGTATAGGTGTACAGTATATAGGGTTGTAATACACATATAATATACTTTCTTTCAAATATAGAACGCATATTATACTGCACTGCATGCAGTGCTGCTGACCGATTCTGCAGCTGTCGTTTCTCAGTGTAGGGAGGGACAGTTTGGTGTTTGGAGCAGGGACAGTCTGCAATTCACTAGCTACTAGCTAGCTACTATTAGGTCCACAAAGGTCCTTTTAAGGACTGGTATAGGTGTACAGTATATAGGGTTGTAATACACGTATAATATACTTTCAAATATAGAAAGCATATTATAGTGCACTGCATGCAGTGCTGCTGACCGATTCTGCAGCTGTCGTTTCTCAGTGTAGGGAGGGACAGTTTGGTTTTTGGAGCAGGGACAGTCTGCAATTCACTATCTACTAGCTAGCTACTATTAGGTCCACAAAGGTCCTTTTAAGGACTGGTATAGGTGTACTATTTGGTGTGCAGTATATAGGGGTGTAATACACGTTTAACCACTACAATACAGGGCACTTTCGCCCCCTTCCTTCCCAGCCCAATTTTCAGATTTCAGCGTTCTCGCAATTTCAATGACAATTGCTCGGTCATGCTACGCTGTACCAAAATTAAATTGTTATCATTTTGTTTGCACAGAGCTTTATTTTGGTGTTATTTATTAACAACTCAGTTTTTTTATTTTTTGCGATATAAGCGAAAAAAGAGCGGAAATTTGGAAACAAAACATTTTCTTCTTTCTATTTTAAAAGAAATCCAATAAAATCGAATTTTGTCATAAATTTAAGCCAAAATGTATTCTGCTACATGTCTTTGGTAAAAAAAAATTGGTTTGTGTGATCACGGACATATGTGTACAGATAATCAGTGGGACATATGTGGGGGACATGTGTTTTTATTATTGGGGACATGTGTGTTTTGGGGACATATGTGGGGACATTGTGTTTATACTGTGTGGTGATGTGTGTTTTCACTAAACTGGTGATCAGTGAGTAAAAAGCTGTAAAAAACAGCTCATACTCACTGATCACCAGCCGGCTGCAGCGATCTGCTCTCCTCTCCTCAGCGACGACTTCTGTGTGAGGAGAGGAGGAGCCGATTGCCTAGCAACCAGCTGTTTGTTAACATCACATGACGGCCATGATTGGACACGGCCATCATGTTATCAGGAGGGCCAATCACAGAGCCCTCCTGCCGATCCGAGATGCGCCGGGTCACGGGCACGATCCCCCCTACTTCTGATTGACGTTCAAGAATGTCCACTCAGAGGTAGAGAGCTCCCACCCGGCCGTATATGTGCATTGGCCAGGTTGGAAGTAGATAAAATACTTTCAAATATAGAAAACATAGTATAGTGCATTTCCACTGTGCAGCATTGTGACTGCTGAGCGGTTCTGCAGCAATACTACAAAGAGTGACAAATGTAATTAGAAAAAAGTATTATAACTGGTGTGATAGACCAGTGGCCCCCCAAAATGACATATTGAAGCAGGGTGTTATATACCTTCTTCCACATATACTGCATTTCTCTAGAGACTTTTGTCACAGGGTCATTTAAAAAATGACAGGCTGAGGAAGAGGCAGGCCCTTCCGCAGGGGTGGTAGGGGTAGGGCAGGAGCAACAGGCTTGAGCCAAAGTAGGAAACTGCAGAAGGTGCGTTCGATTACGTCAAAGGACGCACCAGACTTGGTTGAGTGGCTCACTTAGCCTTACTCTTTTGCACCCTCCTCAACCTCTCGATCTGCACCCTCTTCTTCACTCTCTGCTGTGTGCACCCCCTAAGACACTACCACCAACACCACCACCACCATATACCCTCCGCTTGAGTCACAGAAATTATTTTCCGATCCATCAGAAGACATTGCCGATGCGCAGCCATTATTGGCATTGGATCAGGAAGAGGAGGTAGCAACAACCGCCACTCAGCAGTCTGAAGACTACCCAGATCAGCCCAAGGAGGTTGGTCCCCGGTGTTGCTGCCTACTCCGAGAGCTCTAATTATAGGGTGGGGAAGGTGACGTCGATGATGACGTGTCTAGTGATGTCACGTGGGTGCCCACAAGAGAGGAAGAGGAGCAGAGTTCAGAGGGAGATATGGACCAGCAGATAGGGAGGAGAAGCAGGCGGAACTTACATTGCATAGGAGGGACAAACCAGACTGCTAATGTATCAGGAGCGAGGCATCAACCATGTACGGTCACATCTGGCGCTCCCAGAACCCCGGCACATGGCTCCGCAGTGTGGGCTTTTTTTAACGTGTCCACTGCTGACAAAAGTGTTGCCATCTGCAGCCTTTTATATAAATTAATAAGAATGCGGCGCTACCTAAAAGTGCTAAACCTATAAGTGAATAATAATCCCAAAATAGATGTAAATCAAATAATATCCACTGAGTGTAACATAAGTACAATGAGAAATAGATCCATATAAAAAATCCAAATCAAATTACGCGTGCAAACAATAAATGTGCAACAATTAGTGAATAAAAGTCCGTGAAAGAATTAATCAAATACTTAAATAATCTACATAGATAGTCCAAATATAAACAAGCGTATAAGTATCAAAATAAATATAGAAAATCTATAAGGTGAAAATACGTGGAAAACCAAATATAGTGATTATTAAACAATCAATATACACACGTGATAGTCCATAAATAAAGTGCACTGATGACTGATGAAGTTGCAAAATATATAAATAAAGTTCATGCAAAAAAATGTGAAAAATCGATTCCCAAGAGTGGCAAATCACTGCAAACTTCAGTGCTTAATGGGTGCACCACCTGTTTCCCCCAGCCTCTCACCTCCAATATCTGGAAAATAGGCACTGTGTAAAGGGATAACTGCTGGCTTCTTATTCATTCACACTGCTCCACCGCTGTTTGTATTTCACTGTGAGGCTATATATTATATGCCCTCCCAATAGCTCCAGGATATCCAAGCCATATAGAGTGGAAAAACACAGAGGGCTTTCATGTGTAGTAACTTCGCTATTTTATTATAATAAAAGGTAAAATCCACACTTACATATAGCAAATACAGCAGAGTGTGCAGCAGACGCGGACGGCACACTCTGCTGTATTTGCTATATGTAAGTGTGGATTTTACCTTTTATTATAATAAAATAGCGAAGTTACTACACATGAAAGCCCTCTGTGTTTTTCCACTCTATATGGCTTGGATATCCTGGAGCTATTGGGAGGGCATATAATATATAGCCTCACAGTGAAATACAAACAGCGGTGGAGCAGTGTGAATGAATAAGAAGCCAGCAGTTATCCCTTTACACAGTGCCTATTTTCCAGATATTGGAGGTGAGAGGCTGGGGGAAACAGGTGGTGCACCCATTAAGCACTGAAGTTTGCAGTGATTTGCCACTCTTGGGAATCGATTTTTCACATTTTTTTGCATGAACTTTATTTATATATTTTGCAACTTCATCAGTCATCAGTGCACTTTATTTATGGACTATCACGTGTGTATATTGATTGTTTAATAATCACTATATTTGGTTTTCCACGTATTTTCACCTTATAGATTTTCTATATTTATTTTGATACTTATACGCTTGTTTATATTTGGACTATCTATGTAGATTATTTAAGTATTTGATTAATTCTTTCACGGACTTTTATTCACTAATTGTTGCACATTTATTGTTTGCACGCGTAATTTGATTTGGATTTTTTATATGGATCTATTTCTCATTGTACTTATGTTACACTCAGTGGATATTATTTGATTTACATCTATTTTGGGATTATTATTCACTTATAGGTTTAGCACTTTTAGGTAGCGCCGCATTCTTATTAATTTATATACTCAATTTTTGGTGCAGAGATCACTTTTTTTTATGCTGGCTGCTTCCTATATACATTCATTTTATATATTTTCCTATGACATATTAGGTGGAGCGCACTAGTTTTCCCTTTACACATCTGCAGCCTTTTGCAGTCAATGCATAAGTCGCGGTAAGCCCAACACTCACCTAGGGATGACCGCCTTAGGAAGGCACATGAGCTGCCATCACCGAGCACAGTGGGAGCAACGGAACCCACAAAGCTACACTCCAGGCTCTCACCGTCCAGCCTCTTCTGCTTCTCCTCTCTCCTCAGAATTGTCCTCCACTCCACCTTCCATCATGCCGTCCTCACGTTTTTCTGGAAAAAGGCAGGCTTCCGTGGGCCAAATGTTTGAACGTAAAAAAATGATGACGCCGGATAACCCTCTTGCCCAACGGTGGACCGCTGGCTTGTCAGAACTGATAGCCTGCCAACTACTGCCATATAAACTGGTGGACTTGGAGGCCTTTAGAAAATTTGTGGCCATTGGAACACCACAATGGAAGGTCCCAGGAAGGAAGTATTTCTCACAGAAGGGCATCCCAGAGCTATATGGCCATGTTCAGCGGCAAGTGAATGTATCTCTGGCACACAATTTCGGTGCCAAGATACATCTGACCACAGACACGTGGTCTAGCAAACACGGGCAGGGAAGGTATATAACTTTTACTGCCCACTGGGTGAATCTTCTGACGGCCGTCAAGCATGTAACCTGTGGCACCCGTGTAGATTTGGTTTTACCACCACGGATTGCATGCAGGCATGCCTCTTCTTCTCCTCCTCCTACTCCATCCTCCCTCTCCTCCTCGCCTGACTCCTCCTTTTCCACTGCTAGCGTCTCTTCCGCTGTGCCGCCCAAGATCCCCAGAACCTATTCGACATGCCAGGTGAGGCATTGCCATTCTGTGCTGCGTCTGTTGTGCCTGGAAGCCAAGAGCCACATTGGCCCTTCACTCCTTTCAGCTTTGCAGTCACAGGCAGATCAGTGGCTAACACCGCTCAATTTGACAGTTGGTAAAGTGGTGTGTGACAACAGTACCAATCTGCTTAGCGCATTGAAACAGGGCAAAATTACACACATGCCATGCATGGCACACGTCTTAAACTTGGTCGGGCAGCAATTCGTTGTCAAATACCCTGGGGTCCAGGACATCTTGCGGCAGGCAAGGAAAATCTCGGCCCATTTCAGAAGATCTTACACGGCCGTGGCTCGCCTTGCTGACATTCAGCGGCGACACAATCTGCAGGTCAGACGTCTTATTTGCGATTGCCCGATGCAATGGAACTCAACCTTCTTTATGCTTGATAGGCTGCTCCAGCAGAAACGTGCAGTTAATGACTACCTGTACGAACTCTGGGGAGGTTCTGGGGAGCTTGGTTTTTTTTCACCGCGCCAGTGGCTGCTCATGCGCGACGCATGCAGACTTCTGCGGCCATTTGATGAGATCACCAAACTGGTCAGTCCCAGCTATGGCGCCATCAGTGACATCATACCTTATGCCTTCTTTATGGAGCGTGCATTGCGTCGTGTCATTGATCAAGCCATGGAGGAGCAGGAGCAGGAAGATGAGGAAGTCATAATGCTGGATGAATTCCCAGGGGGGGGGCTACTCTATCTGAGACAAGTCAACAACAGGAGTCTGAAGAGGAGGATGGTGCCGGGGCGGATGAGGAGGAGCAAGAAGAGCATGCTTTAAACCTTTCTGGGATCCCTGTTGTTGTGCGTGGATGCGGAGAGGAGAACGAGGAGGACGACATTATCTTGGATGATGAGCAGGAGCCAGGCCACCACACCGCTTCCAGTTTAATGCAAATGGGGGCCTCCATGCTCCAGTGTTTTAACAGGGACCCCCGTATAAAAAGCATAAAGGTCAAGGACCAGTACTGGGTGGCAACATACTTAGACCCCCGGTACAAACAAAAAATGGCGGAAATGTTACCACCATCATAGAGGGCTGTCAGAATGGAGCACTTACAAGCCTTGCTTCGACAAATGCTGCATTCTGCTTTTGCGTGCGCTGGCAGAGGAGGAATTCCCACTCCCAGAGAAAGAGTTGCGGGTACCAATCCAACAGCGCCTGCAAGAAGAGGGCGGTTTGAAGATGTGTTGGTCACTTCTGATATGAGATCATTCTTTCAGCCGACCCATCGACAGGTCTCATTCAGATCCAGCATCGGGGAACGCCTAGACCAACAGGTGTCCTACTACATCGGGTTAACGGCCGATGTGGACGCTCTGAGAAGTGATGAACCCCTGGACTACTGGGTGGGCAGGCTTGACCTCTGGCCAGAGTTTGCCCAATTTGCAATGGAATTGTTGGCTTGCCCCTCGTCCAGTGTCCTGTCAGAAAGGACGCTCAGCAAGGGGGATCGTGATCCATAAGCGCACTCGCCTAGCTCACGACAGTGTTGACTACCTCACATTTATAAAAATGAATGAGGCATGGATCTCGGAGGAATTCAACACATGTGACCAGTAGACCATGTATATGCGTAACTCTATAAACGATTTATATAATCTAGCACACTTTTTTCTACCTTTTGGCTTAACTCCTTGTACAAAAATAGCACACCGTACTATATGCCCGTACCCTCCTGTTTGAAGAGGTTGAGCCGTGTCATATTTTTGGGTCCCGCAGCGAGTTGCTGGTATCAGTGCTGGTGTCAGTGCTCTCTATCACGGTGCTGGTGTGGTGTCAGTGCTCTCTATCTCGGTGCTGGTGTCAGTGCTCTCTCTCTATCTCGGTGCTGGTGTGGTGTCAGTCCTCTCCATCTCTGTGCTGGTGTCAGTGCTCTCTATCACAGTGCTGGTGTCAGTGCTCTCTATCTCGGTGCTGGTGTGGTCTCACTGCTCTCTATCACGGTGCTGGTGTCAGTGCTCTCTATCTCGGTGCTGGTGTCAGTGCTCTCTATCACGATGCTGGTGCCAGTGCTCTCTCTCTAGCTCAGTGCTGGTGTCCGTGCTCTCTCTTTATCTCGGTGCTGGTGTGGTGTCAGTGCTCTCTATCATGGTGCTGGTCACAGTGCTCTCTATCGTGGTGCTGGTGTCAGTGCTCTCTATCGTGGTGCTGGTGTCAGTGCTCTCTATCGTGGTGCTGGTGTCAGTGCTCTCTATCGTGGTGCTGGTGTCAGTGCTCTCTATCGTGGTGCTGGTGTCAGTGTTCTCTATCTCGGTGCTGGTGGCAGTGCTCTCTATCACGGTGCTGGTGTTGGTGCTCTCTCTCTATCTCGGTACTGGTGTGGTGTCAGTGCTCTCTATCTCGGTGCTGGTGTGGTCTCAGTGCTCTCTATCACGGTGGTGGTGTCAGTGCTCTCTATCTCGGTGCTGGTGTGGTCTCAGTGCTCTCTATCACGGTGCTGGTGTCAGTGCTCTCTATCACGGTGCTGTGTCAGTGCTCAATCTCTATTGCGGTGCTGGTTTCAGACAGTGAGGGAGATGGCAGCGGAGAAGCCAATCAGCACGCAGTGCCAGCATCATGACTGAGGATCAGCACTGGACTGGCACCTCCGGAGCCCTGCATAGGTGGGGATAAGGGCCGGGCAGAGGGAGGGGCCCAAGCACAGGTTGGCACACTGGGACACTGGCACAGGACTGCTCTGCCCTGACTGTGGCACTGATCATCTCCCGTACCCCCTTCATGGCCTGGCCTTGCCTCTTCTCCATGGCCTTCATGCGCTCCTGAATTGTCAAAATTTCACAGATAAAAAAAGAATGCTTGTCGTCGTCGATCCCAGATTCACTTAATACTTTTGTTATGTCAGTGTCCATGTTGTGGGACTATGTGCACAGCTAGTAGGTATTTTGTGGCTGAAAATATGACCTGGAGGTTTGTAAGGTTCGTCTGCCATTAAAGTCAATGGGGTTCACCACGAACCTTGCAGTTCGCAAACTTTTGGCCACGTTCGCGGTTCGCGTTCGTGAAACGTCCCGTCGGAAGTTCGTCCATTACTAGTAGGAAATTAAATGACTGAATCTGATAACGGTATTTTTCCAGTGTTACTGGTTACCCATAGTGCTGCAAAGGCTGCCAATATGCAGTCTCTGGTTCCAGAGTAAGAGGATGATACCTATAGTCTCTTTCCTTGCTTTGGCCTAGTGACTTTTGCTGAGCCTCATCATTGGCCATGGAGCAGTTTTCTGGAGCTTGTAGTACTGTGTTTTATCAAGCACTGGAGACTAACCCAAGTCTGGAGCAGCTTAGAAGCCTAGCTTCCAGCCCTCCTACTGAGAGAAACAAAAAAAAGGTTTACTGAAACAATGGAAAGCTGTGCAGGGCATATCTACTCACTGAACGTGGTGAGGCAGAACTAGTTAAATGATAGTTCATTGTAACCAGCACATTTAGGCAGGCCATACATGATTCATTCGAGGTGGATGGGGAAATCAATCTGCTGCCAACCTTAACAGGAAGAGACAACCCCACTGTTAGGCTTGTTAGCTGGGAACTGGGGAAGTGGAGACAGACCTCAAGATGAATTAAACACCTCTCTTCCACACAGAAAACTCAGAAATGCTTGTTGCACACCACGACTGTTTCACCGGGAAACCAGGTAGAGGCACCTTATAGTCAACAGGGGCACACCCACCTTCATACACTTTGCCTACTGCATTTTGCTGGAAGTCTAGGCACACATAAAATTGGATATTGAGGAGATGCTGCAGTTAGGGGTTATTCAGATGTCCCACAGTGCTTTGGCATGCCAGTAGTAAGTAGTAAGGATGAGCTCAGATGTGTTTGCATGGTCCACGTGCAGAGCCCGCCAGGAAGCCGGCGCAGCGTTGCGCTAATCACAGGCAGTGAAACATTGCCCGATGCGCAGCTGCAGAGATTGGGCAATGTCTCACTACCTGTGATTAGCGCTGTGCCGACCTCCTAGCGGGCTCTGCACGTGGACCATGCGGACACGCCTGAGTTCATCCCTAGTAAGTAGTAGTTGCTAGGGAGAACAGCAAGCTACTCAGTTTGAGCTTGGTTTTTCAGCAGTAAAATTTCATTATGCAGCACAAGAAGAGAAGCAACACGGACAGACTGTCCCCACAAGCACAGCAAGCAGAGGTCAGTTGTGTTGGAAATTAACTTGCAATCCCTTCTGTGCAACCAACTGAAGAGGGAAGGTGTGATGATAATGAGATCTGACAAACCCCAAACTAAGTGGGGAGAATGGGGATGTTGTATTGAACACAGTGCTACCCCCTCCTTTCTTCAAAATCTGACTGAAAACAATCAGATTTAAGGCTGGGTTCACACTAGTGCAAATTGGATGCAGGTTTCCCCGCATCCAATTCGCACAGCAGAAGATTGTGACCAGCTCTCTATGGAGCCAGTTCACATATCTCCACAGTGGCTCTGGTGTGATTTGCACAGGAGTCTTGTGCATCTTTTGGTCCATTTCAGTTCCGAATTCAGACAAAATTTCGGGCTGAAACTGTGAACGAGGACACACCGGACTCCTGCTGTGAGCCGATGCGTGCTCATATGTGAACCCAGCCTAAATCTTATGTCTGTGGTGGAGAAGTGACACATTTCATACAAACCCCCATATGAACAATGTATAAACATGGATCTGAACAAGCCTAATAATGAGCCTGGTGGAAGTCTTAAGGCCCGTACACACGATCTGACTTTTTGACAACAAACACGCAAAATTAACTGTTTTGGAGCAACATCTGACCGTGTGTATGCTCCATCGGACAAACTTTTTTGGTTTTCATCTGACTTTTGTTGGCTGTGCAAATGGACAAACTTTGTGACAACATAAGTCCGATGGAGCAAAGTGAAGTTTCATAGTTAGTGAGGTTGAATAAAGACACCAGTCCATCCAGTTCAACCTGTGTGAGTGTCTACAATTGTCCCTATCCCTGTACACTGCACATTCACATCAGTCCCTACCCTCACAATCCAAGGTCCCCATTCATATACTAGGGCCAATTTTGGACAGAAGCCAATTAACCTACCTGCATGTCTTTGGATTGTGGGAGGAAACCGGAGTACCCGGAGGAAACCCACACAGGCACAGGGAGAACATGCAAACTCCAGGCAGGTAGTGTTGTGGTTGGGATTTGAACCAGAAACCCTTCTTACTGCTAGATGAGAGTGCTAACCACTACACCACTGTGCCGCCCAAATTCCGATCGTGTGTACACAAAACCAATCGGTCTTTTGTACAAAGTACAAACACTCATGCTCAGAACCAATGCAAAAGATCAGACAACAATACAGAAGTTGACCAAAGGTGTCGCTGGAGTAATTGAACGTCCTCTTTTGAAGTGTCGCCAGTACGTTGAAACGTCACTACGTTCGTGTTTGTTGCCTAAAAAGTCTGATCGTGTGTATGCAATACAAACTTACGGCCAACGCCCTTTGTACAAAAGTCCATGGGAAAGTTTGTACAAAGTCCGATCATGTGTATGGGGCTTTACAGAATAAGTTCACCTTTAATAACAGGTTACATGTTACACCAGTGTTTAGGGTGTAACATGTAACATGTTACTAAGAAGCACCTGCTTGCACTCCCTGATTCCCTGCCTATGTGGTGGGTGGGGGATCTTCTTCCCGCACCCACTGTCACTTTTTGCCCATACAACCACGTTATTGATTCATAGAGTTCTGCAAATGAATGAACTACAAGTACTGTCAGCCACCAGCAAGTTCTCTCGTAGTTCATTGATTCTTTCTGCTCTTTAGTAACTGTCTGCCCATATGGGAGGTATGAGCAGACAGCTGTATTGAAAGTCAGCAGAAGCCTGACATTGCACTTGCAAATTGCTGACCATTGGTGCAATGCTCTGCAAATCCCTGAAAATAGAAATAATAAATACATTTTTTTTTAAAGTGAGCTTATTCAAACCTCTAATAAGCCAGAGACTCTTAAGCAGCCCTGTTATTAACCTGCCAAAAAAAAACATCTAGATGGAATACACATTTGTAAGACTGATTTTATTTGACCTAAAACGGCACTTTCAAATATTCCATAATTTTTACTGTCATACAGTTACATTTATAAAAATTGATTACACTGATGTATGAGAAGATGGCAATCAGTTAGACACAAAGCATGCCCATGCTACAACATCTTCTAGGCGAATGGAACACATTCATTTCCTAAGTGATATATGCATCCAGTTTATATTGTATTTGGTGTCTAACAAATCATAATTTCATTCTGTTCAATAATATGTTGTTGAAATGTGAAACCTTGTCATCTGGAAATATAGATATGGTTAAAAAAAGTTGTTATTATGAAAATGTCTGCCAATTCATCACACAATATGCTCCAGCCCCTTCAGCACATCCCTCCCTAATTGGTTGTGTTATTACGGCAAATGTCTTTTTAGACTCTACATGAAACCAAAGACCAGGTAAACTATGTTAAGTACTTTTCACTTTTAAGCCCATTTATTTTACAGTTGCTAATTGTCTGTTATGTATTGCTTTTTCTGTAAGCATTTTTCTTTTCTATTCATGAAAATGCTATTTTAGAAAACTAAGCTGAATATCTGTCTTCTCTAAACCAAATGAAAGAATCCTTGTCTCTGTGAGGGCTACCAAATTTTAAAGGCTTAACTAATGAAGTAACCTGTCCCAGTGGCACCTACTCCTAGTCTGCTGGTGCTTATATTGTTGTCCCACAAGCTGAAAAATCTCTGCACAGGGTGAACCTGTGTGTGCAATATGTTGCAAAGGGGGTTTCGTCCCCTTGCACGGGCAAGGTGACATTATCTATTTAATATGTACTTTTAAGCATAATGATGGTTAAATTTGAATTGTGCATTTTTAGGTCAAACAAAAACTAAAACCAACCCTCATTTATCTCGGTATCTATAAGCATTGTGAAGAAATTAATTTTCAAAGATCACAATACGGGCAGTGGGTGGGCAGAGTCATGTATTTTGGCTTTAGCAGACTTCAACAGCAGTGTCTTAGAAATAATTGTAAAATTTCCAGGAGCTAAAGATAAACAAAAATAAAAAAAGATCAAATGCCTGCAAGTGCTTTTGCGTTAAAAAAAGAGCCTAAAAAGCTAAAAAAAAATGCTTCCCTTTAAAATAAATGTGTTCACATTGGGGCGGTGTGCTTCCGTTGCGGTGAAAAAAATCCTGCTTGCTGCAATTTTGGAACATGTTTGGGGAGTTAAAAAAAACACACCTTCCCATCGAAAGTAAGCTATTTACTGCTTGTTAAGAATATGAAAATAGTTTAATATTTATAGTCTGAGCACAGGTACACTTTTAAGTAAAAACTTCAATAATAATCCAAAATATGGTACTTTCCTAGGGTGTTTATTAAGATCTGACAAAACCACAATTTTCATTGTTAGCCATTCATGTCACGAATGTACATTTGTAAGGCTGGAGGTCCTCACATAAGAAGGCCCTCAATCATCCACTTAAAGTAGTTGTGAACATAAAATGTTATAGATACTTTTTAATACAGTACTAACTATGCAGGCACCATAACTGATTTTGTTGAGTTTCAGAAATGATCTTTCCTACCTTTTTTTACAAGTTTAAAATGTACTGTCATGTGACCATAGTTACATAGTTAATAAGTTTGAATAAAGACACCAGTCCATCCAGTTCAACCTGAGTGAGTGTCTTCAATTGTCCCTATCCCTGTACATTGCACACTCACATTGGTCCCTACCCTCAAGGAGCCCACAATCCAAGGTCCCCCTTCATATACTAGGGTCAATTTTGGACAGAAGCCAATTAACCTACCTGCATGTCTTTGGATTGTGGTGCCATGGTTGGTATTCAAACCAGCGACCCTTTTTACTGCTAGGTGAGAGTGCTAACCACTACACCATTCTTCTGCCGTACCATGAATCTCTTCTTACTGATTGTGGGGAGTGGGGTTACAAGACACTGTGCAGACACACAGTGTGTCTGTACTCCAGCCTGTTCAGCTTGGGACACAATGCACATCAAGTACTAAATTGGGGAAACAATTCCATCTGAGGCCTTTGATGGGTTCTGTACAGAACCATTAGCTGAAGCATAGAAGTCACTCTCATAGCTGGCCTGTATTGTGCTGGACGCTGACAAGGTTTTAGGCTCCATTCACACCAATGCATTTTTTCATGCTTTTTGCAGAAACGCATGCAGATACGTTCACACCAATGCATTTTTCGTGCTTTTTGCAGAAACGCATGCAGATACATTCACATCAATGCATTTTTGTGCGTCTGCGTTTTTGGAAAGGATCAGGGACTTTTTTTTTTTAAACACTGCTTTTTTTAATCAATAGACTTCAGTGAGGAAGCTGCAGAAAAGCATGTTGTGTGCCTTTACTGCGATTTTGCGGTGATGTGCGTTTTGCATTTTTAAATCTGCCCAACAACAAATTTGCCTAAAAAAAAAGAAAAGCATGAAAAAAAACACAAATTGCGCCGAAATCTTGGCAAAATATGCAAAAAGCACAGCAGAAATTCTCAAAAGAAACATGCATATACAGTTGTACTCATAAGTTTACATACCCTGGCAGAATTTATGATTTCTTGTCCATTTTTCAGAGAATATGAATAACACAAAAATATTTCTTTCACTCATGGTTAGTGTTTGGCTGAAGCCATTTATTATCAATCGACTGTGATTACACTTTTTAGATCATAATGACAACAGAAACTACCCAAATGACCCTGATCAAAAGTTTACATACCCTGGGGATTTTGGCCTGATAACATGCTCCCAAGTTGACACAAAGGGGGTTTGAATGGCTATTAAAGGTAACCATCCTCACCTGTGATCTGCTTGCTTGTAATTAGTGTGTGTGTATAAAAGGTCAATGAGTTTCTGGACTCCTGACAGACCCTTGCGTCTTTCATCCAGTGCTTCACTAAAGTTTGAATTGAGAATGCCAATCAGCAGTGTTCAAACTCTAATCAAGAAGTGGAAAATGAGGGGTCCTGTTGAAACCAAACCACGATCAGGTAGACCAACATAAAGTTTCAGCCTCAGCTGCCAGGAAAATTGTCCGGAATGCAAAGAAAACCCCACAAATAACTTCAGATGAAATACAGGACTCTCTAAAAACATGTGGTGTGGCTGTTTCAAGATGCACAATAAGGAGGCACTTGAAGAAAGATGGCCTGCATGGTCGAGTCGCCAGAAGAAAACCATTACTACGCAAATGCCACAAAGTATCCTGCCAACAATACGTCAAACAGCACAGAGACAAGCCTCAAACCTTCTGGCTCAAAGTCATTTAGAGTAATGAGACCAAAATTGATCTTTTTGGCCACAACCATAAACGCTACACTTGGAGAGGAGTCAAGAAGGCCTATGATGAAAGGTACACCATTCCTACTGTGAAAAACGTTGGTGGATCGCTGATGTTCTGGGGATGTGTAAACTACAAAAGGCACATGAAATTTGCTCAGAATTGATGGCAAGATGAATGCAGTATGTTATCAAAAACACTGGAGGAAACTTTGCATTCATCAGCCAGGAAGCTGCACATGGGACGTACTTAGACATTCCAAGATGACGATGATCCAAAACACAAGGCCAAGTTGACCTGTCATTGGCTACAGAAGAATAAATTGAAGGTTCTGGAGTGGCCATCTCAGTCTCCTGACCTCAATATCATTGAGCCACTCTGGGGAGATCTCAAACATGCAGTTCATGCAAGACAGCCCAAGAAGTTACAGGAACTGGAGACTTTTTGACAAAATGAATGGGCAAATTTATCATCTGAGAAGATAGAGAGCCTTATCCACAAATACCACAAAAGACTTCAAGCTGTCATTGATGTTAAAGGGGGCAATAAACGGTATTAAGAACTGGGGTATGTAAACTTTTGATCAGGGTCATTTGCGTAGTTTCTGTTGTCATTATGATTTAAAAAAAGAGTAAACACACTTGATTGATAATAAATGGCTTCAGTCAAACACTAACCACGAGGGAAAGACATTTTTTTGTGTTATAATTCATATTCTCTGAAAAATGGCCAAGAAATCATAAATTCTGACAGGGTATGTAAAATGATGAGCACAACTGTAGGTGTGAATGGAGCCTAATCCCCAGGTCCACCCCCTGATCCATATCTTTAATATCCTATCATAAACTATTTTATTCCTTTTCCTACCCCCTCTTCTCTCTCTTTTTCTTGACTATCTTCTCAAATTGTTAGTCCTGTTTTATCGTTACCTGTAATCTTCCTCCTTTCAGCTCTCGACATATGTGGTCATTATCACCAACCACTTGACAAGGCTATTTGAAAAGCTAGATATAATCTTGCTGTGGTCACATAACCAATTCCCCACACTGGTTTTATTCTGTAAAGGGGAACTCCAGTCATTTTTAAAAAGAAATTAACAGTCAGCAGCTACAAATACTGTAGCTGCTGACTTTTAAGAGACAGACACTCACCAACCCAAGAGTCAAGCTTTGCTTTATGGGGGCTGGTTCTTTGCCAGCCTTTGGATCTTCGGCGCCACTATCTTGGCTACGCCTTCCTGCTGTCTCTCAGCCGGTTCCCCAGTTCCCTAAGAACTAAATATGTTGGGGGGGGGGGGGGGGGGGCAGATTAGCTGTGCTTTCACTTTTAAGTGAAGGTTGGCTCTAAATATTAAAGAGGGCCTTTGCTCTCCAGGCTCAGCAGGAATTGTGTTTAGTTACATATTCCTGTCTCTGTAACATTTTCACCTCTGAGTTGTAAAGCTTACAGGGAGTCTCATGGCTGTATGTCTTTGGTGATGCACTTGTTAAGGCATTTGTAGGTTTTTTACACTGCTACAATTTTACATACATTTAAGACTCCATTAACATCTGGGCATTTTAGGATCTCAAAATGCACTACAATCGCAAAATGCAGGTTCAGGTGCCATTATTTTCAATGGCACCTAACATGCAGCAAATTGCATCATGAGAAGCTTGTCTCCCAAAAGAAGCTCCTGCTCCTTTTTGAGCAACAAGCTTCATGCAATGCGTTTTGCCGCTATTGCAGTGCAATAAATCGCAAAACAATTGAAGCAAAACCACACTGCGTTTTAGGTGCCATTGAAAATAATGGCACTTGAACCAGCATTTTGCAATTGTAGTGCATTTTAAGATCGTGGGTAGAGTCACAGTGACTCTGTCGCATTCCCAAAACACCCAGATGTGAATGCCGCCTTAAATATATGCACAATTGTAGCAGTGTACAAAACATACAAATGCCTTAACAAGTGAAACAGTTCATCACCATAGATATACAGCCATGGGTCTCCCTGTAAGCGAGAAGTTTATTGGAATAAAAAATAGATACAAAAATAATAAAAATAAGTATGTCATACTACTCTTGAGGAGCAAAATAATAATTGACCCAGTATAGCATTTCTTAAATGGGGTGCCAAGAACACAGGACAAAATTTGCCCTGGATCAGTGTCATGGTGCAGGTAGGCTGGCCACCAGAACCATAAGAATCAATAAGGCTCTAGGGCCACTGCACAGCACCCTGCCTGCACCATTACTATTCATGACACTGTTTCAGAGCAGTCAGCATGGTGGGCTACCTCCAGCATTCAGAAAAAGATAGAAGTGCACCCCCGCCCAGACCTGCTCTGTGTTCTGTCCTCTGTCATGCAACTAAAGTAAAGTAGAGCTCTGGCAAAGGGGACTGCATGATGGGATGCTTTGATGGGGGACTCTGTGAAAAGGTAACTCTGATGTGATGGGGGCTCTCATGCTTGTGGGGGGCTAACATGAATAGGGGTGACTTTGATGGGAAGAGTGGGCTTCTGATTTAATGAGAGGAATGTGATTCTAATGTGATGGTGGTACTCTAATATGAAGGGGGTTCACTGAAATGATGGAGGACCGTTTATGTGATGGTGGGATTCCAAAATACTTTTCCCAACCCACATGTTCCTACAAAGTGGCTGTAATGCCCTTTACACATGGTCGGACATTCCGACGACAAAATCCGTCAGATTTTTTCAGACGGATTTTGGCCCAAACTTGTCTTGCATATACACAGTCGCAACAAAGTTGTCGGAAAATCTGATCGTTCAGAACGCGGTGACTTAGAACACGTACGACAGGACTATAAACAGTGCAGTAGCCAATAGCTTTCGTTTCGTAATTTATTCTGAGCATGCGCGGCACTTTGTCTGTCGGGACTGTCTACACACGATCGGAATTGAAACGATTGGATTCTGTTGTCGGAAAATTTTAGATCCTGCTCTCAAACTTTGTGTTGGAAATTCCACTGGAAAAAGTCAGATGGAGCCCACACACGATCTGATTTTCCAACAAGATCTGATCGGACATTTTCCGTCGGAAAGTCCGACCGTGTGTACAGGGCATAAGTGTACATGGGTGTTGCAGCGACCACCGGCTAGAACCAAAGGTAATCAGAACGAGGGAATGTCACCAGCACACCACAAATCTTCTGAACAGGTCAAAAGCTTTATTCAGCGATCACATCATTGTAACAGAAGCAACGTTTTGGAGCCTCGGAGGCCATATACTTGATGAAGGGATCCTGTGATGCTCTGAAATGTTGCTTGTGTTACAAAGATGTGATTGCTGAATAAAGCTTTGGTCCCGTTCTGGAGATCTGCGGTGTTCTGGTGACATTCTCTCGCTCTGACATGAAGGGGTGGCGGGGGCTCTGATGTGACGGGATGGTTGTGTGCATCATCATCCAGGATCACGTTACCCATTGAATTCTACATTTACCATTTTTTCCTTTTTAAACTTAAGATTTTACTTACTTTTAAAGGGTTCTGTGAATGAAAAAGGTTGGGAAATGCTGACCTAGCATATTACATTTGAAAATAAAGCAATATGCCCAGTTTACAAGTAAAGCAGAAACAAATTAGAAATTTTAGAGCTGAAATGTTAATTTCATACATCCACATATAAACTGGTCAATATGCAGCACAAAATAGAATTTGCTATGGAAAAAAAAACATGACAGAAAGCACATAAATGCTTGGAAAATAAAGAAATCAAATAAAACAAATAGAATAACTTTTCTATTTGCCACCTTTATAAACAGGATGAGCAATGTCTCAACATGGTCAGACTGATATCTCCACCAATATGTGCCCAAATGAGTCACTTCCTATATGAAGCATTTAATTGCAGTGGCAGTGGTATTCCCATTCCATGTAAACCTGTTCCCGCAGAGGCAACCAAAATCCTTCTGGACTTGGTACACGAGAGGAAATCTAATAAAGCCTAAAACGATGCATGTTGTGCTAATGTTATGTCATGTGAGTCATTCCAGTCTTCCTGTGCTCTGCTCTTCTAGTGTGTAGGAGATACCTCAGTAAATGAACGTGCACTGCAGCGCCAGCCGCATCCTTCTGCCAAGACATGACCAAACTAGCCATTTACAGCTAAATAACCACAGGGGTTGATTTACTAAAACTGGAGAGTGCAAAATCTGGTGCAGCTGTGTATAGTAACCAATCACCTTCTAACTTCAGCTTGTTCAATTAAGCTTTGACAATAAAACCTGGAAGCTCATTGGTTTCTATGTCACATAGTTACATTTGCCCCTTTTTATAGTTACATAGTAGGTGAGGTTGAAAAAAGACACAAGTCCATCAAGTCCAACCTATGGAAGAGATGCAGCAGATTTTGCACTCTCCAGTTTTAGTAAACCAACCCCCATGACTATCTATTACACTAACCAATAAAAAAAATTAAATCTAGAATATTAGAGTAAGACATAAATTCACACACACAAAGGTTGAACTAGATGGACCCATGTTTTTTTTTTTGTGTAACATATCCCACAGAATCAGGCATAAATAGGATGACGCTGTGCGGTCATCTGCATATAAAAGCTCTGATGGAGCTGCAACGTTTCTGCTGAAAAATTCTGCCGTGCGCGCTTCAAATGTGGTTGAGTTGATTTGCTCACGGCTTGACGTTGCACTGCAGGCACGCGGCGTTGAGGATGAACCAAGTACTTGGCAACAATGTCATCCTACCACAGTGGATGTCCAGTGTCCTTCTTTACAGGACTATTTAACACACAACAGCAAGGACTGGGCTCTGAACTTCTAGCAGCTCAAGGTTAGTGCGGCTCTGCTCCCACCGTCATTCGTAGCACAGAGCGCTGCTTTGTTATTTATTACGGGTATTTATATAGCGCCGACAATTTACGCAGAGCTTCACATAGCATATGTTCACATCAGTCCCCACCGGCTATTAAGCATAGGTCAGGAGACGATTTGCAGGTAACCGCAGCGCGGTTCCTGTCACAAATTCCTAATTAGCTTCTCGGAAAACAGAGCCGGCGCCAATTTCATGCGTGCTTTCTGGATCATTCCAATGTCATGATTTCCCCCCTCATGCACCTAGCTGCTGGAATAGGACACCCTCCCTCATTAAAATGCAGCAAATGGCATGCCATCAGTAAAATAAAAAATCTTCTTGTTCCCTCCAAAGAAAGACATGTTTAGAAGAGGCTCACCTTCTCTGTCTCCTCTGTGGTGGCTTTTTTTTTCTTATTACAGCATTGTTTGCAATGATGCTCCTCAGCAGCAGCAGCAGCAGCTTCCTTCTTGTCTCAGTCAAAGCCCAGGATGGATGAGCCCAGCAGCTCCTTCCACACACGTTCAGCTCTGCCTTCCCTGGAAACTTCCACACGCAGCAGTTTTTGTCTTCTCCCCCATTCCTCGCACTCAGTGATTAATCATTCAAGGGACATGTCATTTGTTGGCGATCAGCTCTCCGGGTGACTCCTCAGCATTCTGCAGGAACCCGTGGGCTGCATAGAGAGGTAGCAGAGGGAGGGAGGATGGAGGAGCGTGTGTGGAGATGCTGGAGATGCTGATGATGCTGGAGATGCTGATGATGCTGATGCTGTGTCTGTATGTGTGTATGTGTGTGTGTGTGTGAGGGCATGGCGAGGGGGAACCTCCTGAATTAGCTTACATTTTTAGACCTATAAAAGGGTTTATTTTTGTTGTTTTCCTAAATAGATATTAAAAAAAAGGAAATAAAAGGAGAGCAATGGGGGATTCATGGAGGAGAAGAGGATACAATGGATATACAGTAGTAATGGTGTGATTGGACATTTGTGGTTTCATGTGTGAGCTAAACCACAATAGCGGATGGGTTCCTCAGAGTCCCATGGGTAGCACAGCCTCTGGATGGGAGGAAAAGAGGTGATGATGGCAGGGTTAGTCAAAATGCCTGACTTCTGAACATTTACTGGGGTATTTGGTATTAATGGGATTTAGCAGAATTGAGATATATATATATTTACCAACCTTTTTTGCAACAGTGAGACCACTAATATAATGTCCAGGTCTCAAAGACCCCATGAATAAACCAATTCATCAGGGTTGAAAGGAAGAAAAACTGATATTGGTGGTCACTGGGAAGTATGGTCCTTGCGTTGGGGGTCAGTAGGAAAAATGTTCCTTACATTGGGGGTCAGTAGGAAAAATGTTCCTTACATTGGGGGGTCAGTGGAAAGAATGCTCATTACATTGATGGACAGTAGGAAGAATGTCCCTTGCATTGGTGGACAGTAGGAAGAATGTTCCTTACATTGGTGGTCAGTAGGAAGAATGTTCCTTACAATGGTGGTCAGTAGGAAGAAGGTTTCTTACAATGGGGGTCAGTAGGAAGAACGTTTCTTAAATTTGGGGTCAGTGGAAAGAATGCTCATTACATTGGTGGACAGTAGGAAGAATGTTCCTTGCCTTGATGGACAGTAGGAAAAATGTTCCTTACATTGGTGGTCAGTAGGAAGAATGTTTCTTACATTGGTGGTCAGTAGGAAGAATGTTCCTTACATTGGTGGTCAGGAAGAAGAATGTTCCTTACACTGGGGGTCAGTGGAAAGAATGCTCATTACATTAGTAGACAGTAGGAAGAATGTTCCTTGCATTGGTGAACAGTAGGAAGAATGTTCCTTACATTGTGGGTCAGTAGGAAGAATGTTCCTTACATTGGGGGTCAGTAGGAAGAATGTTCCTTACATTGGGGGCCAGTGGAAAGAATGCTCATTACATTGGTGGACAGTAGGAAGAATGTTCCTTGCATTGGTGGACAGTAGGAAGAATGTTCCTTACACTGGGGGTCAGTAGGAAGAATGTTCCTTACATTGGGGGTCAGTAGGAGGAATGTTCCTTACATTGGTGGACAATAGGAAGAATGTTCCTTACATTGGGGGTCAGTGGAAAGAATGCTCATTACATTGATGGACAGTAGGAAGAATGTCCCTTACATTGGTGGTCAGTAGGAAGAATGTTCCTTACAATGGTGGTCAGTAGGAAGAAGGTTTCTTACAATGGGGGTAAGTAGGAAGAACGTTTTATAAATTGGGGGTCAGTGGAAAGAATGCTCATTACATTGGTGGACAGTAGGAAGAATGTTCCTTGCCTTGATGGACAGTAGGAAAAATGTTCCTTACATTGGTGGTCAGTAGGAAGAATGTTCCTTACATTGGTGGTCAGTAGGAAGAATGTTCCTTACATTGGTGGTCAGTAGGAAGAATGTTCCTTACATTGGTGGTCAGGAAGAAGAATGTTCCTGACACTGGGGGTCAGTGGAAAGAATGCTCATTACATTAGTTGACAGTAGGAAGAATGTTCCTTGCATTGGTGAACAGTAGGAAGAATGTTCCTTACATTGTGGGTCAGTAGGAAGAATGTTCCTTACATTGGGGGTCAGTAGGAAGAATGTTCCTTACATTGGGGGTCAGTAGGAAGAATGTTCCTTACATTGGGGGTCAGTGGAAAGAATGCTCATTACATTGGTGGACAGTAGGAAGAATGTTCCTTGCATTGGTGGACAGTAGGAAGAATGTTCCTTACACTGGGGGTCAGTAGGAAGAATGTTCCTTACATTGGGGGTCAGTAGGAGGAATGTTCCTTACATTGGTGGACAATAGGAAGAATTTTCCTTACATTGGGGGTCAGTGGAAAGAATGCTCATTACATCGGTGGACAGTAGGAAGAATGTTCCTTGCAATGGTGGACAGTAGGAAGAATGTTCCTTGCAATGGTGGACAGTAGGAAGAATGTTCCTTGCAATGGTGGACAGTAGGAAGAATGTTCCTTACATTGGGGGTCAGTAGGAAGAATGTTCCTTACAATTGGGGGTCAGTAGGAATAATGTTCCTTACATTGGGGGTCAGTAGGAAGAATGTTCCTTACATTGGGGGTCAGTGGAAAGAATTATCATTACATTGGTGGACAGTAGGAAGAATGTTCCTTACATTGGGGGTCAGTAGGAAAAATGTTCCTTACATTGGGGGTCAGTAGGAAAAATGTTCCTTACATTGGGGGTCAGTAGGAAGAATGTTCCTTACATTGGGGGTCAGTGGAAAGAATACTCATTACATTGATGGACAGTAGGAAGAATGTCCCCTGCATTGGTGGACAGTAGGAAGAATGTTCCTTACATTGGTGGTCAGTAGGAAGAATGTTCCTTGCAATGGTGGACAGTAGGAAGAATGTTCCTTGCAATGGTGGACAGTAGGAAGAATGTTCCTTACATTGGTGGTCAGGAAGAAGAATGTTCCTTACACTGGGGGTCAGTGGAAAGAATGCTCATTACATTAGAGGACAGTAGGAAGAATGTTCCTTGCATTGGTGAACAGTAGGAAGAATGTTCCTTACATTGGGGGTCAGTAGGAAGAATGTTCCTTACATTGGGGGTCAGTAGGAAGAATGTTCCTTACATTGGGGGTCAGTAGGAAGAATGTTCCTTACATTGGGGGTCAGTGGAAAGAATGCTCATTACATTGGTGGACAGTAGGAAGAATGTTCCTTGCATTGGTGGACAGTAGGAAGAATGTTCTTTACACTGGGGGTCAGTAGGAAGAATGTTCCTTACATTGGGGGTCAGTAGGAAGAATGTTCCTTACATTGGGGGTCAGTAGGAGGAATGTTCCTTACATTGGTGGACAATAGGAAGAATGTTCCTTACATTGGGGGTCAGTAGGAAGAATGTTCCTTACATTGGGGGGTCAGTGGAAAGAATGCTCATTACATCGGTGGACAGTAGGAAGAATGTTCCTTGCAATGCTGGACAGTAGGAAGAATGTTCCTTGCAATGGTGGACAGTAGGAAGAATGTTCCTTGCAATGGTGGACAGGAGGAAGAATGTTCCTTGCAATGGTGGACAGTAGGAAGAATGTTTCTTACATTGGGGGTCAGTAGGAAGAATGTTCCTTACATTGGGGGTCAGTGGAAAGAATTATCATTACATTGGTGGACAGTAGGAAGAATGTTCCTTGCATTGGACAGTAGGAAGAATGTTCCTTACATTGGGGGTCAGTAGGAAGAATGTTCCTTACATTGGGGGGTCAGTAGGAAGAATGTTCCTTACATTGGGGGTCAGTAGGAAGAATGTTCCTTACATTGGGGGTCAGTGTAAATAACATTGGGATGTTCCTACATTGCGGCTCATTACATTGGTGGACAGTAGGAAGAATGTTCCTTACATTGGGGGTCAGTGGAAAGAATGCTCATTACATTGGGGGACAGTAGAAAGAATGTTCCCTACATTGGGGGTCAGTAGGAAGAATGTTCCCTACATTGGGGGTCAGTGGAAAGAATTATCATTACATTGGTGGACAGTAGGAAGAATGTTCCTTGCATTGGACATTAGGAAGTATGGTCCTTACGTTGGGGGTCAGTAGGAAAAATGTTCCCTACATTGGGGGTCAGTAGGAAGAATGTTCCTTGCATTGGTGAACAGTAGGAAGAATGTTCCTTACATTGGGGGTCAGTAGGAAGAATGTTCCTTACAATGGTGGTCAGTAGGAAGAATGTTTCTTACATTGGGGGTCAGTAGGAAGAACGTTTCTTAAATTGGGGGTCAGTGGAAAGAATGCTCATTACATTGGTGGACAGTAGGAAGAATGTTCCTTGCCTTGATGGACAGTAGGAAAAATGTTCCTTACATTGGTGGTCAGTAGGAAGAATGTTCCTTACATTGGTGGTCAGTAGGAAGAATGTTCCTTACATTGGTGGTCAGTAGGAAGAATGTTTCTTACATTGGTGGACAGGAAGAAGAATGTTCCCTACACTGGGGGTCAGTGGAAAGAATGCTCATTACATTAGTGGACAGTAGGAAGAATGTTCCTTACATTGGGGGTCAGTAGGAGGAATGTTCCTTACATTGGTGGACAATAGGAAGAATGTTCCTTACATTGGTGGTCAGGAAGAAGAATGTTCCTTACACTGGGGGTCAGTGGAAAGAATGCTCATTACATTAGTGGACAGTAGGAAGAATGTTCCTTGCATTGGTGAACAGTAGGAAGAATGTTCCTTACATTGGGGGTCAGTAGGAAGAATGTTCCTTACATTGGGGGTCAGTAGGAAGAATGTTCCTTACATTGGGGGTCAGTAGGAAGAATGTTCCTTACATTGGGGTTCAGTGGAAAGAATGATCATTACATTGGTGGACAGTAGGAAGAATGTTCCTTGCATTGGTGGACAGTAGGAAGAATGTTCCTTACACTGGGGGTCAGTAGGAAGAATGTTCCTTACATTGGGGGTCAGTAGGAAGAATGTTCCTTACATTGGTGGTCAGTAGGAAGAATGTTCCTTACATTGGTGGTCAGTAGGAAGAATGTTCCTTACATTGGTGGTCAGGAAGAAGAATGTTCCTTACACTGGGGGTCAGTGGAAAGAATGCTCATTACATTGGTGAACAGTAGGAAGAATGTTCCTTACATTGGGGGTCAGTAGGAAGAATGTTCCTTACATTGGGGGTCAGTAGGAAGAATGTTTGTTACATTGGGGTTCAGTGGAAAGAATGCTCATTACATTGGTGGACAGTAGGAAGAATGTTCCTTGCATTGGTGAACAGTAGGAAGAATGTTCCTTACATTGGGGGTCAGTAGGAAGAATGTTCCTTACATTGGGGGTCAGTGGAAAGGAGGAGGAGGACACACCCAAAGAGCTCTCTGTGAGAACCACCCATTTTTCAAGCCTGGGCCTTGCCTGCTAGCTCGGCCCAGGAATAATGCCTGATCCTGGGGGAGGCCCTGAGATGGATCCCCCTGATGACACGGGGCCCAGTGAGGAGGAGGTGGAGGATCTGTCTGTGGGTCCGGGCCCTGGTATGGATGCCAGCGTTTTCAGCCTTAAGGTTGTTAATCGCTTTAGGGCGATTGGGAGAGCGGAGGAGAAACTTAAAGTTTTGAGAGTGGAGCTTAAAAACTTCAAAGCCAAATACTTCCAGGCCTGGAGTAAGAATCGCACCGCCATGAAGCCTGAGCTACAGGAATTAGAGGAAAAAGTAAAGCAGCAAACTTTATTGTTGGGAAAACTAAAAGAAAAAAGTGGAGCATTTAAAGAAAAGTTTGAAAATGAGAGAAGGTTTGTCAGCCAGTCCTCAGCGTGTTCAGTGGATCAGCCTCAGCATATGGATGACCCGGGTCCATCTGCCTCTGCTCCTCTCCCCCCATGTAAGGCCTTGGAGTCGCCGGCGGCAACCAGCCAGGGGGTTGAGAGTGAGAATGGCACCCTGACCTTCATCCAGAGGATGGAATCCCCCCTGAGAGGAGACAAGCTTGTAATGTCTGATAATCCATCAGAGGTCCCGGAGGATGTTCAGAAGAATCAGCCAGGGAATGAGGATGAACCTGCACCAAATCCCCTGAACATGGATGTTGCTGCACCCGCATGTGCTGAGACCTGTAGTTCCACTACCACATTTGCTGCATGTGTTTCACACACTGTGGCTGACACCTGCAATGTGATTGCTTCACCTGAGCCTCTCTGTGTTCCAGCAGAGCTGATTGATGCTGATGGGGGAGGGGGTCAGAATACTGCACCATGTGCAGTGGAAGCCATGGATGTGTCAGTCCAGCCTGCACTGTCCTCTGCAGAAAGTCCTGTCCTGATGGAAGAGAACAGGCCAGATGAAGATTCCACCAGCACAGCAGTGGGAACTGACACTGCTGGGAAGACTGCAGGACATGTGAATATACCAGCAAGTATTAACAATGGCAGTCATGATAAAACAATGAATGTGGTGGGTGGTGGTGGTGATGGTGAAGGGGTTAATACTGCTGGGAAAAACAAAGATGACATTTCTCTCTCTGCTCAGAGGAAAGACTCATCGATTGTGCAGACCAAATCTGTACAATCGATATCTGCTAAAGATGTCTCAGACAGTTCAAAACACACAAATATCTCTTCTGCTGGGAGGAATATGGGGAGTTATGCATCTGTTGTGGGGAGTCGCACCAAGGAGGGTGGGGGGAATACTGTAAATATTGGTGGTCACAATATAGGGGGTTTTGGTGGTGGGTATAGGAGGAGGAATGTGGTTCAGTTCAAGTGGGAGGGGGAGGGGACCCCACCAGTGAGGGGGAGGGTGGCAGAGTTGATTTTGGAAATGGGGTTTAAAGCTGTGGATATTTTTGCTTTGATTTGCCCAGTGGGGAGTTATGAATTTGATTTGTCTTTTGTAAAACCTGAGGGGTTGGATTTATTTTGGGAGCGACATAGGAGGTGTCAGGGCCTTTCGCAGTGGAGTGGTTTGGTGCCAAAGGTGATTTCCAGGCAGCCTCTGATAAAATCGGTGACCATCCTGGTGCGTAACGAATCCATACCAGAGGCTGATTTGATAGTATGGCTACGCCGATATGGTGAGGTCCTCACTCCACTGCGGAAGGTCCTGGATGAGCATGGGATATGGACAGGGGCCTGGACGGTGTCACTAAAACTGGGGGTGCTGGGCAATGTAGTCCAACATCTGCCCTGCTCAGCTTTTCTGGGAAGAGATCGGCTGACTATTTTCTACCAGGGACAGCCCAAAGTCTGCAATAAATGTGGTGAAAAGGGCCATTTTGCCTCTACCTGCACCCGTAAAAAGTGTTCGCTATGCCAGGGTCTGGACCACTTGGCGAAAGATTGTACCCAAATTCGGTGCAATCTGTGCCAACAGCTTGGCCATCCTTACAGTAAGTGTCCAGAGGCTTTACATAACCTGCAAGGATTGGAGGCTGAGCTGCAGAGGCTGGATAAGGAGGATCAGGCCGCTGTAACTGTTGTTGTCCCTCCTGTGTCAGTTCCATCTGTTTCCCCTGGTAATGTTGTCCCTGAGTCTGTCCCTCCTGTGTCTGTTCCATCTGTTTCAGGTTCTGTTTCCCCTGGTAATGTTGTCCCTGAGTCTGTCCCTCCTGTGTCAGTTCCTTCTGTTTCCCCTGGTAATGTTGTCCCTGAGTCTGTCCCTCCTGTGTCTGTTCCATCTGTTTCAGGTTCTGTTTCCCCTGGTAATGTGGTCCCTGAGTCTGTCCCTCCTGTGTCACTTCCTTCTGTTTCAGATTCTGTTCCCTCTAGTGATGTGGTCCCTAAGTCTGTCCCCCATGTGGTTGTCCCTATTCCTGCTGTACGTAGGTCCTCCAGACTAGCGGAGGCTGCTGGGGGGGCAGGTTTAGCGGATCTTCCTTCTCAGCCTCCAGTCCCTGTCCCTCGGCAGCGCAAACGTGGTCAGGGGAATGTGGGGGTGCTGGATGGGGGTGGGGCGGATGGAAGGGTGTCCATATCCCATGTCTCACCCTCTGTTGAGGGGGATTCAGATGATGAGGGGTGGGAGACGTTTAGGAGGAAGAAAAAGAAGAAGAGGAAGACAAATAAAGTAGTTATTTCTTCCTCAGAGTCGGACCCAGGAGGGGTTCCTCCTGGTAACCCTTTTTCAGTTTTGTCAGGTGATGGGATGTCTGATATATCTTTTTCTTTATCATCCATGGATGAGGGGGAGTCACATAGTTTGAAGAGAGCTGTTTCTGGTGATGAGAGTGTGGTAAAGGTTAAGAAACGACTACCCCAATCATCCTGATGGCAGTTCCCACTCCGATAAAGGTGGCGACCATTAATGTCGCCAGCATGAAATCTGCAAGAGCTCGTGATATTGCCTTATTTTTGCTCAGCGAGTTTGATGCCGAGATTTTATTTTTGCAAGAGACCTGGCTCAATACTTTGGCCGATGTCCATCTAGCAAAAAGGGAGTGGAGATGCGGTCCCTCCTTTTGGTCTCTTGCGGCTGAGCCCTGCAGCGGAGTTGCGGTCCTTTTTAAAACCGATATGGTAACGTGCCGGCGGGTAATTGAGGTAGAGATTGGGAGATGCATGGTCTTGGACGTCTCTGTTAGGGGGCAGGACTTGCGTCTGATTAATATCTATGGACCGCAGTCAAGATGGGGCAGGAAATGCCTCCTCACAGAGATCAAGCCCTTCCTTTTTACATCCCAGCAGGTTGTCTTTGGAGGTGATTTTAACACCATAATTAGGCCTGAAGACAGGAGAGGCTCCATAGACAGGCTGGCGTATGATAGCGTTTTTCTTAGAGATATGGTGAGACAAGCAGGCCTGGTAGATGTGCATATTAAGCACTGCCCTGGCAGCACGGGATTCACATTTCAGAGAGGGAATAGTCAGAGTAGGATAGATAGGTTTTTTTTAAAGGAGAACTCTGCTTTCTCGGCTCCTGAGTTGAGGGCGGTGGAGTTCTCTGACCACTGTATGCTGTCTGTGACTCTGAATGCCTCGGACACTCCACCCAGGGGAAGGGGTACCTGGAAACTGAATTCGGCTCTCCTGGAAGACGTAGAGGTAAGACAATCCTTTGAGGATTTTTTTCAGGCACAGGTTTCTATTCTGGACTTTTGCAGCACTAAGTCAGAGTGGTGGGAGCTTGTGAAACAAAGGGCGATTGGACTTTTCAAGGCCATAAGTAAGAAGAAGCAGCTTGGTATGTACATTGCCTACCAGCATTTGCGGAGGAAGCTTGATCGTCTTGTCTCGTATAGAGGAGATCCAGGGGAGATCTCTGAGGTCAAGTTTCTTCTTAGAAAGTGTCAATACGACCGGCATGCCTCCTTGGTTCTGGAGAGGGATTATGGAAAATATCACTCGCCTGATCCTTACCAGAACTGTAAGCAAGGCATAGCAGTTAAGACGGTCATAGGCCTGAGGGATAGTATGGGTTCCCTGGTGAAGTCCAGATCAGGGATCCTGGAGATCTTCAGATCATATTATGCAGACCTTCTGGGAAGAAAGGACCTTTGTCGGGACAAGATGGAAAGCTTTCTGGATTCTACTCCAGGATTGGGAAATGGTACATTGCCTTTGATGGATTTGACAGAACCAATTTCAGTGGATGAGGTAGTCCATGCTATAGAGAAGCTGGCTACCAAAAAATCGCCTGGGCCAGATGGGTTGACAGCTGAATTCTACAAGTGTTTTAAGTCCATTCTGGCTCCCTTTTTAGCGGAGGTTTATAACAGCTGTCTAGAAGAGGGTTCGCTCCCTCCCTCCATGAGGCAATCCGCTGTGATTCTTCTGTCAAAAGGTAAAGACCCCTCAATGATTGAGAACTGGCGCCCCATCAGTCTTCTCAATGTTGATAGAAAGATCTTGGCGAAGATTCTTTTTTGGCGCTTGTCGTCAGTGGCAGGCGATTTGTTGTCCAGTCATCAGCACTGCTCGGTCCAAGGTAGAAGTACCTTTTCAGCGGTTTTAGCTGTCCGGGAGGCTTTGGAACGATGCAGGGCTGCTGGATGGAGAAAGTACTTGCTGGCATTGGATCAGGCGAAGGCTTTTGATAGAGTCAATCACGAGTACCTGTATTTGCTACTTGGTAGATACGGCCTGCAGGGGAGGTTTATAGATTGGCTGAAGACATTATATAAAGGGGCTGAGAGCTTCCCACTGGTTAATGGTTGGGTTGGACGGCCTTTTGAGGTTGGCTCTGGTGTGCGCCAGGGATGTCCTCTGAGCCCCCTGTTATATGTATTCGCAATCGACCCCTTCATAAGAAGGCTAGAGAGTGGATCTTTGTGCGGGGTGCCTTTGGGCATTGCTGGTGTGCCACCTTTGAAGGTCGTGGCCTATGCCGATGATGTGTCTGTTATTGTCTCTGGAACGGAGGAGGCGCAGGAGGTGGTCTCTATGATAGAGCAGTACACGGAGGCTTCTGGTTCTAAAGTCAACCATGAAAAGAGTGAAGTTTTCTGGATGGGTGAGGAAGGTGAAAGCTTCGAACTTCCGGATGCCTTCCCAGAGCCCCAGCAGGAAATTAAAGTGTTGGGCATCAAATTTGGTCCTGGTGACTATGGTCATCGAAATTGGGAAAGCAGGTTGGTGTGTGCCAATGCCAAAGTAGCAAGTTGGAAGAAATGGAAGCTTTCATTGAGGGAGAGGGTTGACTTGATCAAAACGTACCTGGTCCCAATTTTTTTATATGTCAGCTTCGTCTGTATCTTGCCAGTATCTCTCTATGCAAGGGTGTACAGCTGCTTTTTCCAACTGTTATGGGGAAGTAGGCTGAACCTGATCAAACGCAATGTAACTTACCTGTCTAGGCGGGAGGGTGGCCTAGGAATGGTCAACCCAATAGTTTTCTTTTCTCTGCTGTTTTTAAAGTACAATCTTGGTAACATGCTAGCAGAGAACCCGCCGGGATGGGTGGGTATTTTTCAATCTTGTTTTAGGCCTTTTCTGCGATCCTGGGAAGATGGCGGGCCAGTGAAAAGTCTGAGAGTCCGACATGGCAAGCTCCCGGCTTATGTTGCCCCGTGTCTGAAAATACTTCGGCAGTGGCAGGTGACAGTGGAGGATATCAAGTCCCTCCCCAGGAAGCTTCTGGAGAAGAGGATTTTGGGCTCTGCTTTCAGTGTGTCACTGGCCTTAAGGGATTGCCCAGGCTCTGTAATGAGGGAAGGGTTGCGTTTAATCAATTTAGAAAGAATCCCCTTGAAGTTTAGGGATCAAGCCTGGCTCGCCTTCCATGGAAGGCTCTATGTGAGAGGGAACTTGAAGCATCGCCCTGTGGATGATCGGGATTGTCCTAGAGCGGAGTGTGTTGGTAAAGTGGAGTCTATGGACCACTTTTTGCTCCAGTGTCCCTTTAACATAGAGGTGTATAAAAGGGTGGGGAGTGCTCTAGGCATCCCCTTTTTCTATCGCATGAGTTATGCGGAGTGGGTGTATGGGGCATTCCCGACTCACTGGGATTTTGATTTGGATACACTGTTTTTAGTTAGTATAGTTGTCCGTTACTTCACATGGAATGCACGGTGCCAGATTACCCTGCGGAAGAAAGTCCTCTCTGTTGAGGTGGTGGTGCACGATATTCTGGGTGAGGTTGGGAAAATTCGGGGTCTTGAGAAGGGCAGGGAGCCTCGGGCAGTCTGGATAAGGGCGTGGAGGAATATCAGACCTGCCTTTGGTGAACTGCCCATCTCTGGGTGAGGAGCTCTTTTCTTTTTCTGGTTCTTTCACTCCCTTAGCTTTTTTTGGTTAGTATCTTCTTTTTGAAGAAGGGCTGCATGCATAATGGGTACAGGTTTGTTTCTTAACCTCACAAGTTTGATGTCTGGTGTAATGGTGTGAGTCGTAATAGGATTTATGTTATTGCTTAAAGTATTTTTTTGGTTTGAGAGCAGATTTGCTATATTTATTTTAATTTATGTAAATGTGTATATATTTATGTATATTTATATATTGTGATTTTATGATTATTGATTGCAAGACTTTTAATAAAGAAAAATTGGAAAGAATGCTCATTACATTGGTGGACAGTAGGAAGAATGTTCCTTGCATTGGTGGACAGTAGGAAGAATGTTCCTTACACTGGGGGTCAGTAGGAAGAATGTTCCTTACATTGGGGGTCAGTAGGAAGAATGTTCCTTATATTGGGGGTCAGTAGGAGGAATGTTCCTTACATTGGTGGACAATAGGAAGAATGTTCCTTACATTAGGGGTCAGTAGGAAGAATGTTCCTTACATTGGGGGTCAGTGGAAAGAATGCTCATTACATCGGTGGACAGTAGGAAGAATGTTCCTTGCAATGGTGGACAGTAGGAAGAATGTTCCTTGCAATGGTGGACAGTAGGAAGAATGTTCCTTGCAATGGTGGACAGGAGGAAGAATGTTCCTTGCAATGGTGGACAGTAGGAAAAATGTTCCTTACATTGGTGGTCAGTAGGAAAAATGTTCCTTACATTGGGGGTCAGTAGGAAGAATGTTCCTTACAATGGTGGTCAGTAGGAAGAATGTTTCTTACATTGGGGGTCAGTAGGAAGAACGTTTCTTAAATTGGGGGTCAGTGGAAAGAATGCTCATTACATTGGTGGACAGTAGGAAGAATGTTCCTTGCCTTGATGGACAGTAGGAAAAATGTTCCTTGCATTGGTGGTCAGTAGGAAGAATGTTCCTTACATTGGTGGTCAGTAGGAAGAATGTTCCTTACATTGGTGGTCAGTAGGAAGAATGTTCCTTACATTGGTGGTCAGTAGGAAGAATGTTTCTTACATTGGTGGACAGGAAGAAGAATGTTCCTTACACTGGGGGTCAGTGGAAAGAATGCTCATTACATTAGTGGACAGTAGGAAGAATGTTCCTTACATTGGGGGTCAGTAGGAGGAATGTTCCTTACATTGGTGGACAATAGGAAGAATGTTCCTTACATTGGTGGTCAGGAAGAAGAATGTTCCTTACACTGGGGGTCAGTGGAAAGAATGCTCATTACATTAGTGGACAGTAGGAAGAATGTTCCTTGCATTGGTGAACAGTAGGAAGAATGTTCCCTACATTGGTGGTCAGGAAGAAGAATGTTCCTTACACTGGGGGTCAGTGGAAAGAATGCTCATTACATTAGTGGACAGTAGGAAGAATGTTCCTTGCATTGGTGAACAGTAGGAAGAATGTTCCTTACATTGGAGGTCAGTAGGAAGAATGTTCCTTACATTGGGGGTCAGTAGGAAGAATGTTCCTTACATTGGGGTTCAGTGGAAAGAATGCTCATTACATTGGTGGACAGTAGGAAGAATGTTCCTTGCATTGGTGGACAGTAGGAAGAATGTTCCTTACACTGGGGGTCAGTAGGAAGAATGTTCCTTACATTGGGGATCAGTAGGAGGAATGTTCCTTACATTGGTGGTCAGTAGGAAGAATGTTCCTTACATTGGTGGTCAGTAGGAAGAATGTTCCTTACATTGGTGGTCAGGAAGAAGAATGTTCCTTACACTGGGGGTCAGTGGAAAGAATGCTCATTACATTAGAGGACAGTAGGAAGAATGTTCCTTGCATTGGTGAACAGTAGGAAGAATGTTCCTTACATTGGGGGTCAGTAGGAAGAATGTTCCTTACATTGGGGGTCAGTGGAAAGAATGCTCATTACATTGGTGGACAGTAGGAAGAATGTTCCTTACATTGGTGGACAGTAGGAAGAATGTTCTTTACACTGGGGGTCAGTAGGAAGAATGTTCCTTACATTGGGGGTCAGTAGGAAGAATGCTCCTTACATTGGGGGTCAGTAGGAGGAATGTTCCTTACATTGGTGGACAATAGGAAGAATGTTCCTTACATTGGGGGTCAGTAGGAAGAATGTTCCTTACATTGGGGGTCAGTGGAAAGAATGCTCATTACATCGGTGGACAGTAGGAAGAATGTTCCTTGCAATGGTGGACAGTAGGAAGAATGTTCCTTGCAATGGTGGACAGTAGGAAGAATGTTCCTTGCAATGGTGGACAGGAGGAAGAATGTTCCTTACATTGGGGGTCAGTGGAAAGAATTATCATTACATTGGTGGACAGTAGGAAGAATGTTCCTTGCATTGGACAGTAGGAAGAATGTTCCTTACATTGGGGGTCAGTAGGAAGAATGTTCCTTACATTGGGGGGTCAGTAGGAAGAATGTTCCTTACATTGGGGGTCAGTAGGAAGAATGTTCCTTACATTGGGGGTCAGTAGGAAGAATGTTCCTTACATTGGGGGTCAGTGTAAATAACATAGGGGTTGTTCCTTACATTGGGGCTCATTACATTGGTGGACAGTAGGAAGAATGTTCCTTACATTGTGGGTCAGTGGAAAGAATGCTCATTACATTGGGGGACAGTAGAAAGAATGTTCCCTACATTGGGGGTCAGTAGGAAGAATGTTCCCTACATTGGGGGTCAGTAGGAAGAATGTTCCCTACATTGGGGGTCAGTAGGAAGAATGTTCCTTACATTGGGGGTCAGTGAGAAGAATGTTCCTTACATTGGGGGTCAGTGTAAAGAACATTGGAATGTTCCTTACATTGGGGCTCATTACATTGGTGGACAGTAGGAAGAATGTTCCTTGCATCTGGGATCAGTGGAATGAATGTTCTTTACATTGGAGGTCAGTGGAAAGAATGCTCATTACATTGGTGGACAGTAGGAAGAATGTTCCTTACATTGGGGTCAGTGGAAAGAATGTTCCTTACATTGGGGGTCAGTAGGAAGAATGTTCCTTACATTGGGGGTCAGTAGGAAAAATGTTCCTTACATTGGGGGTCAGTGGAAAGGATTATCATTACATTGGTGGACAGTAGGAAGAATGTTCCTTGCATTGGACAATAGGAAGAATGTTCCTTACATTGGGGGTCAGTAGGAAGAATGTTCCTTACATTGGGGGTCAGTAGGAAGAATGTTCCTTACATTGGGGGTCAGTAGGAGGGATGTTCCTTACATTGGTGGACAATAGGAAGAATGTTCCTTACATTGGGGGTCAGTAGGAAGAATGTTCCTTACATTGGGGGTCAGTGTAAATAACATTGGGATGTTCCTTACATTGGGGCTCATTACATAGGTGGACAGTAGGAAGAATGTTCCTTGCATCTGGGATCAGTGGAAAGAATATTCTTTACATTGGGGGTCAGTGGAAAGAATGCTCATTACATTGGGGGACAGTAGAAAGAATGTTCCCTGCATTGGGGGTCAGTAGGAAGAATGTTCCCTATATTGGGGGTCAGTAGGAAGAATGTTCCTTACATTGGGGGTCAGTGAGAAGAATGTTCCTTACATTGGGGGTCAGTGTAAATAACATTGGAATGTTCCTTACATTGGGGCTCATTACATTGGTGGACAGTAGGAAGAATGTTCCTTGCATATGGGATCAGTGGAAATAATGTTCTTTACATTGGGGGTCAGTGGAAAGAATGCTCATTACATTGGTGGACAGTAGAAAGAATGTTCCTTACATTGGGGGTCAGTGTAAAGAATATTGGAATGTTCCTTACATTGGGGCTCATTACATTGGTGGACAGTAGGAAGAATGTTCCTTGCATTGGTGGACAGTAGGAGGAATGTTCCTTACATTGGGGATCAGTGGAAGGAATGTTCCTTACATTGGGGATCAGTGGAAAGAATGTTCCCTACATTGGGGGTCAGTGGAAAGAATGTTCCCTACATTGGGGGTCAGTGGAAAGAATGTTCCCTACATTGGGGGGTCAGTGGAAAGAATGTTCCCTACATTGGGGGTCAGTGGAAAGAATGCTGTTTACATTGGTGGTCAGTAGGAAGAATGCTCCTTACATTGGTGGTATTCGGTGGAAAACCTACCTCACACTGGTGGTATGTGAGGAAAATGTACCTTACATTGGAGGTATGTGGGAAAAAATATACCTTACATTGGTAATCAGTGGTAAGAATGCCCCTAACATTGGTGGTCAGTGGGAAAAAATGCTCCTTACATTGGTGGAAAGTCTGAAAAATGCCCATGACTTTGGTGATCAGTGGGAAGAATGTCCCTTAAATTGGTGATAAGTGGGGGGAAAACGTACCTAACATTGTTGGTATGTGAGGAAAATGTACCTTATATTGGTGGTATATGGAACAAAATATACCTTACATTGGTAATCAGTGGTAAGAATGTCCCAAACATTGGTGGTCAATGGGGAAAAAATGCCCCTTACATTGGTGTTAAGTCTGAAAAATGCCCCTTACATTGGTAATCAGTCGGAAGTATGTAATTTACAGTGGTGGTCAGTGAGGGATAATGTACCTTACATTGGTGGTCAATGTTAAAAAAAAAGTTCCTTACAGTACCCTTACACCAGTGGTCAATGAGAAGAATACTCCTTACATTGGTGGTCAGTGGGAAAAAATGCCCCTAATATTGGTGGTCAGTGGTAACAATGTCCCTATCATTGTTAGACAGTGGGAAAATGTCCCTATCAATGGGGATAAGTAGGGAAAAATGTTCCTTACATTGGTAACTGGGAAAAATGCCCCTTACATAGGTGATCAGTGGTAAGCATGCCTGTAACATTGGTGGTCAGTGGTAGCAATGGGGGTTATTTACGAAAGGCAAATCCACTTTGCACTACAAGTGCACTTGGAAGTGCAGTCGCTGTAAATCTGAGGGGTAGTTCTGAAATGGGGGGAAGCTCTGCTGATTTTATCATCCAATCATGTGCAAGCTAAAATGCTGTGTTTTATTTTCCTTGCATGTCCCTCTCAGATCTACAGCGACTGCACTTCCAAGTGCTCTATGAGTGCAATTTCAAGTGCACTTTGCACTTCTGGTTTGCACTTGTAGTGCAAAGTGGATTTGCGTTTCGTAAATAACCCCCACTGTCCCTAACATTGGTAGTCATTGGGAAAAAAATGCCCCTAACATTGGTGGTCAGTAGTAAAAAGACACCCTACATTGCTGGTCAGTGGTAACAATGCCCCTCACATTGATGGTCAGTGGAAAAAGGCCCCTAACATTGGTGGTCAATGGTAACAATGTCCCTAACATTGGTAGTCAGTGAGAAAAAAAATACCCCTAACATTTGTAGTCAGTGGGAAAAATGTCCCTATCAATGGTGATAAGTAGGGAAAAATGTTCCTTATGTTGGTAACTGGGAAAAATGCCCCTTACATAGGTGATCAATGGGAAAAATTTAACTGGTGGTACATTGGTGGCCAGTGGGAAAATGTCCCTTACATTGGTTGTCAGTGGAAAGAATTCCTCTAACATTGGTGGTCATTGGCAGCAAAAACTGAAGCACATAATGGAAGTCTAAGGGAAAGCACAGCTAACTCACACAAAAAAGGTGGCTTAGGTGCGCTTTAAAAACAGAAATTATTCTGCGTTGGGGTAAATAAAATAGCAAACAAAAGCAGCCAACACCAAAACCTGTGATAATAAATTTGTAAAAAAAAAAAACACAATGCAGTAATGAGGCAAAAATCAATAAATCACAATAATAATAAATCCACAAACTTAATGTGCATAAAAATGTAAATAAATAAATAGATAAAGTCCCAAAGTGCAAAGACAATCTGAAAAAAGTTAATAATCGGTATGGAAACTTACATAATACGAGGTATAAAATCCTGTATTGAAGTGCAGATGTGAACAGTGACCTCTCTATTCTAGAGCGATGATTATGTAAGACTCGATATATAGTGTTCAATCCATAAAGGTGCTTCCAGTGCTTGCCACCACTGTGATATCACTCCCTGCTAAGTAGTTCAATTATCTTATCTTATCAAACAATAGGGCCCATAATGTTAAAATGGGCAAAAACACTTTGTGCAGCCAAGGTGACCTCATGCCTTAGTCACCCCCTTGCTCCGAACTCAACTGAAGATACGCTACAGTTTCCTTTTAAGAAATCAGAACTAATAGAACACGTGTCCTATGGACGAAAACTGTTTTTTTTCAAAGGGTAATTGATTCTCTCTATAGGTTCTTGATAGGCAATTGCCACACCATGTGCAATTCCTTGTCCCCTCTGTCTGAATTTTTTTGCAGCAGTTCTGTACAACTTGTCCTTTTTATTTTATGGAAAATGCAATTCTAGGTATGACTAGTGTTCTCTGCAGTACTCCAATTGATGGTGGACATGGATCCAAGTATCACGCCTTTGCAGAAGAGCGGCATCTACTGCCACCACCAGCTCAATCAGCCAAAAGCGCAACATCTTCAGTGCAGTGCATGGAAACGTTGGCTTTTATGGAGTAGGGCTATGCTTGAGAAACAATATGAAGTCCATGGGACCAAACTATGCATACACAGACATCAAATAGAGAAACTGGTGGAAGAATGTAAACAGTACAGTAGGCCACAGAGCAAGATCTAGGTAAATATATCAGTTTGGGGGAGTGTTAGGCCTACATAGGGGAGGGGGTTGGCAGAAGGTGTGTTAGGCCTACATAGGGGAGGGGGTTGTCGGAAATGGGTAAACTTGCCCTGCCCTTTAAACCCAAAAAAATGGGAAAATAATACATTGCTTAACAAAATTAAAGCAACATTTTTTAATCAGACTATAGCAGGGATATGCAATTAGTGGACATCCAGCTGTTGCAGAACTACAATTCCCATGAGGCACAGCAAGACTCTGACAGCCACAAGAATGACACCCAGAGGCAGAGGCATTATGGGACTTGTAGTTTTGTAACAGCTGGAGGTCCGCTAATTGCATATCTCTGGACTATAGCATCAAGTCAATTAAACTCTTGGGATATTAATCTGGTCCATTAGGTACCAGAGGGGGGTTGTTTATCAGTTTCAGCTGCTTTGGTGTTAATGAAATTAACAACAGGTGCACTAGATGGGCAGCAATGAGACGACCTCCAAAACAGGAATGGTTTTACAGGTGGAGGCCACTGACATTTTTTTTCCTTACTCATCTTTTCTGACTTTTTCACTAGTTTTGCATTTGGCTAGTGTTGGTGTCACTACTGGTAGCATGAGGTGATACCTGGACCCTATAGAGGTTGCACAGACAGTCCAACTGTTCCAGGATTGCACATCAATACCTGCCATTGCCATAAGGTTTGCTGTGTCTCCCAGCACAGTTTCAAGAGCATGGTGGAGCTTCCAGGAGACAGGTAGTTACTCTGGGAGAGCTGGTGTCAGGTCACCTTGAGGCGGGGTGACAGATGCACACCGTAGGGATCAGGAGTGCACCACAAGGTTGTGGATCCTACGGCTGACTGCTGCAGACGGGGGACAGATCCCACTGGGGTTAGAGCGTAAGATTCCCTGGGGCGCGGAGTCTAAGAGCCAGCAGGTGTTCGCCAGCGCCTCTAGTGGTGAGGATGGACTTGGCTGCAACTGGCTCCAGGTCGCGACCCCCAGGGTCCCCCAGCTCACACCTACAATAGGCAACAGGAGGATAGGAATAGTGAGGGACAAAGCCAAGGTCGGGGCCACAAGCAGACGGGAATAGTCAGGGACACGCCAAAAGGTCAGGATCACAGGCAAACAGCGATTGTCAAGGACGCGCCAAAGTCGGTAACGGGACAACAGAAGAGCACACGGCAGGTAACAGGAAGCTAACACACAAAGGTTGATCAGCAGGGCTGGCCTGCAGTGCACAGGTTAATATACAGTTCTCTGATAGGAGCTAGGGTGGAGCCATGCCAGAGGATGGATTACAAAAGCAGACAGGTGAGGGTCGGCTGGTCTCTAGATGAACACATGGGAACAACAGGTAAGCAGACAAACTATTGCATAACCATGACAGCTGGACAGGGCCGTAAAAGGTCCTTAACCCATCAGCAGGACCAGTATCTATTTATTTATTTATTTTTTTAGCAGTGTATGTATGATTCTGCAAAACAAAGTTTTTTTTATCAATACAGTCACCACTCATTTCCCTAAATAATTGTAATCCATTTACTATTACGCAACTTCATACTTTAAATCAAAACACACTTGTGTATTTAGAAAAGGTATACACTTCAGTGCTGTAGATAAGAACTGCACTGTAATATCCATTCAAACAGCAGTGATTATCAACTAGTGATTATATAAATAGAACACAGTTTCTCAGGAAGACTACAAGTTTCACTCCTGCCATCACTACCACTACTCTAAAACTAGGGAATGACATTCTACCTACCTTTTTGCAGTTTTAAAATTCACACTTCAAATGGAAGCCATGTGTGCTCAGAAAGCTCTGACAAACTCTGACTAGGGATGAGCTCCGGCGTGTTCACACACTCCACGTGCAGAGCCCGCTGGGAACTATATAGGCTCACTTCCAACCATCTCTGCCTTTACTCTGCTCTTAAAAATAATACACCACATCTACAATTATGCAGTTCAAAAAATACACTCTAACTAGTCATCACTTATATGTTCAGAAAAGCCATCCAAAGTCTCTTAAGTTGCTGGAGGTAGAGGCTGCACTATTTGATTTGCTTAGGAAGATGAAGGTTAGTCAGTTACCCACTTTAAGATGGCCAACAAGACTGAAACAGCTGTCTGTAGTCTTTATTAAATGACTCTATAGTAATGATGAGCTCAGGCGTGTTTGCATGCTCCACGCGCTGAGCCTGCCAGGAAGTTGGCGCATCGCTGCGCTAATCACAGGCAGTGAGACATTGCCCCGATATGCGGTTGCAGAGATCGGGCAATGTCTCACTGCCTGTGATTAGTGCAGTGCTGCGCCGACTTCCTGGCGGACTCAGCGCGTGGACCATGCAAACACGCCTGAGCTCATCCCTTCTCTATAGTATCAGGTTGTATCTTCCACACACCAATGGGTCTGCTTGCATCACTGGCCATGAGGTATGAACACAGTATTTGCATGGCTCGGTCTGTTATCCTGAAATTAGGTAAAAACCCATTTTTTTGTCTGTGATATGTCAAATTGTAATATCTTCTTCTCTAAAAAAATAAAAATAAATTGTGGTATGCACTGGAGGGCTTTTTTGGCTCCTTTAGTCTCTTCTTACCATACCCTTCTGAATTATACTTTTAGCTTTCAGCTGAAGAAGATAGTGTACTAGTGCTACCCCCTTGAGATTGCATGGGCAATTGAGTCAAGACTTCCACAAAGTTGGATGCATATTTATGGCTAATGGGCCTACTGGGAATTTTTCACAACATATGGGAAAATTACAGATTCAGGTAATAGACAGTCTGAGATCATTTGCATGCGTTCCTGGAAAGACAGACAGAAAAAAAGCTTTGATGCTACTGCCAATTTGTTTGCCATTGCCATGGACACAAGCTTTTTTACCACCTTGATATTTCAATTTTGGATGGATGAGATGCCTAGAATGTCTATGCTGTGCAAACTTATAGGCAGGTTAAAATGCTCCAACCAAACAATAATTAAAAGTGCTTCTATCCTTGTGCTAGGTATAAGTTAATAAATCACATAAGAAAATTAAACTATAACTAAATGGACATATATTTGCAAATAAAGGCCATATTAAATGTGCAAACGCATGTTGAAATGTGTTTAGTTTCCAGCAGCTGGCCCAGGCTTGGTAAGGGTTACAGCACTTTTGGCCTAGTTCCTGGGCTTTTTTAAATAGGAGGGATGCTAAGATGGGCACAGATGGGTTGTGAGGAGTGATGTTGCAACTTGTAGCTGCTAGATCAGCAGCAGCAGCGAAGGAAATAAGAATTGTGCAAACAATACAGATAATGCGCATAACCTCTTAGTGAATAAATGTAGTCAAGCAAATGACATATAAAGTCTATAAAAGCTGACTAAATATATATAATAAGATAATATAAAGTGCTCGATGTAAAAAAGTGCAGAGCAAGACACCAGAAGCCATGGACAGCATCCAAGTCATAGACAATGCCTATATGATATGAACCATGCTGATTTAAAGTATACAAAACTTTACCACTCAATCAACATGCTATGTAACTAAAAAGAATTGTGCACTTCCACACAATAAGTAACACAGTAAAAACAATAAAACAATTAGTGGTGGTTCATACTATAGCAACCTGAAAGTCGGCACGACTTTGCCAGGCAACTTGGAGGCAACTTAGAGGCAACTTCAAGGCACCTTGGAAGCAACTTCAAAGCAACTTGAAGGCACCTTGGAAGCAACTTTAAGGCTCGGTTCACACAGGGGCGACTCAGATCCGACTTCAGGTTGCCCCTAGTCGCCTCAGGTCGGACAACATTTAAAAATCAATGTAAGTGAATGAGAGCCGTCTTAATGCACGCTACTTAAGTCGCTCCGACTTCAAAAGAAGTTCCTGTACTACTTCAATCCGACTTGTAGGCGACTGGTACCCATTGATTTCAATGGATGTCGCCTCCAAGTCGGATCTCTGTCTATACGGAGGCGACTTTGACAGAATTATTAGCTCTGGAGGGGGAACTCCACGCCAAATTTATGAAAAAAATTTGGCGTGGGTTCTCCCTCCGAGAGCATACCAGGCCCTTAGGTCTGGTATGGATTCCAAGGGGAACCCCCTACGCCGAAAAAACGGCGTGGGGGTCCCCCCCAGATCCACACCAGACCCTTATCCGGGCACGCTACCCGACTGGCCAGGAAAGGGGGTGGGGACGAGCGGGCGGCCCCCCTCCTGAGCCGTACCAGGCCGCGTGCCCTCAACATGGGGGGTGCCTTGGGGGAGGGGGGCGTGCGGCCCCCCCACCCCAAAGCACCTTGTCCCCATGTTGATGAGGACAAGGGCCTCTTCCCGACAACCCTGGTCGTTGGTTGTCGGGGTCTGCGGGCGGGGGGCTTATCGGAATCCGGGAGCCCCCTTTAATAAGGGGGCCCCCGGATACCGGCCCTCCACCCTATGTGAATGAGTATGGGGTACAATGTACCCCTACCCATTCACCTGTGAAAAAAAGTAAAAAAAAACACAACACAGGGTTAAAATAGTTTGTTGCACAGCTCCGGGGGTCTTCCGTCTTCGGGGGTCTTCTCGCCGGACTCCTCCGCTATCTTCTGCTAGCTCTTTTACTAGCTGAGGAGCCGGCTTTCTTCCTCGCCGCCGCCCTCTTCTTCCGACTTTGGGGGTCTTGTCCCCCTCTTCGGTTTTTCTGCCGGGCCACCGCTTCTTCTTATAGCTCTTTTACAGGCGGTGGCTCGGTCTTCTGTCGTCGCCGCCGCCTTCCGTTCTTCTTCTTCTCCTGGAGATGTTGACTCAACGTTCTCTCCAGCCGCAATGCCAGGGACGCGCTGCGCGGCGACTTATATAGGGACAAGGGGCGGGGTCATCGGTTGATGTCACATGGGTTGATGTCACATGGGTTGATGTCACATGGTGACAGTCCCAGCATCCTCCGGGGCTGTGAAATCGTAAGGGGGCGGGGGGGGGGGGGGGGGGTCACCATGTGACATCAACCCATGTGACATCAACCCATGTGACATCAACCGATGACCCCGCTCCTTGTCCCTATATAAGTCGCCACACAGCGCGTCCCTGGCATTGCGGCCGGAGAGAACGTCGAGTCAACATCTCCAGGAGAAGAAGAAGAACGGAAGGCGGCGGCGACGACAGAAGACCGGGCCACCGCGTGTAAAAGAGCTATAAGAAGAAGCGGTGGCCCGGCAGAAGAAACGAAGAGGGGGACAAGACCCCCCAAGTCGGAAGAAGAGGGCGGTGGCGAGGAAGAAAGCCGGGCTCCTCCGCTAGTATAAGAGATAGCAGAAGATAGCGGAGGAGTCCGGTGAGAAGACCCCCGAAGACGGAAGACCCCCGGAGCTGTGCAATAAACTATTTTAACCCTGTGTTGTGTTTTTTTTTTACTTTTTTTCACAGGTGAATGGGTAGGGGTACATTGTACCCCATACTCATTCACATAGGGTGGGGGGCCGGTATCCAGGGGCCCCCTTATTAAAGGGGGCTCCCGGATTCTGATAAGCCCCCCGCCCGCAGACCCCGACAACCAACGGCCAGGGTTGTCGGGAAGAGGCCCTTGTCCTCATCAACATGGGGACAAGCTGCTTTGGGGTGGGGGGCATGCGGCACCCCCCCATGTTGAGGGCACGCGGCCTGGTACGGCTCAGGAGGGGGGGCCGCCCGCTCGTCCCCACCCCCTTTCCTGGCCGGCCGGGTAGCGTGGTCGGATAAGGGTCTAGTGTGGATCTGGGGGGGACCCCCACGCCGTTTTTTCGGCGTAGGGGGTTCCCCTTGGAATCCATACCAGACCTAAGGGCCTGGTATGCTCTCGGAGGGGGAACCCACGCCAAATTTTTTTCATAAATTTGGCGTGGAGTTCCCCCTTCAGAGCTCATTCTCTGATTGGCGACGGCAAAAGTCGCCTGGCCTGGGGCGACTTAAAGTTGTGTTGTAAGTCGCCCCAGGTCGTGTCTAAGTCGTGTTCAAGTCGTCTCCAAGTTGCCTCACAAAGTAGTTCTGAAGTCATGTCGCCCCTGTGTGAACCTGAGCCAAAGGCAACTTCAAAGCAACTTCAGGGAATTTCCTGGGTAATCTACCTGTAATGTCAATCCAAATCACATCAATTAAGTTAAGAATCCGACTTAGAGGCAACTTCCATTGAAATTTGTGGGTAAAAGTCGGCTAGAAGTCGCCTTGAAGTAGTACAGGAACCTTTTCTGAAGTTGGAGCAACTTCAGTAGTGTACATTAAGCCCCCTTTCACACTTGTACGACTTGTCCCACGATTTTGGACTGCAAAATCGCATGACAAGTCATTCTCCATTATTTTGAATGGCTACCATTCATATTGGCACGACTTTAAGTCGTGCCAACTTCAAAGTAGTTCCTGCACTACTTTTTTTCTGAAGTCGGAACAAAGTGGATTCCGTATTAACTGATCCGAATTTGGCATGCGACTTGTGCATAAAGGGGCAATCCACGCAAATTTTTTTTTTAAAAAAAGGCATGGGTTCCCCCTTCATGAGCATACCGGGCCCTTCGGTCTGGTATGGATTTTAAGGACAACCCCAAGGGCCCCCAAAATCCATACCAGACCCTTATCCGAGCACCAGCCAAGGGGATGGGAATGAGCGAGCGGCCCTCCTGAGCCGTACCAGGCCGCATGCCCTCAACATGGGGGTGGGTGCTTTGGGGCAGAGGCCCCCCCATCTCAAAGCACCTTGCCCCTATGTTGATGAGGACAAGGGCCCCTTCCCGACAACCCTGGCCATTGGTTGTAGGGGTCTGCAGGCGGGGGGCTTATTGGAATCTGGGATCCCCCTTTACTTTACAGCCCCGGGCTGTGATGTCATAAAGGGCAGGCCACGGGTGACATCACCCGGTGACCACGCCCCATGCCTATATATATCGTTGTGCACCGCTCACATGGCATTACAGCGGGAGAGAGCATTGTGTCAACATCGTAAGAAGAGAAGAGGAAAGAAGACTACGCAGAAGACCGGGCCAACGCTAGTAAAAGAGCTGGAAGAAGAATTGGAGAGCGGGAGAAGAGAGCAGAGAAGACGGAAGAGACCCCTGGAGTCAGAAGACGACCTCTGGAGCTGCCTAGAAAAATTACTTTAACCACCTTCAGACCGGACCATTTTGCTGGTAAATGACCAGAGGTCTTTTTACAATTTGGCACTGCCCTGCTTTAACTGGTAATTGCGCGGTCATGCAATGTTGTACCCAAACAAAATTTGCGTCCTTTTCTTCCCACAAATAGAGCTTTCTTTTGATGGTATTTGATTGCCTCTGGGATTTTTATTTTTTGCGATATAAATGTAAAAAGACCGCAAATTTTGAAAAAAAATGATATTTTCTACTTTTTGTTATTAGAAAAATCCAATAAACTCAATTTTAGTCATACATTTAGGCCAAAATGTATTCAGCCACATGTCTTTGGTAAAAAAAAAGTCAATAATTGTATATTTATTGGTTTGCGCAAAAGTTGTCACATCTACAAACTAAGGTACGTTTTCTGGAATTTACGCAGCTTTTAGTTTACGACTGCCTATCTCATTTCTTGAGGTGCTAAAATGGCAGGGCAGTACAAAACCCCCCCAAATGACCCCATTTTGGAAAGTAGACACCCTAAGGAAATTGATAAGTGGCATGTTGAGCCCATTGAATATTTTATTTTTTTGCCTCAAGCGATTGAATAATGACAAAAAAAAATTTTTTTTTATTTTTTTTTCACAAAGTTGTCACTAAATGATATATTGCTCACACATGCTATGGGCATATGTGAAATGACACCCCAAAATAAATTCTGCTGCTTCTCCTGAGTACGGGGATACCACATATGTGGGACTTTTTGGGAGCCTAGCCGCGTACGGGGCCCCGAAAACCAAGCACCGCCTTCAGGCTTTCTAAGGGCGTAAATTTTTGATTTCACTTCTCACTACCTATTACAGTTTTGAAGGCCATAAAATGCCAAGATGGCACAAAACCCCCACAAATGACCCCATTTTAGAAAGTAGACACCCCAAGCTATTTGCTGAGAGGCATGTTGAGTCCATGGAATATTTTATATTTTGCCACAAGTTGCGGGAAAATTACAAACTTTTTTTTTTTTTTTTTTTTTCACAAAGTTGTCACTAAATGATATATTGCTCACGCATGCCATGGGCATATGTGAAATGACACCCCAAAATAAATTCTGCTGCTTCTCCTGAGTACGGGGATACCACATATGTGGGACTTTTTGGGAGCCTAGCCGCGTACGGGGCCCCGAAAACCAAGCACCGCCTTCAGGCTTTCTAAGGGCGTTACAGTTTTGAAGGCCATAAAATGCCAAGATGGCACAAACCCCCCCCAAATGACCCCATTTTGGAAAGTAGACACCCCTAAATTTAGGGGTACACTAGTGAGACTAGGTAATAAATGTCGGGTGCCCTGAAACTATAAAAAAAATAACTAACCAACCAGCGTCACCTGTAACAGTTATATGGTGATCACTGGTGAAAGGGTTAACTAGGGGGCAATCAGGGGGCTTTATGCGGTAGTATATGGGGGTCCCTGGCGCTATAAAAAGCTGCGGCGAACCTAAATACCTACCTGCCTAACTAGCGTCACCTGTGACACTAATACAGTGATCAGAAAAACGATCGCTTATTAGGCTGGGTTCACACTGGAGCGATGTGGGAACGCCACGAATGCGCGGCGGGTTCCCGCATCACATGCCTCCCGGCGGCAGTTCACACTGCCCTATGCGAACTGCTGGGAGTGTCAGTGAAATGTTAATGACACCCCCAGATCAGTTCGCATATCGCAGTGCGATCTGCAAACTCGGATCGCATGGTGTGAACACCCATGCGATCCGATTCTGCTGCGGACCAAAAAAAGGGTCCCGTGCGAGTTTGCGGCAGGTGCGACACGAATTCAGCCATACTATCTGTATGGCTGAACTCGAATCGCACAGAGATCGGATGTGATTTGCACTGCAGTACGGTGCGAATCACATCCGTTCTCATAAACCGCTGCAATGTGAACCCAGCCTTAGTGACACTGGCGACGGGGGGTGATCACGGGGTTAAACCTTTATTGGGGGGGTTAGGGGGGTACCTTAGAACTAAAGGGGGCTAACCCTAACTGCCCTAACAGTTATTACAGTCACAAATGACACCCGCCGGGTGATCAGGGGGTTAAACCTTTATTAGGTAATAAATGGCGGGTGCCCTGAAACTATAAAAAAATAACTAACCAACCAGCGTCACCTGTAACAGTTATATGGTGATCACTGGTGAAAGGGTTAACTAGGGGGAAATCAGGGGGCTTTATGCGGTAGTATATGGGGGTCCCTGGCGCTATAAAAAGCTGCGGCGAACCTAAATACCTACCTGCCTAACTAGCGTCACCTGTGACACTAATACAGCGATCGGAAAAATGATCGCTTATTAGGCTGGGTTCACACTGGAGCGATGCGGGAACGCCATGAATCCGCGGCGGGTTCCCGCATCGCATGCCTCCCGGCGGCAGTTCACACTGCCCTATGCGAACTGCTGGGAGAGTCAGTGAAATGTTAATGTCATAAAATAAAAAAAAAAAATAAAAATAAGAAGTCCATATAGTGAAAGAAATATTCAGAAAGAGTCCACTTGTGTAATATATCTTCAATCAATAAATCAAGTGACGAAGTGATCCCTTCACCATTGAGCAAGTTGAACTCTCACCTCAACAAGTGGACCTCTGATAAATCAGATAGGTCAAAAACGCATGTTCCCATCAAGGGTAGATCATAAGATTACAGCAGACCAAGCGGAAGCATTTCCAGGTAAGGTTCTCCTCCGTATCATCAGATCAATGTGATATCATATAAAAAAGAACAGGCAAATCTAGTGCTCTCCGTTGATGTAAATTTATTAAACAAATAAATAAAAACAAATACCACTCACATTTAGAAGCACTGATCTCCAGTGCTGAGTGCTCAGATAAAAAGTACCATGCATGGATCAGTGTGTCAGCTGGCGGAATTGGGAATGGAATCCCTTAGGAGCAGGGATGATATCATCATACGCCCCGCAGATAAAGGGGGAGGATTGGTTATTTTAAATAGGATCAATTATATGTCCGAAATGAATAAACTAGTCGGTGATACTGACACATACCATATTCTGAACAAAGACCCTATGTTGCAGTATAAGGATGAATTACATTGGTTAATAGAAGAAGGAAAAAATAAAAATATTCTTAATAAAAAGGAAGGATCTTATCTTGATCCATTATTTTGCAGAACCCCGATTATATATAGCCTACCAAAAATCCACAAGGATTGTGTCAACCCGCCTGGCAGACCTATTGTCAATGGTATTGACTCTATCTCTTCTAGAGTGGGTCAATACATTGACACCTTTTTACAACCCCTTGTGTTTAAAACCAGAGCATTCCTCAAAGATACTAAACACATCATACAAATTCTTGAATCATTAGAGATCACAGCCTCTTGTTTCTTTGTGACTGCCGACGTTGGTTCACTGTACACTATTATAGGACACAACGATGCACGAGCTTCAGTCCAGTGGGCTATGTCCACTTATTCTAATTTATCCGAGTGCCACAGAAAATATATTCTCAAATGTTTAGATTTTTGTTTATCGAGGAACTATTTTTGGTTTAACCATCAGTTCTTTTTACAAGTAAGGGGGGTTGCCATGGGGGCTAAGTTTGCTCCCAGTGTGGCCAATCTTTTCATGGCCCACTGGGAGGAGGACGTTGTGTTTCGGAACCGCCCCAAGGAGTTAATTTGCTACAATAGATTTATAGATGATCTTATCCTTATATGGGATGGTGACCGGCTTGGTCTGGATGAGTTTATCGGCACCATGAATGGCAATGAAAAAAACATCAAGTTATCATGGAACATCAGCCAAGAACGGATGGTGTTTCTTGATCTTGAGATCTCTAAGGCTAATGATGGGCTAGTACTAAAAAATCATTTTAAGCCAACCGATCGGAATTCATACATTCCCCTGGGGAGCTGCCACCATAAGTCTTGGTTATGCAATATCCCCAGGGGACAGTATGTAAGATTAAGGCGGAACTGCTCCAGCATGGATGATTTTGTACATCAATCTCATACCCTATCCTCTAAATTCCAAGAAAAGGGATATGATCGTTCTGTTCTTGAACATGAAATTTCTTTGGTCCAACAGATGGATAGGTCCCTTTTGGTTAGAGATAAGATAAAAGAATCAGGAGTGGAAGGGGTTAACTTTAGAATGGTTCTTGACTATAACGTACAGTATAAGAAATTTGAAAAGGTTGTTGCCAAAAATTGGTTTATATTGAAACAGGATCGAGTGTTGGGCCCTTTGTTGCCTGCACGGCCCTCTTTCATATATAATAAGGCGCCATCAATACGTGACCAAATAGCACCAAGTGTTATCGATCCCCCTGTACAAACTGAAAGCAGACTTTTCTCCTTCCTGTCCGGCTTCTATGCGTGCGGTAGATGTACGGCATGCAGACACTCTAGATGCAATGTAAAAAGGAGAAAATCTTTTATAGCTACAAGTAACAATAAGGAATATAAGATCGATAAACTTATTACCTGCTCCACTATAGGGGTGGTATATATGTTACAATGTGAATGTGGTCTCCAATATATTGGCAGAACCTCTAGACCCCTACACGTGAGGTTGGGTGAACACGTAAATAATATTAAAAAGGGTTTAAAAACCCATAATGTGTCTCGCCATTTCAAATTGGTGCACTCTCAGAATCCCAGAGGTTTGAGTTTCTGGGGGATTGAGAAGGTGACCAAACATTGGCGTGGAGGTAACTTCATACGCCAACTAAGCAAACGTGAATCTTATTGGATCCATGAGACAAGGGTTCTTGCCCCTAGAGGTCTAAACGTGGATTTTGATTTAAATTGTTTCATTTCGGACAGATAATTGAATTGTTTTTATTGCATTAGAACTTTTTCCTTTTATATTTGTATTTGTATTTTATTTTCAATTTTATTCTCATTTAATTATATTTTTATATTTATTATTTATTTTATTTGCTCTCATTTTTAGCTTTGAGTTATTTTTTGGTACTTATTGTTATCAACCCATGTGTGGATCAGTGTAGCTTTCTGATGACGTCAACGACATTGCGGGCTTATTCACTAGATCTCTAGTTTTGACTTACCAGGGGATTATATTGTACTGTTTCTTTAGGCAATATCCTTTTTTTCTGGTCCTCACATAGTTGATGTGAGAATATTTAAAGGATGATATCCTGTTGCCAATTAGCAGACTATTATTTTGTTTTCCTCTGGTTTTCATGTCTCCATAGTATATTTATTTTTTGATACTCTCTCTCTCCTTCCTGTGTTTGGAGTGAACGCAGATGTCTGTTCCGGTGTCACATTTGATATGTGCTGCCTATGGTATCTGTCTTGCGCACAACTCCGCTTACTATTGGTGTTCTAACGGTGTGTTGGTATAAAAGCGGCCGTCCGACGTCATTCCGTCACCGCTGATGAAGTCCCGCCTACTCTCTGGGACGCAACGCGTACGGACCACGTGACCTGCGTCGTGACGTCATCCGCCAGCTGACACACTGATCCATGCATGGTACTTTTTATCTGAGCACTCAGCACTGGAGATCAGTGCTTCTAAATGTGAGTGGTATTTGTTTTTATTTATTTGTTTAATAAATTTACATCAACGGAGAGCACTAGATTTGCCTGTTCTTTTTTATATGATATCACATTGATCTGATGATACGGAGGAGAACCTTACCTGGAAATGCTTCCGCTTGGTCTGCTGTAATCTTATGATCTACCCTTGATGGGAACATGCGTTTTTGACCTATCTGATTTATCAGAGGTCCACTTGTTGAGGTGAGAGTTCAACTTGCTCAATGGTGAAGGGATCACTTCGTCACTTGATTTATTGATTGAAGATATATTACACAAGTGGACTCTTTCTGAATATTTCTTTCACTATATGGACTTCTTATTTATATTTTTTTCATTTTATGATATTTTCTGTATTACTTTGTATTTGCGCTGTACTGATATACTTTTTGAATTTTGAAATGTGGGATTTGGTAATTTGACCTACAGTATTCTAGCTGCACTTTTATATTTCTTTTCACTGTACTTGTTGTGTTTTTTAGCGCTGGTTGATTTTTCACTTTATTAGTGAAATGTTAATGACACCCCCAGATCAGTTCGCATATCGCAGTGCGATCTGCAAACTCGGATCGCATGGTGTGAACACCCATGCGATCCGATTCTGCTGCGGGCCAAAAAAAGGGTCCCGTGCGAATTTGCGGCGGGTGCGGCGGGTGCGACACGAATTCAGCCATACTATCTGTATGGCTGAACTCGAATCGCACAGAGATCGGATGTGATTTGCACTGCAGTGTGGTGCGAATCACATTCGTTCTCATAAACCGCTGCAATGTGAACCCAGCCTTAGTGACACTGGCGAGGGGGGGTGATCACGGGGTTAAACCTTTATTGGGGGGGTTAGGGGGGCACATTAGAACTAAAGGGGGCTAACCCTAACTGCCCTAACAGTTATTACAGTCACAAATGACACCAATGCAAAAAAAAAAAAAAAAAGCAATTGGTGTCACTGTGACTGGGGGGGCAGGGGTAATTGGGGGGTGATCGGGGGGTAAAGGGGGGGTGTGAGTGTGCCTGGCATGTTCTACTGTGTAGTGTAGTGCTTGTGCAACTCACCGATGCTCTCTCCTCGGTGCCGGAACGAAAAATACCGACACGGAGGAGAGAATACATCACTTCCTCTCCTGTGTTTACATTACAGGAGAGGAAGTGATGTCACGGGACATTTTCATTCGTCGGGAGCGATCGCGAGGGGGTGGCCATGAATGAATGGCCGTCCCCTCGTCCGGGATCGCTCCCGAATGAATACCGACCGCCGCAGGCACCGATCGGGCCCCCGACCCGCGGGCAGGCAAGGACGTACATGTAAGCCCTTATGCCTGCCCGTGCCATTCTGTCGACGTACATCGTCGTGCGGCGGTCGGCAAGTGGTTAAAAACCTGTCTAGTGTGTTTTTTTATTGACACTTTTTACCCCAGGTGAATGGGTAGGGGTACGTTGTACCCCATACTCACTCATTGACATAGGGTGGGGGGGCCGGGATCTGGGGGCCCCCTTAGTAAAGGGGGCTCCCAGATTCCGATAAGCCCCCACGCCCAAAGACCCCGATAACCAACGGCCACGGTTGTCTGGAAGGGGCCCTTGTCCTCATCAACATGGGGGCAAGGTGTTTTGGGGTGGGGGCACCCACCCCCCATGTTGAGGTCATGTGACCTAGTACGGCACGGGGGGGGGGCCTCGCTCATCCCCACCCCCTTTCCTGACCGGCCAGGCTGGTGCTCGGTTAAGGGTCTGGTATGGATTTTGGGGGGATTCCCCTTAAAATCCATACCAGACCGAAGGGCCCAGTATGCTCATGAAGGGGAACCCATGGCTTTTTTTTTTTTCATTTAATTGGCATGGAGTTCCCCCTAATTTTTTGGTAATCAAAGTCACGTCCCTGCTCATTGAAGTCGTACTTCAAGTCATGGGGCAAAGTCGGATCCACAGTCGTATGACTGTCTTGTCAAAATCGTGGACGCATCGCGCAACTTTGGAGTAGCACAAGTGTGAAAGGGGCCTTCACTTCAATGGAATTTCTTATGTACAGCGACTTTGGGCGACTTGAGGTCTGACAAGTCGGATCCCAAGTCGCTGTAGTGTGAACCGGTACTCAGTGATAAATTAAATTAAATGATTACAATAGTCTTTTTGCAGCTTCCTTAACCACTTGCCGACCAGCGCACGACGATGTACGTCGACAGAATGGCACGGGCAGGCAAATGGGCGTACATGTACGTCCCTTTAAATTTGCTGCCCTCGGCGCGCTCCGGCGCTGGTTGGGACCCCCGTGAGTCCGGTCGCGGGACCCGCGGGTACCCGATCGCCGCGGGCATCCCCGCAATCGTCTCACGGAGCGGCCAAATGAAGAAATGCTGTTGTAAACAGCATTTCTCCATTCTGCCTAGCAACTAGTGACGCTGATCTCTGCTCCATGTGATTGGAGCAGAGATCAGTGTTCACTAAATGAAAGCCCAACCCCCCCACAGTTAGTAACACACCCCTAGGAACACTTAACCCCTACACTGCCACCCACTGGTTAACCCCTTCACTGCCAGTGTCATTTACACAGGAATCACTGCATTTATATAGCAGTGATTACTGTATAAATGACAATGGTCCCAAAAATGTCCGATGGATCCCCCACAATGTCGCAGTCACAATAAAAATCGCTGATCGCCGCCATTACTAGTAAAAAAAAAAATAATAATAAATTATTAATAAAAATGCTATAAAACTATCCCTATTTTGTAAACGCTATAACTTTTGCGCAAACCAATAATCGCTTATTGCGATTTTTTTACCAAAAATATGTAGAAGAATACGTATCGGCCTAAACTGAGGGAAAAAAATGTTTTTTTATATATTTTTGGGGGATATTTATTATAACAAAAAGTAAAAAATAATGGCGCTCTATTTTTGTTTATAGCGCAAAAAATAAAAACCGCAGGGGTGATCAAATACCACCAAAAGAAAGCTCTATTTGTGGGAAAAAAAGGACGTCAATTTTGTTTGGGAGCCACGTCGCACGACCGCGCAATTCTCAGTTAAAGCGACGCAGTGCCGAATCGCAAAAAGTGGTCTGGTCTTTGATCAGCAAATTGGTCCGGTCTGAAAGTGGTTAAATATGCAAATAAAATAACGTGCTCCATAGAAATGTTCACACTAGTATGATCAGTTCCAGTGCATTCCAGAAAAAAAACATGCATTTTTTTCTGCACTGAACTGTACTGGAACGTGGTAAAACGCAACACAAATGCACTGGAATGCACCTAAATACACCGGAACATACATGTTCCCATTTAAGGTGAAGAAAAAAGTGGGGAAAAATGCCCTAGAAACCATCAAAAACACACCGGAAACTAATCAAAAATGCGACAAAACCGTACATGTAGAAGATGCATCTGGATTTTGTTTCTATGGTGTAATTTGGCTCTAAATCTACATAGAACACACCAGCAGCTAAGGTAAGGCCTTGTTCGAAAAAATCAAAGAAACCTTTATTGTTTCTGCAACAGAGGTACATTAATACATGTATATAGGTACATAGGGTGTTTTGGACCCGGACTAGAAAAGCCCCGTATCTTGTTTCTGTCCCCCTGGCCAAATTAATCCTTAATATAAAGTGTGCACACTTGAAGTCAAACACTGACACACACATAGTTCAGTATTCAGATACTTCTGCTTTTTATTTCCTGAACTCCGGCTGATATACTATAGCCGGATATCTTACTATCAAATCAAAAATTAGATAAAAGACAGCGTGTAAAAACCACAAATTATACAAATTCATTATTGTGACGGAGTATAAGCTTTTTAGCTGGGTTATGTCTAAAAAAGGGAAAAGCAAGCTACAGTAGCTAAAATAGAGTCTTGTTCCCAGCCCCCTTCCTCTTGGTTGTACTGTCATGGTGGCCGAGAACAGGCGCAATTCTTCTCTTTGTAACACATAACTGTCATCATAGGCATCATCAAGTCTGACATAAACATCGTCGTCATCGTCTGGGGTTTCTTGGTTCACCAATGTAGGGGTAGCTGTAGCTTCACTAACTGCCTTTTCCACACATTTCCTGATGCAGGGGAGAATGCAGCAGATTATAGCCGCCATTACCAGGATAGCTATTCCTATCTGGGTCAACAATCCCTGCCATCCCCCCTTTATCCAGGTGAAATACTGATCCCAGGGATTGGTGAGCCCTGAATTCTGTTTTAGCTCTCTGGACAAGTCCTCAAATTTCTGGATGGCTAAGGTCTGAGAATCCGGTTTCTGCAGCCATAGTATCCTAAAAGGTAGGGTTCGCTATAGCTACCATGTCCCCTATTGTTTGCATATGGGGCCTCAGGGGGTTAGAGCAGGGCCGTCTTTCATAGTTTCATAGTTAGTAAGGTTGAATAAAGACACCAGTCCATCCAGTTCAACCTGAGTAAGTGTCTACAATTGTCCCTATCCCTGTACATTGCACACTCACATCACATCCCTACCCTCAAGGAGCCCACTATCCTAGGTCCCAATTCATATACTAGGGCCAATTTTGGACAGAAGCCAATTAACCTACCTGCATGTCTTTGGATTGTGGGAGGAAACCGGAGCACCCGGAGGAAACCCACGCAGGCACAGGGAGAACATGCAAACTCCAGGCAGGTAGTGTCGTGGTTGGAATTTGAACCAGCGACCCTTCTTACTGCTAGGTGAGAGTGCTAACCACTACACCACTGTGCTGCCCTGCCCAGTCTTTAATATTGATTGGACCCTGGGCAAAAATTTTCTTAGGGCCCCCCTCCCCCCATGCAATTTCGCTCTCCACCTTCTCTGAGACATACAATAAATAGCAGCTAGACTTAAAATCAGTTTACTGTATCAGATCAGGCAGCGATTGCGATTGGTTTCCAGAGGTTACAGCATATCATTACTGCTTACTGACTGGTTGCTAGAGGTTACAGCACTCCTTAAGGCTCACTGATTAGTTGCTATAGGTTACAGCACATTTCTGCTTGTTGATTGGCTGCTAGAGATTGCTGTACAGTAATACTGCTCACTGATTGCTATAGGTTACAGCACAACTTGTCCTCACTGCAGGGGGGCATGATATACCTATGAATGCCGCCTTTATTTACATATCAATGCAGTTGGCTTCAGCTATTTACATATGCATGTCACTGCTATTTACATATGAATGCCAGTTATTTACATGTAAATACGGGTCTGCAGGTGAGTCATCTGTACACAACAATAGGGCAGAGCTGGGCAGCATTAGTAGCAACACAGGACTAAAACTTCAAGGGTCAAGGGAATGTAAACTGGGATAGTTGGCAAGTATAAGGCAGCTGCTTTGGGCCCCACAACAATGACAGGGCCCAGGGCAGCTGCCCCTTTTGCCCTGCCTTAAAGACGGCCCTGGGTTAGAGTTAGGTGCAAACTGGGAACCTGTCCACACTGGATTGTTGAACATGTCTTTTAGTTGGAAAGGTTTCCTATCGCTGTAATACCCACTCCCCCACCATATACCGAAAACATAGGTCCCGCTGTCTCCTGGGCTGGGGTTTTCAATGGTCAGTCTAAACTCCTTTTCAGCATACCGTCCTTGTTGTTTGTTAATTGTCATTCTGTCTAGAAGTGATTTCCCATTCTTGTCTTTCCTATTTTTGGTGGTTTCGGGGTCGTATCCCCATTTTGTATCTCCAGTGTTCCAACCCACTGCTCCCCAATAATCACAGTTGTCACCCCAGTAAGTGTCGGTGACACACACATACAAGGTTCCCGAATCCAGTCCTATGTCTCTGACTGAATAGTCTGTGCCCAGTATCCTACCATAAGGGGATATGAATGTAGCAACACGTGTGTTAGATAAGTTAAACCAGAATTGAGTCATACCATCTTTTTGTTTTATGGCCACCTCTTGGGCCTGAGCATAAATCACAACAAAAAGGATAAACAGGATCATGGCTTGGTCCCCTCAGCCTCTCCTTCTTCTTCTTCGGGCACGGGGACTTTCTTGCAATGGGAGGCGTGTATCCACAAGTTCTTTCTGGCCACTTTTACTGTGGAGGTTGTGAGAAGGACTTGGAAAGGACCATCGTATCTGGGTTCAAGGGTGTGTTTCCTCACGAACTTCTTCACCAATACCCAATCTCCGGGGTTTAACCTGTGCGATCCCTTGTCTAATTCAGGATCTGGGATAGAGGAAAACAGTTGCACATTGATACATTTTAATTCTCGAGATAAAGCAGCCACATAATCAGTTAATACATCAGATTGTAGTTGCAACTGTTGTGCAAAATAACAACCCAGTCTGGGGGCTGAACCAAGCAATATCTCATAGGGTGACAAACCATGATTTCCCCTTGGGGTGTACCTGACACTGAACAGGGCAATGGGTAGGCTGTCTGGCCAACTCATTCCTGTTTCCTGAGACATTTTCAGCATCCTGGACTTTATTGTGCCATTTAGTTTTTCCACCCTCCCACTACTCTGAGGGTGGTATGGGGTGTGAAAGGCTAGTGTGACCCCTAAGGCTGTCCATATCTCTTTGGTTACTGAGGCCGTGAAAGCTGGCCCCTGATCACTCTCTATAACCTCTGGGACACCATATCTGCACACTATTTTGGACAAGAGTCTTTTTGCGGTAGTCTTCGCGGTCATGTTGGCCACAGGATAGGCTTCCAGTCATCCTGAAAACATGCAAATGACCGTTAAAGCTTAGTCATATCAGCCGCTTCTTGGCATCTGGACGTGGTCGATCTGTATCCGCTGAAAGGGGTATTGGGCCTTCGCCAAGTGTTTCAAGGGTGCCTTTTCTGTTCTTCCAGGACTGCATTTGGCACAGATAGCACATGATCTGCAGAAGTTGTTGGTAAGCGGGGTGATGCCTGGGGCTAGGTAGTATTTGTTGATTAAGGCATTCATCAGAGTTTTCGACAGATGAGAGGCACTATGGGCCCATTGTACCACTGCAGGGAACATTGTCCGTGGTAGGCACGGTCTCTTGTTCAACTCCATGATTCCTTCAACTTCTGTGGCTCCTTTCTTGATCCACACATCCTTTTCTTCTTTGTCAGCTGCCTCCTGTTGTTCCTTGAGGTAAGTTCTGATCACAGGAGGGATTTGCAGAGTCATGACCGTTTGCGTTGTCTCTTCGAGATCATCTATTGGATCGTCTAGGATGGGTGCTGCATTCACTCTGCTGACCACTTCTCGCGTCCCATCTGCTGCTTGCTTTGCGGCAGTATCTGCCAGGTGATTGCCACGTGCTTCTCGGGAAACCATCTTGCCGTGCGCTTTTACTGTAAGTATGGCTACTTGTGTTGGGAGAAGTAAGGCATCCATCAAGTTCTTGATAGCTGTGCTGTGTTTCACAGGTGTTCCTGCAGCTGTCAGGAACCCTCTGATTTTCCAGATGATGCATATCCTGTGTGGTACCATCCAGCCTCATCTGCATATCTGGGACCATCCACAAAAATTGTCAGGTCAGGGTTCTCAAGGGCTGTTTCAATGACTGTTGGTAGGTGTGATGTCTCCATCTTCATCACTTCAAAGCAATCATGAGCAGTTTGGTGAGGATCAGCTTCCAAAAAGGTTCCCCCCTCGAGAATGGGAAGCAGAGTGGATGGGTTGAGAGTATTACATCGAAGGATGGTAATGTTGTCGGGGAGAAGCAAGGCACACTGAAGTATGAGGTGCCTCTGTGAAGACAGGTGTCTGGGCTGGGTCTGGTTCAGTATGGCAGTGATGTCATGTGGCGCGAGGAGGGTTAAGGGATGGCCCAGAACAAGGTCTGCAGTCTTGTCTAGGAGAATTTGGACCGCAAAAACAGCTCTGAGGCAGGAGGGTCCCCCCCTCGCCACTGCGTCCAGTTGGCCAGAGTAATACCCAATGGGTCTGAGTCTACTGCCAGGGTTTTGGATTAGAACTCCTGTGGCATGTCCTTGTCTCTCTAAGACAAACAGTTCGAAAGTCTTTTCATAGTCAGGTAGGCCCAAAGCGGGGGCCGTCGAAAGGATTTTCTTCATAATTTCAAAGTTGTTCACAGCTTCTGGTGAAAGCAGGAAGGGGTCGGATTTCAAAGCTTCGTAGAGCAGTTGCATCAAAAGGGAGGCTTCTCGGATCCAAGCACGGCAGTAGGAAATTAGTCCTAGGAAAGCGTGGAGCGGCTTCTGTCCTTGAGGCAGGGGGATGGCCTTGATTGTAGCAACCCTTTCTTCAGTACGGTGTCGGGTGCCTTGGGAAATGCAATGATCTAGGAAAATCACTTTCTCTCTACACCACTGGACTTTTTGCTTTGAAACCTTACAACCTTGTTTAGCCAGGTAGTGGAGGAGGCTCTCTGAAAATATGGAGGCATCACCGAAGGTATTCGCACACAGCAGGAGGTCATCAACATACTGAAGGAGGACAATGTCAGGGTGGAGTTTCATCCACGTGTCCAGGATGATTCCCATTGCTTTGGCAAACTGGGTAGGAGAGTTTTGCGCACCCTGGTCTTGGTGGGCAGTCCAAATATGGTGTACCAGAGGCCATCATGAGAGGAGTAATTATTTTACTACCCTGGGCTGATTCTAAACCCTTTGCCACCAACAACAACTTATCACTTTCCATTGTCTTGTACTCTGGTCGTGCTAGAAGCAGACCCTTTCGGATTGGTTCCCTAAGACCTGAGACAAAGGCAGCAGTCAGCATCTGCACATGTGCTTTGATCTGCTTGCTGAACCCCAGGTGATTGAACACTTGTGTAATTCTGGTATGATTTTCTCAACTGTTTCCCTCTTATCTTGTGTCATATCCTCTTATACTGGTCGCTTGATCTGCCAAGCGATCTTGAGCCCATGCTTTCAACTGGGCCACAAATTTGACCCCCAAATTCCAAGTATCGAGGACATACCGTATATTCTCATTAAAGCATTCTCCCATTACTGGCCAGTAGGCGTCCCCTGCTTTTATTTCACACAGACTTAAATCCCGCCATGCACAACTATATGATTTCTGGATCTGCTCAATCCTTCTATAAAAAGCCATGGGCTGTTTTTCTGGGTCCGGCAGGCCGGCAACCAGGCTGGCAGCGTTCTTGGGAGTGAAAGCACTCGGGGGGGCCCCGGGGGGTGGTCCATTGTGTGCGGGTGGTTGGCCAATGGGGGGTCGTGTTAGACCCCTTCCCCCAGGTATGGGCGGCCAGTGTGAATCAAGTCCTTGAAGCCAGTGTTGAGAAGGGTAAGGAGGTTGGGAAGGGTATTGTGGTGACACATATGAGTCGTTGAACAGGGAATCCATGTTAGTCTCGGAATTTGGGTCATATTGTGGATGTGTGAATGTAACATTATGTCTTGGTGGGACTGTATTCGGGGGGGCCAGTGGGACCGTGTTTGCACTGGTGTCTGTTAGTTATACCCCCCCCCCCCGACACCACAATGTTCTGTGCACGGGGATTTGTCTGGTCAGGACTTAGGTGGGAAGGACCGTCATGAACTGCGGATGTATCCGGGCTGTGGTGAGTGGGACTGGCATGAACTGCCGATGCTGCCTGATCCATCCCATCAATGTGGTTTGGCCCTGGCATCTCCACGGTAAACTGGTCTCGTGTTTGGTCCATTGAAAACTACGAGGAGGCAGAGAAAGATAGAGTGAGGAATTTGGGTGTTGCACAGGGACATGTTAGGAATGTTTAGAAAGGCCCATTGAATAATGGTTGTTGATTTTTATTGTATGTTTCCTCAATAACTGTCTTACAAGGGATCTTTTAATCATCATCTGGTCTCTCTCTCTCTCTCTCTCTCTCTCTCTCTCTCTCTCTCTCTGCCTTCACTAAGTGACTTATTACTAGAGATATTAAAAATGGGGGGAGGGGGGAAAAGGGAAGAGGGTGGGACTTTAGGTGAAGCACACAGCAAGTAAAAAAGTTGGTCAAGCGACTAGAAAATTACATTTATTCATATTTCATAATCCATAATCCACCATAAAACATTTTGGGCATCAAGCCTCTAACAAACATTTTGGGCATCAAACTTCTATAAGGTGGATCTTAAATAAACATACAATGTATAAAAATTTATCACAATCCGATAGATCTTAACATTTGAAAAAAGCAGCAATGACAATTAATGCATATAGTACACAGAGTCATGATAAATTATATTGAATACACATAAAATCAAATGACGATTAAAGTAGAAATAAAAAAATGATAAAGGCTCGACGCGTTTCGCGGCACGACAACCGCTCATCAGGAGCAAAATCATGGAGTAAATCTAAAAAATAAAATAAAAAATGAACAAAAGATTAAAAAAAAAATAATAACAAAGATTGAATAAGAAATATAAGAGGAAGAGAAGTATAATTTTATAATTAATGAGGGCTATGCATCCAACTCACGTCTGCACCCACCCACCAGCAGATTAGCATTGAGGATCCCCACAACATCCCAGAGCAAAACTCCCAGTCACCACAAAGGCCAGCATGGGCGATAGCACCCACCACAGGCACCTCCAAAGGGAAAATGTGCATGTGTGAAGTGTGAATGAAAATCCCAAAGGGGAGCCTAAGTGAAAATAATTGAAAAATAAAATTATATTAATAATGTGTATATGTTAGTGTATCAACAAAGTGGAAAACAGAAAAAAAAAATAAAAAAAATGTAAAAAGTGTACCTATAGCCAAAAAATGGGCCATAAAAAAAGTGAATATGATCTGTCACGTAGAGCAGATGATGGTAAGTGAACCTAACTGAGGAAATGCCTAAGTAGGTGCACTGCCTTTTGTCCCGCCCCCAGCACCACGCTGGCCGAGACAACACCGACAAGAGGAATGCTTTCACCTGGGCGGCTCAGCCGTCCGGCGATTAGCGCCAGTCCATCTTCTCAGTGTGTCCAAGCCAAGGGATGACATATCGCCAACAGTGCACGCCACAAATGACAGAGCATTCCTGGCGTCCACAGCGTGATGCTGGCAGGCAGGGACCAGAGGTCCGCCCCTCCCGCGTCACAGGGAGGCGGGAAAGGGCGGCGTACCCGCAAGGCACGTTTCAGTGACCGGAAGACCAGCAGCAGCGAACAAGGCAGCGAAACCAAATGCATCCCCCAAGGTGTGCAAATGCAGACCCGGGACACAACAGCCCGCACCAAAAACTTAATGTTTGTATGGTTTAATAGTCAATATATTCAAAGAAAAAAATGATACATTAAAAGTAATAGTAAAGTATGAAGAAAACAAAAAAATATATAAAAAAAATAAATAAATAAAAATAATAGTTATTTTTTAATACTGAAAAAATAGAAAAAGAAAAAAAAATATTTGTGTATGGCCATTAATATAAACAACTATGTCTGCATACAACAAAATACATTAAGATTAAACTACTGCTGTGTGCTTCCATCCCTAATTAGTTTAAATAAGCAGAGCACAATTTTGGGACATTAAATGAAGCGAGCATCAAAGAGGTGCCCGCCTCCATCCCTATCAAAATATTAAAAATGGGGGGAGGGAGGAAAAGGGAAGAGGGTGGGACTTTAGATGAAGCACACAGCAAGTAAAAAAGTTGGTCAAGCGACTAGAAAATTACATTTATTCATATTTCATAATCCATAATCCACCATAAAACATTTTGGGCATCAAGCCTC